>NC_138894.1:93618308-94245808 GCF_965194825.1 Balaenoptera physalus
TTCTAAGAGGACAGCAGCTAATCCTCTCTCTCCAAAAAAAGTCGGAATTTTGAAAAGGCAATTCTGGAGTGAATCAGGTAAGTGGAAGCCAGGGTAGGAGTCGAAAGATTGGAGAAAAGAGATAGAGAAGAAGTGACAAGGAGCCATGAGCAAACCAAAGCTATGAGAAAAATATATATATAAAACGTATATATAATATATAAGAATAGTACATGAGTGCGGACTGGCAGGGGGCTCTAGAAGGGAAATCTAAGAGCTTGGAGCTTAGCCCTCTGGCTCTCCTCTGATGTCTCCACACAGTGGGTCATAGCCTGGGGTCCTCCCATCACCCCTGTTTCTGTAGCTGTTTTCAGTTCCTCCTGGACCTGGGAGAGTGGCTGATATTCCAGCTTACTTACATATGTAACCAAACATCAAGTTCAACATACAAATTAAAACTTTTTAAAGTAAGAAACATTTCTTGTTTCCCATAACCCACTTCCACATGTTACAGGATAACCTCAGGAAAATAATACCTTAATCCCTTTCCCATCTCCACAACCCTTCTCTGAATGCTAACGTGGGATTAACAGCACTTCCCAGGCAGCTTTGATAGGAAAGGTTTTCTTGGCATCTAGACAGGAATTCCTTCCCTAGGTCTTCTCTACCTGTGGAAATTCTGTCCCTCTGTCCGAGCAGGAGCCAAATACCTCCTCCTACACGAAGTCTTCCTGGCTCTTTGGCAGAAATAAACCTTGCCTGTTTCACCCTGCCACATTATCCCAGCACACATAGCTTTATATTACAAGAGTTTTCTTTAACTCTTTTACTTGCTAGAATTGAATTCTACGTCTTATCTTTAGTTGCATTAGTCTGGGGTTCAGGCACAGACTTTGGATACCTGCATAGCAATCATCAGGGCAGCTTGTTAAGAATACATATTCACACAAACCCTCCTGCTAATCTGTTTCAGGATAGTGGGTATAGGATGAGGCCCAAGAAGCTGATTTGAAACAGTTCCCTGAGATCATTCTGAAGAACAGCCAGGGGCAGAAACCTTCAGTTTATATAATTCTTTGTAAGCATCTGTGCATGGTGGGTGCTGTAAGTCATTTTGAACTGGCTTACGTGTATTTGAACCTTAGACTTTTTAGTAGCTGATAGTGGGGCTAAGTCCTAAAGCACACATCTGGGTGAATGAATCTTGGGAATGAATTTTGCCACCACTTGGGGATGGCCTTTCTCCCAATAGCTTCTAATAATTCTATGAAAAATAAACTAACAGAAAGAGAAAAACAAATACTGTATGCTAACACATATATATGGAATCTAAAAAAAAAAAATGGTTATGAAGAACCTAGAGGCAGGACAGGAATAAAGACGCAGACATAGAGAATGAACTTGAGGACACGGGGAGGGGGAAGGGTAAGCTGGGACGAAGTGAGAGACTGGCATGGACATATATACACTACCAAAGTTAAAATAGATAGCTAGTGGGAAGCAGCCGCATAGCACAGGGAGATCAGCTCGGTGCTTTGTGACCATCTAAGGGGTGGGCTAGGGAGGGTGGGAGGGAGACTCAAGAGGGAAGAGATATGGGAACATATGTATATGTATAACTGATTCACTTTGTTATAAAGCAGAAACTAACACACCATTGTAAAGCAATTATACTCCAATAAAGATGTTAAAAAAAAAAGAAAAATGAACTAACAGAATTTATGAAGAACATATACCCATTTATAAATAAGCCAAGAGTTTTTAAGACAAATCAGTCTTATTATTTTAATAAACACATACGAGTTAGACTTCCTATGAACAGATTCTTCAGAATATCTCCAAGCACTTCTCATATTCTTTTATATTTACTTTCACAATTTCCCAGAAGGAAATCAGTTATAAGGGGGAAATTGAGGCAAAGAGAATGTGAGCAGTTAACGTTTAGCAGAGCTGAAAGAAGGACCAAGGGCCTGCTTTCCCAACTGGCTCTCTGAGTCCATAGTTCTCTGTATCCCTATCATTTCTGGTTTTGCTGAAGCAAGTCTCTCCTGACCATTCTCTTAATTACAAGCCGCAAAAGCGACACGGCGCATACCTTCCAGCGGATGGGGTTCAGGGCTTTAATCTGTTCCTTCATGTCCTCGTCCACGTTGAATCGATTGATGACGGAATTTATCTTGAAGGCCACTCTGTAATTCTTGCACCACGTCCTCAGTTTTTGGAGATTTTCCACGTGGTTCTTGTTTCCTTGACCACGGCCAATAAGGACATTGACCTGCTCGTCAAAGCTGTCGCAGGAGATGGCGAGGATGTCCAGATATTCCCCTGAGGGAAAACCATCACCATTAGGCTTTTCCATCCAAGGAAGCAGACACAGGCCTTTAAGCCAGAGATGGAGAATTGGAGCCTTATCGACCACATAGGTAGACATAAACATTTTGTTTGTTCCTCCAGACATCTAAAAATATTTCAAACTGTTTGCAAATATTTCTGGGGGGGTAGATTTAACATAGAATGTAGATTTACGATGTATCTTTAATAATTTGAGCATATGGCGACATTAACCTTGAACTCCCATATAGGACAAAGATCAACGGACGTTCATAATTGTCTGTCCACGTGTCCACTATTAATAGTCCTTACACTTTCTTTTTGTCTCCCTACCACTAATGATCCTTTTTCTCACGCACTTCCAAATTCACTAACTTGCACCACCTCTCCCATACAACGTTTGAGCTTTTGGCCCAAAGGTGCAGCAATCCTTCTGGTCCCTACTCTTTACACCATACTGACAGCATGTGGAGCCCATCCTGGAGGGAGCGAGCTGCCCTGGGGACACAGACAGCAAATCCAACCAGTTCTTCTCTGATCACACAGCTCCCTAACCCTGTCTTATGTCTCTGAATCTGGTTCCCAAAGCTTACTTTTGAACTTCTGACCCCCTCTTTCACTGAGTGACTCCCTTCACGGTCATTTTGATGTTGACTCATCGCCCTGTGGTCTTCCTGTTAACCTTCCTCAGGTGGGCTGTTCTACCCACATCCACACCCTGTAGATCCGCATCCATTTCTTCATCACCTTGGAAGGAGGATTTCGTCAGAGATCTCCTGTGAATGTCCTCAACAGATCGCAAATGCAACTACCCTTCGGATGATTTCAAGGCTCAAACAACTCACACAAAGCAAAGCACGGAACATTTTACTCTAAGAGTTCAGTTAGAACTGTCTCCCAAAATGATAGCAGTAATAATAGCTAACATTTTTCAAGTGCCTCCTAAATTCCAGGTACTGCTCTATGAATATTAACATCTACGTAAAACTTAGCTTCCCAGTCTTGGGACCAGGGATTTGTAACCCTGGGCTGTATAGTGGAATCCCTTGGAGCGCCCCAAGTTGGCCTGTCCACATACCACGAGGCTCTGATACAATTAGTCTGGAGTCCAGTCCCAGTACAGATATTTTATGAAGTTCCTCAGTAGCCAAATATGCAGCCAAAGGTGAGAACGACTGTTTTAGTCTAATCCCTTAATTTGTACACGAGACTACTGAAATAGAGTTATTTCCGAAAATACTTTAAAAATTAAACACGAATAGCAAACAATAAGGTCAGGGCTTGCAAAACTGTACACTGTGTTAATTTTCCCCACTAGCGGCTCAGCTAAAACTAGCTGCACTGATAATGTACGGAAGAGTTCTGGGGCTAGTCTGTTCTGTTATCTGCCTTGCCATACTGGTTTACTTAGAGCTCTACCAGCTTGAAAAGAGATTAGAATAAGCCCACTTGTTTCTTCCTCCCTTTGGATCCCCAGCAGGCCTGGCCAAAAGCCCGGGATGGAAGCAAATACAGTAACAGACAACGACAGAGGCAGCAGTCACGTGCCAGGCGAGGCTCTCACCGTAGTTCTGGAACCACCTCTCCCGGATCAGGCTCCCGTTGCTTACTACGCTCACGCTGGGCAGTTGCAGCTCCCGTTTGCAGAACTTCACCAGCTGGCCAAGGTATTCGCCCCGGTCATGGATGAATGGCTCTCCGCCGGAGAAGTTGATCTTTTCCATACCTGGGACAGACAGAGAGTATGGCTTTTCCTTCTATTTTTCCACTTCACCAACATCCATTATTATTTTAATGGCAAAAGTAGTATTTTCTCAATGTAATGGAATGAGATGAGAGAAAACTGGAGCTAGGACGAGCGCCCAAGCTCCAAAGCCTTTGATCTTTCTGAGTGTGCAGGTCGCCCTCCATCCTAGCTTTCCCAGGACAGTCCCGGTTTATGGAGGACCAAATCTCATCAGTTAGTTTTTTCTAGCACCCTCTTTTACTCTCAGATGTTTCTACAATGGGGCAGTGGTAAATTATAGCACCTCACTGTTTATAAGCTAACATGCTAGGAGGTGGCTTGTATGATGAGCATTATTATCCAATAAAAATACGATTCCCTAAAAGTGTGGTTAAATAGGGGCAGATAACTAGAGAAAGTGAAACAGCGTATTGGCCTGTGGTGTAGCCCGTGATGAGTTTGAGGAGCAGGTTAGAGGGGATGAAAGAATGAGAAAACTGAAGGAACAGGATGTAGAGATGTTGTTAAGAGCTTAGATGAGGAGCAATTAATTCACAATGGTGCCAACATTCAAGCCATCCTGTCACAGCACAGATCAATAGCTGATGCTCATAACGGTTGAGTTCTATTCAGTCTGCTCTGTTTAAAAGCCAAAGAAGTGGGCTTCCCTGGTGACGCAGTGGTTAAGAATCTACCTGCCAGTTCAGGGGACATGGGTTCGAGTCCTGGTCTGGGAAGATCCCACATGCCGCGGAGCAACTGAGCCCGTGAGCCACAACTACTGAAGCCTGCGTGCCTAGAGCCTGTGCCCCGCAACAAGAGAAGCCACCGCAATGAGAAGCCCGAGCACCGCAACGAAGAGCAGCCCCCCTCGCTGCAACTAGAGAAAGCCCGCGCGCAGCAACAAAGACCAACTCAGCCAAAAAAAAAAAAAAAAAAAAAAAAAAGCCAAAGAAGTAAATAATATATTTTAGAAGCATCTTCAGCCAGAGCAGTAATTTTAATTTTAAATGTAATGTACATTTATTGTTTAAATTTAAAAATAAATTTAAAATTTCAATAGTTACCAAAATAGATTTTCCTCTATTTGCCAGAAATCTTACTTACAGGACACATCACCCATACTATACCTTAACCATTTTAACTAACTTTGGTTTTATTTACTTAAAACTGAGAGGTCATGATATAAAAGTATTAATTATAACTGTAATAGTTTATACTCTATTAAAAAACATATGAGCATCTATTTGTGCCTTGTAACAACTTTTTAAGGTTGATATATGAGTTATCATTATTGTCTCTATTTTAAAGAATATTAAACTGATATTCAGAAAGTTAAATGTCTTGACACATTGTTTAAGTGCTGGAGCAGGAACTCAAACCCTGGCCTTGTGAATCAAGAGTCTAAGTTGGTTCCATAACCCCAGACCTACCTTCATTTGTTCATTCATGCACTAATTCATCCATTCAAAAACACTCATTAGATTCCTATTACCTTCTAGATATTTTGTTAGGCAGAAAGATAAGCAGAATGCTAGGTTTCAACCTTGGAACTCAAACTCTTTGGGGACCCAGATATTAAAAACAAAACAACAAAACAAAACACAAGAGCACAATTTTAAATATGCTACAATAGGCACTTAGGTTGCTTCCATGTAATGTAATGTAAATAATGCTTGGCAATGTAAATAATGCTGCTATGAACATTGGGGTGCATGCATCTCTTCAAATTAGTGTTTTTACTTCTTTCTGATATATATCCAGAAGTGGAATTGTTGGGTCATATGGTAATTCTATTTTTAGTTTTTTAAGGAACCTCCATACTGTTCTCCACAGTGTCTGTACCAAGTTACATTCCCACCAACAGTGTACGAGGGTTCCCTTGTCTCCACACCTTCTCCAGCATTTGTTATTTGTGGTCTTTTTGATGATGGCCATTCTGACTGGTGTGAAGTGATACCTCATTGTGGTTTTGATTTGCATTTCCCGGATGATTAGTGGTGTTGAGCATCTTTTCAAGTGCCCGTTGGCCATCTGCATTTCCTCTTTGGAAAATTTCTATTCAGTTCTGCCCATTTTTTAACAGGGTTGTTTGTTTTTTGATATTCAGTTGTCTCAGCTGTCTATGTATGTTGGCTATTAACCCTCTATCGGTCATATCATTTGCAAATATCTTCTCCCACTCAATAGGTTGTCTTTTCATTTTGCCAATGGTTTCCTTTGCTGTGCAAAAGCTTTTACATTTTTTTAAAAGTGTCCATCAACAGATGAATGGATAAAGAAGATGTGGTATATATACACAAAGGAATACTACTCAGCCATAAAAAAGAATGAAATTTTGCCGTTTGCAGCAACATGGATGGACTTGGAGGGCATTAGGCTAAGTGAAATAAGTCAGACAAATATTGTATAATATCATTTGTGTGTGGAATCTAAAATAATACAACAAACTAGTGAATAAAACAAAAAAGAATCAAACTCACAGATATAGAGAACAAACTAGTGGTTACCAGTGGGGAGAGGGAAGGGGGGAGGGGCAAGATAGGGCTAGGGAGAAAAAGGGTTATAATTAGGATTATATGAAATCATGTGTGTGAAACTTTTGAAAACTGCAAAGCATTATAGGATTTAAAGAATCTTTCATTCAATTTAAAAAAATAAAGTAAATAAAACATGCTATAATATATGCATTTGTAACAAATGCCATGGGATCACAAAGGAAGGCGAGAGGGCATTCGTTCTGCATGACGAGGACCAGGAATAATTCTAAGGAGTTTTGAAAGCTCACCAACAGAGACTGAGGTGACAGGCATTCCAGGAAGAGAGAACAGTGCAATCACAGGCTCCACGATGCAGGTGTTGGGGGAGAACTGTGTCACCTTATGTGTCCAGAGCTTGGGGCCCTCCAGGAAGCGGGGTGAAGGATGGCAACACTGAGCTTGAAGCCTGTGCTGACAAGTTCGGGCTTGGAAGCCACGCAAGAGAGCTAAGTGCGGGAGCTAGCCATCAAAATATATATTTTAGTAAGATAACGCGCTTTCAGAGGGAACCCAGCGACAATGAGATGAATTGCAGCAGTCCTGGTGAGAAATAATGAGACCCTGAACCAGACCCCACTGGGAACGGCAAGGCGGGTCAGGCATTGGATGAGCTGTGGATGACTGGACAGGCGTATGGAAAGCAAAATAAGTCAGATCCAATAAAGTGCAAGCCTACGATCTCACCGCATCAAGCACAAAATCCGGCAAAACTAGTGCGTGTGTTAGAATAAGAGCTAGTGGTTGTCCTGGGCGGGAAGGGCAGGGGCTGAAGGGAGCATGCGCTTTGGGTGCCCTGCTGTTTTCTGTCTAGATTTGTGTGCTGTTTACCTGGGTGTGTGCAGGTCTGTGCAAATGCATGTTACACGTCTGTAAAAAAAGTAAGCAAGTTGAGAAAAAAGTTGGCCATGTAGCTGAAGTTGCTCTAGGGAAGACAGGAGGACAAGGAGAGAAGGAGGACAGATCTGGAGCGGAAGATGTCACCTTAGAACTGGACAGGCTGGGGTCTCTCTGAGATGCCTTCGAGTTACTGACGTGGTGACACTGAGTGAGAAAGTCTCCAGGGCAAAGTCATTGCCTTATTGGAGTTGTAAATAGTTTCTCTAAAGTTTCATAGTAAGAACACGTAAATAATCCAAAATAAAAGATTCAACTATTGGGTTTCTTAAGTCAAAGTGTTTGTATTTGTTTGCAACCTTCCTCATTAACTGTTTCTGGGAAACCCCAAGTGCTTCGGACAGACTCAGCGCAGCACGACCTTCCCGACCTGCCTCGTTCCGCGGGCTGGGCGGACAGGGACCCGGCAGGTGCAGGCCCGGCTCGCTTAGCAGCGGCAGGAGGCTGGGTTTGCTCCACTTACCCCCAGGCCAGCCGACTCTGCGGGTTGGGAAGGCCTAGACACCCATCCCCAAATTCACCTCCACATCCTCTGGCGGGAGGGCATCCCCCAGAACCGCTAAGGTGGGAACCGCTAAGGCTCTGGGGGAACCGTCCAGCCCATGCGCGCTGCCAGCCCCCTCCTCTCAGCCGGCCACGTGCCAGCTGAGGCCCTGACCTCGTTCTGGGTCCGGACTCACCCGCTTCCTTCAGCAGCAGCAAGCCTCTCTTGGCCTCTGCCAGCGGCAGCACGAAGGACGTTTTGGCCGTGTGGAAGCAGAAGCCACACTTGTAATTGCACTGGCGGGTGAAGTGATAGTTAACGCTGGTGGGGGTGATGGGCAGATCGCGGTCCTCTTCGTCTTCCCTGCTGGTCTCCCTTGGTTTTCTCCTGCCCCGCTGCTGCTGGCTCTTCTTGCCCCCTGCCAGCCAGAATGCTGCCCTGAGCCTGGGGAACAGGGCCCCCAGACTGCTCCACAGGGAGCCCAGGGGCTGCAGGAAGGCGCTCAGCAGCTTGAGAGTAAATGACACGGGTACCAGCATCCACATGGTGGCCAGGTGCCCTGAGGCAGCCCTGCAGCTGCAGCCTCACTTTATATGCGCCCGGCAACCTGTCACACGGGGAGGAGGGACACGCCTTCCTTGACTAACTCTCAGCTGAGCACAAGTTTCGATTTCTCTTTTCGTGAAAATGAAAGTTGGAACAGGGCCAAGACTGAAGGCTCAGAACTAGGGCTGACATCTGCTTTCCTCTGCCCCGCTGCTTCCCCTCTGTCTATAAATAATAGGGGTATAAATAATAGCCTCCTAACTGGATACAGATGGAGAAGATACTGATCTCTAATCTCTGTCTCGATCTAGCAGATAGCAGTAGAACTAGAGAGAGACGTAGCCACCTCTGTAGCTGTTGTATTGCTCGTGCATGACATAAGATGTAGAAGCTTCTACTCCAGCAGCCTTCACCGGGGGCACTCAGCAAGAGTTTGTTAGGAGAGCCAGATAGCGAAAATAATGAATGACTCTTGGAGGATGAGACCCTACTGCATGAACCTCAGCATCCCCTTTCAGATCACAGCCAAAACGCATGGGCACGTAATGACGCTGATGCCTGGATCTTTCTTTAGTAATTTATCTTAATGTATACATTTTTACATGTTAAAATTTAGACATTATATTTCCCTGCATGTCTATGCATTTCTATACCATTTTTAATAGACGATAGGAAAATCAGATGCTTTTCTAAGATGCTTCCTTTTTTTAAAAATTGAAGTCTAGCTGATTTACAACGTGGTGTTAGTTTTAGGTGTCCGCAAAGTGATTCACTTATACATATCTATCTGCTCTTTTTCAGATTCTTTTCCATTATAGGTTATTACAAGATATTGAATATAGTTCCCTGTGCTATACAGTAGATCCTTGTTGATTGTCTATTTTATATATAGTAGTGAGTATTTGTTAATCCCAAACTCCAATTTAACCCTCCCTGCCTTTCCCCCTTTGAAAACCATAAGTTTCTTCTTCTATGTCTGTGAGTCTATTTCTGTTTTGTAAATAAGTTCATTTGTATCATATTTTAGATTATACATATAAGTGATATCATATGATATTTATCTTTCTCTGTCTGAGTTATTTCACTTAGTATGATAATATATAGGTCCATCCATGTTGCTGCAAATGGCATTATTTCATTCTTTTTTATGGCTGAGTAGTATTCCATTGTATGTATATACCACATCTTTTTTGTGTGTCTTAGAAATTCATTTATTTATATTATTCTTCATTTATCTTTTAAAAATTTTATTGGAGTATAGTTGCTTTACAATGTTGTGTTAGTTTCTACTGTACAGCTAGGTGAATCAGCTGTATGTATACATATAGCCCCTCTGTTTTGGATTTCCTTTCCATTTAGGTCATCACAGAGCACTGAGTAGAGTTCCCTGTGCTGTACAGTAGGTTCTCATTAGTTATCTATTTTATACATAGTATCAGTAGTGTATATATGTCAATCCCAATCTCCCAATTCATCCCACACCCCTCCTTTTTCCCTTCATCTGTCGATGGACATTTAGGTTGCTTCCATGTCTTGGCTCTTGTAAATAGTGCTGTTGTGAACATTGGGGTGCATGTGTCTTTCTGAATTAGGGTTTTCTCCGGATATATGTCCAGGAGTGGAATTGCTAGATCATATGGTCATATGCTAGATCATATCTATTTTTAGTTTTTTGAGGAACCTACATACTGTTTTCCATAGTGGCTACACCATCCAGTGTTTCTTTATGCAAGTACAAGTAAGTACGAATATATATAAAGTTTACACAACATTCAGTATATAATATGCACGTTCTATACTCTAGTTTTTTTAAGGAACCTCCATACTGTTCTCCATAGTGGCTGTATCAATTTACATTCCCACCAACAGTGCAGGAGGGTTCCCTTTTCTCCACACCCTCTCCAGCACTTATTATTTGTAGACTTTGTGATGATGGCCATTCTGACTCGTGTGAGGTGGTACCTCACTGTAGTTTTGATCTGCATTTCTCTAATAACCAAGATTCTTCTTAGTTGGCAAGAATTACTGTGGTTTTTTATTTATCTGTTTTCACAGTTTTCCTAGAAAGTGTTGAACTTTGTACTGAAATTTTCTTTCCTGTAGCCCTCTTTAATGGGAATTGGGTTTGATCTTGAGTGTGTGGTTTTATGTTTTCATGAGACTTGGAGGAAGTTGGGGTAGTCCTAGTGGTTAAGTTTATGAAACCACAAGCCTAGCTTGTCACTTACTAGCTAGGTGACTAAGTCACTTTATTTCTCTGGATCTTCAATTCCCATCTGTAAGACCAGGTATCTCAAGGGATATTTGTGAAGGGTGAAAATTCTAATTTATGTGAATCACTTAAAACAGTGCCTGGAAAATCATTCAGTTAGGGTCAGCTTTTGTTATTCTACTCGTGTTACATTTTGAACAGAAACAAAGATGACTTTCATTTCACTGAGAAGGAAACTGAAAGCAAATTCAGCAAAATAGCCAGTGTATGCTTAATGATTGCCAAGCCTGCAATTACAAATATGATGCAAGTTCTTGAAATCTTAGTCAAAAGTATTTTAAAACCTTACCATGGCCTGGCTCAATTAAGAAATACTTTTTTTTTTTTTCTAGATCACATGTGTATGAAGAAATGAAAACCAAATCAGTTTCCATTTCAAATCAAATATCAAATTTGATTATGACAAATATGTCATAAAGGGTAACCACACAGACTTTCGAAGCCAAACATTTTAAGGTTTGAATCTTAGTTCAGCCTGTATTGTTTAATTCGGGGTAACTTTCTTTACCTGTCTGATTTTGCTAACACACCTGGGAAATATGGGTTTTAATGTCTATTTCACCCAGGGCATTTTAAGGGTTAAATGACATGAAGTTTATTAAGCACTGAAAGTAGAGCTCGACATAATCAATTAGAAATATCTAGCATGTATATAACATTATGTACCAGGCACTGGGCTATATTTTGCAGGCCCTAACTTATTTTACAGCTGGGGAAACTTATGTCACACAGGGAGTGAGGATTTGAACCAGGACTTAAACACTTGCAATACTGCTCAGTAATTGATAATTACTATCACATTATTTTATTATTACTTCTGAAGTCTGTTCTATCCAGGCCCGTTTCTTTTATATTCATTCATTCGTTTATTCATTCACTTATTCACTCATTCATTCAGGGATTCTTTCTTTCCCTCCTTTCTTCTTTTCCTCAACAATGGTTTATTGCGAAGCTCCTATGTATCAGATAAAATATTAATAAATATGAATAAAATATAAATAAAATAAATAAGTCCAAGTCCCTTCTGGCAAAGAGCTCACAAAAGTCAACGTCACTTTGATATCCTTTGAACATATGCTTATTCACTCAAAACCTGTCTTTCTCCACGCATCCAAGAGTAAAAGGCTCAAGAGAAGTAGACTTTCTAATTCAAAGTCATGGCTGACAAAGGCCAGGGAGGGATTTCTTCTCCCAACTGCTCAAGATGGGTGTGGGCTGGAGGGAGGTCAAGGCAGCCCCTTCTTGCTCTCTACCTCTCGGGAGTCAGCCATCTCTAAAGACATCTAAATGCAGCCAGGTAACAGCCAAATGTCACTACCATTTTTCATTAGCCAGGGACTTTTTTCTTTAAAGACTTGTACATCCCCAGGGTACTCCCTGCTCCCTGATGTGGACCATCCTGCAGTAACATCAAACAGCGGCTGCCACACATTAGCAGATTGTAGAATCGGTTCAGTTACTTGCAATCTTCATATTATTGCTTTGGTAAGTCTTTTCCTGAAGCATCTTGTGCATAAAGAAAAGTGCACAATTCATACACATACAGCAGAACAAATTTTGGACCGAATGAGCACACATGTGTAACAACCATCTTGATCAAGAAATAGAACTTTGCTCAGACCTTCACGTGTCCAGTACCTTCCCCCAGGCCCTAAACCCTACCTCTGCCCCAAAGATAACCATGTCCTGTTTTCTAAAACCATCCTCTAGGTTTGCCTGTTTTTGAAGTTCCTGTGGATATAATCACACCTTATGTACTGTTTTCTGTATAGCTTCTTTCACTCAATGTTATATTTGTAGATTTATCCATTTTGTAGCGTCTACCAGTACTTCGTTCATTTTCATAGCCATCTAGGATTTTATTGCTGGAACATACCACAATCCATTTAATCGTTCAGTTATAATGAGCATTTGGACTATTTTGCTATTACGTTATGAATTTTCTTGTACATGTCTTTTGGTCAACATAAGTATGCATCTGTGTTGGGTATACACCCAGCAACGGGATCACTGGTTCATAAAAAATATACATATATACTCCCCTTTAGAACATAACTCCATAGAGTTTTCCAGAGTGCTGGCCCAATTTACACGCCAACCAGAATAATATGTGTTGCTCCAATTGTTCCACATCTTTCTTCTCACTTGGTATTGTCAACATAAGATGTTTGCTTTGTCTGGTTTAATTTTAGCCATCTCAGTGGGTGTGGAGTGGTGTCTTGTGGTTTTACTTTCCAGTTTCCTGATGACTAATGATGTTAAGCATCTTTTTTATATATTTATTAGCTATTTGGATATTCTCGTTTGTGATGTGCCTATTCAAATCCCTTGCCCCTTTTTGTATTGGATTTTCTGCATTTTTATGATTGATTTGTAAGAATTCATTGTATAGACGTACTTTCTTAGTTATATGTTTTGCAAATATCTTCTTTAACTCTTTGTCTTTCCTGTTCACTCATTTACTTGTTGTAATTTAATTCATCCAATGAGTGCCATTTCACTAATTTACAGAGTTGTAATTGTGTGTGTGAGTGTGTGTATTTAAATAAATAAAATGGAATATCAAAGCACTTCAAAATAAGGGTTCCTTGAACTTTTCATTTAATTTCCGTGTGTGTGTGTGTGTGTGTGTGTGTGTGTATTGGGTTGTGTTTTAGGAGTCTTAAGACCACCCACATGTTTGCTAATTGGCTATAAGGACTCCTGGGACAGGAAGAGGTCACACTCATGGTGGGCTTTATTCCAGGGAAGAGATGCAGAGCAAGGATAACAGGAAAAAGATGAACATCAGAGGAGTCTGGAGAGACGGGCACAGCTTCTGAGTCCTTCACCATCTGGGTTGCACAGATAGACGTGCTTTCTTTCTAGCAGCACTCCCACCCCGGGTGCAGGAGTGAGAGAGCTGGTCAGGGAAGCCCGCTTGGGTCTCAGGTCTGCCATCACGTGGTGGGCTGGACACGTAGGCACATCGTGCTGTGACCAGTCTTGGTCACCTAATCTTAGGACCCCATCTGTGAATGAGGTGCTCATCACCAATCTTGATGTTTGTGCGAAGCAACCCTGACAAGTTGCTGCGGCGTGTCCATTGTTCCCGGGGCAAACACAGAACCATCAATGACTGATATAAAGAAGCTTTTGAGGGCCTATTTCTAGGATTTGGCCACGATGAATCATGGTTCCAGGCTCCCCAGGAGAGATGCCAGGAGTAAGTATCTGCACCGGCTGTGTTAACTCTCTTCTCACAGGGAGCTGTATAAACTATATTTCTTAGTGAGAAAATCAACTCCACAATATGATAGTGTACTCTTCAAATCAGAAGCCCACAACCCAGGGGTCTGGCCCCCAGAGCGGTTTTAGGCGGTGCCAGCTGGTCTCTGGAGGCCAGAGCCTGGCCATGGAAGGGATCCCTTAGCCCACTGGGCTAAAGCAGGCGGGCAGAGACGGTTGGACTCAGGGCAGACTGGAGGCCCAGCAGTGGGGAGAGGCCCTGGGCCGCAGGTGGGGCCAGAGGGGACGTGGAGGGGCCTCCCTGGACCCCAGACTCCCAGCAGGAGCCCCTCGGCTCCTCGGTGGGGTTGGATGTGCTGGTTTGACGGGATCCTGGCCTCGGTGCTAGGGGCAGGGTGTGGGGCCCACCGTCGGGGGCGCGTTCCCCGTCAGGCAGTACGTGTGTGTGTGCGGGTTGGTGTGGAACTGAAGCTGTTCAGTGATGCCTCCTGGGGGCTGGGTGGAGGAGAGTCACGGGGCTCAACCCCTCTGGTCACGGGGGGACACTTGGCTAGGTACAGTGATGGCCTGGCATCCTCAGCAAAGAGAGTTGGTGAGGTTGGGCCCTTTTCTGTTGCGCTTGGTGAGGGACAGGGCAGTCCTGAGTCAGCAGACTTTGTCGCCTGTGAGAGTTCGGGCTCTGGGCCCACGTCCCTGGCAGCTCCCCTGCTTTGCCGAGCGGTGGGAAAGCAGCAGACTGCAGACGTGCCAATACAGCGATGTGCAAAAACGGACAGTGGCGGGATCTGGCTCACAGGCCGGAGTTTGCCAGGCCCTGGTCTAGAGCAGCAGTTTCCAAAATTACCCGTCTTGCGATGCTAACGAGCTTTTGTTTTATCTATTAGTTTTTCCTATGTTAGTAATTAAATGCAGAAGCACTTATTTGTTGAAAAATAATAAGCTTGTTACAGGTTAATAATATTTATGCAAGAAATAACTTTTCTGTATCAAAAAAGTTCAGTGGAAAAAAAAAAAAAAATCAGAAGCCCACAGACATGCCCAAAAGAACTTTTATGAACCAGAAACTGATGGCTTATGTAATGGGGGTTTACCTGTTTCTTGATAAAGCAATTACTTATAAAACTTGTCCAGTGCTTCTCGGAACCTTCATCAACTACCTTCCTGGGATTTGGATTATAGAATCATCACTCTTTCCTGGATTTATTTTGATAAATCTTATTTTCCAAGTTCATTATTTATTTTGTGATGTTTGGATTTATTGATGTAGAATTGTATGCAATATTCTCTTTATTTGTGTCCTTTGTAACCTGTGGTTCTTTCCTCTTTTGTATTACTATTATGCTGACTTCATTTTCTTTTTATCCACTTGAATGGTCTACCTAGAAGCATATCTGTTTAAGTACGTTTTCAAAAACCAATCTCTTTTTCAAAATAAATGTTATTTTGTCATTTTATTATTTATTAATTACAACATTTATATTAGTTAATTCTCCCTTTCTTTTTTTTCCCTATGAGCAGAATGATTAGAATATTTCATGTTTTCCTGGTTGATGTTGTTAGTGCTGAAGACTCTGGCTTTTTAAATGAATAAAGTCGTGCTATTCATTCCTTCAAGGACCTCTTTCAAGTGTCTTTCCAGGCCCAGCTTCTTTCCTCCACACCCACTGGGTAGGTTACTACAGACAAGTTTATGCAATCTAAACATGCACACAAGCTGGGTCCATCAGATTCTCTGTCCTAGGAATTTGAAATTGGAGCTCAAAAATATGACAGAGATTTTTTTTCTCTTTATGAATGAAGACATTGTATCTTCAATCTTCGACTCCCAGTTAACATTGACCGAGACCAGATCCTGCAGTGTCACTAATTTCACAGTCTCCTGGTAGGGAGGAGGGTGAGTGAAAATGGAGAGGAAAATTTAAATTAAGAGCGGATATGATTGGGGGTGGGGTGGGGTCATGGAAAAAAGGTCAAGAAAGGCTCACGGGAGGATGCAGTCCTGTCCTAACGAACAAAAAGGACTTTGTTCTTTCCCTATTTTCTTATGTTCCACACAGGTGACAACATCTCTGCTCCCTAAATGTCCAAAAGTCAAATTGCTCATAGAGAATAAAAATGATCCTGTTCTCAAAGAGCTAAAAAATCTTAATCTCAGAATTATTCCTTGCCTGTTAACCAAACTTCAACCACATATCTGTAATAGTTCATGTCTATCAAAAAGGGTTTTTCTTTCAGAATTAAACTTAATCCCACGCTAAATGCACATAATTAATAATTGATTAAATCGTAACTACATGCTTTCCGTTCATCTAATGTTTTCCATCTTTGTTTCAATTCTAACTTTTGGGTCTGCTGGACAATCATTTTCAAAGATACCAGTCAATGAGTAAAAACAAAATAAAACATCCAAATAATCTTGTTAATGCTGCTTTACTACACAAAGGCAGCAATACATCCGACGCCGGCTGCTGGCGGATAAGGCGCTTCCAGGCCATCACGCTGCTGTCTCATTGGAGCTGCGTGCACGACTTTAATTTGGCGTTTGTAAGGCAACTTAGAGGTGCCAGTCTGGGGACACTTCTCAGTTTGAGAGTCAGCAAAAGGAGGGGTTAATTCCAAAAGAGGGGAAAGCGTGTGCAAAGCGGGGTGAAAACGCTCCAGCGGCTCCCAGGCCTGGAGTCCGGGCGCGGGCGGGGAGGGCGCTCGGGGCGCAGGGCTGGGGTCGCGAGCGGCCGCGTCTGCGGGACCCGCAAGGCGAGCCCAGGTGAGGCGTCGGCGGTACCCGAGAGCGAGCAAGAGCCTGTGAGCGTGGTGGCGCAGGGGAGACACACACACACACACACACACACACACACACAGGGGAGATACACACACACACACACAAGAACCGAGGAATTATTCAAACGGGGCCTGGCGCCCCCTGCCCGCTCCCCATCGATCGCAGCGCGGGTCCCCATCGGCGGCAGCCTGCGGCCCGGCCCCTGCGGGCGTCCCCTCCCGGCGGCCGCCGGCTCCCGGCGCGATCTCGCGGCGAGGCGGAGGCGGAGGCGGAGGCGGAGGCCGAGGCCCAGGCGGAGGCCGAGGACGAGGCCGGGGAGGGCGCCCCATCCAGGGCCCCGCCCGCTTCCCGCCGCCGCCGCCGCTTCGCTTTCGCTTTTCCCCGCGGCGCCGCCCGCCGAGTCCCGGGTTTCGCTTTCGACGCGCGGGGCGGGACCGGGAGGCGCCCATGGTCTTCGGCCGCCGCCCGCGCGCCCCACTGCTGCTCGCGCGCTTCGCGGGGCTGCGGCGCGGGGCCTGCGGTCGGGCCATGGCGCCGCCGCGCTGCTTCGCGCTGGAGCTGCCCGGCTGCACCCTGGCTCACTTCGCAGTGGGCGACGAGGCCCGGGACGCGCGCCCCGACCCCGGCGTGGCCGCGCTCCTGGGCCCCCCGGGCCGCAGCTACTCTCTGAGCGTGCCGGAGGCCGGGGGCGCGGGCTGCGCGGCCCGGGTGCGCGCGGCCCGGCTGCACCAGCGCTTGCTGCACCAGCTGCGGCGCGGCCCCTTCCGGCGGTGCCAGCTGCGCCGGCTGCTGTGCTACCGCCCGGGCGGCGGGGCGGGGGGCCTGCAGCACGGCTTCCTGCTCCGCGACCCCCGCGACAGCCCCGACACCCGGAGCGCGCTGCTGGCGCTGCTGGACGCCTGCCCGGAGGCCCCGCGCCCGAGCCTGGCCGAGTTCTCCGGCGACCCGCTCTGCCGACTGTGGCAGCTCCCGTGGGAACGGCGGGACGGCCAGGGGTGGCGGCAGCTGGGCCGCGAGCGCATCGTGCCCGTGCCGGAGCCCGCGCTGCACCCGGTGGTGCCGGACCTGCCCAGCTCCGGGGTCTTCCCCCACCGGGAGGCCGCCCGCGCCGTTCTGGAGGCGGTAAGAGTTGGGTCCCTTGCCAGCTCTCAGGGTGGATCCCCCAGGCCAGGGAAGCGGACACCGTGCGCTCTCCGCGGGGCTGGCCTGTGCAGACGTCCCTTTGCCGGGGAGTTGCTTTACTCCCGAACGCAAATATGGTGGTGAAGGTGGCCGGTGGGCCAGCCTCTGTTTAGATACCGTGGATCTTTCCAGATTCTTGCTCGCCAGGGGCCCCCAACCCCATGGGGGAAACTGACATCCCAACAGGAGCGGCGCGGCTCCCGCGCTGGCGGTGCCCGAGGAGGGGAGCGGGTGGCGCTGGGTACGGGGAAAGCAATGCCTTCTTGGAAGTGATGACCCTCTTCTGGGAGGTCGGGGTGTAGAGCAAGGGCATGAGTTTGGGGTTTAAGAAACTTAGATTAAGCGGTGCCTGCTTGCTTACTGGCTGCCACCCAGACACTCGGCTACTCCGTGTTGCTTGGTGCCTTTTCATCTGTAAAATACCTGCCTTGCAGTGTTAGGACAGGAAAACATCTGACACACAAGAGGTGCTCGGTGCGGGACAGCGAAGATTCTGCCTGAGCGCAGCCTGGGCAGGTCCCTAGGCTGGACTATGGGTCTTAGATACCTTGTATGAGCCTTGGGATAGCATCTCCGAGTGGTTAAGATTGCAAGAACTGGGTTTGAATCCAAACTCTGGAATTTATTACCTGTGTCACTTGCAGTAAGTTTATTAAACATTCTTCTTTGCCTTGGTTTCCCTGATCCGTAGATGGGGTTAATAACAGTAACACACAGGGTTATCTTCAACAGTGGCCAAGTTAGTACTGTGAAAGCACTTAGACTATTGCCTTACTCAGAGTAAGCACGTAAGAAGAAAATACATGTCTGGGCCTCTCTGTAGAGGTGCTGTGAGTTCACATGAGGTCATGCACAGTTCAAAACCTGGAATCCCCCGGAGACCCTGCCCTACCAGCTTGGTGATGGCAGTTCCTGCCCCTCTTCTGAGCCCCCAAGAGCTTAGGAAAGGACAGGATGCTGATTGCTTTCTTTGGAGCCTACAGCGTGGCTGATTTCCCACATTTGTGACACACAGGGCCCATGGTTCCACTGTCGCTACGTGACACTGCTCTGCAGTTATGCACCTTTTCTGTCCTTCCTCCTCTGGGGGAAGCTGGTCCATGAGAGTTGCAGGCTGGGTGATGCCGACAGTTACGGCCTTTTTGAGCCTCAGCTCTGCAGTACGAAATAAAGCAATCCAGCCCTTTCTCGGGTTCACGATACTTCACATTTTGGCCTGGTGCCAAACATAGCTTATGCCTTATCAGCATTGTGCAGTCTTCTTCTCGGCAATTAGATAGAGCTTCTGCCGAGGCCCCGTTGCTTTGCTGCTGATGCACGGACATTGTTTTACAGTGTACATCCTTCATTCCTGAAGCCCGGGCTGTGCTGGACCTGGTTGACCAGTGCCCAGAGCAGGTCCAGAAGGGCAAGTTCCCCGTTATTGTTATTGAAGGTCTGGATGCCACAGGTAAGAGAATATTACCTTCCAGTTACAGGCAATGGGTTGTAGGAATAGACAATTCTTGACACACAAAACTTTATACAGGGTTCAATTAATAAGCCTCCTGTGAGCCTCTGTCGTGTGCCAGGCACGGAGCAAGGCTGGCCTGGGACACAAAGATGGATAACTTCCGTTATCCATCCCCGTAAGGTGGGGGGAGCCTCAGGTGCTCCGGTGAACATGGGAGGGCAACAGCCTCGGTGTGGGAGATGAGGGGCAGTCACGGTTCCGGAGACCTTGGAAGGATGGATCCTGGACTGAGCTTTCCGTAGGACAGGAGTTGGTTGGGTGAGGAAGGCGGGAGAGAGCCTCCAGACAGAAGAAACGGCAGGGTGGAGTTGGGGACTTGAACCGGCTAGGTGTGTCCAGGAACTGCAGGCAGTGCAGAGGCCCCCTGTGGAAACAAAGTGTGGACGAACTAGGGAGTGGAGGGCAGAAGCCTTTGGAGCTGCCAAATAGGCGTCAGAGTACAGAGGGCGTGCCCACACTTAGTCCAACACACGACAGCAGGAAAAGGGTGGCTCCAAGGGCCACAGGGAATACCCAAGGACAGCGTGGATCTGGGAGAACCCCAGGGTCACGTGGTTCCCTGTGAGTCTCCTTCCTGTGTCAGGTGAGGCGTGATGGGAGGAGGGAGTTCCTAGAAGCTGATAGCAGAGTTTATCATTAGTTTGTAAACGAGATGACCATTTGTTTTTTTTCTTTCAAGCATTCTCACACCGAACAGGAATCCTGAATTCCCAAGGGTTGGCAACTTTTTGTAAAGAATTGTATTATTTAATCAACTCTTTCTGGTTACAGGTGGAAAGAATGTCTTTGCTCGGACATTAATGTTAACTTTTGGGAGTGATACGGTGGCCGTGGTTAAGATGTGCTGCATTTTGTATCCGACCTGCAGGTAAAACCACTGTGACCCAGTCAGTTTCAGATTCACTCAAGGCTGTTCTCTTGAAGTCACCACCCTCTTGCATCAGCCAGTGGAGGAAAGTCTTTGATGATGAACCAACTATCATTAGAAGAGCTTTTTACTCTTTGGGCAATTATATCGTGGCTTCTGAAATAGCTAAAGAATCTACCAAATCGCCTGTGATTGTAGACAGGTGGGTATAAAGATGCGTTGAATTCGGCATTTTCTTCCTAACCTATGAGTAGTGTGTGTGTGTGTGTGTGTGTGTGTGTGTACATATACATGCAAGTACACAATAGTGTTTAAGACAAAGTGTATTATAATAACAGGAATAATGTCTATGATTTATTAATCACACCATTGGCTGGCATTTTGCTAAAGACATTATACATACTATACTAACATCTGGAACAACGACTACACGGATACTAAAATTACTGATGAGAAACACAGGTCTTAGAAAAGTTAGATAACTTGCCAAAGTGACAGAGCTAGAAATAGCATATGAGGGATATTAACAAAAGTCTCTGCTTCACAAATCAAGCTTTCAGTGGTTCATTTGTTTATTGGCTTATTCAACAAACACATATTGGGCATCTACCATTTGCCAAAGACAGTTCTCAGTTTAGAGGATTCGGTGGTAAATGAGCTAGGCAGTGCCCTGCTTTCATGGAGCAAGCATTCTGTTGAAGGAGAAGGTAATAATCAAGCATATAGATGCATAAGGTAATATCAGAGAGTGATAAATACTATAAAGAGGAGAGATCAATGTTGTGTGGTGGAGGACGGCTAACCCCCCACTAGATGTGATTTAGGAAGGCCTGCGTGAGGGGGTACCATTGGTCTGAGCTCTGAATGACCAAAGAGACACACCTGAAAATCCTGGAGTAAAGGCTTTGTGGGAGAGGGATCAGCAAGAGCAAAGTGTAGAGACAGGAAGATGCGAACACATTCTAGGGCTAGAAACAGGCCATCGTGAGGAAAACATGTGGACGAGGGGCTGCTTTCTGGATGGATAAAAAGGCAGAGACAGGTCAGCAGGGTCTGTGGCTGTGATAAAGAGTGTGGATTTTATTCTGAGTGCAGAGGGGGGCCTTTGGGAGGTTTCAGATAATGGAGTGACAGAAGCTGAGTTATATTTTGAAATTTCATATATAAGAAATAGCTTAAAAGTGCTACAAAAATGGACAAAGGGAACGGCAAGCAAGTCCTACTAGGAATGGAAATTCAAACGACGATGAGAGCCTGTTTTACTCTCATCAGGTTAGTGAGAACTCATTAGAAAAGTCTGAAAGCCCAGAGTTGGAGATGATGTAGATTGCTAGAAACTCACGTGGTGCTGGTGGGAGTGGGCACCTGTAGGGTGACTTGGGGAGCAATTTGAGAAGATTGCTTCCACTTCCCGAAGAAATACAGAGTTTGTTTCAGCTTTGTTCATAATATTGAAAAACTTGAAAAACCAAAGGCATCAGCAGAAGAAAGGGTAAAGTAATACTGGCATATATTTATAACATGGAGCACCGAACAGCCACATGCTCTTGTAGGATGCATCAATGTGCCTGAGTTACAAAACTATAATTTCAAAGGAAAGAAATCAACTTGCAGAAAGATGTTCAGTAGAACACATGCAAAATAATACAGAACATAATACCAAAAAAGGGATGGAAAGATGTTGAACACCAAATTTAGGAGTGTGCTGTCCCCTGGGAAAGAGAGAGAGGAATGCAGTTGGTGGGGAGTACTCAAGGGCTTCAGTTGCAGCTGGATTCGTCCTTGACGTTACTCCAGTGTACGTCTTGTTCTTGCTGCAGTTTTACTTATTTGTGGAAAGATGAGGAGTTGCACTGAAGTCTGACAAGTGTTCAGGGAAGAGCACTCATTATAACTGGAAATCTCGAGGAATTTAAAAAAGTGAACACGTTCAAGTACCACCTGCACCCAGATCGTGACTTAGCACCTTACTCCACCCTGTAAATCCTTCCCTCCCAGTCACGACCCATCCTTCCGCCAGTGGGAACCACGACCCTGACTCCATCGCCGTAGATTAGTTCTGCTTGTTCCTGAACTGTCTATACAGGCAGGTAGACATTGACTGCTATTTGCATCTGCCTTCCTTCACGCCACCTGTGAGAATCGTCCCTGTTGCCGTGACCATTCTTTTACACAACTTGGGTGCCCATGTGTGTTACCAAACCAGGTTCGACGTTCCCCAAGCCAAACACTGAGATTTCTTGTTTGCAGCAGAGAAAGGGTTCATTCACAAGGCCGCCAAGCAAGGAGATGGCAGAATACATCTCAAATCTGCCTTCCCCAAAGCAAGGGGCTTGATATTTACGGGATGAAGAAGGAGAGTGGTCTGAGGCGTGGGAAGCCTGGGGAAAGGTGACTGGAACTAAGAAAAAGTGTGTGGTGGTGGGGAAGATGAAAACCGTAAAAATTAGTTAGAAGGCCTTTGCTGTCATCTAAGCTATAATGCCAGTGGGTACTCTTAACTTTGGGGATGGCAAGATAGTGATTTCAAAGTTGGCAAGTTACAAGGAATCCTAGACAAGGGTAAGACATTGCTTTCCTTTGTGGGACTTCTTCACCTGTGGGATGTTTTCACCCTATTGTTAAAGTCCCTGGATTTACCATATTTATATATATATATATTTGTTAGTCTCTCTTTATTTCAAGGAGATAGACTAGGCTTTTCCTAATAAAGTGTGACTTCATAAGGCACATTATTTCCTAAGATGTCCAAAAATCCTGGGGCAGTACTGGCTTCTGCATGTAGGTAGACAGTTATTCTCTGCATCCCGTTTCCTAATCTGTTCAATGATGATATTCTTTATCCCTTCCCTGCTGACCAGAATTTGAAAAAGAATAGATACATGTATATGTATAACTGAATCACCATGCTGTACACCTGAAACTAACACAACGTTGTTAATCAACTATACTCCAATACAGAATAAAAATTAAAAGACTTGTGATGAATATCCAGTGAGTTGATGCAGGTGGACGTGCTTTGAAAACAGCAAATTGCTATAAAAATATAAGGCATTATTATATAAGTGATGTATAATGTGTCAACAAATTGCATTTGATTTGAACTAATGTGGTTTCCCTGATGGCAGGAATGGAGAATACTAAATAATGAGTCTGAAATTGATGGCCAGAGGGTATGATTATTTAAAATGAGCAGGAGTGTTGTCAGTGAGAGAACTCTGGCTTTGCAAAACAGGGCTCCCATTCTTCCCCGATTTTTCTTCTTTATGTCTGAATTGTCTGCAATTTTGTTTCTTTAAAGAGATAATGCTAGATCACCTTGTCAGATGAGAAGAAAAGAGCAGTTATTTGTTGTCTGGGTGGGTTTTGTTCATGTTTAAAGATTTTAAGGAAATCCATTTTAGACAACACCATCATCTGGCTGAAAAAAGAAGGGAGACGGAGTAATTTTTGATTGTGACTGTGGTTAAGGTTGGCAACTTAATCACCCTCATTACCTTTAAAAATCTTCTTGCTGATGGTTTTTCTACAATAAAGAAGGCTTTTTACATTTAGATGATATCAGCCTCTGTATTCATAGCTAAGTATTTAATTCAGTGAACACGGAGCATGTGTAAAATGCAGCACAAATTGTAGTTTTGTTGCTAAGAAGAAGAAAACCTGGACCTGCTTGGGTTTATTCAGCTTGGGAGACAAGACGTATCTGGTGAAGAAGGTGAAAGTACAAGTTTGTAAGTGATTAGAAGTCTGGTAAGTGATACATAGGAATGGCCCCAGGCAGAATTCAAGGCGCTAGCAGCTACACTGGCCACGCTTTTGGAGGTGGAAAAGGGCTTTGAAGAATGAATGATATTAGAATTGATCAGCCCCCAAATTAATTCTTTACCTTTGTTCTTTTCAGTATTCTCTGTACTGTATCATCATAATTTGAAATGATGCAGCTTTAGTGTCCAATAAGAATTAAATATTGCCTTATAATGACAGTGTGATACATTTCTTTTTTGAATTTTATTTTATTAATTTTTTTATACAGCAGGTTCTTATTAGTTATCCATTTTATACATATTAGTGTATATATGTCAATCCCAATCTCCCAATTCAAGTGTGATACATTTTTAAAAAGCACTTGACTATTTTTGTAAAAACTATGGGAGGAAAACAAAGCTTTCATGATTTTCATTTTCCAGAAGAGGAATTTGAGACTTACCAATGTACACAAAGCAAGTAGGTGGCAGAGAGTAAAACAATACACAGCTTGGATAACACTCTGCATTTATTTTGTAGATAAAGGACCAGTATGTCCTTTTCACTGTGAAAAGCAGTTCAAATCTAAAGTGATTAAGAATTTAGGATTTTAAAACAGTACAGGCAGTAAATTGAAAATACAGACAAGGGTGGGGCCATGGGTGCCTCTCGACATTGGGATGTTTATAATTGTTTCATAAATGTTTTTGTAGGTGATAGTCCTTTGATACTGGATTTGGAGTTTTGCATTTCGTCACTTAAAATTGGAATATGACACGAACAGGGCAAGAGTATAATAAACTATGCCAATCAATAAAATAATTCTAATTCATTCATTCCTACATCCAAAAAACATGATTAGTTGCATACCTATTGTGTGCCAGATGCTGGTTTCAGATTTTGGAATCCAGAGATGACTAAAAAATGAATTATCTAATGGAGGAGATGAAAGAGAGAAACTTGTACACAACTGGCTCTAATTTACAATAAGTCCTTCAGTAGAGCTGAGTATGAAGGGCATTGAGAGCCCAGAGGCGGAAACAGTGAATTCTGCTGAGGGCTTCCTCTGCGTGGCATGCAGAAGGAAGAGGAGGCACTTTGCTGCCTGAGAGCCTCACTCCAGCTGGAGGAAAAGTGTGAAGACAGACCCCCATGAAAGAGCGTGCCTGGGTCCACATTGTGAAGGTGTTTGTGTCTTAGATGGAGGCTGAAAGTTTTCTGGCAGGTGGTAGAAAGCCATTGGGCTTTTTGAAAGAGCGGGCTGATTTGATTTTCTTTGATGGTTGTGATATTCTTTTCCTCTCCTCAAAGCATTTTTTTTAAGATCAGCCGGTCAAGAGTGACCACCTTCACTCAGGGAGGACATTCACAGAGTTTCAGAGATTTTATCTGGGTTTATTTCTCTTCCTGATCCATGCAGATGCAATTAGATGACTGGAGAGCTGGGAAGGACAAAGGCCTCCTATCCAGGGTTCCTAGAATGTGGATTTCATCAGCAAGTCCAATTTTTTTATTTTTTATTTATTTATTTTTAAAATTGAAGTCTATTTACAATGTTGTGTTAATGTTTGCTGTACAGCAAAGTGATGCAGTTATACACATATATATTTACATTCTTCTTTTATATTCTTTTCCATTACGGCTTACCACAGGATACTGAATATAGTTCCCTGTGCTATACAGTAGGATCTTGTTGTTTATCCACCCTATATATAATAGTTTGCATCTGCTAATCCCAAACTCCCACTCCATCCCTCCCCCACTCTGCCCCCTTGGCAACCACCAGTCAGTTCTCTGTGTCTGTGAGTCTGTTTCTGTTTTGTAGATAGGTTCATTTGTGTCATATTTTAGATTCCACATATAAGTGATATCGTATGGTATTTGTCTTTCTCTTTCTGAGTTACTTCGCTTAGTATGATAATCTCTAGTTGCATCCATGTTGCTGCAAATGGCATTATTTCATTCTTTTTTATGGCTGAGTAGTATTCCATTGTATATATGTACCACATCTTCTTTATCCATTCCTCTGTTGTTGGACATTTAGGTTGTTTCCATGTCTTGTCAGCAAGTTCAGTTTTAAAACATTGTAGGAACTGAATGGGCCTGCAGATTTTTGTTTGGCCAAGATACAGCATTAAATACCAGTGGACTACCGAACAAATCTACCATCCCATGCCAACCTGCCATCACAAAAGAAAGCATCCTGCAGGGCCAAGGCAACAGAGTAGTCTCACAATACATGCAGTTTTAACTGAGTAAATGGAGCTCTGGGTGGTGTGCACTAGATTCTTATTGTGGTTGTTGATTTTAACTTATTTTTACATTTTATAAATACTTTAAAAAATAAGATTTAGTTTTACCTCTTTAATGTGTACGGTACTAGGACAAGTTCAGCAGAGCCATCCCTGGTTTCAACGTCCCCAGCAGTTGGTTTTCAGGTGCTCCCTTGACTTCCTCTGCAGACGGGGAACTCACTACCCCTTTCCTTCTCAGGTACTGGCACAGCACGGCCACCTACACCATAGCCACCGAGGTAAGTGGGGGCCTCCAGCACCTGCCCCCTGCCCATCACCCTATATACCAGTGGCCCAGGGACCTGCTCAAACCCGACCTGGTCCTGCTGCTTACCGTGAGTCCCAAGGAGAGGATGCAGAGGATCGAGGGCCGGGGCATGGAGAGGACCAAGGAGGAGGCTGAACTGGAGGCCAACAGCATATTTCGTCAAAAGTAGGTGTCCCGATACCGTGTGAGGGGCAGGGGTCCCTGGCTGTGGCGACGATCCAGAAACAGCACTGACTCTGGTAAAGTGCAGGACATGACACGGGTCCCGTTTTCCAACCTGAGAGGCAGTGTCCTCCAAGTTAGATTCACTCCTTTCAGTGGGATTGTTCCATGGGGCCACTGCGTGGTGGTTTTGTAGCCACAGGATATCTGACTGGGGATCAGACCTCCTTCCTAGTCTTTCTAGCCCTGGCTGTGCCGGCACCGGCGTGAACCTGAGTGAGACAATACACCTTTCTGGGCCATCATAACAGAATGGTCACGAGCACCGACTGACGGCCTCGCAGTGACTTTTACCTGTTAGGGGCTCACCATGTGTCAGGCATTTTACTTCTGAGGCTCTGTAACCCTTGCAAAGACAATATTAGCTATACTTCACAGTTTATAAAAACTGAGGCTCAAAGGATTAAGTGATTTGTCTACAACTTGCATATCTACTGAGTAGTAGAATTGGGATTAAACTCAAGACCTTTCTGATTTTAAAGCAGTGCTTTCATTTTCATTAGAAAGCCATGAACACAATAGCAGGAGTGTCTGGACCATCTTACTGCTTCTTGGCTGACTAAATCACTTCTGTAGGACTGGTTTGAAAAGCCAAAACAGAATTGTTTATATAAATAAACAATGATAGCACTGTTATCCTAACTTAATGCTGTTATAACATAAATAATTAACCACTCAGCTGTGTGCAGAGAAACCATGTCAAAGAATTGACTGGTTGGTATTAATTCAGTTAAACTTCACGACAAACTTGCAAGGAAGGCATTATTTCCGTCCTCGCTTCGCAGATGAGGAAACGGAGGCACAGATGGGAAAGAAATGTGGCATGTTCTCCTAGCTGGTAGGTGGTGAGGCAGAGCTATGGCCCCAGACCATCGTCGACTAAAAAAATATTCACAGCCTAAAAGTTGAGAGTTCTGTTTCATTTGGCGGGAATTTTTAGGACTTCAGGCCCAGGAGGCAGCATCTCAAGTAACCCTGAGAGAACTGCTCGGAGGAGGTGACAGGAGAGCTAGGACACATAAGAGTTTTGCAACAAAGGACAGGTAGTCTGAACGTCAAAAGATTATTGTTAATGAAAGAAAACCAGATAAGTCAAGTTAAGGAATTTAGCGTTTTTCTGTGTATGGGAAGATGCAAGGGTCTGGGCTCACCGAAATCATTCCTTTGAAACGCACCTCAGCTATCTGGGGCCAGTGTCCTGTGTTTTCACATCCTGAGTTTCCTCAGGGCTCACAGTAGGGAGTGGCTGCAGTCCGATGGCTGCTAGATGGCAGGTATTCTTTGTTTCCTTCCTGAGTTCCCTCAGGGCTCACCAGCTCACCCGCTGGAGGTGGCTGCAATCGCTGATGGCTGTGACATCCTTTGTTTACTGATAATGGCAGGAAATATTCCATTTCTCACCATCTACTCTGAGCACTTTTTTTTAAAAAATAATTTTTATTGGAGTATAGTTGATTTACAATGTTGTGTTAGTTTCTGCTGTACAGCAAACTGAATCAGTTATACATATACATATATCCACTCTTTTTTTAGATTCTGTTCCCATATAGGTCATTACAGAGCATTGAGTAGAGGTCCCTGTGCTATACAGTAGGCTCTTATTAATTATCTGTTTTATATATAGGAGTGTATATATGTCAATCCCAATCTCCCAGTTTATCCTTCCCACCCCTTACCCACTGGTAACTCTAAGTTTCTTTTCTACATCTGTGAGTCTATTTCTGTTTTGTAAGTAGGTTCATTTGTACCATTATTTTTAGATTCCACATAGAAGCGATATCATATGGTATTTGTCTCTCTCTGTCTGACTTACTGCACTCAGTGTAACAATCTCTAGGTCCATCCATGTCGCTGCAAATGGCATTGTTTCGTTCTTTTATATGGCTGAGTCCGGGTGCTTGTTTTAACCACAAAGCTCTAGAGCTTTGGTCATATAATCTGAAACCGTGCGCTGCAGATTGGGATTTGAACCCAAGAGGCCGGGACGCGAACCCGGCCAAAACCCACAGTTTTCCAACTGAGATCACACACCTGGTTTCAGTAGTTAATGAAGCTCAGGTTCTTGATGTCTCATCACAGAAAGAATTCAGTGAGAGACAAAGTGATGGGTAAGAAGTGGATTTATTTAGAGAGAAGTGCACTCCACAGTCAAACTGTGGGCCATCTCAGAAGGTGAGAAAGGCACCAGGATATGGGGTTGTCAGTTTTTATAGGGGTGGGTAATTTCATAGGCTGAGTGGGAGGATTATTCCATCTATTTCAGGAGGGGGCAGGGATTTCCAGGAACTGGGCCACCACCCACTTTTTGATCCTTATGGTCGACTTTGGAGCTGTCATGGCGCCTGTGGGTGTGTCATTTAGTTTGCTGATTTGTCACAATGAGCGTATACTGAGGTCTAGTGGAAGTTGACTTGTCCGCCATCTTGGGCCCATTTGGTTCTACTCAGTTTATGTCATGTCCTCTGGTTATGTCATTCTTTCAAAGGCTGTGCCCTGCCCAATTCCCTCCTGTTTCAAATCAACCCCGGCTATTCTGTACACACCAAGGCTAGCTAACACTGGAAAGAGAGAGAGAATTCTAGTGCAATTGTAGAAGACTCCTAAGTGAAAACAATGTATATGCCAAGGACCTCTGGCTTGTGTGAAATCCTTCAGGGTGCAGACTCTTGAGAAATTTGCCATTGGGCAACTTAGTTAATCTCTTTGAGCCTTTGCTCCTTTCTCTGCAAGATGGGGGTGGATGACATTGATTCTTCTCCTGAAGTTACTCTGAATATGAAATGAGAAGACCATGCAGGACGCTAATGCTTGGCAGATAAAAGGTTTTGAGTAAATGCAAGCTATTAAACATTATTATTAATTTCTCATTTGTTAAACTAAATGTATCGAATGTCTCCTGTATGCAAAGCGAGTTGCCTGGGGGGCGGAAGTGCGATAAACCAGATGGGGACCTGGCTTCAAGCTGTCTGTATTATGGTAGGAAAATAACATTTGCGTAAAGAGCCGTGTTAACAAATGGGCCAACTCTTTTCATTCTGCCTGTCTCCAGGGTAGAAGTGTCCTACCAGCGGATGGAGAGCCCTGGCTGCCACGTGGTTGATGCCAGCCCTTCAAGAGAAAAGGTCCTCCAGATGGTGTTAAGCGAGATCCAAAATAATTGCAATTAATTGTAGTTCCTCTGGGCCAGGAGACACATTTTACTAGATTTGATGTTGTTTGATACATCTAAGCCCACGACTGGTTATGCAGTTTTCCCAGATTTCAGCTGCATGAGCTTGTCGTGTGGCAGAAGGTGGGACATTTCGATTTTACCTAAACCACTGTTCTCACTTCTACCCGATGGACCCATCGGGACTGAGACGGGGCACATTCCAGTGAGAGACGGTGATCACTTTCTGCCAAGTATAACAAACGTTTTCTTGGAACAGATTTTTAACTGCACCCCTACCAAATCCTTCCAAGGTGTGTCTCCCCTAGAAAGCATGAGGTGGACAGAAGCAACCAAGAAGAACTTCCAGATCAACAGAAGCTCCTCCAGCCTCTCCCACGCCTGCACTGCCGGCTCCCGGGTGAGATCTTGAGGATGTGCTCGGAGCTGGTTTCCTCCCAGTCCAGCCACACTCCATCTTTGTGAGCTCAGCCCAGATTCCTAGAGCCAACCACTCCCAAAGAACGTGTCCGTGTGTCCCGGCTGTCGGAAGACCCTCCCACAGACCCATCTTGTGCGTGGGGGACACTGACCAAGAAGGCATCTGACTTGTGTCTGAGGCTTACAGCCCCTGAGAGGCCAACCCAAGATGCTCTGTATACAAACACACCAACAGTCCTTGGATTCTGTTCTGCTTATTTACTTTCCTCTTCTTTCCTCTGAAAACATGGCTTTGGATAGAATGAGTGTTTTGCACTGAAGCAGATGCATTAAAGTTAGCGAATCCAGCAACGTACTTATACTGCTGTTTACGTCTTGTTTGTCCTCGGTGTAGGGGCTGTGCTTTACTAATCAGAATTGAAGCCAAGAAGCTGGACGCAATGCTTGTTGTGTGTTTTCATCAGACAGATTTAATTTATCTTACTGAGTAAGCACAGTGGATCCTGGAATGGGATTTCTCACTGAATTATCTTGCACTTGAATGTCTTATGATTACACATGAAATCAGCATTGAGATCTGTTTGGCTAGAAAAAAAAAGCTGAAAAAAGAGGAAACTTAATAGTTATGGGGCCTTGGATGAGTCATTGAACATCATGTAATTTGATCTAAAAAGTGATAGCGATTCTTCATTTGTCTTAAGGCGTTGACTGAACCAGGTGATTACTTAAAATTCCTTCCAGTTCTAAGATAGATTGAATCTGTGAATTATTTTAGGGGAATGTCTCAAGAAGACATTTCCCCCAAATAATTAAATTTATGGCATTAACAGGTTTATCACATGGACTCTTAAATTATAATAAAGTTTATATTGACTCTATCATATTATTTTTCAAAACAACTATAGGTAGTTTATACATAATATATGTACATATGTAAAGATGTAATTTCAGTTGAAATATTTTTTAAAGCTGATAAATTGCGTTTGGGTTCTTTAAGATGTGATATCTAATTATGCTATTGGTGTTATTCACTTTAAACATTTTGAAAAGTTTATGCTGGCAGCCTAGAAACACAAACATTTAATGCTTTCTTTATGTCTCTTGCCAATGAATAAACTTGCTGTGATTTTCTAACCTATGCTGTTGTCACAGTGTGTGTTGGTTTTTCTGAAGGGGCTCCCCAATGAGGCTTTTGTACAGGAGGGGATTTGGGGTTAAAGAAGTGAAAAGGTGTGAATTTGTGGTCAAAGTGCTTTCAGAGGAAGAGGAGGGCATTTTTGTTTTGTTTTCAACGTCATTTCAAGAAAGTGCAATTCCTTCCTCACTGCAGGTATTAAAGGGATTTTCTTCCCTAATCCAATAAATAATTCTTCGTACACTTGCTTCTATACACTGTAATGGGGATAAGATTACTGAGTATGAGAACAGATAGCGCCTCCTACCCAGAAACCGACGACAAGGCATCATTTGCTTGGCTTTGTTTCATTACCAGGCTTGTTTCTGTTCCTGTAATAGACCTTTCGTTTCCCAAATATTTATTCTTCATCTTTTCCACAGCAATAGAACTTTGAGCCCGACACGTGGCTGCCAAGAACTATGAGTTCATTTCCAAGGCTCCCTTACAGCTGGAGTGGCCAAGTGACCACCTACAGGTTCTTCCTGTGAGCAGTAGGGACATCAGGAATGTCAGGGGGAGGGTGTCCCTCTCTCCTTTTAACCTGCTTGGTACTCAGCGATGGTGGTGAGGCATTTGGGGACCGAGTGATGAGGGTGGCACTATGCAGATGGAGAATGGGGACGGCCTTCACTTAGGAAAAGTCAATAAGGAATGGGTATGGAAGTGTCTGGAGTTCCATCCTAGAGGGCGTGTCCACCTGGGGACACAGCTTCTGTGCACAGAGCTCAATATCCACCTTCTCCATTTGCTTCCCCTTTCAGTGGCAGGTGTCTGGGTTTTTTGCTCATTTTGTTTGTTCCATTTTCTACAGTAGAATCCCCCTTTTTGCTGACTCTTCTCTCTGTGAAATGTCTCTCTTTTCTAGAAGCAGTTGTGAAGCATCTTAAAAATATTTAGACCCTGGTATCTTTTTGGAATGTATACCGAGGAAATGATCAGTGATTCACATAGAAATGTTTTATCATATCTGCATAATGTACTTCATAATGTACAGACAGATACACCTTATTTTGTTGCCCTTTGCCTTACTGAGCTTCACAGTACAGTTATTTACAAATTGAAAGTCGGAGGCAACCCTGCGTTGAGCAAATCCATCGGCACCATTTTTCCAACAGAATTTGCTCACTTTGTGTCTCTGTGTCACGTTTTGGTAATTCTCACAGTACGTCAAACTTTTTCATTATTATTATATTTGTTTTGGTGATCTGTAATCAGTGATCTTTGAGGTTATTATTGTCATTGTTTTGGGATGCCACAAAGCACACCCACATAAGACAGTGAACTTAATCAGTAAATGTTGTGTCTGATGTGATTACTCCACTCACTGGCCTTTCCCTCATCTCTCTCCCTTTCCTTGGGCCTCCCTATTGCCTGAGACACAAAATTATTGAAATCAGGCCAATTAATAACCTTGCAATGGCCTCTAAGTGTTCAAGTGAAAGGAAGAGTTGCATGTCTCTCACTTTAAATCAAAATTTAGAAAGGATTAAGCTTAGTGAGGAAGCCATGTCAAAAGGCCAAGATAGGTCAAAATCTAGGCCTCTTGTACCAAACAGCCAAGTTGTGAATGCAAAAACAGAAAAGTTCTTGAAGGAAATTAAAAGTGCTACTCCAGTGAACACATGAAGGATAAGAAAGCAAAACAGCTGTCTTGCCGATATGGAGACAGTGTGAGTGGTCTGGATGGAAGATCAAACCAGCCACAACATTACCTTGAACCAAAGCCTAATCCAGAGCAAGGCCCTAACTCTCTTCAATTCCATGAAGGCTGAGAGAGGTGAGGAAGGTGCAGAAGAACATTTTGGAGCTAGCAGAGGTTGGTTCATGTGGTTTAAGGAAAGAAGCCTTGTCTCCATAACAACAAAGTGCAAAGTGAAGCAGCAAGTGCTGATGTAGAAGCTGCAGCAAGTTATCCAGAAGATCTAACTAAGATAATTCATGACAGTGGCTATATGAAACAACAGATCTTCAATGTAGATGAAACAGCCTTATATTGAGAGAAGATGCCATCTAGAACTTTCATAGCTGGAGAGGAGAAGTCAATGCCTGGCTTCAAAACTCCAAAGGACAGGCTGACTCTTTTTAGGGGCTAATGCAGTTGATGACTTGACATTGAAGCCAATATTCATTTACCATTCTGAAAATCCCAGGGCCCTTAAGAATTATGCTAAATCTACTCTGCCTGTGCGCTGTGAATGGAACAACAAAGCCTAGATAACAGATCATCTGTTTACTGAATATTTTAAGCCTACTGTTGAGATCTACTGCTCAGGAAAAAAAAAAAATCTTTCCAAATATTACTGCTGGGAATTCCCTGGCAGTCCAGTGGTTAAGACTCGGTGCTTTCACTGCTGTGGGCCCAGGTTCAGTCCCTGGTCAGGGAACTATGATCCCATAAGCCACGTGGCTCAGCCAAAAAAATAAATAAAATAAAACAAAATTTCTGCTCATTGACAGTAAATCTGGTTATCCAAAGAGCTCTGATGGAGCTGTGCAAGGAGGTGAATGTTGTTGTCATGCCTGCTAACATAGCATCCGTTCTGCAGCCCATGGATCAAGGAGACTTTCAAGTTTTATTATTTATTTATTTCTTTCTTTATTAACATCTTTATTGGAGTATAATTGCTTTACAATGGTGTGTTAGTTTCTTCTTTATAACAAAGTGAATCAGTTATACATATACATATGTCCCCATATCTCCTCCCTCTCTCATCTCCCTCCCACCCTCCCTATCCCACCCCTCTAGGTGGTCACAAAGCACCGAGCTGATCTCCCTGTGTTATGCAGCTGCTTCCCACTAGCTATGTACTTTATGTTTGGTAGTGTATATATGTCCATGCCACTCTCTCACTTTGTCCCAGCTTACCCTTCCCCCTCCCCGTATCCTCAAGTCTATTCTCTAGTAGGTCTGCGTCTTTATTCCCGTCTTGCCCCTAGGTTCTTCATGACCATTTTTTTTTTTTAGATTCCGCATAAATGTGTTAGCATACGGTGTTTGTTTTTCTCTTTCTGACTTACTTCACTCTGTATGACAGACTCTAGGTCCATCCACCTCACTACAAATAACTCAATTTCGTTTCTTTTTATGGCTGAATAATATTCCATTGTATATATGTGCCACACCAAAAATATGGAGCACTTCACGAATTTGCATGTCATCCTTTGCAGGGGCCATGCTAATCTCTGTATCGTTCCAATTTTAGTATATGTGCTGCCGAAGAGAGCACAAGTCTTATTATTTAAGGAATACATTTCATAAGGCTATAGCTGCCACAGACAGTGATTTCTCTGATCGATCTGGGCAAAGTAAACTGAAAACCTTCTGGAAAGAACTCACCATTCTAGATGCCATTAAGAACATTCATGAGTAATGGGAAGAGGCCAAAATATCCACATTCACAGGGGTTTGGAAGAAGTTGGTTCCAACCCACATGGATGACTTTGAGGGGTTTAGAACTTCAGGGAAGGAAGCATCTTGGGATGTGGTGGAAACAGCAAGAGAACCAGAATTAGAAGTGGGGCCTGAGGGTGGGACTGAATTGCTGCAATCTCATGGTAAAACTTGAATGGATGAAGAGCTACTTCTATTGGTGGGCAAAGAAAGTGGTTTTTTGAGATGGACTCTACTCCTGGTGAACATGCTGTGAAGACTGTTGAAACTACAACAAAGGATTTAGAATATTACATGAACTTAGCTGATAAAGCAGTGGCAGCGTTGGAGAGCATTGACTCCAATTTTGAAAGAAGTTCTATTGTGGGTCTAATGCTATAGAACAGAATTGCATGCTACAGAGAAATGGTTCATGAAAGGAAGAGTCAATCCATGCAGCAAACTTCATTCTTGTCTCATTTTAAGACATTTCTGCAGCCACCCCAGCCTTCAGCAAACACCACCCTGATCAGTCAGCACCAGCAACGTGGAGGTAGAACCTTCCACCAGCAAAAAATTAGACTCGCTGAAGGCTCAGATGAGGGTTAGCATTTTTATCAATAAAGCTCTTTAAAATTAAGGTCTGTATATTGCTTTTTCAGACAAAATTCTATTGCACACTTAACAAACTACAGTATAGTGTAAACATACTTTTATATGTACTGGGAAACCGAACAATTTATGTGACTGGCTTTATTGTGATACTCATTTTTTTGAGTCTGCAATATCTCCGAGGTGTGCGTGTATGCATAATGTGTGCTTAGGTATAATATGTACTAATTAAATACATTTGGGTAAATCCTTTTAATGAAATGCTAAGCAGAATGCACCTGAGAAGGTGTAAATTATCAAAAATACTTTTCTCTCAGTGATAGCCAGTGATTTAAATTTCAGCAACAACTGAGGATATAGCTAAAACCCTTTTAACCAACACAAGTTTGGCTGATTCAGAATGGAAACTCCACGTAGAGCAGAAGTGTGGCTTCAGGTACGCTGGGAGACAGGGTATTTTATGCCTTTGGTTTGTTTCACATTCAAGCTGTTCTTTTTCTTTGAAGTTTGAACGCAGAGGTCAGGCACTAAACTATGCCTCACATGGGCACATATATCCACTAGCAAACTCATTTAATCTTCAGGCTTCTGTAAATGCAGCTTTGTTCATATACTTATTTTCTTAGTATGAACAGGGAGAGGAGAAATCGATGTTGGCCTTTTTTTTTTCCCCCAGGAAGGTTTTTTTTTTTTCTTTTTCTCTCACTTTAAAAGCATAGGAATTTCATGAAATTCATTCAGCCTACAGCTGCAATCTACAACTAGGAAGAAACACTGTCCCTTTATATTGCCTATAAATAATCTGGTCTTTCTCATGAGCAGCCTAACTGGTCAGTAGACACAAAAATATTTAGTCCTATCAGGTTTAAACCTTAATATCATTTGATCTTTTAACAGGCCCTTTAGGTAATGCATGCTCTTTTTTAGAGAGACGATCAGGATCTCAGATTTCTCAGTCTTCAAAGGCCATGCTGGCCTCTCCCCAGAATGGCATCTGCCCGGGGCCAAAAGTGTCATTTAGGCAACCTTGGGGCTGAGGGGAGGATGGGTCTATGGTCACATTATCCTCTCTCTAAATGGACGTGGATTGCCCCGCCCACGTAGGCAATTGAAATTTGTTTCTTGTGGCTGTTTCTGTCGAACTTGGCCTCTGGTCTCGGCTTGGGTCTCCTTGGTACTGGGATCTCTTTTGAGTGTCTGTCTTCCACGCAGGCCCACCCACAGTGCCCCTCCAGCTCTAGTTTCATGGGCACTGGACCCACCCAACCTCCCCCCCCCCCCCCCCAACCCCAGGGCCACATACTCTGCGGGAGTATTCAAATGTCCGGGAACTGAGAACAGTCAAGAAAGTAGATATTAAAACCTCCTCTGCTTAATCATTCTGCCCAGTCTGGTTTAACCTGACCTTGTTCCAGGTTGGTTCAGAGGAGCTCAAAACGGAGATAGATGCTCTCCGTGTCCCCCTCACCGAGCTGTGGCTCTGTGTTAAAGCCTGGAGACAGGAAACTGGGGGACGCGCACCTCACCATCTCACACTTCATTGTTTTCCCCTTAGAAAGCAAGTAGAATCTTCCATCTGCCCACTGGGTTCTGAATTTCACAACAGTGTACTTTGATGTGGGTCTGTTTTCATCCATTTTTGTTGGGCCCTTGATGGGTCCTTTCAGTCTGGTAACTCAAGTCCTTGAATTATTGGAAATTTTCTTGGCTTGTTTCTTTGATGAATTCCACTCCTCACTTTTTCTTTTCTCTCTTTCTGTATTGTCTGCTATTCAGATGTTGGACATATTGACTGGTTTTCTAATTTTCTTGTCTTTTCTCTCACATATTTCTGTTTTATACCTTTACTACATTTTATATTTTTTCAACTTTGTGTTTTCAACTTGTTTTTCAACTCTTTTATGAAGACTTTCATTTCTGCTCTCAAGTTTCTAAGTTCTAAAAGCTTCTGCTCTCTCCCATTTTTTCTTTCCTCCTTTCTTTCTCTTGTTACCTAAATATTCTTTTTAAAATAATATCTTTTCTTTTTTATTGGATGCAGTGTCTTTACTTACTATTCTGAGACTTTAGTGATGGCTTTGTTTAAAGTTCCTCATGCAAAATCTCCATTTTCTCTAAGGTGAATTTTTATTTATTTGTTTTTTGGAATTTTTAAAATTAAAGTTTAGTTGATTTACAATGTTTCGGGTGTACAGCAAAGTGATTCAGTCATATATATGTATATGTGTGTGTATATATATATTCTTTTTCAGATTATTTTCCACTATAGGTTATTACAGATATTGAGTATAGTTCCCTGTGCTATACAGTAGGTCCTTGTTGGTTATCTATTTTATATATAGTAGTGTGTATCTGTTAATCCCAAACTCCTGATTTATCCCTCCCTCCTTCCCCTTCAGTAACCATAAATTTGTCTTCAATGTCTTTGAGTCTATTTCTGTTTTGTAAATAAGTTCATTGTATCATTTTTTAAAGATTCCACATATAAGTGATATCATATGGTATTCATCTTTCTCTGACTTACTTTCCTTAGTAATGATTATCCCTAGGACCATCCATGTTGCTGCAAATGACATTATTTCATTCTTTCTTATGGCTGAGTAATATTCCATTGTCCATATAGACCACATCTTCTTTATTCATCTCTTGATGGACATTTAGGTTGCTTTGTTTGTTTTATTTGCACCTTCCAGGTAGGATGCTCCCCTCAGATTCTGGTGATGCTTGGCAGTGGCTCATGACTGGTGTGGAAGATTAGCTACACATGATTGGTACGTAGATTTAGATCTCATTGAGTGAAGCTCTCATCTTCTGAATTACTGCTGTAGACACCCAGCCGACCTCCTTAGTGATCGTCCTTTACCTTGTTCACTCTTTAGGGTGTAGACCTTATTACAACTCTTACTTGGGAAAGAGGACCAACCAGGGCTCTGGTTGGATTGGCTAGCAGGTTGAATGGAGCCAGCACAGTGTTATTTGATTTTATCTTAAAGAAAAAATAACTTTTCAGCACAGTGATTTTGAGACAATTGAATGTGAGTGCCTCTGAAGTCACAGTCTCTCCAGCGGTGTCACTCGATTCTTCTCCAACCGTCTGGAAGAGAAACAAGGAGGGTGAGAAGCTCCCTGTAAGGAGCTCACTGTCAGGATGGGGAGGTGGACATGCACACACACCATTGTCGACGTACTTTCTGTGGCTGGAGGAGGTGTTTACGACAAGTCAGGGTACAATTTACTTTGCCTGGGGAGTCAAGAAAGGTTTCAGAGAGATGGAATCAGAAGGTACATAAAATAAGTACCTACCCGTAAACTGGATTGAAATGGACATTTCTTTTATTTATTTATTTATTTATGGCTGTGTTGGGTCTTCGTTTCTGTGCGAGGGCTTTCTCCAGTTGCGGCGAGCAGGGGCCACTCTTCATCACGGTGCGCGGGCCTCTCACTATCGCGGCCTCTCTTGTTGTGGAGCACAGGCTCCAGACGCACAGGCTCAGTAGTTGTGGCTCACGGGCCTAGTTGCTCCATGGCATGTGGGATCTTCCCAGACCAGGGCTTGAATCTGTGTCCCCTGCATTGGCAGGCAGATTCTCAACCACTGCGCCACCAGGGAAGCCCCGAAATGGACATTTCTTGCTCAAAAGCCCTGTCTTTAGCTCTCCTGCCTTAGGGCTTGCTTCACTTGTCCTGTTCAGTGACTGCTTTGACTCAGTAATTTTCATAAGTGAACTGATTTTAACATTCTTGGGGGCATAAATTAAATACAGAATATCTAATTTGGACCTGTGTATTTCATTTGCAGACCCTGGGTGGGTCTAAATCTACTTTGCAGGCTTTCATTGTTAATCTTGAATTTTTTTAAAACAAATAAAATATTTAAGACATTTGTGTGGGACAACACTGTAGCAAATTGTGTTTGGTTTGATCCCATATTAGGACTCAGTCATGCCAGTTCTTTTTCTCTGTTTTGTTTGATGAAAACAAATCAATTTCGTTTAGCGCAAGTACATTGCATTTCCACTAGAGGGAGGAGAAGTGCTAATTTTAAACATTGAGGGTGGAGCTGTACTTTTTGCCGAGATAATCACTCCCCTCATTACACACAAACTGTGATTGGAAAAACAACGGTGGTTCCTTTCTTTTTTTTTTTTTTCCTTTCATTTTTATTTAAATATCTGCTCTAATGGGAGAACACAGGACAAACCGTGGAACATTTCTAGGTCAAAGTAGCAAGTATTGAAAAGTGGCTAATTTTTTGCTTCAAGAATTCTAAACACAGCCCTGGGGTCAGAAACATTTTCAAAAGAAGACCTTAGTGATCAGAGAACTCCATCTCTTTCTTTAATAGTTCTGGAAAATGAGGCCCAGAGAGAGACCTGCCCTGCCCAGGGTTGGAGAATTTGCTAGTAGCAGATGCAAAAATAGAAATGTTGCCCAGTTCTTTTTCTAGAGCTCTTTATAATGCAACAGATTTGGTCAGCATATCTGATGCCATAAATATTATAGACACATACCTACATATATGTTTTTGTACATGTATATGTATGCATATATTTTCCTCCCTCTGACGTTTATGATTTGAGGTCTGGCATTAAGAAATATTCTGGGGCTTTTATGTGTCCTCGTTTACTTGCTCTTAAACCCTCCCGATCCCAACTCCCCTCCTTGTATTACTCTAGATGCAAAAAGCAGTGCTTATGTAGGGTATGGCTAATGGATTCAGCATGGTCCAAGAGCTGGTAATTACTGATCAATCACCAAAATACCATGGTTTAAAAACACACTATAAACTTTCCTGTGAAGTCTCCAAAATTTTTATTAACATGCATGACATTAGTGGTTGTACTTATTTTGCCATAATTGAGGGTGTGTCCCGTTTCTCTAGAATAATAAGGCATTTGAGGGAGCTCTCATATTTCACTTCTGGCTGAACCTGGTCTGTAAGCTCTTACAAACATAATGCATTTTGTGCTCATCTTTGAGGTAGGAAAGATTATTTTCCGAGTTTTAAGTGAAAAAAACCACAAACACACACACCCAAATTTTCTATTCTGAAGTTTTTAAAAAACAAAAACAAAAACAAAGCAAGGCCATTTACCAATGAGTGCTTTTTGAAGCCATAAAAAATTTTTCAACATTTTCTCTAGTCAGAACTTTCAATAAGGAGTTTTCCCCTTATCCCTGAATAGTCTGACTAGAAGTTCTGGTCTATTTCTACCCGAGGAGAGCTTCATTAAAAGTGAGTGTTAGGCTTAGTGTTGGGGATTGTGGAGATGCGTGTATAAAAACTGTGGTCATTCTTTTTTTTCCCTTCCATTTTTATTGAGATATAATTGACACACAGCGCTGTGTATGTTTAAAGTATACAGCATAATGATTTGACTTAATACATCATGAAATGATTATCACAAGAAGTTTAGTGAACATCCATTATCTCTCTTTTTTTTAAATTAATTAATTTATTATTTATGTTTTGGTTGCGTTGGGTCTTCATTGCTGTGCGTGGGCTTTTCTCTAGTTGCGGCGAGCGGGGGCTACTCTTCATTGCGGTGCGCGGGCTTCTCATTGCGGTGGCTTCTCTTGTTGTGGAGCACGGGCTCTAGGCGCATGGGCTTCAGCAGTTGTGGCTCATGGGCTTCTGTAGTTGTGGCTCGCGGGCTCTAGAGCGCAGGCTCAGTAGTTGTGACGCACGGGCTTAGTTGCTCCGCGGCATGTGGGATCTTCCCGGACCAGGGCTCGAACCCGTGTCCCCTGCATTGGCAGGCAGATTCTTAACCACTGCGCCACCAGGGAAGTCCCATCCATCATCTCTTATAGATATAAAATTAAATAAATAGAAAAATGTTTTTCCTTGTGATGAGAACTCCTAGGAGTTGCTCTCTGGACAACTTTCATTTATAACGTACAGAAGTGTTAATTATATTTATCGTGTTGTACGTCACATCCCTAGCACTTACGTATCTTACAGCTGGGAGTTTGTACCTTTTTACCACCTTTATCCTATTGCCCTCCCCCTCCCCTGCCTCTGGTAGCCACAGATCTGATGGCGGCCACTCTTTCAATGAAAAGACGTATCATCTTCCGCTTTTATGTGCATAAGTATAAGTGAGGTAATGAGTGAAAGCACTTCTGGCTGTAAGCGGACGTAGGTGTCATTCCCAACTGGGTGGATCTGTGACCGTGGGAAAGTTACTCTCTCTGTTTGCAAAGCAAAACCGTCAGGCTGGAAGAGGACCAAGGGCCCTCCACTTCCAGTGGCCATAGTTTCATAATTGCATAATGAATGGAATTCACCTATGACCCTAAATCCCTTATAATTTTTAACAGGATTGTAACACAGGGTGTGTTTTGTTTTGGTTTTTTTTAAATAGCTACTTTATTTATTTATTTATTTATTTATTTTTAGCTGTGTTGGGTCTTCGTTTCGTGCGAGGGCTTTCTCTAGTTGCGGCAAGCGAGGGCCACTCTTCATCGCGGTGCGCAGGCCTCTCACTATCGCGGCCCCTCCCGTTGCGGGGCACAGGCTCCAGACGCGCAGGCTCAGCAGTTGTGGCTCACGGGCCCAGTTGCTCCGCGGCATGTGGGATCTTCCCCGACCAGGACTCGAACCTGTGTCCCCTGCATTGGCAGGCAGATTCTCAACCACTGCGCCACCAGGGAAGCCCGGGTGTGTTGTTTTTATACCATTCTGTTACTGTTTGAATAACTTGGGAAAGCCTGGTGTTGGTATGTAATGTGTTACATTATGTGCTGGTTCCCACAAAACGTCTAGGTAAATTAGTCTTCTGTAAAAAAAATTACCTTTAAGTTCCTTAGGGGAGTCTAGTGTGACTTACAGTGTGACTAACGAGGATGCAGCTGTCACTCCCGCTCAGTGGAACCTCTGTTTTCCTCCTAAGAACTGCGGCCGTAACCTCGACCCTGGTGTTTCTGCTGACACTCTGCTGCCCCCTATAGTCTGCTCTTTGTGCAGCACCCAGTGTGATCCTTAAAAGTCACCTTGTTCATCACACTCAGGGGTCTTCCTTTAGGTCTCTTTTTGGTATTTCTCCTAAAAGGCCTTCCACATTACTTGATCTGAAATACCTTTCATCATCCTCTTCCGCTTAGCGCTAACTCATGACTACCTGTCTCTCTCCATGTCTGTGTCCGTGCCTGTGTGTTTGTCTACACCTATCGCATTTATATCCATACCCATAACTATATATCTGTACTCATAACCATATCTCTTTCTATGTCCACGTCTACACTTATAGCTATATCTCTGTCTATAGTATGTGCGTGTTTATCTGTACTTCTGCACTAGAATATGCCCTCTATGAAGGCAGAGGCTTTCTTTTTCTTATTGCTTTAATCCCAGTGCCTAGAACAGTGCCTGGCATATAATAGATGCAAAATAAGTATTTGTCAAACCGAGGAACAAATCTCCCGCTTGTCAGGATTTGGGTTTTGGCTTTTATTAGCTCTGTGGACAAGTTACTTAACTTCAGTGTGACTTTATTTTCTCATTTCTCCATCAAGGACATCATCATTTCTCTCAAAGATCTGATGTGAGAATGAAATGAGATGATACAAGAAAGAGGAGCTGCCGGTCCTGGCCCAGAAAAGGCACCAAGTTAAGGTTAATTCCCTTTTTCCTCCTTCTGTCTTGTTGAGCACATTCTGACTTTCACAAATCTGTGGGCCTAAAGGGAAACACACCTATTAATATTCACTGCTGAGTCATTTCCAGAGCTGGCAGACTGAGCCTTTCCAGCTCTGGAAGATTATAAACATAAACACTATTTTCCACAGGAGAGACTGCCAAAACACAGAGCTGATTTGCCCACGAGTTTAAGCATGGCAATGGTAAATATATATAGGCATATAAAGTCAATAACAATGGCAGCTTATTATTTAATTTTATTAATAGACAAAAATTAAGAGTTAAGAGCTATACTTTTGCTATCTAGGTGACATGAGCATAAGCATTTACCCCATCACCCAGCACAAGAGATCATGTTTCAAAAATGAAAAACCTTCAGGAAAGCCTCTTTCCATTTGTATTTAAAAACCAAATGTTTCCAACAGAGAATTATCTCCCTTAGAAAGAGAAATGGCTTTAGTCAATAAAAATATTAACCCTAAACATCTGCTAAGAGTCTAACATGCATTATTGCACATATTGTTCACATTAAATCTATGAATCATAATACTGTTATAATCTTATATCTATTTAGAAGTGACTTAACCAGCCCGAGGTCACAGGGCTAGTTAACGGTGGAGCCAGGAATCATGCTATGTTTGCCTGACCCTGGAACCAGCGAGCGCCCCTAAGCACTGTACTTGGAGGCCTCAGGTGAAAGCAAAGCCAGTCCCAGTGACCGTTCAATCTAAATATATAATTAAATCAAAACCAAAAGATGAAAACTGAAAAACAAATATACCCAGATTTGTATAGCTTCGTATTTGTATAGCTCTTTGTTAGTTACAAATGGTCCCTTTATAAGTCATCTCAGTCCATCCTATGTAGGATTGAGTGAGACTTTATATCACTTTATAGATGAAGGAGGAGAGGTTACACAACTTCACTGAATGCCCCCAGGTAATAAGCAGTAGAGCCTGGACTCCACCTTCTGACTGTAGATCCTTGTTCTGTCCCCTGCTCTCCTTGACTTTCTAGGGGAAAACCTCCTCTTCCATAGTTAGAGACTTGTTACCCATTGACAGAGTATCTTCTAAGTGTCAGTTCCTCTGGTAGCTGTTGTGAGCACACAGGTCTTAGATAAACACAGACACTACCCCTCCTCTCTGGAGGAGAGACACGGATAAAAAACAAATAAATACATACGATGTTAGTGCCCTGGTGGTGTTCGTGCCACAGACAAAATTAAAATGTGTGAAGTAGATAGGGAGAACCAGGCTGGGGAGAGGGTTGAAGTTTTAACTTGGGTGGTGTGGGGAGATTGCTCCGTTAAAGAGATATTTGAACACCTGGAAGAAGTGAGAAGGCCAGCCGTGTGCTTATCAGGAGCGATGGGGCTCCAGACAGACACGACTGCACGTGCCAAGGCCCTGAGGTGACGGGAAGATTCTTGATGTGTATGAGGAGTAGGAAGGAGGCCATGGGAGCTGCATCAGCTGGGCAGCAGATGAGTGTACAACTCCGAGGGCTGAGTATACAACTCCAAGGGCTGTGTCTTCCGCCGTGGGGGCCAAGGACCGGTAAGTTCAGCAGATCCGAGGCTTTGGTGCTGACAGACAGGCACGTGGAGGGAACCGCCCTCAGCCGGTGGAGAAGGGCCCCTGGAGTAGCGGGAAATCAAAAGTGATTCAGGCACAGATTATGTCCAGCCTCTCCGTAAAGGAGCCAGTTCTGTATCGTAAATGTGCTGAGCGTTTGCGGAGGACGGTGAAGCCCAACGGGATGAGCACCAGTTACGAGCGTTTGAGGAAAAGCCTCAGCAGGAAACGGCCGTCTCTCTCCACAGATTGAAGCCTTCCTGGCAGAGACCACGCATTTTTATCACATTTCCCAGAAGAGCTCAGGTTCTCTGGGTCCGCATACATGAATTATCTAGAGTGAAGTCAAATGGGGCAAAGTCACGCGAGTCTCTTTAATTAATCGGATTCATAAGTGCCCACTGGAAGGCAGCACTATGGATCCCATTTTTTCCCTATTTGACATTTATGTAGCCCTCTTTACCATGTAAAATATCTTATCCCTTTTTATTGTCACAGCAAAACTGTGAAGTAGGGGAGTAGGAGCGATATCGTCTTTCTCTCTTTCCCTCCCTCCCTCCCATCCTCCTTCCCTCCCATCCTCCTTCCCTCCCATCCTCCTTCCCTCCCTTCCTCCCTCCCTCCCTTGAGGAAATGGAAAGTTAAATGGTATTTGATATGACCGGAAGTGCTAGAACTCCAGAGACCTCAGTGGCTTCCTCTGTGTGGCCTGGTCAGACCCCTCCAGAAGGGGACACGGTGCCAGGTCCGGCTGTGACAGTGTGGGGTGGGACAACAGGGGCCCTTCCGGAACCTGCAGGCCCTCTGTGCGGCCCTGTTGGCTCCCGGGCCACATGGGTGGTGGATGGAGAATCTGGAGACCAGGGTCCAGGGCCGGGAGGAACACTGAGCATCTGAACAAACTTGGGGACATCACGCTACCGCTTTAGCCTGCCCTTCTCTCATCTCTAAAGGGAGGAGTTAACGTTTCATTTATTTAAGTAATATTTCTTTAGCTCTTATTTCCGGCCGGTCGTGGTTATAAGCACTCTACAGACATTAACTTGTTTAATTCTGCAGGCAGCCCCCTGAGGAAGGTCATACTATTATCCGCATTTTACGGATGGGGAAAGGAAGCCACAGGAACGTGAAGCAGCTTGCTCAGGGCCGCAAGCTAGTGCCTGGCAGAGCCGGAATTCAAATCCGGGCAGGCTGGCTCCATCGTCTGGCTTTAAGCTCTCACTCTGCCGCCTCCCAGTGCAAGATCTGTACGTTCCCTCCTAGCCCTCCCATCTGACGAGTGTAATTTTATGAGCTGAGATTTCAGCCCATACGGGGAACGCGTGCTCTAATCCATGACATCAAACTGCACGCTCTGATCTGATCACCCGGCCTCCCCTTGAGGCAGTGTTGCCGCCGGAAACGTCCACTGTGTGAGCTGAATGGGATGCTGACTTACACAGAGGTGAGAACTCAGGGCCTCTGTGTACGCTGATCTCACCAATGATTTCTAGTTTTAAACTAGGAAACGGTAGGTGCTGATGTAGGTGAGGTGCCTGGCCCTGGGACCCCCTCTCCCTTCTCATGAGTTCACCCGCTCCCCTGACGGTTCCAATCACCCCTGCTGGGATGACCCCAAACTGTGTCGTGAGCGCTCACTCCCTTCAAGGGTAAGTTAGGTTAAGGAGGAGCCACAAGCATACCTCCTCTCCTGCTCCCCGCTGGCCCGCTCTCCTCCCCTGGACGCTGGAACCCGCTCACGGCGCCCCACAAAGAAGTAGAGCCCCCTGCACGTAAGTCTGCAACCCACACTGAGGCTGGACCTGCCGGGGGTTCCTTTCCAGCCCCTACTTCAATTCACCTCTCGAGGGGCCCACGGGAAGCTCCACCCCTCCTCTGGGGGACCTCTGGAGACAGTTCTTGGGGTTCTAAGGTTCCTTTTTTTCTTTTTGCAGACAAAAATACATCTTATTCCTGAACCGTAGCTGCAGATTTGAATTTCCTTTGTGCTGCCAGCCTCTTTCACCCGCAGCCCTGACACAGCTGAATCTCATCCTCACCTCCTCTCAGGTCGACTCAGGTCCACGTGGTCAACGGCCCCTCCGTCCTTGGAGTCCGGGATGCTTTGCCCGTGCGGTCCGGGATGTCCGTGATTATGGTCCCTGACGTTCCTCCTCTGAAGTGACCCCGTGTCTGTCTCTCACTCTCTGTCCCCTTGTCCTCTTTCCCGTGTTTTCCACGGGAAAACGAAGCCACTGTAGCCTCTTCCCAGTTACAGGAGTAATCTCTCCGAAAACAGCCTCGCTAGTTAAGAGCTCTCGTCAAAGCCCTTTTCTTTTTCCATGCATAAAATAGCTACACAGGGGTATGTATTCTGTTTTATGTTTGTTTTGCTAAAACCCATGGCAGCTTACAATGCATAGTTTTTTACACCTTGTTTTTCACAAGGTGAAAAATACATCTTGTAATTTTTTCACATGAGAACACAGATATCTACTTGGTTCGTTTTTACATCTGTATAGTGTTTTATTGTATACATAAATCATAATTTATTGAATGGATTCTTGATTGATGGAGAGTTGCTTCCCGTCATTAGCTATATTAATTGATGCAGCAAATGAACATGAGTGTGTGTGTGTATGCATGTGTATGTGTACGGGTGAATATACGTGTATACCTACCTATATTTGTGCAACTCTGTGAGTATATCTGTGGAATAAATGCATAACAAAGTAACCACTGAGTCAAAGAATACATTCATTTAACTCACTTTTAATTTGCTCAAAATCGATTCATTTGGCATCCAAAAAAGTTGCATCAATTTAGTCACCCAACAATGTTTAATATTCCCTCATTTTGTTTTTCAAGTTGCATAGGTAAACAATCTTATCACATTGTTTTAATTTGTATTTTTTTAAATATAAGTGATTCTAAGGATCAATTTATATTTCTAAGTCTTTTGTCTTTTTCTGTCTGTTCGCATACACTGTTGAGTACTCTGTTGGGTCTTTGTCTTTTTTGAATATTGATTTGTAAGATTTCTTTATATATTTAGGTGCTAGTCCTAGGTTATATGTATTGTCTTATGCTATTTTTTTTTCTGAAAATGTGTTAAAATTTTAGTGTCTTGAAATCTGTTCCTTAATAGCTTCTGTCTTTGTATTTTTTCTTAAAGGCATTATATTCTCAGAGAAGTTTTTGGTTCACAGCGATATTGAGAGGTGGGCACAGCAGCTGCTCACATAATCCTCCTGCCTCCACACAGGCACAGCCTCCGCCATCATCAGCATCCCCCGCCAGAGTGGTCCATTTGTGACAACCAAGGGGCCTCCGTCGACCATCATGATCACATCAAGTCCATAGTTTACATCAGGCTCCGTTCTTGGAGTTATACATTCCATGGGTTTGACAAATGTATGATGACACATATACACCGTCACAGTATCAATCGGAATAGTTTCACTGCCATAAAAATCCTGTGTTCTACCTCTTCATCTCCCCACCCCCTTCTACCCCGACTCCTGACAACTCCTGATCTTTTTTTCTGTCTCCACAGTTTTGTCTTTTCTAGAACGTCATACAGTTGGAATCATACAGTAGGTAGTCTTTCCATATTGGCTTCTTTCACTTGGTAATATGCGTTTAAGTTTCCTTCATGTAGTTTCATGGCTTGATAGATTATATCTCTTTAGTGTTGAAGAATATTTCATTGTGTGGTTGCACCACAGTTTACTTCTCCACTCACTTACTGCAGGACATCTTGGTTGCTTCCAAGTTTTTGCAATTATGAATAAAGCTGCTATAAACATCTGTGTGCTTCTGCCTTTCTTGTTTTGCTTTGAAAGTTTTTCTCATTTCCAAGATAAATTAAAAAAATTTTTAATATCCTAATTTTCTTCTAATTTGTGATTTTACTATTTGCTTCTATTTTATAATCCATTTGAAATTATTTTAGTGTTAGAATATATATTAATGTTTCTCTTCAGCTGTCTTTTGAGTTATTTTGATGGCAAGAGTTACATTTTGCACTTCTTTGAAATTTACCTAAGATGTACCAAAATGCTTGGCATGTACATAGCACTAAATACTTATTAGCTGTAATGATACATATTTGCTTTAATAAATATTAAGCAGTACCACTAACATGTAAAGGCTGCTAATATAGTAGTAATAGCTACCATTTATCGAGCAGTTGTTATGTGCTAGGTAGATTCTATAAACTTTACCCATTTTAAATCCAACAACCTGGCAAAGTATGTATTATTGTCTCTACTTTATACATAAGAGAACGGATGATCTTGAGATCACACATCTTAAAAGTAGCAAAGCTGGGGCTTGAACACAAGTTGATGTATCTTCAAAACACCAAGGTTTTCCAACACCTATTGCTGTCGACAACAGTGGAGAGAGGAGGTGAGTGATGTATGGAAATACAGAGTAACCTCTTTCTGGTCCACTAACTGGAATTTATAGTCCTAAAGATTTAGTCTTAACATCAAATATTTTATTGAACTGGATTTAAACCTCTTTACCATCTACTGAGCCCAATGAGGTAATACTTAGTAAATGCTACATGTTGGCTTCTGCCCCAGTGCAGGGGATATGAGCACTTTGCAGTGATAATTTTCTCCTAATTGCTTGTAACTAATGCACTGCCATTCTGGAATTTGTCACTTACCTAAATGTACCGTAGAAATGGACCATGGTCTCCACCTAAATGCACATTTACACACACTAGAAACAGCTTGGTGAGAGGCAAGTGGGCTGAAGAAGGATGTGCCTGAGTGGGCAGTAGGTGACCTGGTGGACCGCCACATTCTACGAAATCTCTTTTGGATGAGGAAGGATGGCTGGAAGAACAGGAATTGGGACTCGAGAGGCCAATGGAGAGGCAAGGCTGAGCCAAAGTCACTGTGTCTCCTGGGCTAGTCTTCCTTCTTCAGAGGCTTATTTTCTCAGAAGTAAAATGGAGAAGCTTGGTTAGATCTGCCACTTCAAGCTGTGCTCTGTGGAGGTTACTTGGGGTCATCGTAAGTAAGAAACGAGAGCCGGAGGGATCTGAGTTCTCTGCTCCCGCTCAGCCCCAGAGCTCTCTGCTTTGCCCATCTTACGGTTTCTGTGGTGAACAACATGCAAACCGCTGGAAGTGAGCCTGCCCCAGGATGGCTCCAGGGAGGATATTCTGAGAGCTTACCGCTTCTCTCCCGTCTCCAAGAGCCCCCAGTGCACGTGCTCTGATGAAGGTTGGCATGACGAGCACAGAGGACGCTGCCGGTGTGGCTTCCCAGGAACCCCCACCGGCCAGCGCACAACAGAAGGCAGGGAGGGTGGCAACAAAGAGAAGCCGGTGGAAGTAACCTGGGTTAGTCTCGGCCCCCATGGGAGCAGGTAGGCAAATGTTCACCAGTAGCCATCTGGTCCCCTGTGAAAGGAGCTAATGTAGTAGAGAGTGGTCAGGGCATCTGTGTCCCCATGAGGAGCTCCCAGGGCTGGCAGGGGTTGAGGACATGTGGAGTGCCCACCCACCTGCCCAGCTGACCCGCTTCAGGCAGTGCCAACTGCAGCCAGGGGCAGCTGTCCTGGGCCACGGGGACATCTGATTCCTGGAAGGACAGACCAGGAGCCTCAAAGGGAAGGCATACAAGACAGATCCAGGAATTGAGGTGACATGAAACTTTCAGAGGGAGAGGCACCTTTAGCTTTCTTTTTGTTAAAATATCAATGAACTCATCTCTCTGCATATCTAAGTCCCCCCCCTTCTTTCTCTGTCTCTGTCTCTGTCTCTCTTTCTCTCTGTCTCTCATCTGTATTCTTTTGAGCTGTGATTTTCAGTACTCCAGGGATCTTAAAGTTTCCACACCAACCGTAGTAAAATTGCGTAAGACGTCTTGATGGTAGTGTGAATTCTCACTGCCTTGGGGCCAGGCTGAAACCCACAAGCTTGAAAGATCTGGACTTTGTAGGAGAAGCAGAATTGGAGAGAGAGAGAGAGAGGAAACAAATGAATTCAGGAAGATCCACAAGGAACCTAATTTCTGTCTTTGTCGAGCTGGTGGGAAATTAGCAAATGACTTAACCTGTCTGAGTGTCATGTTCCACATCTGTTAAAAGAGAATTTAGATTAACTTTAGATTGCTAAAGCTAATAGTGCTATCTACCTTCCAAATTTATTTTGAGAATTATTAGGAAAGAGCTTGACTAGTCCAATATTTCCAAAATGAGCTCCGTAGATGGCAGCTGTAATTGTACACAGGTTAACACCAGCTCTGATGGCTGTCTTTGCCTGTGTGGCCCTGTGATCATGATTGTATTGTGTTCTGTTCCTTCTAAGCAGACGGAACCCACCATGCACATGTGGTATTGTGCCAGCATGTCGCTTTCTTGGGCTTGTTGAAAAGGTCAAAGAATACAAATTTGGAGAAAAAGTTAAAAGATTTAGTTAAGTCTGAAAAAGCAGTTGTCTACCTTCCAATTCTTATCTTTCCTCATTGCCTTTTCCACCAAAATTCCAGCCTTTCCAGGAAACCTTTCCAAATCAAGCAGAAGTCAGAAGTGTGTGCTGGTATCCCCAGAATGTGAGATCCAGAACCATCATTCATTTCTTGCCTGGTTTTGGGTACCACTTCCGGTCTGGACTGGCCACTTTCCTGTTCTGGAAATTCAGCCTATTGGACTTCATGGTTCTGAAGTCCATTCAACCCGGGTAAGTTCTGCGATACTCTCCCTCTTCATCCTGAGACCAGGGTTTCTACACTAAAATTCAGAGACCTGGTCTGATAACTCCAAAACTTGTGATGGAGGAATTAAAAGAATATTTTAATTTTAAAATATTGAATATTTTAATATTTGAAATTGAAATGGTTTGTGGTTGGCCCCTTCTCAGAATCTTTCTGATGAAATTTGATTATGTAGATCCAACATTTTATCAAAAATGAGGAATATTTTCTATTTTATTATTTTAGTTGGAAGCCCTTTGGCTCTAAGCATCGGAGGAAGTGAAGAAGGGACGTGAAGCTGTTACCAGGATGGACTGCATGAAATCTCATTAACTGAGAACACAAGGGACCAGGCAAAACAGATTTTGAATTAATTAGTTTGCAGTATGTGAAAGCATTGCTGAGAAATATAGGACATCTTATTGGCTAAGAAATTCCCATTCATTATATTACCCGATGCAATGTGAAGTCAAATGATAAATGGGAATGATGTTTCCTATATTTTTGGGCAAATGATAGGTGGTTTGGGAAATACCTTATTCGGTTCTCGGCTGACTGGATGAAATTTATCAGATTCTTGTTTATTGTCATAATTTTAGGTTGTATCCTGACAGGTCTCAAGTTCTGTTCTTTAATAACTTTTTTCCTTTCCATGTGAATCCCGAGTGATCTCATGGATAACCAGACATCCCATGTTTTGTTTTATTTATTTTAAAAAATATTTATTTATTTATTTATTTAGTTAGGCTGTGCCAGGTCTTAGTTGCGGCACGCGGGGTCTAGTTCCCTGACCAAGGATCGAAGCCGGGCCCCCAGCATTGGCGAGCGCAGAGTCTTACCCACTGGACCACTGGGGAAGTCCCCCCATGTTTTGTTTTAAATTTATTGATTCCTAAAGATTCAATACTATTTTTTCACTTAAGATCTTTCTTTTTTTCTTCAAGCGTGGCTCACAGTCATCAGAGAGAAGCTTGGCTTCTTCACCTTGTGTCTGGAGGCACTTGCGCTTTGCATTCCATTTCCAGCTCCGAGGTGCCCGGACCCTGGGCTGCCCCTGGCTGTGCTCTGGCCGCCTCAGCAGCGCGGCTCTCAGTGCGTTTTGGTTGCTGTCTCCTGACTCACGGCGTGTGTGGCGAGGTCTATGAGGAATTTCCACGTCTGTGCTTGTTAACCTTTCCTCCTTGTGTTAGAGTCGGCTTAACCCAGGGCCTTGAGAAGATGAGGCTGTAATGAAATACTCAGAGTAACAGGGAGGAGAGCGTCGCCCGGCTGGGCGTGGGGCAATGGGGCTGAGCGAACGGGCCGAGTGCGATGGGGATGTTTGGGGCGAGCCGGTGCGTGTCCCCCCAGCTCCTGTTAAGTCCCCTCCCTCCCTCTTGGGCGGGGCTTCCTCTCTTCCCTGCTCACCCTCCTCCTCCTGGCTAAGCCTCCACGTGGCCTGGGACTGAGCCGAGGCCCGGCTCAGGCTGCCCCCCTGCTCCGCCCAGCGCGGGGCTGGGCTTGCCGCCGGATGTCTCTCTGTCTCCCCACGAGAACCCCTGCTTCCCAGTTCCACAGCCCCCGGCCCTGGCTCCAGGCTTGAAAAGCACCTGCCAAATCCAGCCTGTGACCAGATGGGTAGGGAGGGGCATGGTGCTATCTCAGCAAGGAGACGCGTAGACGCAGACTTCCTTCTCTCCTTGACGGGCCCTGACTGCGTCTGCTCCTCTCTTCACAGCTGTTTCTTCCGGCCACGTGCCCCACACCTGGCTGTCTCTGCAGATGTGGACGAAGCCCTGAGAGGAGCAGCTGGGCCTCGGTCACCAGGACAAGCTGTCCGCAGAGCCGGTGAAGCTGGCTTTGGGGCCCCGCCTGCCCCAGGGCCTGGCCTCTCAGCTCCAGCCTCCTTGCCTGGGCTGCTCCTGATCTTCCCTCCTCTGACCATCTTTCTAGAATGAGAAGGAGGGAGAGGGTGACCAAGGCAGAATGGAAGGTGGTTGAGCTCCTTTTTCTTTTTTTTAATTAATTAATTTATTTATTTATTTATTTTTAGCTGTGTTGGGTCTTCGTGTCTCTGCAAGGGCTTTCTCTAGCTGCGGCAAGCGGGGGCCACTCTTCATCGCGGTGCGCGGGCCCCTCACTATCGTGGCCTCTCTTGTTGCGGAGCACAGGCTCCAGACGCGCAGGCTCAGTAGTTGTGGCTCACGGGCCTAGTTGCTCCGCGGCATGTGGGATCTTCCCAGACCAGGGCTCGAACCCATGTCCCCTGCATTGGCAGGCAGATTCTCAACCACTGCGCCACCAGGGAAACCCCGGGGTGGGATTGTTATAATGAATGGGGGAGGGACTCGGCTGGACAAGAAAAACATCTACTGTGTTCTGTTGTGTCAGGAGAGAAGGGACAAAAAAAAAATCATTATTCAGAGAAAATTTGTGTCAGGGCTTATGTTTCTTTATCTTATTTTAAAATCCAGGCCAGTTTATCATTTTATCCATTTCTCACTCACTCTCTTTTGAACACTTAAAACTATTTAAATTTTTGATTATTTCCTTGCTTTGGGTTAATGGCTCTCAACAACAGGTCACATGACCTGCCCTAGGACACCCTCTCACTGCTTTACCCTGGGCTGGAGAGGGAGGGGTTTTTCCCTCTAAATCTTCAACGGGTGCTGCGTGACCCAGTGGATTCAGAAACGGGAAAACTGATTGGCGTCTTAGCCTGAATGAACAGGATGTTTGATGTTGTTGCTAAAGAATACTGTATATTTAAATGCAAATTACCTATGATTTTTCACAGCCTAGAAATAATGTCTTCTGAAAGCAGAGAAAGAAAATCTATTAAGCTTTCTGAAAGATATTGATTAAATGGGCACATGCTCCAGCCCTCCCCGGGGGGGCAGGGGCAGGGAGGGCACTGAGGCCTCCTGGAAACTGCAGAGCAGGGGTTTAGTTTGGACGATGTCATCACTATATGTTGTGCCTCAGTTTCCCTCCTTTGTCAAGGGAGAGATGTACGTTCCGGGTGGGCTTGAATGGACAATGCTGTTTGCATGTCATCAACTGGATCATCTTAAGCCTCCTTACTGGCTCGAATCTAGTCTGTGTAGAACAAATAATCCTGAAATTTTCCAGAGCCCGTGACTGCTGGATGGGCAGGGACCCTCCCTCTGTGACACTGAGACAGCCTGTGCTCTTCCTCATCAATCCTCCTCCTCCTCCGAATCATTCTCGTCCCTGGCATCTTCAGCTCCATCAGCCTGTGACTGCAGCTGCAGCTCCCTGGAGTGGCCCCAGTTGCTGAGCAAACCACTCCAGCTACTAGAAAACCACGTACCGTGTCCCTCTCACCTGCTCGCCTCACTCTGTCAATGCCTGTTGCCATGGAGCTGTCTGAAGGACATTGCTCATTGCTGTCTTAGTATCAAGTCCTTGTGCAAAGAAGTCCAACGTTTGTGCAGATGTGCCAGTAGCCAGATGTGCACAAGCCACCAGAAGGAGGGTGTGGCAGGGAGGTGCTGGAACTGGCCCAAAGCAAAAGAATGACCGCTGTCCCAACCCAGCACCAGTCTTGGTTAGCTGGGATTCTAATTAGTTTTTGCTTGTGTCTAGACTCACAAGGTTTCTAGCAAAGACCTCTGTCTTTCCCTGGCTCTACCTCTGACCACATTGGGGCGAAGATATGCTCTGCCATATCTCTCAGCTACATCGTCTTCACTCCCAGCCCTCAGTTCAACCAAGACTCCTCTCTCTCTTTCCCACTATTACACAGATTCTCCCCTCTGCATCAGTGCCTGCCAACAGTCCCCAGTGGTGTTGCACTGTCTATACTAGCAGGTCCTGGAGGCTCTGAAGGCCTCTGCTGTACAAAGTCCTCTGGGCTCCTTGAATATGAACAAGTTGTTTTCTGAACAAACAATCAGGAAACCCGGGCAAACAAGTTTACTGATGGGACGAAGGGACAGACAATTTGTAATTAGGAGTCTCCAGAGAAATCCTGAAATCTGGGCTGATGCAGCTGAAAACTCTGCCCTCGGGAGGGAAATGGCTTAAAGCACGTTCGGAAAACAGGCTAAGCTTGGTCACGGGAAGCCCTCAGACGATGCCAATGACATGGACAAAATGCAAGCATCCCACTATGCGCCAGATGCTGTAGGAGGGGCTCGTGTATGTTACCTGATCTTCATAAAACCACAACAAAGGCAGGATCATCTTCACATGGAGATGACACCATTGCGTCTCCCCGAGGTGATCTGCCCAAACACACACGGCCAGCAGAGGGTGCAGACATAGCTCTAACCCAGTTGAGACAGGTTACGAAGCCAGATCTTGTCACACTGCCATGTGCCAGGGACACATCCGGTCATCCTGATCCCTTCTCTGGTCCAGGCCATCCCTTCCAAGGACCACACGGTCTGTACCCCATAAGAATCAGATTCAGATATATCAGCCCTCTTCATGGCAAGACTGCTGATTGCTCTTGCCTTTTTAACTTGGGATCTCATCTTGAGTTTCGTTTTCCAGATTTCCCTGACTTTGGGTTTGTGCTTTACCCTCTTACTCTTATACGAGAGGATACGTTTGTTTTCTTTGATCTGATGTTCTCTGATCCACCTGCATGAAGGTCTGAGCTCACCCTCGAAGCCTCTGGCTCTGACTGACCCAGCTCAGTCCTGGGACCTAACCTGTCACAGGACATCTTGACCCCCTGCCCCGTCTGCATTCTCTGCCATCCTGCAATGTCAGCAGGCGGTCAAGTGCGAGGTAGGATTCCTCCAAGAGGCACCTAGAAGAGGGAGAAAGTGGACACAGAGCGGCTAGAGCTGGGCTCGGAGGCCCCGAGGTGATGCGCTTGGCTGCGGAGTGAGAGGAGAGGAGGTCTGTCACACAGTGCGTCCCCGGCAGCCATCAAAGGGGAGCTCTACCCTTACTGGGACAGAGCCTGGGACATCTGGGCTGCAGATGTGCCTTTACTGACTGCTCGACCCACTGTTGCACATGGCCACCCACTGTCCCAGTCAGAGGCTTGTGGTATCTTGACCGGCCCTCGTGGGCTGACTGTCCTGGCATAGCCTGTGACGTTATGAATGGCTCACGTCGAATCTGACCTCTTAAGTGCTTCCAGCTTTTGTGATTTGCCTAATGGAAGCAGAGAAGACCAGCTATTTCAGAATATGCCAATAAAATTGCTCATGGATTGAAAGAACCACTGGACCTTTTGATTTATATCAACACACAATGCTGTTTGTCAAATGTGCTTGGAGGTTCTCCTCTTGAAATTTCAAGCTGTAAATAAGATAAGCATATTTGCCTGGGGAGTACCTGCCTCCATATACCCATTTTGATAATTAGTATAATAAAATCAATATGGTGGAAACTGATAGCCTGACAAGAGGGAGGAATGTTGTGGCTGGTGCTCTGAATTAAACCTGGCATATGCTGGATCAGGAGCTCTTAGATGGTGCGGTAGAGGTATTTTGACAGCTATTTGTAAAGAGTTGATCGATTATTATTTTAAGAAAAATTCAGGGAATACCCATGCTCTTTGTAGCTCCAAAGGGAAGAACTAAATCTTACTTTTGGGCAGTGGAGGGTACAAATTTCAGCTCACTATAAGCTTCATTCAACAATGGAGAGTTCTATTTTGAAATGAGTTAACCATCACTGGACTATCGCGTCCTAAGTATATCGTGGGTTGTTGTGTTTGGATAAGATGACCTCAAATGTCACTTTGAACTCTGAGATACCGTGATTGTTTTCTAGACACATTCAACAGAAGAGGAGAAGACAGAAGGCAAGGTGTGAGGAGGTATATTTCTTTTCGTTTTCCCACAATTTTTATCAAGGAAAGCAGACCACTCTGAGTAAGGAGAAAACAAAATTTTAAAAATGTATATAGTTAATAATTCACACCATAAATAAAAATTTCAACATCTCCCATAATCTCACCATCCTCACATAACCACTATTTTCACTGCTTTGTAGTCACAGGAAACATACAATTTTCAGGGTTTGTGATTTTTGTGCAGTTGTAATCATGGCACAAAGAAGATTGGGTAAAAATCAAGTTTTTTGAGCTTCCCTTCAGATAATTAGGAATAGAATCATTCCTTAGTCTCATTTTATGTGGGAACTAATAATATTACAAATCATAATATTTATTAATAAATGTATATCAATAATGGAATTTTGTACACAGTTATGAATAAATAATATTCCTCTTTAGATATGTCTGTTTCCTGCTAGCGATTGTTTTTGGTTTCATGTTATCTACAGCATATTTTTATAGACTAGGAGTCCCTGGATGGGCCTCAGAGGGACTGCAAACCCCTTGAAGTTATATATAAGATTTGGCAAGAGTGTCTGTATGCTATTTTTTCCCCTGAGGGAGAGTTCGGCATGTTTTTCTCAGTCTTCCCAAGGTGTGTGTGTGGCCCCTTAAGCATCACTGCATCCAGAATGAAGTCCAAACTTCTTAGTGCCTTTTAGGAAGGACACACCCCCAAGCCCTCCACACACTGAGACCCTTCCTCTCATCCACTTTGCATTCCTCATCTGCCCTCCCCTCCTCTGGCACCTTGGTCTACAGCCTTGTCAAACTTCTCTGTTCCCCTGAAAGGTTAATATTTTTACAGAAGGTATGCTTTATGCCCTTGAAAAAGCCGCTGCCTTTGCCTTGGACAAATGCTTCCTCTGCTGAGATGCCTTTTCAGCATCCTTAGGCAGAGGGCGTGCCTGCCCCGGTGCCTCTGAGAGGACCTATCTGTGATGCTTGGGCTGACTCTGATCTACCACAGGGCCGCCCCCTTGTCTATCATGGTGCATTACGGGCTCCAGCTGCATAATCAACATTGTGCAAGAGAGAGGGGAGCCAAGGATTCAGTCACAGCTGCCATCCTCTTAGTGCTCATATTGAAATATGTATCTCTTTACCTTGCCTATTACTAAACTACATAAATAAAACTGACCTCTATTTTTGAAGAGTGAGGGAAGCCAAGAGGAAAGCCTTCTCCCTTCTGTGAGTCTAAACCAGCGGTCCCCAACCTTTTTGGCCCCAGGGACTGGTTTCGTGTAAGACAGTTTTTCCACGGGCAGGGGTCGGGGTGATGGTTCAGGCAGTAATGCCAGCGATGGGGCGCGACGGGAGAGGCAGATGAGGCTTCGCTCACTCGCCCGCCCGCCGCTCACCTCCTGCTGTGAGGCCTGGTTCCTAACAGGATGTGGACCGCCACCGGTCCGTAACCTGGGGGTTGGGGACCCCAGGTCTAAACGACATTCTATCTCCCAATCTCTCTGTTTTCTATTTTGAAGTTTCATGAGGATGCTTTGATCAATCATTTTATAAGTTGATGTGTGCTATTTTCCATGATTTTGTACACCCTCAATCTGCTTTCTAGTTATCATTTGTTCAGATATATTCTATTGATTAGTAGGATTCAGAGCTCATCATCATGCCTCTTGAGAATAAGATATTACTTAACCATCGCACGATGGCACCCATCTTGATGGAATCCATTTGTTTGGAGACTGTGGTGTTTTGCTTTGGCATCCACAGGACATCCCCATTTCTTAATCTGGCAGAAACAGTTGACACGTCTTCTGCATGTACTCTTCTTTTTCTTTTTAAATTTTTAAATTTAATTTTATTTATTTATTTATTTTTTAATTAATTAATTTATTTATTTTTGGCTGTGTTGGGTCTTCGTTTCTGTGCGAGGGCTTTCTCTAGTTGTGGCAAGTGGGGGCCACTCTTCATCACGGTGCGTGGGCCTCTCACTATCGCGGTCTCTCTTGTTGCGGAGCACAGCTCCAGACGTGCAGGCTCAGTAGTTGTGGCTCACGGGCCTAGTTGCTCTGCGGCATGTGGGATCGTCCCAGACCAGGGCTCGAACTCGTGTCCCCTGCATCGGCAGGCAGATTCTCAACCACTGCGCCACCAGGGAAGCCCTATGCATGTACTCTTGATCTGGACTTGACAAGTATTCTCTGGGGATTGGATTTTGGAAAAGAAAAAATAAGTTTGACAGTGGGGAACTGGGCTTGCAGATGGCTGGTGTACAAAGTACAGCCTTAGAGAAAGAGATGAGGTCAAGTTTGCAAGATGAACCTACATGTAAAACAAGGACACTGTGATGAATGAGCGTGTGTGTGTGTGTGCACGCATGTGCACTTGTGCACACTGGTGGTAGAGTTGTGTGGAAGGGGATGAAAAATCAGAGCAAGATTGGGAGAATGCAATGGCTGTGTTTCAACTTTGGGTTTACCAGGACAGCAGCAATTTGCCTGACACATATTCCTGTGTATAAAGTTTGCTGAATTGATTTCATAGGTATAAACAAAATTCATAGGACAGAAATTAAAATCTAAAATTCTAATTGAAGAATTAAGGGAGATCACAGGTAAAGCACTTCATGGAGTGTTGACCACATGTCAGAGCTCGCGTCCCCAAGCTCCCCACTCTTCTTGGTGATGCTGACAGTTCAAAAAAGCCCTATCCTAGATAGGGTGTTTGTGGCTCTTCTTTCTTGGTGCCTAGTGCCTTTAAAAGGGCATTTCCTGTCCACAAAACCCCATTTAAGGAGCACGTGGAACCCAGCGGGGAGCTCACTGATGTGGCACAATTCTGGGTTTTGAAGTGAAAAGACCTGGGTGTCAATTCCAGCTCTACCATCTACAAGGGGTCCCTCAGTGCCTTCTCCCCATCTGTGCACAGGGATAATAGTCACTGCTTCATGAGGCCACCCTGAGGATTGTATGAGATGCTGTGATCTGCAAACTAAAGTGGAAGTGAGGTAGTTTTCTGGTTCAAATGCCTCAGGAAATTCCTTATGTTGAGACTTTGGGCAAATGCATCATTTCAAGCCAGAGTTTGCTCATCTGTAAAATAGGGATGATTTTATTCCCACTTGCCTCCCAAGGTGGTGACGATTAAACAGAATCAGACTCAACAGATTCAGATTCTTAAACAGAATTAAACTCATGTAAAGTGCATTAGGCAGAGGAGGCACTTAATAAGCAGCTGCTATTAGACTTGCTGAGAGACAGGGACCAGTTTAGTCACGTGACCTGGTATAGGATCATGATTCCAGGACCAGAAAAGCACCGAGAAACAGGAGCTGACTTCTCTACTGCCTGTGTCCCTAGAGCCTTCCCAGTGCACTTACTAAATCAACCAAAATATACGTAGAACCAAAGAGGCAGAGGGAGAACGAGCGCCAGACATACAGCCATCTTGAACCTGTGGTGGACCAAGCCCAGGCTCCTTCCGGGGCACAGAGACATGAACCAGACATGGGTGGTGATTGCCTGCAACGGCTCAAGGACAGCTTTGTGTTTATGCCCGACAGAAATACACCCAGTTACACATAGACATATATCCACTCTTTTTAGATTCTTTTCCCACATAGGTCATTACAGAGTATTGAGTAGAGTTCCCTGTGCTACACAGTAGGTCCTTATTAGTTATCTATTTTATACATAGTAGTGTGCATATGTCAATCCAGTCTCCCAATTTATCCACCTCTCCTCCCCACCTCCCCGGTAACCACCATAAGTTGGTTTTCTACATCTGTGACTCTATTTCTGTTTTGTAAATAAGTTCATTTGTACTATTTTTTTTAGATTCCACATATACGTGATATCCTATGATAAAATCAACTCTACTCCAATAAAAAAAAAGAAATACACCCAAGATGCATGTGGATGGCAGAAGGGCCTTTCGGGTGGGTCATGTGTTCTCTTTTCATCAGACACAGAATACAGAGATGTTTCTTCTCCACTGTGAAGTTTCATGATATTCAGTGAGCATGGTTGGTCTACTACCTCATACTTTGTAGCGTCAGAAATACTCAGGAGATCAGCCAAAGGAGAACATGAACAAAGTGGTGCGTACCTCCTGTGTGATCTCATGAGAGTTGCATGGTAGGGCTCTTGGGGAAAGGTGGATGGCTGTGTGGTGTTGGAGAACGTGCCCTTGGGGGTCACTGTGCCTTCACTGGATGTGAAATGATGACAAGCAGATGATCCCTGTGTGCTCCGATTTCCCCCATCCATTGATACCTGTAGGTCTGCTTTTGCTCTTCCCAGTTCCCTCTTGGATGGAGGAGGAAAGCCGGGTGGCACTAGTATTGGGTGCTCATGGAAACTCTGACCAGTCTGTCCAACTGCCACGACTGCTCCTTCGAGGCTGGTGTCATTCTCAGCACTTTAGCAACGAGAAAACTAAGACTCGGAAACCTTGATTTGTCCAGAGCCACAGATCAGGAGGCAGGAGAGACAACATTTAAATGCTGTGCTTTATTCATCGCAAATCAAAGCCCTTTCACAATCTATGAAACTCTCCTGCTTGGCTCACAAGCAATTGAGTTTTAATAATAGATAATGTTTATTGAGTCTTCACCCTGTACACTCACTATATATGCTGTACTCCTTCAATAATCTCACAAGGGAAGATTTATAATACACTAATGTGATGTCTGTCTTACAGATAATGGAATGGTGCCCCATAGCTGAGTTAAGTAACTTGCTTAAGACTACAACTCATCAGTGATGGAGTTAGCATTTGAACTAAGGGATGGGGCCATCTTTTTAACTACGAAGGTATGTAATCCCCCATTTTTCTTTGATTTTTGTCTCAAATCTTCTTGGTCTGTTCACAAGTTGCATCTCTATTGAAAAACTGAAACAATTACCCAGAGTTTCTGACCTGCATCCTTAATAATTCATGCACAACCTCAGTCTGTTACGGAGGATAACACATTTGTCACGTTGAACGTGAAGTAGGAGCCCATTCATTAAAAATATGAGCTCCTGAGAGCCAATCCCCAGTAATTCTGCAGGAATTGACACCAGAGGAGACCCTGTTTATAAACTTTGCTCATAGCTGTGTACTGCTCACACCTGTGGGATCCCTGGTTGAATGCAATTCCCAGATGGACTTGACTTCTTTCTCTTCACCGTTCCCAGTTCAAGGCAGACAGTGACAGCAACAATTGGAAAGATCCTCATCTCATGTAATTTAGAAACAGAGACAGTCTGAAGGGCTTGCTGATTTAATTACGCCGTGTAAAGTGGGCGATGCATGGCACACGACTGACAGCTGATGGGAACCTCGAGTGGATATCCTTGTTTTCATCTCCTGAAATCATGCTGACAAACCTCAGGGGGCGATTCTGATAGGACAATCGTAAACAGACACTCTTCTTTAACTTCCAAGGTAAATTACCTGGTAATTTTGGTGGAATCTTTTGTCAATATAACATGATCTCTCTTCCTGTCTTTCTTTCCTTCTTTTTTCCCCTTCTGTCTTTTCAAGGTTGTCTGCCTGCCAGTAGGATGATGAGAGGAACAGATGAGTTCTCTTTGATCAGGTATTTTTTGAGGATGCAGTTTCTCATTTATAGCCCGAAGCATTCTGAGCAGGGTGGTGATGAGTGCATGCCCCTCAAACCTGAAGACTTGCCCTGTGTGGGGAGTGATTGTCAAGCCAGAAAGGGAAACATGTCCCGGGCTTGCAGAGATGTCACCAGTCATGTTTTTAGTTTGGTGGCTGGTCATCCAGAAGATCTGATTCATGTTGGAAACCTATGGTAACTGTATTCTCTGTCTTTTATTTTGGCCTTTCAGATCATTGAAAAACAAAAGCACAAGACTTCATTCCACCCCACAGCAATCCCTCCTCCCATGCACACCTCTCCTAGCTCCCCTGACCTCATGCAGCACACCTGGACCACACATTCTGGCCCCACCAGGGGCTGCCGGCCGGTCCCTCCCCACCACACTGGGCTTGCTCTTGACCTTGGTTGGAGGGTTCCCTCAGCAGCTACAGGACTTAGTTCTTCAGCTGGAGCTTTGGATCTAGCCAGGAGGACACAGGTCTATGGATAACCCATAGATCAATGACTTCATGGGCAAGGGTAGTCACTGATGAAAGTGTCACTGAGGTCACCAGAGGAGAAGCACTGGAGTGACAGCAGAAGAGGAGCTGTGACAACCATTGGGATAGATGTCCTCATCTCCTTCTGCATTTTCTTTACAGAACCTCAAGTACAGCTGACTGACGCCCTTTGCTTCCTTCAGCTGCCTTCCTTCTGATCAGCTTAAACCTGAGCACGTAGCCCTTCTCTTCTCCTCCCACACACAGGTCCACCAAGGCTGCCTTCCCCGGGTCAGGGGGGTCAAGTCCTCTGTAATCCGGCCGCATCTCATTCCTCCTGTCAAGCTGCTCTGATGACATCACTGGTCATCTCACCCCATTGGCCTCCTGGGCCCTGCACTCCCTTCTGCCCTCAGGTGATGGTATCACAGCGGATGCATCCAAGGGTCCTTCATGATGGTTTGCTCTCCTGGAGGATAAACCCCATTACCTTTCTCATTCTTCAAGATGAGGTTGGAATCTTCCATCCTCCAGAAGCTCGCCTTGACCTCTCATCCCACAGTGGTACCAACAGCAATGGCCAACATTATCATTTTCTGTCCTCAGAGTAATGCTGTGACCTAGGTATTATTATTATTCCTACTTTGTGGATAAGATGATTGAGGCTCAAAATGGTTATGAGTTGCCTACATTTCAACTCAGTAATAGTAAAAATAACAAGCATTCATCACGTGTCTACTATGCACTCTACACTGACCTAATTCCTATGCATTTTATCTCATTTAAGTCTTGAGAAAACCCATGCAATAGACACTGCTTTAGCCCCATTTTACAGATGAGGAAAGTGAGGCAAAGGGAGAAGACCAGATGACCCTGTGGTGGAGCCAGGATTTGAACATTCATGATGATAGTCCAGCTGCCCACCTAGCTCCATAGTCCATATTCCCAGACTGTGTACTAAAATATTTCAGTAACTGGCAGCTGTTGTCTTTTTGTAAAAATTTGTTACAGGTATTGGGAAAAACTCCACCTTTTTCCCAATCTGGCCCCCAGACTTGTATCTTTCTTGTAAGGAAATCTACATAGACATGCATCAGAGGAGGCAGAGTCACATTTACAGCATTTCTCTGTGATGGGGCCATCGTAATGCATAACTTGTACAGGTGAATTCAGATCCAGAATTGACTAGACAATAGTTAAAATGGAAATAAATAAAATAATTTGTCTCACTTTATGTTTGCTAAATTGCCCCAGTCCACGTGTGAATGTGTAGCTAAAAATATAGCTTCTACCACCTCGTGTTCTGCATCTTGCTTCCCTGGTTCAGCTTTTTCTGCACCTAAGTAACTTTTACATACTTCAGTGCTTTAGAAATAGCTTTATCTGAGCTAATGACATGAAAATTGGAGTAATGTATACTCAGTTGTACATAATAGGGTTGTAATTCCATGGAGAGATGCCTGAGTGCTTTGCTAATGTCATGAGAAATTCAACACGGAATTCCAGGCTCCAGTTAACAGGCGTGATGGTTTGATGGGTTTGTCTGTGAGGCGATGTGAGCTGACTTCCCTTCAGGATGCTGCTTTCAGTGGGGTCCCTCTAAAGAACAAACCGAGTGGAGAAAGAGAGGCGGTGGTGGGGTCTACCAGCTCCTCGCATGGCATTAGAATACTCTGCTCCTGACATTGCCGTGTCTCCTGCTGGACTCCCACCCTGTCTGTGCAGAATACCACTCCAGAGTCCTTCCTGGGGTAAAAATAAAGTGTGTTCAATGGAGATAGACATTCTCCAATCATCATAACATGGTGTTATTTTCAATATGGGTCATTTGCCAAGATTTTTATTAGTGATAAGAAACCATGGGCTAGGCATCACACCTCAGTAGAACATCCCTATCTAACTTTTTAAAAAAATTTATTTATTATTTATTTATTTATTTTTGGCTGCGTTGGGTCTTTATTGCTATGAGCGGGCTTTCTCCAGTTGCGGTGAGTGAGAGCTCCTCTTCATTGCAGTGCGCGGGCTTCTCATTGTGTTGGCTTCTCTTGTTACGGAGCATGGGCTCTAGGCACGCGGGCTTCAGTAGTTGTGGCACTCAGGCTCAGTAGTTATGGCGCACGGGCTTAGTTGCTCCGCAACATGTGGGATCTTCCCGGACCAGGGCTCGAACCCGTGTCCCCTGCATTGGCAGGCGGATTCTTATCCACTGCACCACCAGGGAAGTCCCACATCCCTATCTAACTATTAACAGCCCTCTTCTTCTGCCACAATTGTACTCTACAAATACTAAATGACTGCAAGACTGCACGCCCAGCTGCAGTGGACATCTTGGTGTCCCCGCAGGCTAAGGGTTCCTCAAAGGAGCCCACTGTGAGTGCTGGTAGAGGGCTGGTAGATCTGAGAGGTTTCTTGATCGGAGGTGGCAGGGTCAGTGTTGCTGGATAGCAGGACCAAAATCATGGTCAGGAGGACCCAAGGTACTAGCCAGAAGCTTACGTGGAGTCTGGTGGGGAGTCTGGAGTGGAGCTGAAAGAACACGGAGCAAGGATGGGGGAGGAGAGGGTTGGAACCAGGATGAGATGTGATGCCTCGACTGGCAAGTCAAGGGAGAGTGGTTCAAGGCCAAAGGTGAGGATGGCCAGATTCTTGAAGTAGTAGAAATGCCCGTCCCCCCGAAAAAAGGCCCAAATGATACTTGATCTGGAGGAAGAGACTGACACGTGATTAGCTAAGCTGCCCTCACCCCAGAAGGCAGCAGGAGACACAGGGGTTCCAGCGCAGTGGAGGCAGGATGGGGAGAGAGGGCTGCAGGCAGTCTGCACCAGGAGATGGGAAAAGGGACTGCTGGGCTTTCTCACAGGGAAGGGTGGGGACCAGCACCTCTGAGGGCTTGCCGCGTGCCAGGCACGGGCCTTATTCACTCCCCAACACCGGAAGGGCATGTTCCATAGGTCCCCTCATCTTACAGAGGAAGAGTTGACCTCACGGAGCTCAAGGAGAAGACAGGAGCTCCCAGCTGTGCTGGAATCAAAGCCCACATCCTCCGGTTCTCAGGGGAAAGGCTGTAACTTCGAGGCAGAGGCCATGTTTGAATCGGGTCTCGCAGCTTCTTTAGGATTTGGGCGAGTAGGGAGGTGGAGTGGAGAGAGGGTCAGGGCAACACGGTGGAGGCGCTGCTGGGGGCTGTCATGGCAAAGCCCAGAGGTGGGAGGGGAGACCGCAGAGACCTAGGGGTCATTTGGTGGGATCGGGGCACAGAGAGGTGGCAATGGGTGGGGCTGCCCCTCTCTTTCCCTTCTGTTTTCTGCTTTGCTTCACCCTCAGCATCTCCTGAAAACACAGCTTTTCCTATTAGGTCTTCAGGCTTTTGGTCGTGAAGGAGGTGAGGGGTGTGTGTGGGGTGGGGACGGAGGAAGTGAGGGTACATCCCGGAGTCAGGACCCCTCCGTGTGTGGCCTCTTGTGCTCCCAGGGCTTGTCTCGCTGCGGAAGAAAGACCCCTCTGGGGTGGGACTGTCTAGGCAGTGCTGGCTGAGGGCCCCCGTGCAGAGCCCAAGGAAGAGCAGACACCCTCGCTCTGCACCTCAAGCCTTGGGCCCCCCTGGCCAGACCCTGCCATCCATTTCATCTTCACTGTACTCCCCTCACCTGCCCCGGATTACACTTCTTGATGCTCAGGGCTCAGCCAGCTCGAACCGTCATAAGCACCAGGAGTCCGTCCGCATTTGTCAAGTTCAAGGATTATGGCTCAAGTCTTCTAATTGCCTTTATCATTTTTTACTTCAATGCCTCAAAGTGTGACTTCCCAAGCTTTTCTGTTAAAGGAGGTTTCTTCAGAGGAAACATTCTTAACCTCATTGGCTTAATTTTCTTCTCAAAAGGTGTACTGTCCTTCTGAGATTTAGGCCACCATTTCAGCGAGTCCCTGCTGACATTTTAGAGTTCCTTCTGTGAGCTTTCGTGGGGAGGAGATTCCTGTCCCCTCTGTTGAGCTCCCCCTGGGCCTATTGTGCCGCAGCCTGGGAGGAAAGACCCTCCTCCTACGGCCCTCCGCATTTTTCAGTGTGTCAGGAGTCTCCCTGGGCAGAGGATGGGGAGTGGAGGAGAATCCAGCATGGGGGGACTTTGTGAAGGGGTGGGAAGAGCCTTGTGATGGGGGCTCTGTTTGCTACTCTGCCTGTGCGACTTCCATGCATGAGTTGATTTCACTTTCCTCCTGTGTAAAATTAAAATAAGACAATCCTACTGCCCTGAGCTGTAGCCAGGATTGAAAGAGATGCTGTTACATCAAACCCCAAGCCAAGAGGTGAAGGCACGCCCGGCACATTCAGGCATCACCACATCTGTGCGCGATCTTGTCCTGTCTTTTCGCTTGAGCTCAGCGGCACTTTCACTTTCTCACTCTCTTTTCTCTCTGCAGCTTGTCTTTGTTTGTTTCTGCATATCTGAGTAACAATGATAGTGTGGTCTACCGTTTCATCTAAATACAAAGACAGAAAATCAGTTTTAACAGCGGATATACTGATTTCTTCTGTTTGTTAAACATCGTACAATTTGGAAATGAGCTTCTTGTTGGTTATTATTACTTCAGCATTCATTCAACAGATATTTCATGTCTGGATCTCCCGTTCTGATTTTGTCCAGCAATATCTTTTGAAGTGTCAACATGAGGACTTTTCCTTCACAGGGGTGGATGCTGGGACCCAGGGTCTTACTCAAGGTCACAGCCGGGGTCTCTGGTTCTCTGTCCAGTGTTTCTTGGTGCCCAGCACACTGAATGAAGCTGGTTAGTGACAGAGATCGCCTTGGTCAGGAAATGAGGGGAAGCTAAGTGCGCTATAAAAAGCCTGGTGCCTCCTAAGGAGGGTTCTTCTCATTAGGATGATTTACAATGCGATTTTCATTCTAAAGAGCTGCCAGCACCTGAATGATATTTGTGAAATACTTAACCCTATGGGGGTTCCTTCGGATATGCAGAAAAAAGTACCATAAATCATTTTGTCTTATTTTTCAAATGCAAAGACATGAATTATGTCCTCATGAGGTGTGCCAAATTACACGCACAGGAAGCTGCACTTTTATTAATAATTTTAACTAAAGAATGCATTAGACTAATGAGGTTACTGATCCTGTCTGCCCAGTTTCCTGGAGAGGGGCTGGGGAAGACCAGGCTGGGCCATTGGCCAAGGAGACCAATTTCAGGCGGTTTCTGAGCAGGGTGCACAAGTGCCCATTGGCTGGTGGGGTGTGTGCCCAGGGGTGTAGATGCTCCGGGATGCGCCAGCACACACTTGCCATCAGATCAGTGCATCCACGTGTGCTCTCCCCCAAGGAACAAGCAGAGAGAAGAAAGCCTATGGAAAGTTAGGACCCTGGTGCCTGCAACAACTGTGCAAGAGGCAGGAACAAGGAAGAAGAAAAGCTGACCAGCCTCGGGTTCTTTCCCCGTGGAATGGCCTTCACTGCACACGGTTTGTCCAGTGGTCATGGTGGAACGTGATGGTATCTCACGAGCTCAGGATCTGGGACAATTGGAACTTTGGTGAGATGGGGCTTTGGCTGTTCCACAACCTGTCATCCTTCCTTCCCCGCCCCCATCCTGTGGGACGTTGAGCTCAGGGCAGCTGCTCCCACCAATGTACCTGCTCAGGTCAGCCCACTGCCAGGCAACTTGGGTCCACAGGGCTGCCCATCAGGCCATCTGGCCAGTCCCTCTGTGGGCTTTAAGGACACCAGAGCTTCCATAGGCTCTCTCCTGATGTCACCTGACTGGGAGGTAATGGAGGGAGAATCCATTTCATCATACCCCGTTGCCTAAAATAATGGGTTGGTTTGGGCAAGTGACTTAACTTCTCTGGGTCTCTGTTTTCTTTTTTCTAATATCCCTTCTCTAATAGCCTATGATTCTCAGTTCCAAAAAAGGACTCTTCCTGTGTGAGCTGCATCATAGCAGAGTGATTCAGCTGGAGTCTTCTTATGTCTGTGCTATAGAGGGGAGAAAGCACAGGCATACATGCTTGCACACACACCACACACACACCACATACACACACCATACACATACACACTACACACACTGTACACACACACCATACACATACACACACCATACACACAACATACCATACACACACACATCCACACTCATACCCACAAACCACACACCATACACACACACACGCCATGAACAGACAAACATGAAAGGAGAAGGGGCTGATACGGATTAAGTGCCTTTATGGCCACACTCTTTTCATATCTTATCTCAATTAATCCTCAGAACGATGTAGAGAGGCATTGATTCTATTTTCTGTAAGAGGAACCGAAACTAAGTCAAAGTGACTTCCTCAAATGCACACAGCCAGTGCCTGCCACCACGTGGGAAGATGCTGCCAAACTGGGCAGCAGCCAAAGACAGACATCTGCTTCAGCGGAGGGAAGTGCTGGGCGGGGTGAGAGTCCTTGTCAGGGCCAGCTCTTGGAAGCAGCTGGTTCCAGGTGTTGTTGCCTCTCTTGGAGCATCCTCTGGGAGCTGCTTCTGGTGGAGGCCACCCCTGATAGTGGCCACCAGGCAGCTGCAGTGGGAAAAACTGGTACCAGGAGCTGTTGTCTGTGAATCTCTAAGTGCCTCCACCAGGACCTGCCCCTTTTGTGAACTTTGCAGGAAATGTGCTCCTCAGAGCCACCACTGGTCACAGTAGGGAGGAGGTCAGGGTGGGTAGACCAGATGGCTCAAACATCTTTATCTCCTCACCTTGTTCAACTTTGCTGGTGGGTCTTTCTCTCCCTGGAGGAGGTGACAGCTCACTTGTCCTTCAATATACTTTTCTCTGAGGAGCCAGGGGCCCAGATTCCTATTAGGACATCTGGTGGAGCAGAATTAGGACGGGACACTCCAAGGGGAACTGTGCCAGCCAAGCACGATGGAAAGATTGAGGGCACTGGTGTCTGACAGCTGCAAAAGATGCATGACCTTCAGTCAATCTTTGATAACTCAGGGCTCCTTTCCCTCTGTCTAAAATAGGGATTCGAATGTCTGGCTCATAGGACTGTTGTGAGGATTAATTGAAATTATGCACATAAAGTGCCCCAGAGAACATCAATAGAGTTTCTGTTTCCTTGGTCTGGCACCCTCTTCCTACCCATCCTTCTGCTTTTCACTTGGGTGCCACTTTCTCTGATAAGCTCTTCTAGCTCCTTACATCCCATTTAGATGCCTGAATATGTTAGGGATGTTTTTGGCTGCAGATTGATGGAAGAGACAAGAAAGAAAGAAGTTAAGTTACACAGTCAGTTCTGTTACAACAGGATGCATATCTCCCTAAAAGTCACCAAACTATGCCAAATTGGGTAATCAATTAGTCAATTATGGGGAAAATGGATCTAGGGGCACAATGCTTGAACGAAATCTTTGTCAGTGACATAAAAAAAGGATAAGAACCTAATAAAAAGAGTCATACAGTTTTAAACTTTGTTAAATGATGAGGACGGGCATCAGTACTGCAGTAAACACGGCACTTAAACTTGAGAAAGGCCAGAGGTTTGCTTGAGGACGTGGGTGCTGAGGGATCCTCTTGTGAGCTGTGGTGGCTCGGAGGAAGGATGGAGATGTGGAAGGGGAGGGACAGTTCTAATGGAACGGTGGGTGTGGTTCGAGAGACACCTGGTGATGGGTGGTACCTGGGAGATGACGGAGGGGTGTGTGAGTGTGTGTATGTGAGTGCACATGTGTGCATGCTCCTAGGCTCAGATCGGCTGGGTGCAGTTTATCGCACTCACCTAGTGTTTCTTGCAGGAGAAATCATGCATCTGCAGGCACAACATCTGCATCATTCTCAAATTGTTCCTTAATATTTAACCTCGTTGAAACAAACGTGCGCGTCAGAACAAGCATTAGAGTGGAGCCGACTGTGCCCACATTCACGGCTGTCGGGGTGTGGGAGACCCTGGGGCTCTCTCTGTTGGGCGATGGACAGTCATGCAGGAGGAGTGGGCGATCTCCAGGGCAGAGGGTCTATGGCGGCACCACATGCACTCCCACATTTTAGGGTTTTGAGCGACTGTAGTTTACTTATCTCTGGTCAAGTGCATTTATTATAGATTATTTTGTCTAGTGTTAACTTTGCTAGCCCTTCAAAGTGAATAAATACATTAGAAGTATTCCTACAAAACCACGGATTGAAAATACTAGTATTGCAAGTACAAGTGAACAAAAAGGAAATAACAGAGCTGCTATATGTCCCATTCATGATTCAAGGGCTTCCTCTGTCATAACCAGATTAAAAGGGCGATAAGGTAATAAAATCTGAAAATAGCAAACACCAGTTTCAACATTATAAAAATGATTTGAAATGTAGATTTAAGTCCACCGTGATTAACCACGATCCTCACTTCTGGTGGGCCGAGAGCTGGTGCCTTGGCGTATTAACTCACAAAAGTGCAGTTCCATCAGAATTAGGAAGACATTGTACTCTAAGAATTCAAATATGAAGACAAGAATATATAACTCTTATGCTACAAGTTTTACATTATTTAGTCCTGTACTTTGCAAAATTCCATAAACTCAATGATAATTCTTTAGAAGTCTCTCTTGAGTTTTTTTTCCTTAGTGGGAAAAGATGAAAAGCCATATCCATTAAGAAGACAGCACTTCTCCTCCTTTGGTGAAAATGGCTGGAGCAGCAGAGAAAACAATATGTCATATATGAAATTGCACCCTTGTCTTTTTATTTATTTATTTATTTATTTATTTATTTATTTATTTATTTTTGGCTACGTTGGTCTTTGTTGCTGAGCGCGGGCTTTCTCTAGTTGCGGTGAGTGGGGGCTACTCTTCGTTGTGGTGCACGGGCTTCTCATTGCAGTGGCTTCTCTTGTTGCGATGCACGGGCTCTAAGCGTGTGGGCTTCAGTAGTTGTGATGCACGGGCTTAGTTGCTCTGTGGCATGTGGGATCTTCCCGGACCAGGGATCGAACCCGTGTCCCCTGCGTTGGCAGGCGGATTCTTAACCGCTGCACCACTAGGGAAGTCCCTGTACCCTTGTCTTCAAGTGCTTTTGGAAGATGCATAAAAATATTATGCAAGGTTGGAAGAAACCAATTTGTGATTAAATTAGTGTGGAAGGTGTGCTCTACAATTGGGTAAAATACAGATGTTTATAATATATCCAACTTTCTGGTACTTCCTAAATTCAGTTTCAATAATGAAATACACTAAGAAAAACTTCTTTGTGATCTGAACAGCACACAATTCCATTAACAAAATGAGAGTTCATGGAAAAAACTGATGTAAAGGTAACCAGGGTTGCTCTGCTTAACTGCCAATGACAAAGGATGCTGGCACACGCCTTTCACTCTCCACATTATTCCTAGTAAGGGATCCTTTAAAATGTTGCAACACTTTTTAAAAACATGGGAAATAAATACAAAAATCTTTAGTACACACGTTTACTGTTTATTACATTGCAAAGTTCTTAAGAGTTGTCAAATGTGAAATGGAGTTATAAAAATTATTTGTTCAAGTTATGCTTTGGAGGAGTAGTGGTAAGAATTAGCTGTCATGCAATGCTGCCAACCAGGTATTTTTTTAATGAAGAAATTGAAAATGAATAACTAAATGAGTAATCTTAAGTGTATACTGCAACCCATAGGTGTTTTTTAAACAATGAATGGGAAGGTAACTCCTTTTTGAGGGAAATTTACACTACAGAGAGCACGCAACTTGGAATTAGATATCTGGAAGTGATGCTCTTGTGCTGTGATTTTTATTATCAAAATATACGTCAACAATGACAACAAAACTCTTAAATCTGTGCATTGTAAAAACAACAAAAATATATATTTTAAGACATTTTCTAAAATGAAGTATAGAGCTGTGAACCACTTGGATGAAATTATAAAAATGACAACATGTAAGCCTGAAAGAACAATTCAGGAAAAAGGAAATTTAGTACCTGGATTCTAACACCCACCTTTGCCCCCTCAAGTCTCCATGTAATTGCTGAATGGGATTGAAACGTGGCACCCAAATTTAGAAAGCACGGCGCATGATTCATTTCCATTTGGATTTATGTACTTCCATGAAATATACTTTTCAACTATGGCAATAATTTAATATAAAAAATAAACTGAACTTAGAGCTTTATTGTATCACAAAGTGTCAAACCAACATAAAAATATAGCAAATCATATTTAATCATATTTCTTTCACTAAAATATAATCTTATTATTAATAAAATATTTCTTCTTGATGGTACAAAAGTTTTTGTTTATTTTTAAACGAAAATTTAGAGTTCATCCAAAACATTATTTGTTTTCTCTTATCTCACCTGTACTGTACACATCTTCTTCAGAAGTATGTGTATGTAATGAATAAGTACATAAATAGGCACAGATGCTTTTTAGTTTCTCAGATTGGTTTCCTAAATAGATGCATGATCAGAGAAAACAAAATTGGACAATGCTATTCCAGATAAGAAACGAGAGCTATCGTAATATACCTGAACCATAACAGAAGAGGATTGGGAGGAAAAAGAGCCAGTATAGAGGGAAGAACACTGAAGGCCATCAGACGTTCTTACCACTAACGAACCCGATTTTGTCAATATACAAACTCCTATGAAACGACTATGAAGTGTTAGCTGTCTGCAGATGTGCTTTCTAGAAACCATCTCAGTACGTATTTAGAGGAGATGATATTTACACTGCCTCACATTCTGACCTCCAGCATTTGTTAAAACTTTCCTTCACACTTTTACCTTTTTATTCTTAATACATTTTAATGTTGAAATGATTTCACATATGCCTGGCAAATACTAAGACAATGTTGTTCAATCCTCATAGACCCTGATAATCCAAGAAAGTAAAGACAATGGCGTGGCTGTTTCCTCAATCACCTTGGTACTAAAATGCCTGACAGAGAGAAGAAGCTCACTTAGGATCATCTAATTCTCCAGGAAAAGACATTTTAGTTATATCTTATAAAATTTCTCATATTTGATGATTTTAGCCCATACAAATAGCAACTTTACATGATTTAATCTACTAATTCTCAGCACTCACTAAATAACCTTTTCTGAAACAACTCACCATGGGAGATTATTAAAGGCTTCAGTAAGTAATGAGTTGAAAACTTCCAAAAACTAATACTATTATTTTTTCCAGTGCAACCTTTTGCTTTATAGATGGAAAAAACATTCTCAGAGGTTGTGACTGCTCAGTGACACAAAGAGATAAATCCAGTGATGGAGTTAGATTCTGGATCCAAAGATTTTGTCATTGTGCTTTCTGCCTCGAAATTCAGGCATTTTTAATATGAGAACCAACCTTTTCACCAATAAGGATTTTTAAGCATCCACTGTGTGGCTGAGGAACTGAGGGATAGAAAACGAGGATATCTGAGGAGACACAACCTGAGGACATGGATGGTCAGAAAGGAACTGAGTCGTGGACACTCGTGCACATGCTGGGAAGAGGTTTCCCGGGAGGAGGGCAGGATGGAGGTGAGACTTTCAGGTGAAGAAGAGAAAGCGTGAGGTCGAAGGAGAGGCAGAGCAGGAGGAAGGACATCAGGAATACGGGCAGGGATTTGAAAGGAAGCTTAGGGCTTCCCTGGTGGCACAGTGGTTGAGAATCTGCCTGCCAATGCAGGGCACACGGGTTCGAGCCCTGGTCTGGGAAGATCCCACATGCCGCGGAGCAGCTGGGCCCGTGAGCCACAACTACTGAGCCTGCGCGTCTGGAGCCTGTGCTCCGCAACAAGAGAGGCTGCGATGGTGAGAGGCCCGCGCACCGCGATGAAGAGTGGCCCCCACTTGCCCCAACTAGAGAAAGCCCTCGCATAGAAACGAAGACCCAACACAGCCATAAATAAACAAATAAAATTAAAAAAAATAATAATAAAGGAAGCTTAACCCCCATCGTATTGACTGCAGCATTCAGAATCACTGTCTCGAATGATTTCATTTCACAGATGTTCCATTTCACAGACGAGAAAACCAAAACACCAACAGCAAAGTGACTAATCTAAAGTCATCACCCATGTACCGTCCACATCAGGGCAGGAGTTTTATCTGCATCTGCCTGACTCCCGGTTCTCTGATACTTCTGTCCTCTTTTCCTGCTTTGGGGTGAAGGAGGTCCTCCCTGCACCCCGCCCAGCGAAGTTTCCGTTGTTCAGATCCTTGAATTGGATCGTGGTAGATAGCCACAAATTAATTAAGCAACTAAGTAAACGTATTTAATTTTATTTTCTTGTGGAATATGTAATTGCCAGGATAGCTGTTTGGGGGATGGGGGGGGTGGGGGAGGGAAGCGCAAAACAAAGCAACAGCAAAAAAAAAAACATTCCTCAGTTCTGTGCGCTCCTTTTTATGGGCATTCCCAGATTTTCCCATCAAGGTGGCTTTGAATCAGTCCCAGGCCTTCTTTCATGTGGATAACTATTTAAAGATGTGATGTTCAGGCCAACAGTTCATAGCAACTCATTTTCTCTCTGTCATCTCCCCGTTGGCGGCGACGGGGAGGAAGAGAGGGAGCTGCGAGGGGCGACCGCTTGGGGGCACCGTTGCTCCACGGAGGGCCGCCCCCGGCTCCCCGAGGACCGGCCAAGCTCAGCACAAAAGGTGGCCTTCCCAAGGTGTGCGCGGTGAGTGTCTTCATACATTTCCCTCTTCCGTGGAATCCTCCTTTCCAGGCATCTCCTCGCGTTGGAGGTCAATCTCTGACCCTGGACGCTTTTGAGCACCTGGGTCCAGTGTGGGTCCAACCAGCCTTCCCAGCTCTTCCGCCCGGAAGTACCGACTTCATGTGCCACCTGGGTGGCAGCCCTTACGACATCACTTAGAAGATTAAAAATAAATTGAAGCACATGCCACTTCAAAGGGAGCACAAAAAGGACATCGACATGATTTGATGCATTAATGAGAAAGAGGTGCTGGCTCTTGATTTGAACTGTATGGAGAGAGAGAGGATTTTGAAGCTTGTGAGTTGCTGGTATTTCCAAAGGAATGGTTAGATGTATTTTATTACTTAACTAAGGAAGCAGCTCCCTCCCCCATGTCTATACTTTAATCCTCCCTGGCTTTGACTTGGGGGATATGAATATGGTAGCACGGGGAGCCTGCCTTTCCACCCCACGCTGGAGGGCCCCCCCCCAAGAAGTGCAAGGAAGGTAGGAACAAGGACCCTAATTTCCCAGGCCAAGATGGGTGGGGTCCGCCGGCTGCAGGACTAACAGCTCCCTCTGGGCCAGGCCGGTTTTATCATCCAGGACTATCTGTGTGTCCAGGCCACCTACCGGAGGAGTGGCCTCGATCTGTAGACTCACCTAACAATCATCCACCTCCCGCTGGCCTTTTGTTTCGAAGACCCCTCTCCAGCAGCCTGGCCCCTCCAGAGACTGAAATCCCAGGCTCCTAGCAGCCACTTCCTGGCTAATGGGGGCCGAGCCCAGTCAATCTCGTTTTTCATGCCTTGTCAGGAGGCCTGAATGCAGAGGGGGGCTGGGATGAGGGCAGCTCCAGAGGAGCGAGGGTGGGCAGATGTCCTCATGAAAAATTTACAAGGAATAATCAGAGGCTCCTGTTCTTCCCCTCCGGGCAGAGTCCCCCTCGGCTCGTTGCCCAGGCCCCTGCAAGAATATTGGAAAATGCCCCATCGTTCCGAAGGAAATCTGGCTCTGGGCGGCTAATGCCTGGCATTTGATGCACTTGGCCGTCCTCCTGAGACCGGGTTGCAAATGTAGTTCAGGCGAAATTGATGAAGTATCAGTTAATCTGAGGCTGACAGTTTAGAGAGGTCACGGCTGCGAGGGGCTGCCAGGGTCTCACAGAGAACGGATGGAGAAGAGTTAAAGTGACAGGACCCGCAGGGAAGGGAGCTCGTCTTCTCCACGTGGGCGCCTCCCAAACCTCTGCGTGTTGCCAGGTTTCCCATCCTCCGCCACAGTAAGTGGTTCGAACCCGGACGATCACACCCCATCCCCCTCGCAAAAATCCAAACCCACATCCCTGAGGTTCCTCTCTTCTTCGGAAGGAAGGAGGAGAAAGCTGCTCTTCTCAATTGAAACAGGCAGTGAGAGCGCCTCATGCAAATTTCCTTTTTTAATTGGAGCTCTGAGTCATGTCTGCCCGGCCCTGCATTTCCTGCTGCAGGAAGGTTTGTCTAGGTAAATGGCATATCGCAGATGGTGGGCCAGGCACCGCTCAGGAGGAATTTTCTGGGAGTGGTAGCAACTCTGTGGAAGGAGATAAGAACAGATACAAATCCACGTTTATCCTGAGTTGTTTCATATGTGAAACCTAGGACTCCAGGACTCAGAGATGTTGCAGGATGGCTTTGTCATATGGGTGCCTTCTAAAGGACGCCGTGGCTTTTTAAGATTAGATTCACCAATAATTGGCTTTGATGGGATATGAAGCAGCAAGGGTTTTGGAGTCAAACAGCCTTGGGTTTGGATCTTGGCTCCCCTGTGCTTAGAGAAAGATTTCATCGTTGTCGCCATTTGCTTACAGGGAAATAGGGCAGGAGGTGATCATTGACTTTCTATGATTAAATGGCTAAGTAGGTCTCATAGTTGGGATTCTAACCCAGTTTTCCACGCTTCTCCGTATAGTCTCTTTCTTCTCATAGCAAGAGTAAAAGTAGTAATAGCAACAATGATAATACCGGCGTAGCCGAAGTCTCAGTATTTACAGCAAGCAAGCTCTCCTGAGCATAACATATGTAAGAACTCATTTATCGCTCCCTGCAAACTTTGGAGAAAGATCTCATCATGATCATGTTAGTATTATTATTACCATATTATCTCTTTTTAAAAGAAAGGGAAATTGAGGTTTGGCAAGTAGGTAGCAAGATCCACTCCCTCTGTTTCTGTTTGGCTGGGAAACTTTTCCTTTCCCTGGGGTGGGGTGGGGTGAGGGTCTGCTTGTCCAATGCTAAGGCTGCTGATTTACACATCAAAAAATATATAAATACCAGTGATTACAGCCAGATTGAAATTACCACTATTTTCAGTCAGTAAGAAAAAGTCTATGTATTAACAAGATTGCAAGTACTTTTCCCCAAAATTACATGGGGAAATTGTACGCCAAGAGAATAGCCTTTCTAGAGAGGAGATATTTTCTCTGAAACAGGAAATCATTGTATCTTCGATGCAATGTAAGCAGATTTCCAACGTGTCCGCCCCACTTGGAGGCGAGGGGCCAGGGCTCGTGCCTCCTGCCCCCAGGACAGCATCTCTCAGGCTGAGGGCAGAGCATCGCGCGTGCGTGAACTGGGCTGTGCAGGACGTGGAGGTGCGGGGTCCATCACGATGACGCAAGATGTGCTGCGTCCTACCTCCTAACTTGGGGAGGTGCCTTCCTGGACACACTTGGGGCAGCTGTGGAGGGGATGGCAGCCCCCCACTATCCTGTCTCCAGAGCCCTGCACGCCCTGCCCGAGGACCAGCGTCTGAAATTGCTGTTGCTGAGAACTTGTCTGGAGTTTTGATGGTTTCAGGTGGAAAGGTAAATCCAGTCACTCTGACTCCATCTTGGCCAGAAACAGAAGTCTCAATGCATTTTGATTTAACCAAAGAGAATCTAGTGGAACTCTTTATCATTTACACACACACACACACACACACGGAACGACACACACCCAAATATACTTCCCACACATACCCTTTTAAAAACAGTTCCTGGGACTTCCCTGATGGTGCAGTGGTTAAGAATCCACCTGCCAATACAGGGGACACGGGTTCGAGCCCTGGTCCGGGAAGATCCCACATGCCGTGGAGCAACTAAGCCCGTGCGCCACAACTACTGAGCCCGTGTGCCACAGCTACTGAAGCCTGCACACCTAGAGCCTGTGCTCCGCAACAAGAGAAGCCACCACAATGAGAAGCCCACGCACCGCAACGAAGAGTAGCCCCCGCTCGCTGCAACTAGAGAAAAGCCCACGCACAGCAATGAAGACCCAATGCAGCCATAAATACATAAATAAATTTATTTAAAAAAAATAGTTATTTTTCATATGTAAAATAATTGACATATATTAGCGGCTTATTAGTTGCCACAGGATAACTTAAATGGGTCTCATCCTGGAGGTTTTGGCCCTTGGAGAGTGTTTGGAAAAGTCGGGAGACGTTTTTGGTTATCACACCTGTCAGGGCTGGTGCTACTGGCGTCTAGCAGGAAGATGCCAGGATGCTCTAAACATCCTACGGTGCATAATGCCACTTCCCCCAACCAAAGACATCGCTGTCCCAAAGGTTCACAGTGCCCAGATTCAGAAACCCTTATATAGTTTCATAGTAAGGAGAAAAAAGGGACATAGTACCTAATAACTCCGATGAAATAGAACAAAACCATACATCTATGTATCTTCCTTCCCAGGACATCAGCCTGGAATGTGGTGACGCGGAATTCAGTCTGGTCCTCGAACTGATTTTCTTACCTGCCATTTGGAAAACGCTCTAACTTATTTGGCCTCAGTTTCCTTGTCTGTAAAAGAAATGTTTGGACTCTGTAGATGTGTTAGCATCAAGGGGCAGAGATGCTCTCTGCCGGCCCGCAGAAAGGGGAGAAGAGGGGAGAAAGTGATGTTGAGGGAGAGCCTCTGTGAGGGGGGGATCTCGAGGGAGGTGGGCCTCTGGGGTTCAGTTGTCAAGCCCTCCCCTAAGGAGACAGGTCAGTCAGCGGCCCTCTCTCTGAGTCTCTGAATCAGATCCCAGGGCTGAGAGCCCCCTTCTCACTAGTGGGGAAGCTGGGAGGCCGGTGGCACCAATGGTTAGATGAGATGTTTCACGGGGGCTCGATTGTCGTCAGAGCCCAGACCCCTCTCCTGCACCCCGCACTGCTTTTGCAGCTTCCTATCACCCTCTAAACTTTAACACTTACTTGCAGGAAAGAAAGAAAGAACCTGAGAATGACATCTCGAAGCATGGTTCTAAATGTGTAAGCTAAAATACGTAACTGTTGGTATGTTACATACTTAGTTCTGATCCTGCAGCAACATATCGTGCAGCTATCAGGAGAGAGACCTTCCTCCTGCACAGGGAACTGAGCCTCGCTTGGGTGTGAGAAGCGGCCTCCTGTTCCGGCCGAGGAGACCTGCGCACACAGGGTCGCTGGGAGCGTCACATGTGATTCCAGCTGGAAGTGGAAAGCATGCTGGGCTTTCGAGGGATCTCGTGTGCTTCCCTGGGTTTCTAAGGATGGAGAGGGAGACATCCCTGCACATTTTTGTCACGTGGTAGGTGGTCTTTGGAAAACCCCCTACTCTTACGGCTGCTCCCAGAAGCTGCACTATGGGAGGAGGACTAAGAAAATGTTCCCAGAGCTGCGGCCTCTCTCTGCCTGCGTGTGGTTTGGGGTATAAGGCAATACTATCATGACTGCACATGCCCCACGCTGCCTGCCTGCCACGGTATTGCTAAAAACAATATCTGTTCATGGTAGAAGATGCTTCTGATAAGTAAAGATACGTTCCTGACTTTAGGAACCTTACTTAGGCTTTAGAGAACTCTCTTCAAAAAGGGAAAAAATCAGAAAACCCCTAAAGTGACTCCTAATGATGTTAAGTTAGTGTTGGAATTAGATAGACACACAACACTAGTGATTCTCAAAGTGTGGGCCCCGGACCAACAACACCACCTGGAACTTGTCAGAAGTGCAGATTCTTGGTCACGTTCAGACCTACTTTTAAATATTACAACTTCTCCCACAGTTTCAACCTCTAGCACACCTAGTTTTTTTGTTTGGTTTTGCTTTGCTTAATTTTTACAAGAATACAGTCAGAAGTTCAATGAGATACAAAGAGAAAAGCAGGAACTCTAATTCGATTTCAAAGGACTTAAGACCCTACAACTTTGCATCCATCACTGTCAGTACCTAAGTGCCATTCTGGTTTTCTCTAAATGAAAGTGATAATTAGTTAGCATTACGCAAGATATGAACATTTAAAAAATATTTAAAATCCCCTAATCTTACAGATATGATATAAATATAAATATTTACAAATAAATAAATATAAATATAAATTGAGGCCAAGAGAGGTCCTGGGGGTTCTCCTGGGATCCCCGAGGAAAGCCAAGCAGATATGCACCCAGGTCTGTTGATTCCCCTTCCAGAGCTGTTTTCCCATCACAGCATGTTGCCCTTCTTCCTACCGCAATGTTTAAAATTATCAAAAGAGTGGGAATTAGATATGACGAATAGCATCATAAAATATTTCCAAAGAAATTTCATAGACATTGAAGATCAGCATTTGCTTTATTTCACCTTAGAGAGACCTGACCATTTTCCGCAACTAATACATTTGTATATTTCCCTCATTGAGGACATATCGATCTTAAAGTTTTTAAAAATGATTTCATAAGGTTGGGTTCTTTCTCAACCTACCCAGTTTTGACAGATGTTTGAAAACCAACTCTGATGAAAATAGGCTTCACAACTTGGTCACAGGAAGTCTGAAGTCACACGATGCTGCTAGTTGCTGCCTTTCGAGGAGGCACTGAAACAGGAAAGTCAGGCGACCTCAATGGACAAGGGCAATTTGCCTGAAGGCATTTAACAGACTGCTTAGGGGCTGCTCTCCCTGCCCCAAGGCCTGGCACTGGAATGGAGTTTGGTCCAAGCCTCCTTGGGACACACCTTTCTGAAGTGACAGGACTTGTGATGGGCACAGCCTTACTGCCATCATGGAACCAGATTTTTCATCATAATTGGTCTAATGTATAAACTCTAAAACACAGATCTTCAAGTGTCAGTCATCTGAGCAGGACATAAACAGTGATATTTGGGTGTCTGGTAATGAAAATGCTGCAGGGGAACCTTGTCAGCAGGTGTGCACGTTGGCTTGATCGACTCTGCTCGATGATACACAGCTGGACATTTTAATGCAGAAATCAGAGGCTCCCGACCCCAAAGATGTCTTTAAGGCAGTGATTTCTTTTAAAAGAAAGATAAATAGCTTCAAAACATACTTTGCATGTGAATAAACTTATAAAGTACATTAGCCTATATTACTAAGTTGGATTCAAGCATATCCATTTCAGGGAGTAAATTTTTAACATGTGTTCAGGGGTGATAAGACTTGTGCTTAGTCGCTGATTTCTCTGTGTACATAAATTACAGAATAGTCAGGTATTGACATGTAGATCAGGGACAGAGCAAGCATAGTTCCATCACTGATTCATTTACATGTCAATGCCAGACGAGGGCTCTTGTATGAGCTCCCAGAACAAATAAAAACAGATAGACATATTTGCGGCTCTAGAATATCTTTTGTTCAGTTGTGTGTGTGTGTATGTATCTGTGAGTATGTATATGTATATATATTTTTCAACACATAATAATATGAGAATATGAGATTCTGGAATTCTTTTCTTATTTTATCATGCATTTTATGTAGTAATAACCGTAACAATGGTTTCCCACTTGGATAGCAACGTGAACTAATTAAAAAATTGTCCGTGAGGTCTCTTGTAGAATGTCTTAAGTGTTATTTATCGGTTCTGAAGGAAAATATCAAAACTATTTCAGCAGGCTGGATTCTTTTTAAGCCAAATCTTATGTCCCTACTGCCTCCACCTAACGAAATTAACTCAAGAACAGCCTCTATTGGAGGCTGCTGTCTTTGCATATTAACGCCCCAGGAGAAGAGAATCTACTTTTCAGCTGGAATTGTTGTCACTATTAAAATTTACTTGGTAGCAAGTGAGAAGACTGAATTGTCCTTTGATTGGACATGCATTTGTTGACAGGATAATGCATTTGCTGGCTGTCTGCAGTGGACAGCTGGTGCTTCCTCCACTCCCATCCCTCCCGGTCTTTTGCTGGAAAGAGGACCTCCTTCCTCTGGGGAGTGTAGCCCCTCCTCTCCATGGGAGTCCAGGATGGGTCACTCCTTATTCTCTGTTCTGTCCCAAGTGGTCAACAAAGGGGTGACATAGGTCCCAGGGAGACGATCCTGTGAATTTCCTATGTGGACTCCAGGAGGAAGATTCTGTCCTTGTTCTAGATGCCTGAGGCCGAGATATTGGATACCTGCATCTTTCTGGTGTCATACCTCACTGTCCCCTGACACAGAGAGACGGACGATGACAATGTCCATTACCAGGGAATGATGTCGACAGATGGAAGGACTAATGCTGAGAGACACAGGGAGAGAATTCTGACTGTATCCGAACTTGGGTCCCTGGGATTCTGGACTCAGCCCCAGTCCAACTTCTTACTGAATGTGAGTGAACAATTTCCAGTTTTTGCTTCAGCAACTTTGAATCGTGTCAGGCACTTGTTACTGAAAGAGCGCGGAACAATGGACTACCTTACAGTACCATTTATCTTTGTGTATACAGTATTTGTAATACTAATTATGTCAAATCATTAGTTCTAGAACATTACGGAAATTTATGGAAACCTTTAAAAGCAATCAATAGCAACTTCCCCTCACGCTTTTTCTCCTGGACAATACCCCACAGCTGAATGTGAGAGCCCTGGATCTTTCAATACTCAACTACTTCTCTTTGATGATGTCATTTCCTTCCTCCCTGGACCCTAATTTTTTTTTTTTTTTTTTTTTTTTTACAGCGTTGAGACTGTCCAGAGAGTCCATTCCCTTTCTTGGAAGCTCTTCTCCACCTCCTTTGCTATTTCATCCTCCTTCTCTTATTCCTAAAGGATGAAGTCACTCATTATCAAAAAGAAAACAAATAAGTGTTGGCAGGGCTCTGGAGAAAAGGTAAACCTTGTGCACTGTTGGTGGGAATGTAAATTGGTGCAGCCACTATGGAGAACAGTATGGAGGAGCCTCAAAAAACTAAATAGAACTACTGTATGATCTAGCAATTCCACTTATGGGTATTTATAAGCAGAAAACAAAAACAGTAATTTAAATAAGCACAAAATTTAATAATTCAAAAAGAAATATGCCCCCCATGTTCATTGCAGCATTATTCACAATAGCCAAGATATAGAAACAACCAAAGTGTCCATAGATGGATAAATGGATAAAGAAGATGTGATACACACACACACACACACACAATGAAATTATACTCAGTCATAAAAGGAATGAAACCTTGCCACTTGTAACAATATGGATGGACCTTAAAAGTATTATGCTAAGCGAAATAAGTTAGACACAGACAAATACCATATGATCTCACTTATATATGGAATCTAAAAAACAAACAAACAAACAAAATAAAACAAATCCAAACTCATATATACAGAGAACAAATTGGTAGTTTTCAGCAGGGAGGAGTAGTAGGGGTGAGTGAAGGGGGTCAAGAGGTAGAAACTTCCAGTCATAAAATAAATAAGTCATGGAGATGTAACATACAGCATGGTGACTATAGTCAATAATATTGCACTGCATACTTTGTAAGTTTGTATGGCGATAAAGGGTAACTTAGACTTTATGGTGGTGCTCATTTTTTTCAGTGTATACAAATATCAAATCTTTATGTTGTACACCTGAACCTAAAATAATGTTTTATGGCAATTATATCTCAGTGATAAAAAGCAACCTTCTCCAAGTAGAAAAAAAAAGGATGGAGTCGCTCAGTTTGGCCCTGCAGCTTTCTCTCTATGCTTTCTTTTTGGTGATTACATGCAAGACTGCAAACTTAAATGGGTTCAAAGGGTGACTCACACACTTTCATCTCCAGATCTCACTTGGAACTCCAGGCTCCCATCTCCAGCTGCCTTCTTCACACCTCCACCTCACCGTGGGTCTCCAAGGTCACGATGCCGATTTCCCAGACCCCAAGCTGGACACCTACCTTGTCATCATCAACTCTATCGCAGAACCATGGTCTGCTACTTCCACCATCAAAATGAATCCCACATTAGAAATGTATCTCCACCTCTGCTACAGGCATCCTAGTCAAAGCTACTATCCTTTCCTGCCTGGCAGCTGCAGTAGCATAGCAATTAGTGCCCCTCTTTTCACTTTGTTTCTACTCTTTCTTTTTTTTTTTTTTCTTTTTTATATGATTTTAAAAAAATTTTATTTAATTTATTTTTTTATACAGCAGGTTATTATTAGTTATCCATTTTATACATATTAATGTATATATGACAATCCCAATCTCCCAATTCATCACAACACCACCACCCCCCTCTGCCACTTGGTGTCCATACGTTTGTTCTCTACATCTGTGTCTCAATTTCTGCCCTACAAACCTGTTCATCTGTACCATTTTTCTAGGTTCCACACATATGCGTGAATATATGATATTTGTTTTTCTCTTTCTGACTTACTTCACTCTGTATGAGAGTCTCTAGATTCATCCACGTCTCTACAAATGACCCAATTTCATTCCTTTTTATGGCTGAGTAATATTCCATTGTATATATGTACCACAACTTCTTTATCCATTCGTCTGTCGATGGGCATTTAGGTTGCTTCCATGACCTGGCTATTGTAAATAGTGTTGCAGTGAACATTGGGGTGCATGTGTCTTTTTGAATTATGGTTTTCTCTGGGTATATGCCCAGTAGTGGGATTGCTGGGTAATATGGTAATTCTATTTTTAGTTTTTTAAGGAACCTCCATACTGTTCTCTATAGTGGCTGTATCAATTTACATTCCCAGCAACAGTGCAAGAGGGTTCCCTTTTCTCCACACCCTCTCCAGTATTTGTTGTTTGTAGATTTTCTGATGATCCCCATTCTAACTGGTGTGAGGTGATACCTCATTGTAGTTTTGATTTGCATTTCTCTAATAATTAGTGATGTTGAGCAGCTTTTCATGTGTTCTTGGCCATCTGTATGTCTTCTTTGGAGAAACGTCTATTTATGTCTTCTGCCCATTTTTGGATTGGGTTGTTTGTTTCTTTAATATTGAGCTAAATGAGCTGTTTATATATTTTGGAGATTAATCCTTTGTCTGTTGATTCATTTGCAAATATTTTCTCCCATTCTGAGGGTTGTCTTTTCGTCTTGTTTGTAGTTTCCTTTGCTTTGCAAAAGCTTTTAAGTTTCATTAGGTCTCATTTTTTAATTTTTGTTTTTATTTCCATTACTCTAGGAGGTGGATCAGAAAAGATCTTGCTGTGATTTATGTCAAAGAGTGTTCTTCCTATGTTTTCCTCTAAGAGTTTTATAGTGTCTGGTTTTACATTTAGGTCTCTAATCCATTTTGAGTTAATTTTTGTGTATGGTGTTAGAGAGTGTTCTAATTTCATTCTTTTACATGTAGCTGTCCAGTTTTCCCAGCACCACTTATTGAAGAGACTGTCTTTTCTCCATTGTATATCCTTGCCTCCTTGTCATAGATTAGTTGACCATAGGTGCGTGGGTTTATCTCTGGGCGTTCTATCCTGTTCCATTGATCTATATCTCTGTTTTTGTGCCAGTACCATATTGTCTTGATTACTGTAACTTTGTAGTTTGGTCTAAAGTCAGGGAGTCTGATTCCTCCAGCTCTGTTTTTTTTCCCCCAAGGCTGCTTTGGTTATTCGGGGTCTTTTGTGTCTCCATACAAATTTTAAGATGTTTTTTTCTAGTTCTGTAAAAAATGCCATTGGTAGTTTGATAGGGATTGCACTGAATCTGTAGATTGCTTTGGGTAGTATAGTCATTTTCACAATATTGATTCTTCCAATCCAAGTACATGGTACACCTCTCCATCTGTTTGTATCATCTTTAATTTCTTTCATCATTGTCTTAGTGTTTTCTGCATACAGGTCTTTTGTCTCCCTAGGTAGGTTTATTCCTAGATATTTTATTCTTTTTGTTGCAATGGTAAATGGGAGTGTATCCTTAATTTCTCTTTCAGTTTTTTCATCGTTAGTGTATAGGAATGCAAGAGATTTCTGTGCATTAATTTTGTATCCTGCAACTTTACCAAATTCATTGATTAGCTCTAGGAGTTTTCTGGTGGCATCTTTAGGATTCTCTATGTATAGTATCGTGTCATCTGCAAACAGTGACAGTTTTACTTCTTCTTTTCCAATTTGTATTCCTTTTATTTCTTTTTCTTCTCTAATTGCCATGGCTAGGACTTCCAAAACTATGTTGAATAATAGTGGTGAGAGTGGACATCCTTGTCTTGTTCCTGATCTTAGAGGAAATGCTTTCAGTTTTTGACCATTGAGAATGATGTTTGCTGGGGGTTTGTCATAGATGGCCTTTATTATGTTGAGGTAGGTTCCCTCTATGCCCACTTTCTGGAGAGTTTTTTATCATAAATGGTGTTGAATTTTGTCAAAAGCTTTTTCTGCATCTATTGAGATGATCATATGGTTTTTATTCTTCAATTTGTTAATATGGTGTATCACATTGATTGATTTGTGTATATTGAAGAATCCTTGCATCCCTGGGATAAATCCCACTTGACCATGGTGTATGATCCTTTTAATGTGTTGTTGGATTCTGTTTGCTAGTATTTTGTTGAGGATTTTTGCATCTATATTCATCAGTGATATTGGTCTGTAATTTTCTTTTTTTGCAGTATCTTTGTCTGGTTTTAGTATCAGGGTGATGGCGGCCTCACAGAATGAGTTTGGGAGTATTCCCTCCTCTACAATATTTTGGAAAAGTTTGAGAAGGATGAGTGTTAGCTCTTCTCTAAATGTTTGATAGAATTCACCCATGAAGCCATCTGGTCCTGGACTTTTGTTTGTTGGAAGATTTTTTAATCACAGTTTCAATTTCATTACTTGTGATTGGTCTGTTCATATTTTCTATTTCTTCCTGGTTCAGTCTTGGAAGGTTATACCTTTCTAAGAATTTGTCCATTTCTTCCAGGTTGTCCATTTTATTGACACAGAGTTGCTTGTAGTAGTCTCTTAGGATGCTTTGTATTTCTGTGGTGTCTGTTGTAACTTCTCCTTTTTCATTTCTAATTTTATTGATTTGAGTCCTCTCCCTCTTTTTCTTGATGAGTGTGGCTAATGGTTTATCAATTTTGTTTATTTTCTCAAAGAACCAGCTTTTAGTTTTATTGATCATTGCTATTGTTTTGTTTCTATTTCATTTATTTCTGTTCTGGTCTTTATGATTTCTTTCCTTCTACTAACTTTGGGTTTTGTTTGTTCTTCTTTCTCTAGTTCCTTTAGGTGTAAGGTTAGATTGCTATTTGAGATTTTTCTTCTTTCTTGAGGGAGGCTTGTATTGCTATAAACTTCCCTCTTAGAACTGCTTTTGCTGCATCCCATAGATTTTGGATTGTCGTGCTTTCATTGTCATTTGTCTCTAGGTATTTTTTCATTTCCTCTTCGATTTCTTCAGTGATCTCTTGGTTATTTAGTAACGTATTGTTTAGCCTCCATGTGTTTGTGTTTTTTACTTTTTTCCCCCTGTAATTGATTTCTAATCTGATAGTGTTGTGGTCAGAAAAGATGCTTGAAATGATTTCAGTTTTCCTAAATTTACTGAGGCTTGACTTGTGACCCAAGATGTGATCTATCCTGGAGAATGTTCTGTGTGCACTTGAGAAGAAAGTATAATCTGTTGTTTTTGGATGGAATGTCCTATAAATATCAATTAAATCTATCTGGTCTATTTTATCATTTAAAGCTTCTGTTTCCCTATTAATTTTCTGTTTGGATGATCTTTCCATTGGTGTAAGTGTGGTGTTAAAGTCCCCCACTATTACTGTGTTACTGTTGATTTCCTCTTTTATAGCTGTTAGCAGTTGCCTTATGCATTGAGGTGCTCCTCTGTTGGGTGCGTATATACTTATAATTGTTATATCTTCTTCTTGGATTGATCACTTGATCATTATGTAGTGTCCTTCTTTGTCTCTTGTAACATTCTTTATTTTAAAGTCTATTTTATGTGATATGAGTATTGCTACTCCAGCTTTCTTTTGATTTCCATTTGCATGGAATATCTTTTTCTGCCCCCTCAGTTTCAGTCTGTATGTGTCCCTAGGTCTGAAGTGGGTCTCTTGTAGACAGCATATAGATGGGTCTTGTTTTTGTATCCATTCAGACAGCTTGTGTCTTTTGGTTGGAGCATTTAATCCATTCATGTTTAAGGTAATTATCGATACATATGTTCCTGTTACCATTTTCTTAATTGTTTTGGGTTTGTTTTTGTAGGACCTTTTCTTCTCTTGTGTTTCCCACTTAGAGAAGTTCCTTTAGCATTTGTTGTAGAGCTGCTTTGGTGGTGCTGAATTCTCTTAGCTTTTGCTTGTCTGTAAAGCTTTTGATTTCTTCATCAAATCTGAATGAGATCCTTGTTGGGTAGAGTAATCTTGGTAGTAGGTTCTTCCCTTTCATCACTTTAAATATATCGTGCCATTCTGTTCTGGCTTGTAGAATTTCTGCTGAGAAATCAGCTGTTAACCTTATGGGAGTTCCCTTGTATGTTATTTGTCATTTTTCCCTTGCCGCTTTCAATAATTTTTGCCAATTTGATTACTTTGTGTCTCGGCGTGTTTCTCCTTGGGTTTATCCTGTATGGGACTCTCTGCACTTCCTGGACTTGGGTGGCTATTTCTTTTCCCATATTATGGAAGTTTTCGACTATAGTCCATTCAAATATTTTCTCGGGTCGTTTCTCTCTCTCTTCTCCTTCTGGGACCCCTATAATTTGAATGTTGTTACGTTTAATGTTGTCCCAGAGGTCTCTTAGGCTGTCTTCATTTCTTTTCATTCTTTATTCGGTTCCGCAGCAGTGAATTCCACCATTCTGTCTTCCAGGTCACTTATCCATTCTTCTGTCTCAGTTATTCTGCTATTGATTCCTTGTAGTGTATTTTTCATTTCAGTTATTGTATTGCTCATCTCTATTTGTTTGTTCTTTAATTCTTCCAGGTCTTTGTTAAACATTTCTTGCATCTTCTCTATCTTTGCCTCCATTCTTTTTCTGAGGTCCTGGATCATCTTCACTATCATTATTCTGAATTCTTTTTCTCGAAGGTTGCCTATCTCCACTTCATTTAGTTGTTTTTCTGGAGTTTTATCTTGTTCCTTCATCTGGTACATAGCCCTCTGCCTTTTCATCTTGTGTATCTTTCTGTGACTGTGGTTTTTGTTCCACAGGCTGCAGGATTGTAGTTCTTCTTGTTTCTGCTGTTTGCCCTCTGGTGGATGAGGCTATCTTCTACTCTTTCTTACTCCCAACATGCTCGACCTCACTTTCCTGGATATATTAGATGAAATAATCTCTTTTTAAATACAAAGAGTCATATCACATCACTTCCATCCAAGCCCTCTGGTGGCTTCTATTGCAATCGGACCAAAAGCTAAATGCCTCGATGTGGTCCACAAACACACTGTCTTCTGTCTTCTTGGCCAAGCTCTGCCTCTGTCCTGGTTTCCTGCACATCCTCCAGGACCCCTTTATAGCCCAAGCTTGTTAACATCTCAGGCCTTTAGAGGAGATGTTCTCCTGGCCCCCAAAACTCTGCATCTACTTTTTTTTTTTTTTTTTCAGTTCTCAGATTAAAGTATCCATTGCCCAGAAAGCCCTCTTGACCTATACACCCCACCCCCATTTCTAATTTGATCTAATGCTATCTCCTCCATCCCCATCTGTTATGCTTTCACTTCTTTACTTCATTTGTCAACATAGGGAATGATCTTCTTGATTTATTTAGGTATTAGTTCATTATCTGTTCTCCCACAGAAATATAAGATCTGTCAACACAGAATCCATGTCTGTCTTACTCACTGTTGTATCTTGGAACCTTGCCTGACACAAGCCTGGCTTTCAAATGCATGGGGGAATGAATTAGTGAATGAACGAGTGAAAAGAATAAAATTGTGGAGTTGGATGATCTCTAAAAGCCTACACAGCACATATAGTGCATGCATGTGTGTGTACACATACACACACACACACTCACAGCTGTCATTTCTTCATTAAAATGAGATGTTGTGTCTTTAGTACAGTTTTCCTTTCACACTGCTGGTGTGACACATCTAGATAGGAGTGCTTCAGTACCACAAAATCTGTTGACAGATTGGAGGGGGCTTAAAGAAGAACGTAGGATGAAGGGACCAAAGAGATTAATTTATGAGCCAGATTACACATGCTGAATGCATCCTACTTGCCTACAGCACTGTGAAGCAGGGGCAGGAGATACTGTGTAAAGTTTGGAAAATTCACAGTTAGAACAGAGATGAATTATTTGTCTTCATGCTTGGATTTGTCATTAGACGACAGAGGCTGAACAGAACCTTGACTGTAGATTGGGGAAATGTCCTCGTGGGACTGTCATGGTGGTCCTTGTATCACTGGACAGGAAATGCTACCAAAGAAAACATGAGAATTAAGGTTTTCTCCTTCCAGCACTTCCTAATGAGGTCAATACTCTAAAAGTCTTTGAATGAGAGGAAGAACATTCTGGAAAAGTGTCATCACTTTTTATGTTCATTCTAATTCCTTAGCAACTGTCTGTCTCAAACTCAAATTTGTATGAAGCTCAAGGTCAGCATAAATGATCCCAAGTTCAGATTAAATAAAGTTTTTCAGGGGATGAAGTGTGAGTGGGTAGTTTCTCCACTTGTTTTATATGTATATAATATATATACATTGTTTTATATATGTTGTTATGTATATATATTGTTTATATATATGTACACTATATGTATATACACATTATTGCTACTGTAACAAATTACCACAAAAATTTAGCAGCTTAACAACACAAATTTAAAGTCTGTAGGGTAGAAATATGGCACAAGTTTCTCTGGGCTAAAGTCAGTGTGTGGGCAGGGCTCTGTTCCTTTCTGGAGCTCTGGGGTGAACCCTTTTTCTTGCCTTTTCCAGCTGCTGGTGGCTTCCTGCATCCCTTTTCTCATGAGACATCTTCAAAGTCAACAAGGTTGATCTGTCTTGCCTTTCTTCAGTGGTCTCTTTTCCCTCTAATTCCTCTCTTCTGCCTCACTCGTCCACTTTTAAGGACCTTTGTGATGACAATAGACTCGTTTGGGTAATCCAGGAAAAACCTCCTTATTTTCAGGTCAGCCGTTGAGCACCACTGGTTCCAACTGAAACCATCCTTTTGCTTTGCCACGTCACACAGCATATTCACAAGTTCTGGGAATTAGGACGTGGGCGTCTTTGGGTGGGTTTCTGCTGACCACACACATTGAGAAGTCTGTGGAGATGAGGTGGGTGGGCAGGGGAAGCAGAGGCTGAAGGGCGTCCTTCACAAGCTCCACAATCTGGCTTTTCCATGGACAGATTTCACTTTAAACCATGTGGAGCACATATTAGTGCTATATGCCAGCCACAGTGCTCAAGAATTTGCATACATTCTATTACTTTATTTCAGACACATACTCACACACATTAAACAATACAAAAACAAACTATGGGGCAGTTGTTATCTGTCAGGGTCCCAGAGGAAACAAGGGCACGCTTAAATTAGGAGTTTAACAGGCAGACCTCATTTTGTTGTGCTTTACTTCATTGCATTTTGAAAATTGTGTTTTTTACAAATTGAAGGTATGAGGCAACCCTGTGTTGAACAAGTCTATTGGTGTCGTTTTTCCAACAGCATTTGCTCACTCACTTTGTGTCCTTGTGTCACATTTTGATAATTCTTGCAATATTTCAAACTTTTTCATTATTATTATTATCTTTGTTAGGGTGATCTGTGATCAATGATCTTTGATGCTATTATTTCAAAAAGATTATAACTCACTGAAGGCTCAGATGATGGTTAGCATTTATAGTGTAGACATAACTTTTATATGCACTGGGAAACCAAAATATTTGTGTGAATATCTTTATTGTGATGTTCACTTTATTGCAGTGGTCTGGAACTGAATCTGAGATATCTCCAAGGTGTGCCTGTATTTACAAAGGGAGTGATCATACATCTGCTGTTAGGTGGAAGTTTGTAGGTCTAGAAGCAGCTGTGCTGCCACCACCTGAAAGGGTGACATATACACACTATTATATATAAGATAGATAACTAGTAAGGACCTACCATATAGCACAGGGAACTCTTCTCAATACTCTGTAATGATCTATATGGGAAAAGAGTCTACAAAAGAGTGGATATATGTATATGTGTAACTGACTCACTTTGCTGTACAGCAGAAACTAACACAACATTGTAAATCAACTATCCTCCAATAAAAATTTTAAAAAAGAGTGAGGCTGGTACAGCCTACTTGGCGTCGTAAGGACGGAAAGTCTTACAACACCGGAGGGCTTGAGTCTAACAAGGACTTTCTGTGGAGAGATGATTTAGCCCAAAGAAACCTCAGAGTTTCTTCTGGAAGGAGCCAGAAAAACAAATACCCAGACACCCCTCTTTCTCACTCTCTCTCTGACCTGCCAAGTCCTACCAGGAGCCAGGGGCACGGATGGCCTGGGAGGGACCTCCAAGGGACACAGGTGGGGAGGGGACCTGAAGAGCGTCCTGCACACCAACTTAATGTGTGAGGTAAGGAACCTGAGGGGGGGAGATTCAAGTCAGTTGTCCATGTTCACTAACCAGTGAGCTTTGGAGCTGGGGTTAGAACCCAGGCACTTGAATTCCAGAGCTTTATTTGCGGTTATATCTTATTAGCCATGATATGTGCGTCCTCTTGGCCAACCATGACCACACAGAGAGGGAGACAGTGAGGGGGCTGGAAGCCTAGCCCCCTGAGGCAGATGGATCGATGCTGAGTGAGAGCCAGAACCAGGGATGTGACATGAAGAGACAGGTGAGGAAGATCATGTCTCCTGGAACTGCAGTTTTTGGAAAGTGATAAAAGGGAGCATGTAATGCTCATGTTCCCAGTGCAGTGGCAGCGAATGGTGAGAGAGGAAATCAGTTCTATGGCTTTGTGGGACAGCCACCAGCCCAGGCATTACAGGATGCAGTTTGCTTCTCTGAGACATAGTGTTCATGGCACAGGATACAGGATGGCTGGTGGGGGTGACTGGGGCTGAGGCCCCATGAAGAAGGGACTCCCTTCCCTAAAACAGACCCTAGCAGTGCCCTTGACTTAGATCCCATGTAACAACTGTGTGAGGGCACAGAACATATATGAATTCCACTGGTAGCAAAGTAGGAATCGCTTATGATGATTTGAGATTCTAATATATTTACATTTCCTTTAAATGGATTAAAGCTCCCAAAAAACCTCCTACAACCACATACCATGTTAATAAAATTATATCTTGATTACCAATTAAAGATGCTTTTTGATTGAAAAGCTCTGAATAATCCTCCATCATGGCCTGATTTGTTGTGAAATTACCAGCTGTGATTTGTCTGGGTAAATATCACCTCTAGCTCTTGCATCTTCACTTCAATCTTGATAAAATCAGAACTTAATTATTTCAAATCTTGTACTTCTGTCATGGATGTCAAATTAAAAATTTCAACATTACAAATCTGCAAGGCAACATTTAAAACTGTGGAGCGTTTTCTTCTTCCAGCTCGTTGCATGAATGTACATTCCATAATGAACAGAAAATATCATGTTCCTATAACAACAATAATCTTCCTGTGTATTTTGTTTTGTTCTTGAGCCTGTTTGTTTTGATGGAAGGTGTTTCTAATAAGTTGTGTTTGATACGAATTTTGGAAGGGATCAATCCAACTTATCTTCTGCATTAAAGTTCTACATACATGCTCTCCCTTCTAGTGTAGAAAGCAATGTAGGTATTTTCCCGGAGTAATCAATAAAATGAAATCTTAAAAAAAAAGAAAAAAATTATGAAGATCTTTTTGTTCAGCTGCTGTAGGCAGATGACTTTTCTTACATAAAGAGAACATTCCTGGAAACAGATTTCATTCATTTCAAACAGCAAATGCAGCATTTTTTAAAAGAAAAAAAAAAGATAATGTTACCCACCCAAGCCAACAACACTACAGCACTAGGTTATTCATAAGATAGTAGATCTAGTTATTCCAATGAGCATCACAAAATCTAATATAAGGTGTTATTGCTACTTAAGTTATAAAAGAGTGCATGCGCCATCAGGCATGGGGATTGTCTGAGACTACAAGATGCACGACCTCTGTTTCCTTTAAAAGAAATCACTTTCAATATATCTTAAGATTTCAAAAGAATAAAATGCAAAAATGGCTCACATTTCAAGGTGAAAGGTCTCTGTTGACTAAAGATGCTTCCATTTTTATTGCAGTTGAGGTTCTTGCTTTTTTTTTTTTTTTTTTTGGTAAGCTTTTTTCCATCACAAGCTGATGTATGGATATATTTATAGTTCAGTTTCATTTAACTATGTTCATTTGTACTGTTCTGTGACGGATTTATATGATCATAGATCCCTGGTGTCACTGTTGTATTATTTATATTTCTATAAATTAAGGCCATTATTATCCAAGATGGCTCCCGACAATAGGATGCAGTAGTTGGAAACAGCATTTAATTTTTCCTCAGTCCTGATGAATTCTCTATGGATTGCATCCTGACGCAGACTAAGAAATCATTGTCTTTGCTGGAAAAAGGGAGGTCTTGTGTAATAATAATGTCACTAATGAAAGACAAAAATTTCAGGACTATTTGTAGACTCTGGTGTTTAATCTTCCTAATGATAGCCCTGATGATAAATAGATGAGAGAGATAATACGAGGCTGATAAGCTGATAACACCAGCAGACCAGGCTTCTCTTCCTCCCGCTGCATGTGATTAGCCTCTAGGACAGATTCACATCATGCATTTTAAATCTTCCTTTTATCTCTGTATTGGAGGATGACGTCTCCACCAAGCGATTTTTAAGCAAGGGTTTTATGACAGATGGGGGTAGATGAGGGCCTTTCTCTCCCCAGCACCAATAAAACAAACTTAATTGGTGACTTCAACATAAAACAGTTTATTTCTGGCTCTAGGATACAGCAAATTAATAATCAGATATAGAGGATGGGCACAGAAAAAATGATGGGAAAACTGTTGCCTCAGATTGCTTTGAAAGATCTCTTTATAGAACCAATCTGGTTGTACAAGCTCCTTTTCTATCTGTGAAACTGAGGTGCTTATGTCACAGAACGTGAGGCTTAAATGCGATAAATTAAATGGATATAGGTTAAATTAAGATTGCTAAAATATATAAATTTGCCAGTTGTCTGTCGAGCACATAGTAACATAATGAGCGTTTATTATGTGAAAGTTAGGATATGGAACTTGGAGTGTGTTTGCTCCTGGTCACTAACATGATCATATCTTAGGAAAGGAATCTCTGTATATTATCTGTGTGTGTGTTTTTTAAATTTGCATTTCCCTAACGACTATTGAGGTTGAGCATCTTTTCATGTGCTTATTGACCATTTGTAGATCTTCTTTGGAGAAATGTTTATCCAAGTCCTTTGCCCATTTTCAAATTGGGTTGTTTCTTTTTTGTGTTGTTGAGTTGCAGGAGTTTTAAAAAAATATATTCTGGCTATTAATCCCTTATCAGATATATGATTTGCAAATTTTTTTTTTCCATTTTCTAGGTTGCCTTTTCACTCTTGTTTTAAATTGAAGTAGTTAATTTACAATGTTGTATTACTTTCTGGTATATAGCAAAGTGATTCAGTTACATATATATATGTATATATATGTGGATATATATATATATATATATATATATATATATATATATATATATATATACACTTTTTCTTAGTCTTTTCCACTATAATTTATCACAGGATATTGAATATAGTTCCCTGCACTGTACAGTAGGACCTTGTTGTTTATCTATTATTGTTTTGTTTTTTTCCTATTCAGGTTAAGCTACTTGAGCAACAGTTCATTAACAGTTGGCAATGCTCTCTGGTTTAAATGTTGAAAACATCACAACTCCATAAATAAGGGAAAAAAAAACTACTTTTATGCACTTTGTGTTTATTAAAGTACCACAAACCATTAAATGAATTTCAAACACAAGATGTGTGCACCAAATGGGTCAAACTGCTCTGAGTTGATAAAGCAAAGATTGATGACGGTGCAGGTGCTTGTGGCCAAGAGGTCAGGGAGGAGACAGGAAACATCAGGAGGTGTTGGGGTCAGGTATGACTGCATCTTACCCCAGTTCTGCCTTCTTGAGCCCTATGACCCTGGGGATGTTATTTAGCTTTTTCAAGCCTTGGTCTCCTTATTAATGAAATGGGAGCAGTTATAGTTGCTGGAGAGTGTTGAGTGGGAGCACAGGTGTGAGACCCTTTGTGCAGGGCCAGCCCTACAGGGGGTCCATTCTCCAGGGATTCCCCTCCCCACCCCATGACTTGAGAAGTTTCCTGGAGTCATAGAAAATCGAGAAGGAACAATTAACTCACTGCAAAGGGAAAGAGTCAAGAGGTAAGGGAGACTCCAGCATCCCCAGAGCATTGCCCGTGTCTCACCCTCACCTGGTTCCAGGTGTTGTCCCAGACTTAAGGTGACATCTCAGGGGTACCCCAAGCTCAGAATGGAAAGACTGATATAAGGGGAGAGGCAGCCCTATTGACGTCTCTCTCTAAGGGGTTTCGATTCTCACTTGGGAATTAAGAGAGGAAGTGGAATTTATGTTGAAACATTCTTATCATGGAAATCTGGACCCATCCATTGTGACTGTTTGGAACATCAGCAGAGGACGTGGAGGGTCTCTCTGGTGGCAGCTCCTCTTCTCAGAAACTTCTGTTCTCTCTACTGCAGGAAATTGCCTGCACTCAACTGCCTTTCCACTACAAAAATGGCAATTTCATTCAGATAAAACATGTTTGAAGTATTAAAATGTCTTGGAAAATAGTCCCTATAACTAGTTTTCATCTTTAAGTATAAAGTTTATTTTTCCCTTATATTCTTCACAATCTAAGATTTCTCTCCCTATTTGGTTGTTGGTCACAATCTACTAAGGTTTAACCCTCTGGGGGGATACATGAGAATTTAGAGGCAGAGGTTAGTAGGAAAAGTGTAAAGATGTTGGAAACTTGCATTTAAGAATTAGCTTTAGAAAAGTGGATACATCCAAAATTAAAAAGTAAATCATATATATTATTTCAATAATCCCATTCTGCTGTAGAGGCTGATCACTGTATAGTGTTTCTGCCTAAGAATTTATCCATAAAAGCTGATGTGGAATTTGCATTATAATTATACTCAGAGCCTCATGGATCCCTGTGGGTTAACTGGAAATGCAAAGAACATCTAGTTAGTGAGGGGCTGGGGGCAAACCATCTGGCTTGTACCTACCTTGGTTAAAAATATGATCTTGCAAAAAATGTGCAAGATATTCTGTGTCAGGCCACTGGGGAAGAAAACCTGAGATCCAGCATATGGCGCCGCATGAACTGGTGAAACCAGTATGATCCTGGTCCACACCCCCTCCCTGCAGTACAACCTCGACTCTCTATTTTTGACAGCTTCCAATCTCATCCTCCTGCATCTGGTATGCTCTTCAGAAGCAGGCTTTGGACCTCCTCCTGGGGCGTCCATGGAGTGCACGTGCCTCTCACTCTTGTCTTGTCCTGCTCTCCCTCCCCTGCCATCCTTTTTTGATTCAGGACCCTGGTCACTGCAGCTCCTGCTCTGACCATTGTAACTGTCAGCACCTCATCTTTCCAGGGTTTGAAACTCAGTTTGAACAACCGGGCTTTGGCTTGCTTCACCCTGGATGAATTAACATCCTTTGCAGCCTTAGGAGTCTGCATCTCCCGATCCCCGACAGGGACCTTGCCAGCCCCCAAGGGGAGCAGCAGTTGGAAAGTATAACGGGCAAGTGAAATATGAACTTATGTAACCTCTCCCTTTACTGCAGCATCCTTTAATCAGAATGGTCGCCATCACTTTCTGAAGATGTTGGCTCTTTGGAGAACACTTTTCACAAGCTAAACTCACAGAAACTGTCCAGCTATACTCCTCCTTGAGATTTTCTTTCCTGGATTGCAGTCCACTTCCCTAAAGGAAGTTATTCAGGAAGATGTAAAACAAAATCAACTTTTAAAATAGTGCAGAGCGAGCCTTAATTTCTCATCTCTGTTTTTATAAATTCTTTCACAAGGATTTATTCTACTAGTTTTTTTAGGGGGGGCACTAGGTTGGGAATTACAGCTTGAGGGAAAAAAACCCTGAAAATAATTTGACTTTAAATCAATAATGCATGTAGAAACATCAATTGCACATTTTTTGCTCGTTTTAACTACTTCATTTTTGCTTTACTTCTTTTTATTTAATCATCACTTTTCTTAACATCGAAGAGTTAAATAAGATATAAGAACTTATCCGTTAGGAGAAAACTACCACGTAGGATCCTGAGATGTTAAGTGTGAGAATGGCCTTAGAGCGAAGCCCGTGCTGGGGGCCCAGCTCCAGGGTGGACACCCCATCAGAGGCTCATGGGGAGCAGTGATGCTTTGCTGTCACATGTTGTATGAGTGAGGACCTCCTCCCCAACCCGCCCACACCAGGCATCAAGTCCACAGCTTTCACTGGAATTTCAGAGCAACCTATGACCCGCAAAGTTTAAAAACCACTGATCTAAAACTTTGGACTTGCAGTTGAAGGCTCTGGGACACAGAAGCATTAAGTGGAGGTAGGACTGGGGTCTGTCTCTGGGCTTGTCAATATGCCATCAACCCAAGGACGTGTGCTCAAGTAGCAAACCTACAGCATATAGGGAGGTAGAAGGATCTGTGCTCTGTCTCTCCATTTTAGCTGGTTAATGTCGGGCAAATTCACTTAAAAGCCTTAGCCCAAGTCTCTTTACTGTGTAAATGAAGATAATAATGATAACACCCCCTTTAAAGAGCTGTTCTGAGGATCAAGGAGATACTGTGTGTGAAAACGAACTAGGAGCTTCTAACCCTCCAGGAAAGAATCATCTTATGAATCATCTTGGTTTTCAAACCCCATTTAGATATGAGAAAACTGAGGTCAGAGGCTACATAACCAGGCCCTATGCCTTCTAAGTCCTGAACCCCGGGCCTTGGCAGGCAGCTCTCAGCCTTCCCGGCTTATTTCATTCGTTTCTGTTTCCTGAGGAGCTTCTCTTGTTCACATCATTAGAGAATGGAGGAAGGATGCTGGCTCATGGATACTCTTTAACATGTGTTTTTGTCCTTATCTTATTGACTCAACCTGCAGATATCTCTGCCAGAAACATCCAATTGCTTCTTTGTCTAGAGACAATTTTATATTGATTTTAATCTAATTAGCTGGTTTGAACTACAGTTTGTGTCAAGATTCCTGTCTTGATCTAATTAGGTACTGTAGTTGAAGCTGTGTGGATCTGAAATCATAATTGCTGGTGTGCAGAAGCCTTTCCTGTCGGGGTCGGAGCGCTGGATGGAGATGTTTCTTAACATTGCACACCACTGATGGTGTAAATACGTCTGCTACCTTGGCTCCAAAATCTTCTAGAAATGCCACTGGACTTGAAGCCAGAAATACCCATGACCTCAAACCTTGGCTCCTCACTTTCAAGCTGTGTGTCCTTAGGCCAGTGAGTTAATCTCTTTAAACCTCATTTTCCTTACCTGCAAAATAGGCATGGTTCTGAGGATTAAGTGATGGGAGAGCAAGCTAGGTAGCTACTACAGATAGAGCCCTGGTTTAGTACCTGGCACATGGTGGCTTGAACTTTCTTCTCTTTCCTTTTCTCACTTGCCTATTCTTTTCAAGTTAGGCTGAGAAAACAGATTTCGGCCTTCCCTCCCTCCCTTCCTTCCTTCTTTCTTTCAGTTTTCAATCTCACACATGATTCCCTGAAGTATATTCACCAAACATGGTCAGCAAATGCCAAACAGGGCTGGACACACAGTCACATTTATGAGGAAGGTCAAAGTGGGTGATGTTCCAGTCTGAGAAGAGCGAAAGCAAGGCCAGAGGATTGTCTAAAGCCTGGACTTGAAGAAACAGTAGAGAACATAGGGCCCAATATGGGTGAGCTGGTGAATCTCGGTCAGTGAGGCGAGTGTGAGTAGGACCCTTAAGGGCCGTGTGGCAGGTGTGGGTTCTGGATATCCCACCTCCTCCGCACCTTCCCCATGGGCACAATTCTCCCTGGGGAGAATTGTAGTGACTTAAAACTTGGCTGGTCAGACAACTCTTCCTTATTCGTTATTATACACAGTGAGCATTTTGCCTGAATTCATTTTCTTCTCTCCTGCGCTACTCTTCTGCCCTGGGCCCTAGAGCCTTATAGTTAATTAATGGTTAGTGTTGCCCTTTGAATTCCGACTAGCTTTCCAGCCGGTTGCCTCTGTAGAGATAGAGAACACTTTCTCTTTTTTTCTTTCTTCCTTCTTTGATTTTTTTTCTATATTGCTTTATCATCAGGTCTTGAAAATAGCAGGTTGGCATTTATTTTCTAGCTTCGAAGGTTGGTTTTGAACTTCGGTTTACTTTTCCATGGAACGCTGAAGGTTTTGCAGATATGAGGAGCGATGCCATGATGTTGTAGAATCCCAGTTTTGAATTCTGGCAAGTTTGTGAACAGAGCCCATAGCTATTAACTCGTCATGAAAACTCCTGCCTTGAGAAAGTCCCCTCATCTCCTTCTGCAGATGTAGGATGCTATTATATTGATTTTTGGGAACTATAAGTGTTATTTCTTAAGATCATAATTAGGGTAAACGTTAATGTCAGTGTCATTAACCACTCCCATCTTTACCCTAAGATAAATGAAATGTTTGGTGTAGTTGAATTTATTGGATGTAATCAATTGATAACAACATAATCAAGACATATAAGTTGACATTTTAAAAAATGTTAAACATTTTGACAACTGACTTCCAAAATCTTCAGAGCTAGAAAAGTTGTAGAATTAAAATCAAAAACAAGCAGAAAAAAGCAAACTAAAAGCACAGGTATCCCAACATACAGATTTGTCTTCTTTTCAGTAATCTGTGTTATTGCTATTATAACCACGTAGCGCCTATATAGCTCATGTGACATCTAAAAAGCCTAAAGTTAGCAGGGAGTGAAATTTTGGGAGGGAGGCACAGCTCACTTGCCTCAAAGTAGTTCCATGCATTAGAAATCACCACCATTAACAGCCTTCTTTGTATTAATGCATTGTCTCCAGGAGGTCACAGATATACCAACACATTAGAACCAAGGTCCATCAAATTCCCTAGGAGACTGGACCAAGGTGGGAGAGAATACCATGGCCAAACTCTCTCCCACCCCAAACCTTTTGAAATGACAAAAATGTAGTATTTTTAAAAGAACAGATTACTGCATTTACATAGAAACAAGAGGCAGAAAACCACAGTCCAAAACACACCGCAGGTGACATGTTGCATGCCTTATTCCAATGCCGTGGATAGAAACACTTCTGGCACTTTGGTGTAAGCTCCTGGTGTAGGCTGTGTAATTATCTGCTTCCGTGTTTCCCCTCCATTTCCGAATCCCCCATCTGGTGCCTTAAGTAAGCAGTGCTCCAAACACTTCTTCACATTTTGCCCAGAGCTGCCCTGGGGACTAGCCTCGGTCCTTTACCCCAGAAACTAACTTTACAATGAGTTTTCTCCTCGGCCCATCCTTGGTCTACAAGGATCTCCTCCTGAGTCTGTAATTCCTAAGTATTCACTAACTTACCTTGTCCCTGCATTGGCTACTGGGACTTTGGGTGTGAGATGTCCTTGGGAATCCCAAAGCTAATAAAGAAGCACAATACAGAGAACCTGCCAGAGTGGGGTTAATCTCACTCTGAAACAGGTATCAATAAACTCCCTGGTTCTGCAAAGGAGCTGATACGGCCCTCCGAGTTTGGGAGCCTCGGTTAGTTTTGCAAAATGTGTCTCTGGTTGTTCATTATCTGTGGTTGTCCAGCACGTGCCGTGAGGCTGGTAATGTGCTGGCCGGAAAGAAATCAACTGCTGCCGAGCGAAGGCTGGTCTGCTCTGTAACTGCGGAGGCTACAAGTTCCGTGGACGGTTCAGCATCATTGCAGCTCCGTGGGCTCTCCACCATCTCCAAGTTCCAGTGCCCCCTTGACTCACGCACGCATGCGCAGCCTGCCCTTCTGGCCCATCAGTATCACGTTGATCATGGCACTGCACCCAGCCTGCCCTCTGGCCATCATCCTAGATTCTCTTCTCTGCCTTTGTCCTCTCTTCAGCCAGTCTTCAAACTACTGCTCAGGCCTCTGCTAAACCCCTTCTTCTTTTCCCATCTACCACATCCTTGGATCAGAGGACATCTCTTCTCACATGATTTCAAAGCCAGGTAACTGCTTCCATGCCTTTCTTCTTTCCCCTTAAATTAATTGCCCAAACTGCATTCAGGATAATCTTCCTAAAAGGCAGATTGACTTAAAATCTTGCAGTGGCCCTCTATTGCCCTCAAAGCTGAGTGTTTGGTTTCATCCCATCTCCTGCAGTAGCCCAGATCAAGTTTCACACTGGAGTAATACTAAGGGTAGCTTCCTGTGCATACACACACACAGACACACACACACACACACACACACACACTCTTCCATGTGCCTGTATCTGGCTCACGTTGTTCCCTTTATTTAGACCCCCTTCCCTGTCCCCCACTACCTTCCCCTGACCAAAAAAACCAAAAAACAAAAAACACACATTTATAATCTATTTCCTCCTTTGAGACTCCAATAAGTTGTTCTGTCCTCCAGGAAGTCTTCCCTGAACCCCATGGGATGAGATCCCTTTGAGTTTTCATAGCACTGTGTTTATTTATGAATGTAACACATGCTATTTTATAAGTGAATTATTTGTTGACACATTTGTGTACTGTGAGCTCCTCCGGGTCAAGTTGTATTTCAGATACTTTGGAATTTCCAGAACCGATCATAGTGGCTGGATGGAAGATACTCTGAATATTTTGCTGAAGTGAAGCAAAAGAAATTTTTTTTTAACCAGTCTTCTGCATGGTAACATTTTGTTTTATAATGTTGGAGGTTAAGAAGTGAGTAAAATCTCTTACAGGGATTATTTCACTTGATCATCATACAATCCTGTGAAGTAGAACGACCTGAGAATCCAGGAGCAAACATGGAGATTTTAGCACCAATCTGTGCCAGACACCAGGCTGTGTACTTGACATCTGCCGTCTCTAATCTTCAGGATAAGCCAGTGAGGTCATTTCCTGTTGTTCAGGGAGGAAACTGAGGTGCAACCTTACCCGAAGCCACCAAACTCGTGAACGCCAAAGCCAGCTGTCACTCACAGCTCTTCTGACTCCTGCCACTATGCCCTTTGTCTCACCAATATTGTGCATTTCACTCCATTTCTCTCTCATTCAGCGCGCTTAGGGAAAATTCTTAACCGGTTCATCCACGTGATGAAAGCCAGTAAGTCTGATTGAGTTTGTGTTACTTTGTGGCTAATAAGCCAAATAAAAGATGGGTTACAATGGATAAGAAGCCAGGCAGCAAGGAGAAAGTACATGTTTTGATTTCTCCCACAAAGAGTCATTTCCCAGGGTATGTGACAGCTAGCTCACGGACAGGATGCCGGCCCCTCCCATTGATGGATTCCTCCCATAGGCAATAAATAATCTTTCCAGGACATCCCAATAATATCTGAAGCATGTGGCATGTCATTATGCATATTGCCACTGGTCTCCAAATGCTGGGATGGAAAGTGATGTGTAATTCCATTAATCAGGGGTTTACTGGTATCTGTTAGCAGGGTTAGAACTGAGAAAAAGAAAATTTTCCCCATAATCAAGAAGCACTGAATTGAAGACCAAGCTGTGCATAGAACTATACCAGGAACAGAGTGGAAGAGTTGAGTGAAAGCATGTCTACGATCACTAGCTTAGCACTTGTTCAGGATAGGCATCACTAATCCAGGTGACCGTATAGAGAATTTATCAATAAATCAATAACAAAACACACATTCTGAATACTGAACGCGTTAGATAGCAATCCTGGATTTACTGTATACTTGTAAGAAGCCCACATTTGAGATTGGGGAATGTCCTGTAAATGTTTAATGGAGATGCAAAGTGCAACCATGGAGCTGTACACATAGCAGTTTCCTCTGCTGGCCCGGCATGTCTTACTTGTACAGGGTACCTCTACATGTATTGCCTCGCTGGATTCTCATAAGGGTCTTGAGATACGGGGAGGACATAAACTATCACCCCCTCTTTCCAAATGATAAAAATAAAGCCCTAGCAGTGGTTGAATTATTTGCCAAACCTGCAGACAGGTGAGTGATGGAGTTGTGTTGAGAGCTATGGCTTGTGTCTCCTCTCAGCGTACCTTTTCAGCTTCCACAGGTTGCCTCCCACAAGGAATAAGCTGCTCTCAGGCAGTTAGGGCAGCGCGACATTATGGGACACAGAAGTGTTTGGATTGTGGAAGATGCCTGGTGCGTTTGTGAGGAGTGGGAGGCTTCAGAGAGGGTCTTCTCCCCATTTCCATGTGGAACCAACACACCTCTGGAACCTCAAGGGATGGCCATGCTGGAGCATCAGGAGATGTCACTCTTGTCAGGGATGTGGGAGACGGGCACCTTTGGAGTCACCTGTGGAGGGAGTGTCTCCTTCTGGGAACCCGAGAAGCCCCAGACACCAATTTCAGGGAATTAGAGGTCAAAGAAGCAACATGGCAGCCAGATGTGGGCAGTGATGCAGAGAAAGACCAGAGTCCCTAGACTTAGATTATAACTATGACTATTTTCTCAAAAATTTGATACAGGAAAAATGTGTGAAAAGTGCCACCAGCCAGAGCTGGGTGATCCTAAGTCTCCTTTCTAAACCCATTGATCCTCTTTTACACACGAGGATTGCACCAGAGCTCCCCACCCACCTCTTCCAGGATTGCTTTACGATTCAGAGGGAAAGAACTGAACAAGCTTCAAATAGGCAGTCTGAAAGGAAAAACGGATGATACAAATATAAAAATATATTAAAATACATTTGAAAACAAGGAAACTCACAATATTCAGAAAACCTAAGGGAAATATGGCCTTAAATGGTCATATTTGTTCAAGAAGTAAGCTATTATTACATTTTTCTTTTTTTTTGGGTAAGCTTCATTTTTACCTTTTAAAATATGTGGCATGATAAAAAGAAACAAAATTGAGTTATTTGTAGTGAGGTGGATGGACATAGAGTCTGTCATACAGAGTGAAGTAAGTCAGAAACAGAAAAACAAATACCTGTATGCTAACACATATATATGGAATCTAAAAAAAAAAATGCTTCTGAAGAACCCAGGGGCAGGACAGGAATAAAGATGCAGAGGTAGAGAATGGACTTGAGGACATGGTTGAGGGGGTAAGGGGAAACTGGGACGAAGTGAGAGAAGCATCAACATATATACACTACCAAATGTAAAATAGATAGCTAGTGGGAAGCAGGTGCATAGCACAGGGAGATCAGCTCTGTGCTTTGTGACCAACTAGAAGGGTGGGATAGGGAGGGTGGGAGGGAGATGCAAGAGGGAGGGGATATGGGTATATATGTATACATATAGCTGGTTCACTTTGTGATACAGCGGAAACTAATACAACATTGTAAAGCAATTATACTCCAATAAAGATGTAAAAATAAATAAATAAATAAATAACAAGAAAAAAATAAAATATATGGCATGAAAGTCTATTGATTCTGAAATTTTGATTTTCCATTAGTAACTATTGGCAACAGATATCTTTGAATTTTTGCTGTTTTGTTTTGTTTTGTTTTACACACCTCTATGTGACTCCAGAAAACCTGAGAGTCCTTAGAGAAGACTGCACAGGCAGATACCCTATGAGTGCCTACAGGGCAGCAACATAAACTCTGGTTAATCATTGCTACTATGATTTTATTTGTGCTGATATCATAGTAAGGTTTTGGATAAAAAAATATATGTGTGTATGTATGTAAATAAATATATACATATGTGTGTGTATATATACATGCATATAATATATAGTTTTATGTAAAGTTGTGTATATGCACATACACACATACATGTATAAACACACTTATATATATACCTATATATGATGTGTGTGTATAAATATAGGTATGTGCTTATTTTAGAAATATTTGTGTTATGTTTTCTTTAAACTAATATTTTCAATAAATACTTTCCCAACATCATCAAAAAATTCCAAAACATTTGAATATATACCATAACCAATTTACATGTTTTTAATCCTGTCACCTTATTTCATGGTGATTTTTATGCATTCTTATTATTTCTTCTATTTTATTTTTTGCTTTATAAACTATGTATTGATTGCTTTATTTTACCTTATAATTGGGAAGACTCAAGTATCATCTGAATTACTACTAGGAGTTATATTTAAATTTCCCTGAAATTTCTGAAGGTATATTTCTGTTATAAGTAAAATTCAAAATGAAATTTTATTTCAAATTCCCTAATGAATTTGGGAATTAGATAATGAATTAGATAATTAATTGGGTATCCTTAGTGTCCTCCTTCCACTTATACGTTCTACTAATAGGGTTTGGTATTTTGAACTCATGTTAATACTATTAGTTATTATTTCCATATATTTTATAAGAATAAATTCTGGGCAATTACAGTTATGTTTATAACCAGATCCAAAACTCTTAGATTTATATTTAACTATTTTCAATGCTTAAAGAAATTCTTATCATTTTAATTTTCCATTCTTAAGTCCTTAATTTGTATATTTATTTTGTGATTAAAATGTCTTTAAATAGGGCTTCCCTGGTGGTGCAGTGGTTGAGAATCTGTCTGCCAATGCAGGGGACAAGGGTTCGAGCCCTGGTCTGGGAAGATCCCACATGCCACGGAGCAACTGGGCCCGTGAGCCACAATTACTGAGCCTGCGCGTCTGGAGCCTGTGCTCCGCAATAACAGAGGCCGCGATAGTGAGAGGCCCGCGCACTGCGATGAAGAGTGGCCCCCGCTTGCCACAACTAGAGAAAGCCCTCGCACAGAAACGAAGACCCAACACAGCCATTAAAAAAAAAAAAAAAAAAAAAAAAAAAATTCAAATTCTCCAGAGAATTCCCCTCTCAATTGCTGTTAGTTAGGGTAACACTAGCTGCAAAAACAAACAAACCCAAAATAATAAAACAGCTCAAACACAATAGAATTAAAAAAAAAAAAAATGTCTTTAAGTAATTTTAAAGAACAGTATAGTGTTATTTGTTTGAGCTCTGGAATAGCGTAACAAGTTTTCCTGTTGCTTGGGTATGTGATTTTCATTGTTTATAATTAACCTGGTTCTTGAAAGATGAGAAGTTTGAACAGATAGACCATGGAGGCAGAGGGAAGAATGTCTACAAAGGAAAGAGGTGGGAAGGAAGCGTGGTCTTGTGGACAATGGCAAGAGGTTGGTGTGAGCAAATCATTTCAGGGCACTCAGAAAGGAAGGCTGCCATTTGAGGACAGAATTGTTTGTGGTGTTTTTTACACAGGGTGAAAGGATTTGGACTTCAGCTTTTACATTTATTTCCCTTTAATTTCTCTGCTTTTTTTTTTTGTAGTTTTATAGTATATATTATATGTATATACTAGTAAATGTCTAATTTTTTAAAAAAATATTTATTTATTTATTTATTTTTGGCTGCATTGGGTCTTCATTGATGTTTGCGGTCTTTCTCTAGTAGCAGAGAGCGGGGGCTACTCTTCATTGTGGTACGCAGGCTTCTCATTGCGGTGGCTTCTCTTGTTGCGGAGCATGGGCTCTAGTTGTGTGGGCTCTAGTAGTTGTGGCCCACGGGCTTAGTTGCTCTGCGGCATGTGGGATCTTCCCGGACCAGGGATCGAACCTGTGTCCCCTTCATTGGCAGGCAGATTCTTAACCACTGTGCCACCAGGGAAGCCCTAAATGTCTAATTTATAAAAAGATATAAATGCACGTATTATGTATGCTCAAAAAATATGTTTAACAACAGTGACACCAAATTTTAAAAACACTGTTGTAAATGATGAAACTCAGGATCAGGAATGACATGACAACCCTGTGGGAGGAACACACCCTCCAGCAGCTCTTTGGAGGATGAAACAGTCAGGGAGGAAGACCAGAGGCCAGGAGATGTACTGGGAAGTCTTTGGAGGAGAGTCACGGGTTCACATGATTTCCCTAGCAGGAGCTGACTTGCAGCTGGGTCAGCCCTGTTGCAGCATTTCAAAGAGATAGTTAAGTCTGTAACAATTAAAAATAAAACCTGGGGTAGCCTTAAGGGGCTACATGACACCTTCAGAAGCCTGTTCCTCCCAGTGGCCATCACACAAGCCAGAGTGCATCTTCCTTCCGCTTTGCAGGGTGACCTTGTGGAGGGCGCCCTCTAAGGAGTTTCTGGAAGCCTGGTCCTGAGCATGGTAATGAAAGTGAGCTGCAGCCATGAATTATGTGAAGTTTGAGGGAAGCCATATAAAAGGCTATATCAAGCCACAAATCAGGTTGGATGGCTAAGGGTGATTTGCTCTGCTCCGGCCGCCCCTGCCCCTTTCTGGCAAGACCCTCTGTGGGGCATGCCACCAGCCATTCTGCCCAGGACATTCTTTCCATGGCCCCTGAAGCTGCACATCTGCAAAGACTTCTGCCTAGCACCTGCAGAAGTCTCCTTGCAAGGCGCTCATCCAGCCGGTGCTGGAATGTGGCGGCGTCGTACCCTGCCTACCGCCCTGGTGACAGTTCCTGCTTTGGGGTGATTATAGCACAGGCCCTCTTCCTTAGATCTGAGTGCTATTTGCCTGTGCTGCTGGTGGAGGCATAGAGTGGTCTAAATAAAGATTTTGAAAAAATAGAAGCAGCTGATTGCTTTTCTATGGCTGCTGTAACAAAGAAGACTGGGTGGCTTAAACAATAAAAATGTATTTCTTCACACTTTCGGAGGCCAGAAGTCCAAAATCAGGGTGTTGATGGGAGCAGTTTCTCCTGAGGCCTCTCTCCTTGGCTTGCAGATGGCTGCCTTCTTGCTGTGATCTCACAGGGTCTTCCTTCTGTGTGTGTCTGTTTGTCCTGATCTCCTGTTCTTATCAGGACACAGGTCAGATAAGATTAGAACCCACCCTAATGACCTCATTTTAATTAATTAACTTTTTAAAGACCGATAAAGTTACATTGAGGGTTAGGACTTTCAGACCATATGAGGACACAATCCAGCCCCTAAAAATAGCTATTTAAAGCTTAAAGATAGTCATACCTCCTGTCACTCAGGCTCTGACTCTTCATGTTCCCATAGTCCCAAACCACTATCACCCACAAGCAAGTGAGGCTGCTCCCGACTTCCCTGGCTCTGCCTATCCTCTTTCTAGTCCATGAGGTAATAAATAGAATATTTCAAACCCAGATCAGATAGAATACCCTCCGGGAAGCTTTCATAGCCTACCAGAGAGAATGAATGTTCTTTTTTGTAGCATGTAGCACATAGCATGGCAATTTCTTGGCTGGTGTATCTGTCTGCCTTGTGACAGAATCTTCCTAAAGAGTGGGGCAGGGAATCTTGACCTTGCAAGGAGGCTGGCATATATGAGCTTCGCAGGAGAGTTTAATGAATACATTAATACAACCAAAGAATATTTGATCCTGGGCCTGCCATTTATTGGCACTGTGAGTTTGGAAATCTTCACAACATTCCTGAAATCTACTCTCTTCCTTCATAAAACAGAGATAACAGCAATACCTTCATGTACAGTTATTTTGAATATTAAGTTAATTGTTTTCTTTAAAGAATACTTTCTAAATTATGTTTATAATCATGCAGTAACATTTTCCATGTTTTTCTTTCTCAGCTGGGGTTGATAATTATAAAGAGGCTGACAGAATCTAATGATTTTCATTTTAAATGAATTTCTAGGCTATGCACGTAAGAACATGTCGATATGGCCGAAGGTCATCTTATACCCTTGGACATATTAATAATATACTCCTCAAGAAGAAGCATTTTCTTACATAAAGTGGTAAGTGGTGCTTGAAACCAGAAAGATCAAGAAAATGTTGGAACCGGGCAGCAATCATGGCGTCTCTGCCCTCATGTCAGTAGATGAATCCTGAAGTCTGCCGATCTTCTAAAAGCCAGGAGTTCTGTTCCTGCATCTAAAAACCTGAGCTCTTCGAAAACAATAAATGTAGGAAAAAAAGCAAAACTGCCAAAAAGGGTACTGGAAACAGCCAGACTGGCCTGTAAAAGCACATAATTCTTTTGCTACCACACTCTGGGCCAACAGGGTAAGTAGTTTAGAACCTCTAACCTCTCTGAAAGGTCTCATGATAAAGTGATCTTCTTATTTGTATAGAAGTCACAATTCAAACAGTTTGGGCCATTTGTGTGCCTTACAATAATATACGTAATCGTGTCACAAAGAGGAATCTGAAATATGTACCTGAGCTAAATTCAGTGAGAGAGTTCTCAAGTGTGAGAGGTATGTTTTATTTGCTGAATGTTGAAAATATAGCCTCGAACTAGATAATGAAAGGGTTTTATTTAGAACAGTGCAGAGTTGATATCACACATTTATCAAGGGAAATATGCTTGAAGGTTATCCTTATGTTTACCTCAAACTATTAGATTAAAAAATAGTCATTACTAAAAGCTCTCAGATACACAGAATTATCCAATGTAAAATTTCCCAATATAAAAATGTATCTATTAGATTTGTAATTACCACCTCAGAGCACTATTCACACAATGTAAAAAGTCAATCTTCGCCCCACAGAGATTCCAGCAATCGAGTCTTTGGATGTTGGAAGGGGAAGAGAATTCCAGTATGAAAAATGAAGCATGGAAAATATACTGTCCCTTGAGCCTCAGAGCTAGGGTCTATGATCACCTGTGAGTCTCAGATCTAAATTGCCATGACAATCTTGTTTCTTATACATTACCTTGAAGTAACCAGGATTCAAACTTAATGGGATTTACAGGTTGAAACCATCACCTCATATTAACCCAGAAATAAATTGCTAGGTAGTGTGGAAAGAGCTTGGCCGTTCAACAGTGAATGTTGTGGTGTCTAAGGCCCTCAACACAATCTCGGTGTGGCAGGCATTGCCCTCCAGAAGCCTGTGTTTCAAGCATAAGTGTGTCTCAAAATAAACTCTCAGTGTTTGCCTCCACGAATTGCTGTCACCTACAGCTGGCATGGGACTTGCATGCCTCTGCATATACCCAAAGTGCTTACCATTTGCTGACCGTGTCCAAGCATTTGACAGGTGTTCTCTCTGCCTCTCACAGAAGCCCTGCAGGAACTTAGCAGCTGAGGAAATTGAGCCCCAGAATGTAAGCAACTTACCCAAGGCCACAGGGCTCAAAGCCAGCTTCTCAGAGGACATTGCATTGCCTTGTCTACATGGTAAGACTTCCACCTCTGGGGCTGTACAAAGAGGTCCCAGGTCTGCTGGATCCCCAGGACCCCTGGGATGTATTCATGTTCAGTGAAACACTTGAGTTCATTAATGGGGCCCCTCCTCCTGATTTTCTGAAAACTACCAGGGTTTTTTTTTTTTTTTTTTTTTTTTTGCCTCGCTGTGTGGATTATGGAACCTTAGTTCCTAGACCAGGGATCAAACCCAAGCCCACTGAAGTGAAAGTGCCGAGTCCTCACCACTGGACCGCCAGGGAATTCCCCTACTGGGTTTTGAATCCGTAGGTTTCACCTTCCACGGGTCACATTTCGTTCTGTGCATGAGCTCCTTGCTTCAATCCTGTTTGCTTACCTCTGATCACCGCCTGCACCTGGGTCACCTGCCACCTTCTCCAGGGGCCTCAGGGATGCCTGGTGGGAAGGAAAGATGCTCTTTCCCGTGACCTCATCTCAAGTGTGGATGCAGACCTGTCTTCTCATTCTGCTCAGCAATGCGGAGGAGCTACAAAGGTTAATGAAGCTGTACTTAATAGCTGGCTTCAAAAATTAAAAAACAAAAACCAAAAAACCTAAATCTGTTGACCATGATCTTTCCTCAGAGGTACCCAATGGCTGACATTCCCCTTGGCCATCCACCTCTTGCTTGGATTCCTTGTCAGAACAGAGCTCCCACTTCTGGCTTTGCTCTTTCCCTAGTTCCAGGTCCCTCATACACCTTCTCTTAGATCTACCAGAAGAAGAAAGGAAAATCCTTAAAGACCAAAATAGAATCTCTACCATGATGTGTCTTCCCACTCCTACCCCTCAGGAAAGAGTGATCTGTAAAATAATTGCCCAGGGTAATCTCTCTCTTTTTTCTTCAATTTCCTTCTACACTTGGCGCAGTTACTCAAGATCTTTACATAACCAAAGGCCCTTAAAGTATTTTCGCAAATGAAGGAGGAGTCCTCCTACTAAAGTAAATCATATTGTCACCCCTTAAATGCAGACACTGACATTTAAAAAATAGCTGGTTTTAATATAATATTCCTATAGTTTTGTAACATATGTATCTAGCTCTGAAAATTATATTAACATCTTACAGCATAAACTCAAGGAACCCACCATAGGTTTTAGGGAAGATTTTGAAAATGATGCATCTATGTTCACGATATTTAAGAAATGCCATGTAGCGCTAGTTTGGCTATTCCTCCTACACCATAAGTGGTCTGTGGAAGCAAGCATTATAATCCCAATTTATACATGAGACATCTGAGACCCAACAACATTAAATCTATCCCCATGCCTAATAATGTGGTAAATCCAGGTTCTAGAACCAGGTTCTACTGACTCCTAGTCCGCTGGTCTTTCCGCTTTATGAAGTTGTAGTCTGGAACAATCAATTGCCAAGGAAATCTAGACATCAAAGAAGATGGACACGCACAGTAATTTTGAGGGTCTTCTATTTCCCCAAGAATTAGTGAGTAGGCAGCTTCCTGTTGGACCAAAGCAGTGACCCTAGGTGTTATAGGTATTTGGAGGTAAATGAATCAGTACCTTAGAGATCTTCAAAGCCCACCTTCAACATTCACTGTGATGTAGGAGCAGCTGGGATAAGAGTCTAGTTCCTGGTGGAGGATCAGGTGTCCAGGTCATGTTGAATGCGAGCAGCTCCAGAGGGGAACAGCCTGCAGGAGGAAAGAACAGGTGAGCTGGTTTTCACTCTAGGAAACTTAGTGAATGTGGAAGAGCTGGGGGACCATGAGAACTGTGATTGAGGAAAACCAAGGTCATGACCAGAATGCTGCAAGAATGAAACAAACTCAAATTTCTCATGTAATGTAGAAAACTGTGTTGTACCGATACGGGAAAATAGAGAAGATGTCTACCTATTTGGGACATACCCTTGAGGAAGATTCAGGATCCATGCTGTTCTGTTGTCTGCAGCCAAAATGGAGATGAAGCTTTCCCAGAGCCCTAATTCTGATGCTTGTGATACTGACCCACTTCATGGGGCTCCTGTTTAAAGCTTCTCCATGGGAATCTTTCAGTTTCTGCCCTGGTTATGAACTGCACATTTTTTTGTGTGGTTCTTATTCAAACTCCATGACAGTGGATTCCATTGATGCTTTGAGCAGCCATCAGCATCATTGACAGTTGGCTATTCTAAGGATTGACCATCTCTGGATCAGGTGCCTTGCTTCTTCCCATGGCTGTGGCTCTGCTGGCAGCATCACATGATGGAGAGCACTGTGTGTCCGAAGCCCCTTTGAAGGAGGCTGTGCTCACGGTCGATCTGGGGAGGTTTCCCCAGAAGAATGTAACAAGAAAGTGCCTGGCTTACCTGGTCAGGCTCGTGCAACCAGCGAGGTGAGCTCAAAGGCAAGAAAATGAACACATGACCATTTGCTGGGCAGGTTCAGATCAGACCAGACAGAAACTCAAGGGATGTGTCAGGAGAGTCATTCAGAGCTAAGCTTCATTACACTGTATAGGGTGGGGATTCACCATCCCAGGGTGGCCCAAACATGAAACCACACTGGGCCCTGAACATCGAGGGTTTTTTATCACTCAGTGCATCGTATATTATTGGATGAACAAAAGCCAGATATTAACCTGCCTTGGTTATTGTTTATGAGAGAAATGAACTTGTGTTCTGGGGGTGCCCTTACCCTGCTGGCATCCTTGAGCTCTGCCAGCTGGCTTCACCACGGTGCCCAATCCAGGGTCTAGAATGATACAGTGATAAGTGTGGGAGGGAAGGGGGCTGCTACCAATTTGTGTACACATGAAACTCGTTATCCTGGAGTAAGCTTTCACTGAGCTGGGTGCTCTGGAAACAATCATCTGCTAAAGGAAATGTCACAAAAATCCCTCTTGTGCTTCCCTTGCATTCTGAAACATTTCCAAACAGTGGGGTTGATGATCAAGGACCAGAGGAAGACCTGTTCACCCCTTGAATCAAGTGTCTAATACTTTTGAAATGTGACCATTCAACCAAGTGAACTGGATGCCATAGTCCTGCCAATAAACATGGATTAATGTCCCACCTGTGTTGGCAAGTGTAGGCTATCATACTTACAAGGCTCTTTTGAATAGCTTTTGGTACTTGACCTGTAGGAATTTTTGAAATATCTACCCCTGGTCCTTCACACAAACAGTACCAACACAATTCCTATAAAACATATGCCACATTTTCCATATTTATTCAAATATAATGGAATATTATTCAGCCATGAAAAAGAAAGGAAATCTTGCCATTTGAGACAGCATGGATGAACCTGAAGGATATTGTACTAAGTGAAATAAAGACAAATACTCTATGGGTATCATTTATATGTGGAATTTTAAAAAAAGTTGAGCTCATAGAAACAGAGAGTAGGAAGGTGGCTGCCAGGGGTTGGGGGGTTGGGGAGATGGGGAGAGGTTGGTCAAAGGAAACAAACTTTGTTATAAGATTGATAAGTTCTGAGTATCTGGTGTACAGCATGGTGACTACAGCTAACAACACTTTATTATATATTTGAAATTTGCTAAGAAAGTAGATCTTAAGAGTTCTCACCCTGCAAAGAAGGTAACTGTGTGAGGTAATGGGTGCGTTAATTAACCTGATTGTGGTGATCATTTTACAGTGTAGACAAATCTCAAAGCATCGCATTGCATACTTTAAATATATACAAAGTTATTTGTCAATTATATCTCAATAAAGCTGAGAGGGAGAGAAAAGAGAATAATGTAAGAGTTAAATCCTATTTAGCTTGAATGCATTGAAAAATTCCTCCATATACTACCATGAATTTTTAATTTTCTGTTGTACAATGAAGGAGAGGAGCTAATATTTTTGATCTATTGATGTCCTGCTGTGAATCTTGACCTTCACATCAGTCTTTTCTTTTAATCCACTTAAGATCTATTTTACAAATGGGGAAAGTGAGAGTGAGATCGCACAATTAGTGAACAGCGAAAAAAAAAAAGACCTATTTTGCTTCAAAGCCTATAACCATTCTACTCTAAAGCAACATGCCCTTTCAAAGAGGGTAGGGTGTTACTGAAGCAGCTATTTTGAAGGTGAAAATAGCAAATTGGTTTTCGTGTGACTGAAAAAAGCAGACTTATTTGATACATACCCTAAGGAATTCTGCAAAGTGAGAGGACTGATTCTTCTTTGCGTACATATGTACGCAACCCCTGACGTAGCCTGACTTATAGTCTAACTGTAGTGATGCAACTCATGTGACCCTTCATCCTCCAAATGCATGAAAATGGCCAACTCTTAGCACTTTCCCTCTTCTCCACCCCCCCCATGCCTCCACCCAGTAAACCCCAGGATGAGGCCTGCAGATGCTCTGATACAGCAACTCAGATGCCCAGCCCTATGGAGCAGGACCAAAGGTGATTTTCTTTTTTTAAAAGGCTAAAAACCCTTTAAGGGATTCTTCTGGTGTTTAAACAGTAGCTTATTCTCGCTTGCCATTTGTCAGCTGGTGCCAAACACGGTAAGAACTACCGATTAGCTGAAACAAAATAGATAATCATGACACACTGTGTGATGCTCTCTGAAGTTTTGGAACAGACCGGTTTTCTGGGTTTTTTTGGGGAAAATATTAACGATCATAGAAGCGATTATATTTAAGAAAATTAATTTAAAAATCTGTGCTTATACAATCCCCTTATAACCAGAGTCCTTGACTCAGAAATCATTTTGAGGCCCAATTCCTATTAGATCACTTAGGACAGAGTTGAACAGCTAGTCAAAAAAGTAACAAACTAGGGAAATTTGCTATTGTAATAATAAAAAATTGTCAGGAAAAAAATCCAGTCTCTCTTTAACTCTTCTTCTCTGATGTTCAGTACAGGAGGGCAGTAAACTTGCTCAGGAAGGAGCAGCAACAGACCTGATCCTTTATGGACTGATTGGTGATGCCTTCTCTCTTGATATTTGCAACCCTGTTATGCAGGGGTTACCCAGGCAACCCTCTCCAAATGGACGGGAAGGGGAAGCCTGCCACGTTCCCTGGGAGAACTTTCTGCTAGAAAATTTGAAAGTTCCCTCCTTCAGCTCTAAAGGGGGAAATAAACACCTGACACTTTCAGCCACAGTCTAGTCAGGAAAATGGAAATGAAGCCAGTTATTTTAGCAGAGAGAATTTTAATATAAAGAATTGGTCATACAGGTCTTGGAAGACTAAAAGGCAAAGGGGAACAGTGAGGCCTCACAGAGATATTGAGGGAGAATTGCAGAAGCCCCTTGGAGGAAGCTTGGATAGAGGAAGTACGTCTGGCACCTGGGCCTTCATGGGGGCAACTGGATGGTGTTGGGAAAAGTGAAAGGTGAAACCAGCCATCGCTGCCCCGATGAAGAACGCTTGTCCACTGTCGGGTGGTGCGGACATAAAAGGAAACAGAGCAGGGTGGGCGAGTCCCTCCTCTTCTTCCTGCCTTCCTCTTGTACCCCCTACGGCCGAACCTCCGGGGGACAGCTAGCAAAGGGACAGTGACCTTTCATAGGCCAGAACCAGCATCAAGGTGGGGGCTGGGTTTGGACCCCAGAGACAATAGCTCGATAACCAACATGGGCTCTTTTGAGGTTCCGTGGCACTTTCTAGGGAGTTATCAGTATTTGTGTTTCCTTCTATGTCATATGCATTATGAATGAATAAGGAATTTAAGGGAAAGCTACCAATAAGTAATAACATAGTAGTCTATGGCAGCAGTGCCACCAGCTCTGTATCCCAGGTTTAATCATGTCCCAAAGCATAAACTTATTTTGTACCTACTATGCAGTAGTCACTTACTAGATATTAGAAAGATGCACACCATATGGGATACCGATCTTTTCCTTAAGAAGTTTTTATTCCAGTGAAGAGAGAGATAGAAGGGAAGAACGATAAATCCAGTATTAGCCGTTATGATTTCATGTAACTACAGGACAAAGGCAGGGATCTTTTTGCTCTTTCCGCCATTTAACAGTTGTATGATCAGGAAAAGTTGCCTATCTTTTCTAACTTGGTTTTTCCTGTGTAAAATGCAAATGTTAATATTGCCTCCTTCCATGGGGTTATCGTTTGGATGAAATAAGATAATCCATGGAAAGGAGTTGGTATAACGTCTGACCCCAGCGAGCAATCAATAAATGTAAATTGTTTTCATTACCTTTATTCCCCTCTATTCTTACGTCAGCTAATGCTGTTACTTACACCGAAGCCTATCAGACTTCCTAGATGGCCCTCTCTCCATTTCCCCACAAGTCCAATTAGTCATCAAGTACGGTACTTTTCAGAAATCTCCGACTCCTTCATTCCATTGGCACGTCGCCATCACATCTTACCATCTGTGTGGTGAAGGGCTGCTCGCCTCTGAACGCTGCTCTTCCCCAATCCATGCTTTTCTCTGCTGCCAGACTGATCCTTACAACTGGAACCTGACCGTTTCCTTCTTGTGCTTTGAAACATTACACAGCTCTCCATCTTGATAGATTAATTTTCACACTTTATCATTTGGTAAACGTGTACTCAATCCAGTTGTTGCCTACTTTTCTGGCTAGAGACCCTGTCACTTTTGTCCACACATGCAATGAGGGCATGGCATCCCTTGAACTTGATGCTCACCAGGTCTTACTTGACAACTCAGCACGCAAAGCCTTCTCTGGACTCTCACAAAGCGGTTAGTGACTTCTTGTTCTATGATTTCATAACTCTTGTATCTTTTCCTGCCTGGGTACAATGTAGAAAAAATATTCTTTGTATCTTTCACCATTCAGATTGTGATTTTTTTGAGAGTGGGGAAAAGATTTATTTGTCTGTGATTCTTCAGTGTCTAACTCATGCTTGGTACCCACTAGATGCTCAATGCGTGCTGAATTGAATGGAAAATGAGTAAATGAATTCTACATCAAATGTCATAATTAAAACCCTAGATCATCAGCACTTCAACACACTTAGCTAAATAGTCCAGTTTCACACAGAGAGAGACATTGACCACTGTCCCTTATTCATGTTTTTCTTGGTGATAAAACCATCTTCAAGCTGTCTTCCCTTTCATAAAGTGTCATAAATATGTAAGCTCTTCAACCTGATACTGAATTTGTTTTCTCCGAAATCTTGACCATTGGCAATACTTACACATGTGCTTGATAACACAGCTTGTAGGATTTCCAGCCCCCTGTTTTAGGCATCATACTATAAAGTATACATGCTTTTTGACACACCCTTTTTAAGGACTTCCCTGCCTGAATCAAAATCACTAATTCAGAATCTATTCTATCTTTGACCTCTTTTAAGATTCTGGTCTAACGTCTTGGAAGAGCTGAAGAGAAAAACGGGTAGAGTGCTCTAGGAGATGACGAATAGCCTGAACATTAGAATGTCATTACCAGGGCTTCCCTGGTGGCGCAGTGGTTGAGAGTCTGCCTGCCGATGCAGGGGACACGGGTTCGGACCCTGGTCTGGGAAGATCCCACATGCCGCGGAGCAACTGGGCCCGCGAGCCACAACTACTGAGCCTGCGTGTCTGGAGCCTGTGCTCCACAATAAGAGAGGCCGCGACAGTGAGAGGCCCGCGCACCGCGATGAAGAGTGGCCCCCGCTCGCCGCAACTGGAGAAAGCCCTCGCGCAGAAACGAAGACCCAACGCAGCCAAAAATATAAATAAATAAATAAATTAATTAATTAATAAAGTCAATCATAGTAATCCCCATGTAATAGGACTGTTCTGAGAAAGAAACAAGATAATGTATGTAAAGTAATTGATAGTGTTTAAAAAAAAAAAAAGTCATTACCAGAAAAAAATGTCCAAACTGTTACCCACTCCTCCTTCTGGAGGACAGGGAGGTGGCCAGGCAGTGTGGGAAAGGTATAGTTTTGAGAGCCAACAACAACAACAGCAAACATTATCAGGTTTCCTAACAATAATTTCACAAATTATCACCTCCTCTCTAAAAATGTTAAAAAGACAAATATTTCTCGGTTAAGCCTCCACAGCCTAAAGTTCATTTTCAATGACTTGGCAGGGAAAATGCAGCCTAATTTCAAGAATGTCCCAGGGATTCTTGCCTACAGAGCAGCATGTCTGTGTCCCCACAGCACGTTCCTGCAGGGACCAGGCCCGGCCGTTGCATTCCTGTGATTGATGTGTCTAGCATGCTTTCGGGAACTCACTGGATCCTCTGTAATCCTTTCAATTTGATAAGATGTTTTTAATTGAATCCCTTACTAACGTGGCAACAAGCTTCTCAGTTCAATGTTTGTCTTCTTGTCATCTTAGTTACGTCCACAGACGCCCAGACTCTGGTGACTTTTCATTATAACTCACAAAAATCACCTGTTACAGCCCAGCCATTTTTAGCTTGGATCCAACACTGCATCAATTCTCCTTCTGAGCAAAGAGCTTCCTATTTTAGTTAAAGGGTTAGGACCACTGAAAGCTCAGGAGTCTTTTTGGAGTCCACTGTTCGTATCATCCATCATTCTCAGAAAGATGATTGTCACTGACAGATGCATCAGAGGAATGAGAATTGTACCCCGTCAGTGTCACTTGTCTAGGCCACTCATCAGATGTAGGCACTTGTTTTCAAGGATAATTACGATAGAGAATTTAGCTTGTATTAGACAAGTAAACTGAGCTGCTGCACAACGATTATCCACTTTGGGGTACATTAATAGTCAAAGACAAATACAGCAAATCCTCTTTTATCTGGCAGTCACTCACCTGGCCGTCTTAACTGTCTAGAACACTGGGAAGATCTGTGAAGCAAGGCAAACCACCTGGTGAGGATATAAGGTATCTGAATCCATGCACTAAATGCTTATGAAATTTACCTATAAAAGGGCCCGTTAGGCTGATACTCTTTTTATTTTTTTAAAAATACATTTATTTATTTATTTATTTTTGCTGTGTTGGGTTTTCGTTTCTGTGCGAGGGCTTTCTCTAGTTGCGGCGAGCGGGGGCCACTCTTCATCGCGGTGCGCGGGCCTCTCACTATCGCGGCCTCTGTTGTTGCGGAGAACAGGCTCCAGACGCGCAGGCTCAGTAGTTGTGGCTCATGGGCCCAGTTGCTCCGCGGCATGTGGGATGTGGGATCTTCCCAGACCAGGGCTCGAACCGTGTCCCCTGCATTGGCAGGCAGATTCTCAACCACCGCGCCACCAGGGAAGCCCCAGGTAGGAGTTTTGTAGAAGCAAATGCACTGATGAAATGAGAATAGATATCCTATAACGTGATGTTAACAGAGAAGATACAAACTCTCCAAAACAAATGTCAATAGGATACAAAGATGCATGTCCATTTAAGGGGAAACTAGTTGTACACATCTTAGCTGGCTTTGGAGCAATACTGTATTTTGTATAGTTCAATGTACATATTTACCTTCATTTATCAAGAAATTAAGATATTAACCATGAGATTCTAACTTACAGAAGGAACATATATAATACGTGTTACAAATATTTCTGCAGAAAATGTTTTAATTTTAAAAATAAGTTTGGGCATATAAGAAAACATTTTCTGTTATTTATAAAATTATATTATGAGAGTATTTCTGTATTTGACTGAATAAATGAGGCAGTCTACTGAAAAAGTAAATGAATTATCTGGACCTATGCAGCTAAAACATCAGTTTTGCTCCATTGGTGATATAATTAATGAATTTCTGATTTTTTGATCAGAACAGGAATACAGGAACAGAGGTAACTGGATCTGGGTCCAACATTTGAAATACTATTAAGAATTGATACTGCAATATATTTAGAAGTCTTGCATTTATGGAAAAATCACATAGGACATTTTCACATTGTTCTAGAGTTGCAGAATCTCCCATATAATTTCTGATGAAATGGAAGACGAAGATGTCAAGAAGAGGTCCAAGAGGAGAGAGCACAACCACAGTTGAGCACTTCATAGGTGCAAGGAACGGGGGGCGGGGGATCGAGAGTGCGGGTCTCAGGCTCAGGCTGCCTCTCTTTGAGCCCGGCTCTCTCACTCACGAGGTACGACCTGGGCAACTTCCTATGTTCCCTACACCTGAGCTTCCACATTTATAAACTGTGGTGGTAATAACAGTCCCTAATCCCTTGGGTTAGTGTGAGGTTAAATGAGTTAGTGCATGTATAACACATAGTATGGGGCCTGAAACACAGTAAGCACTCGATAAGCATTAGTTCTTGAGTTCTTAAAATAACCCTGTCCAGTGGGCATTATTTCTCTACTTGACGAATGAAGAAACTGAGATTCAAAGAGATTCAAGAACTTTCCTGGGGTCATGCTATAAGTAGATGGTCTGATAGGGTATCTGTATTATGCACATCTGGAGAAAAGTTATCCAGTCTTTACCAACATTTATTTTAAAGATTTGTCTTACTCCAAGAGAAGAAGGAAGCCTAAAATCAAAGAACACGTTTGGAAAAACCAATGGTGTATTTTCACAAATTTCCTTCAGAAGTCCACTTCTTATACTCTGTCTGATAACCAGACTTCATACCTTGGCCATTATATGTTGAGAGACTCAGAGAAACTACCTGATACTTGTTTTTTAGAACTACATTATATTTGCTTAAATGTTTTAAAAGCCCCACAATAATGAAATCTTTTACCAATCTAAGCTGTTAGCAGACAGATGTTATGTCAAATCTTTTCTTGGCTCTGATTGCTTTCTGAATCTGGAGTTACAAACTCAAATGATTTTCGGGTCAGGGCCAGCAACCTAAAGGAGTATGGTAGCAAGGCATAATAGGGGAGGGTGGGGCTTGTGGCTAACTGCATAACCTGCTGTGTTATGATCACACCCGTACTCCTCCAGGCAGGCTCACCTTCAAGTGGTCAGACTGCAACCATTGGTCTAAAGGAATGGCCCACAACTCTCCTTTTCTGACTATTATTGGGCTCGTCACTGCTCCCAGTCCTGAGAATGAGAAAAGAAAAGTGCACTTTGCTTCCCACTTATTCTGTTCAGCAAGAGAGTCAGATTCAGCAAGCATTTATTTAGCACTTGTGAGGCACAAGGCCCTGGATTTGGTCCAAAGAGGATCGCAAAGATGAATCCGACAACAGCACTGACAGAAAAATAAAAACAGTTTTTTACTCATACGGTTTATTTCTGCATTCAGATATGCTCACAGAAAACTGGATATGGTGCAGTAAGTACTGTCATACCAGTAAATGGTGGTAAGCGAATTTATGCTAAACATAAGTGTACTCTGAACCAAGAGCCCTCAGAATTAGTATCTGCACTTAGCTGACTTCAGGCTACGTTAGCTGAAGAGGCTCTTAGAGCTCAGAGAAGAATTACATCGTGGGAGTTGAAACTTCTGTTGCATCACAAATCGCAGGAGGCTTCCCAATCCTCTTCTTCTCTTGGTCACCTGGGTATCAGCTCCTTTTCATCCGCAGTGGCCAGCTCAGTCTTCACTCTTAACTTGAAGTCCACTTACCCCAGACAGTAGCTTTTCCAGCTGGAGAGGAAATTGTGATATTTAAAGCAAATCCTTCCTGTTCCTGGGGAGTGTGGCGAGGCCAGGGAGAGACTGTGGCCTCTCAGGATTCATCCAGGTGGAAGTTGGAACTTCCTCTGCTAGCTCAAAGTTCTTTTTCCTTTATTCCAACATTTCACATTCTAAACATTTCATTATCTGAATTACTCACTGTGTCACTATACATGATGCTTTTTGCTATTTCAAATTTTAAATGAAAAATGCTTTTTTCCTCATCGAGTAAACTATAAGCCCCTTGAGTACTGAAGCCATATTATGCTTTAGGTGTGCTTCTCTGCTTCACCACCTGGCCTCACCACCCTCTTACTAGGTGCTCCTAAGTCAGTTTGGAACTTGAGGGTAACTTTGAATCTTCAATGATGTGAAGCAGTAATTCAAAGAAATGTAACTTCCAAGTCAATATGTGCATATGAAACATTAAAATTATTTGTGTCGTTATCTGTAAATCAAACTGAAATAATGACCCAGAGGATAGTAAAAGCATTAAATATGGTGATATATGTAAATATACTCTATAAATTCTAGCTCAATGGATGAGTATAAGTAGGTATGATGAGATTAAGATATTTTAAAATGAATGGCCATTTTGATTATCTCTTGGGTTCTTGGTTATCTAATGTGAGGAGGGAAGGATAGGACCAGCAGGTAATACTATGAAAGATCTTTAAAAACAAAAGGAGGGCCTCTTCTCTGAATTAGTAAATTTTAGTAAGAGAAAACTACAAAGATCAGCATCTTACAGTGATTCTGTGATGTCCACTGACCCATGCCACTTAAACTGTACTCTCTTAACCTCACCTGCATTTGTGAAATTTGAGTTGATTCATTGAACATTTTGCTTTATAGGGCTGATCACGTCATCTGACCTTGAATTCAATAAGACTCAAGGCAATGGGATTCTATTACAGTTAATTTTTATTTTAAAATCATACTCATGTTATAATGTTAGGAAAAATTCAGTCGTAACTGCAATATTTACTTCTTTCTTTCTTGTCCCTTCAAATTAAAAAAAAAAATCATTATTGGTCTAAGATTAGAGACCTGATGATATGTGTTAGCTTAATTCTTCCATCTGTAAATGAAATTGTGAAAACAGTTTTCATCACTTGGTGAAATGAAAGAGACTCCGAATTAGTTGATACAGTGAAAGGCACTGACCACAGAAGGAGTGGAGAGCTTGGGCTCTTCAGAGGCAATTTGTCATACTTTCATCATTAGCAAAGCTTCAGTCTGATCTCATGGGTACCAGAGGAAATGAAGGAGCTGGACTGTGTACACACAGGGTGTCAGAGCCCTAAGTCTGTCCCCAGCCAGTGAAGGGGGCTAATGTGATGCTGGTCTCCAAGTGTGGGTCCTGTAACAGGGCAGCACTCCTAGCGCCATTTTTACCTTCATGGGAGGAGGTACTCGTAGGCTTGCCAATACTGGGTGGGAGAAAAGCCTTCTCTCTTTCATATAAATAGTATTGTGACAACGCAGAATTGGGCATTGGTTTCAAAACACCAATGCTCAGTTCACTGCAGCACTATTTACAATAGCCAGAACATGGAATCAACCTAAATGTCCATCAACAGAGGAATGGATAAAGATGTGGCACATATATACAATGGAATATTACTCAGCCTTAAAAAAGAATGAAATAACACCATGTGCAAGCAACATGGATGGACCTAGAGATTGTCATACTGAGTGAACTAAGTCAGAAAGGTAAAGACAAATATCATATGATATCGCTTATATGTGGAATCTAAAGAAAAGGGCACAAATGAACTTATTTACAAAACAGAAATAGACTCACAGATGTAGAAAAGAAATTTATAGTTACCAGAGGGTAAGGGGGGGAGGGATAAATTGGGAGATTGGGATTGACATATACACACTACTCTATATAGAATAGATAACTAATAAGGACCTACTGTATAGCACAGGGAACTCTACTCAATACTCTGTAATGACCTATATGGGAAAAGAATCTAAAAAAGAGTGGACATATGTATATGTATAACTGATTCATTTTGCTGTACAGCAGAAACTGACACAGCATTGTAAGTCAGCTATACTCCAATAAAAATTTAAAAACAAACAAACAAAACAAAACAGAACAGAATAACAACAACAAAAAATCCCAACAATGCCCAGGCTCCACCCCTAAAACCTGATATCATTTCTCCGGGGTAGGAACCTGGAATTGTCATGTTAAAGATTGTCTCAGTTGCTTCTAACAGGCAGTCAAAGCGGAGAACCTAAGACTTCTTAAAATTTCCTGCTGGTGGGAATCACCTGGTAATTTGTTACTATACAGATGCTTATTTGTCTAACTGGATACATCAGCACTTTAACAAGCTCCCAGCAGATGCCAGGGCTGCTGGTCTGAGGTCCACTCTGGGAGAAGCAAGGATCTATGCTATGCTCTCCAGGATCTGGACTTCTGCTGTTCAGGTTTACCTAGGGTGGTTCATGTCTCACACACCCCATTTTGCCTTAGCACATATACACTTCAGAGTAACATATAACCAGTTTCATCCTTTATTGATTGATTATGAAAGCATTAATTGTCCTTAAAGTAATTATTGTGAACACATTTAAATAGGTGTGCTTCTATGGTTAGGGCACTCTAATTTGGTATTTCCAATGTTTTGCTGATCATCAAAGTCATCTGCGAACCTTGAAAATCTAATGGGAATCCTCCCCAACAGTGGAGGGTGGCAGGAGGGAAAGAGAAAATTTTTAACGAAGCCCTGCAGGTGATGGTGATTCAGACATCTTCACTCTGGAAGTTTATAAGCATTTACAAAAGGTAATGAATGAAACAAAATCAACATCTCTTTCACTTTCAGTATATGTTAAAATAAAACAACTTGCAACTCACATGCTACAACCTGTGGGTATGCTATTTTGTCATACATTATAAAGGAAATACAATTAAAATACACAAACTACGAATATATCTGTGGCAGTGTCAAAATCCCAGAGTTAAAAAGATGCCAAAACCCTCTTGATGTATAGCCTGAAAAGGGGAAGTGAGAGTTGGGTGCAGGAAAATCATCCCACCCAATATTCCTCTCTCTGTGGGTGTCCAAATATCTCTGCCCCAGTGAAGGGACCATTCTGGCTTCCAGAGGGCAGATCAAGCTTGCCATCATCTTGCCGAGGGAGGAACTAATCTCCTCAGCAAATTAATTAATCAACCAATCCATCAAATGGGCATAGTTTGCAAAGAACCTCATGTAATTCTCAATTAGGAGAACATTCAGAACAGTGAAAGGAAATGGCATAGTTATTTCTTATCTGGAAAGCCTCCTACTTTAATTCTCCCCCCCCCCCTTTCTCTCTCTCTCCCTGCAGCACAGAATAAGGAGAAGACACAGCTTTAAGTTCCAGCCTATTACCTATGAAACATGGGCACTAGTCCAGTGAGATGTTTCATTCCTTTACAGTCTCAGCGTCTTCGTGGTTGGTTCTGTTGTGAGAATCAAATGAGTTGCTGGGATTTGAAAGCTGAGAATCCAGAGGTTATCATTTCTTCCTTCCTGGGTCTCCTTGCACCTGGATCTTCCCTCCATGCTTCCATTTCCACGCACAGGCCAGTGGCTTCCCCCTTTATACACTCCTCACCACCTTCCATCTGCACACACAGGAGAATTAAAACTGATTTTTGAGGATAGTTTCCTAAGGCTGACTCTGGCTATTCTCAGTTATTCCCTGATCACACCACCCCCATCCCTCCCAGTCCTGCCCAGATGAATTTCTCTCTGCTCCTTTTTCCAGCAAACACTGCCTATATTTTGTCTATTTCATCATGTCTTATTTTTATGTATATTATGCCTCACCCACAAATTTATGAGCAACTTGATGTTGGGAATAAAGTTTTCATGACCTTTCTACCCTCACAGTCCCTGGTACAAATCAGATGCTCTATGCAGGCACATCTATTTGAATTAATCTTCAAACTCTGTCAAAAGAGCCTGCTAATTTAGGGTGTGGAGAAGCAGAAAGAGGGCTGCTTTATATTAGAGCATGAGTGTTTTAGTCAAATGGTGCAAATCATCCTAAACTCATTTGTAGAAAGATGTGTAAAATTCAAAGTGACAAAAAATAAAAATAAATTAAACTTATAATGCTACTTTTTAAAACCTCAAGACTTATTTAGTTTAGAATCGTTATTCTCCATTCTAAATTGATCTCGAGTATCAATGTAAACTCTTTAAGAAAACTAATAATTGAATTCAACATTGTTTGGGGGACACTTACTGCCATCTTACCTTCACTATCTTTTACTTCAGTCTCTTAATAATAAAATTTCACGCCCAGGGAGAGATCATCTTAAAGTATTCTTTTGAAGCACAATGCACTATTCTTTGGGCTGATTTTTCAAAGAGTAAACTTTAAGCTTTGAGAATGTGTTGATACAGTGAAAGGATCTCAGAGGGGAATTTTGCAGATCTGTTTATGTTTAAAATGCAGACTTCAGAAAAACACTTTCATTTAGTCCTCTATTTAGCAAGCAGGATTTTCACGGCATTCATTTTTTTGTCTCTCTTTATTTTTGTTTTGTTAGCATTCCCTTGAAGCCTTGGTACTGTTTTTGTGGAGTGTTTCTAATGTGAGTATAGTATGAAGCATGCTAAGGAAGAAAGAAGTCTGTGAATTCACATCCTGTAAGGGAGGCAGCTCAGATGGATAAAACTATTTAATTCAGAATCTGAATTAAGGTAATAACACAGGATCTGCACAATCCAGGTGCATGTCTCAAATTGTGGGAATAGTGGAATCTCTAAATCTGACATTTAGGAACACAACCAAAAAGTTAGCTAAGAAAGGCTAAACTCACCTTCCAGAATGATAAGCTTCATGTAGCTGCCATATAATCCAGTTCATTGGTTTGGTGTATAAACTCAGGTAACTCTCTTAACCTCCAAATTATGACCAGTCTGCCATCTGCAAATGGAGAGACTTTTTTTTTTTTTTTCTTTTTTCCAGAGTTCTCGTCTTCCTGTGAAAAGGACAAGTTCTGATTCAATCCAGAAATTCAGGGGTAGGTACTAACAGCTCAAAGAGAAAAATATAAACCCAAAGGGCTGCTGAGGATTCTGAAATCCGATCATCCTGCAGGAGGGTCCAGGCTGTTCTCTATCCTGTGGTTGCTACACTCAGTCGAGCTGAGCACTTGGGCGGTCCTTGCGGAAGGACTGCAGAAGCTCAGGCAGACACCACCTTGAACCAGGTGAGCAGGAAACCTCAAGATTCTGTGCCCGCGGCAGAACGGGTTACGGTGCCTGATGTGCATCACTCTTGTGGTATTTCCTTGGGGGAGGAGAATATTCCTTTCACCAAAGTCAGTCTGAGCCACTGTTAGGCTGCTCTTTGAACAGACCTGAGATATCCATGCTCTCCAAGCCACGTGTCCTCAGCTTCAGGACCCTGGGTAGTGGTGGGAGGTGGGCTGCATGTGGCTCTGCCATCGTTCCTGTGCTGCGTCCAGAATGGGCTGCCCCACCCTTGATGGTGACTTTAGGGAGCCCGCAGAGACTCACCAGTGGCTTAGCCCCTGGTGTCCTTCACGGACTGCTCCATTTATTTGAAGCTACTTCAGTCCACCAGAAATATTCTAACAATCTCTAACCTTACAGAAAAGGGTTAGGATCTCAAGCCTCTTTGTTTTAGAAAGTTCTTTGCCTCCTGTGCAATTTTTAAACTCTGTCCCCAGAAACTCTCCAGCATTTTATAACAAGAGAGTATTGGTAGATCTGTTGGACTATTGTACTTTCCTCTGGAGTCAGAATGCTAGAATTTAGGGGAAGAGGGAACTGGTCTACTTGCCTTAAGATTGGGGGAGGGCACACATGGTTGTCCCACTTCAAAAAAGTTCTGCTACATGATGGATGTCTTTTGTTTCTGCTGGTATAAAGCAAAACCCAAACAAAACAGAGCAAAATGGTAGGAAGCAATTACATGAAAGTTTATTTTATCTTAAAATTAAAAAAAAAAAGAGACAACACACAAAAAACTGCCTCAAGTTTGCCCTTATCAGGTGCCTTTAGTTAAAATAATTACGTAGGAATGCGTTTCAACATAACATTTATATCCAACAACCTGAAAATTTTATATAAGTGACATTTCTTACAAAATGCCAGCCTGTAGGTATTTATTATCCTAAGATAAGCTTCTTTATCTTCCTGCAGCTTCACAACTGCTAAGTCTACTTCCACAAGAATCCTTGTTCCTCATCTGTGATTTGGGTCTCTTACCTTTAGGAAGATTAAATTTCATGCTTTCTGGTTGGGCTTTAAAAAGTTACCTCTTGATTGAGGAATGAACTAAAAATTCCATTTCTAGGTTAGCAAGAAAGCTGGTACTTTCTTCTTAATGCAGCTAAAGAGCCTCCTTGAATATGCATTCATGGCATTTCTGTTAACCACTTTATACCCAATAAATTGGGGTACATATTATGCTAAACTGAAGCTGAAGCCACATCTAAATGTGAATGCATAGTGGTCTTTAGCAGAAAATAGGGCAAAAGACAGAAAAATAAGAAATGCTATGGTTTTAAAATAAACTACATATACATACATATATGTAGATCTGCTTGTGTGTGTTTATTTAAAAGTACTTGTGAGAAAGTGACCTCATCTCCCAAGAAAAGATTGGATACAAATGTCTCTCAAATTCCTCACACCATGACAATTCTATGAAAAGAAAATCCCCAAATCTTGCTTTAGTCTCTCAGTAGGATTTTTTTGTTTTAATTGACCATAAGAGTGCCTCTTTTGATGATCATTCGTTTTCATTTTTCTTGTCTAAATTTAAGCCTTTATTGTTTCCAGCTTCTCCTGGGTATAAACTGACATGACTTTCATTTCACCTCCCGAGATCACTTGGTGAGGAGGGAGAGAGAGCTGCTGACAGAAACGAGGACGGCTTTTAACTTTTCCTCCATCTCCGGGTCAGGCTCCCCTCTCCAACCCACTGCACGCGACCTCCAGACTTAAAGGCCAATGGCTTAAAATAACTGGCCAGCTAGACAAACTTCACATCATGTAGAAGCAAACAAACCTGCACCAGGAGTTCTGGTTCTAACATATTCTGCCGCCAGTCAGTGTGTAGACTGGGTCTTGCCCTGTGTCTCATTTGACTTCTTTCAACATTGGTTTTCTTATCTTCATGTGAGGTAGTAAGATTTTTCCAGTTCTAAAACACTGCAATATTTAACCATCTGAACAATCTGCCCATGTGCCAATAGCTAAGAAATCCTTTCTTTATGCCATACAGATTAAGGCATATTCAGTCAAAAATCCACTAATTTTGCTTGGATAAATGGTCTCCCTGGCCAAGGGTAGGGCTGTTACCTGAGGGACCAATGCTCGTAAGTTTCCTAGGCACTCGCCCTGATTTTGCTAAATGTAGAGAAAACTCTCCTTAGCGGAGTAACTGCCAGGCACGAAGGTGTGCAAGACAAGCAACCCTGAGCAGGGCCACCGCTTTCCCAGTGCTGCACATGGAGGCCCTGCCTCCTGGTCTTCTGCTCAGGAAGCAGCTGAAAGCACCAGGCTGTGCTCATACGTCTCAGCCCAGCCGACCCTGGTGATGGGCAGACTGTGGTCTGTACCCAGGAGGACTGTGCTTGCTGGTGGGCCGGTCCAAGGCTCTCTCTTGGCCGATAGAAACATGAGACAGAGTTGGGGTTTGGAAGCAGGAAAAAAAGCAAGGGGAAATGCACAGAGGAGGATTAAATCGTCATAATCCTGTAGCTCCCAGTTAGTGGTCCACGTGGCTTGGCGAGAGAGTGGAATTAAAGCATGGACTTCATTCTGAGCAGGCTTCCCAGGGCGGGCTCGGATTCCTGTAAACATAGGAGACTATATTCAATATTGTATAATACCTTATAATGGAAAATAATCGGAAAATGTGTGTGTGTGTGTATATATATATATATATATATATATATATATATATATGAATAAATCACTTTGCTGTACACCAGAAATTAACACTAACTGTAAATCAACTATACTTCAATAAAAAAAATAACCAGATGATGCCCAAGGTTCTTTCCATTAAAAAAAAAAATTCCATAGTAATTCTTCTACTGTTTTTGGTCTCTCAGCCTCTCACTGGTGTGATGTAATCGGCCTCTCGTTGTAATTCTGATGTTAAACATATTCATTCCAGCTGTTAGATTTTTAAAATACTGTGTTCAGTGATACAGCCAAACACATTTTCTTATGTCTAAGAGGTATTTGATATACTCAGGATGTTGGCATTATATGGTAAATATTTAAATGTAATCCTTTTTTTAAGTTGCTCTGTCATAGGTTAGCCATTATCATAATTCATTAAGCTCCATGGAGGGGCTAGATGTGCCAGTGGCAAGACAATAGTTGGGATTTACAATCTGTTGGAATTGTAGATTAGAGGCAGATCAGGAATGGAAATGAGGATGTGGGTCACACAAATATGGCATCTAGAGGATGACTGAGAACTGAGCAGAGAGGCTTATCAGAGGCTGGCAGCACCGTTGTCCTACAAAGGCTGTAGAGACAATACCAAGATTTTTAAGGAAATGGTTCAGTAATCATGAAGAAGCCAGAAATGGTATTCTAAGCAAAGGTTTGCTGTGAGATTGGCAAGTTGAAAAGAGCAAGGGATTTTAAAATGGATAAAATGAATAGCATCCTTAATCACAACAAGATGTATAGCTTGGGGAGGTAATGTAACACACTGAGACTTGGTGCCCTCAAATGCAAATGGGCGTGATATATTATCAAGTAATTATGGAGATGAAGGTGATTAATAAAGAATGCCTACCAAAGATAAATTTATTATTATTTTAATACCTGTGGTGAATCTATGTTTCAGAGTTTATAGAATAATCTTCATTTTCAATCCTCTATAATCCTCCTAACCTAATTCATACTTGTCAAACAGTAAATCTCAATTTTCTGTAGGAACAATATGGCATACGTGATAGGTTAGTGAGTGTTGGACATTGAGTGAATAAAATGGATGAAGCACAACTTCAGGATAAGTAATAATGGCTCTCAAAAATCAAATAATGTTAAATTCAGGATGCAGCTTTTGGGGCACAAGTTTAAAAATATCTAATATGTGTATTTATTATAAGGAAGAAGGTAAAGTGTGACAAACAGGTGTCTCTAACATGATAAATTTTTTCACATACACACACACACACATATGCACATACTCTGCATTCATAAAAAAAGAAAGAAATTAGATTAAACAAGAAGTACAGAGTCACAGCCTGCATGTGACAGTGTCTAGAACATCCCAAGGTCCTGTGACTATCTGAGGATTACAGGCTTTCTCTCTGCTCCCAGATCTTCTATAAAGATAATTTCGGTGTCAACTGAATGATCCATCTGACTGCACGGCTTCTAAGGGACAGTATAAATCATGCTTTCCTGTGCTTTGCATGCCTCATTTTTTTTTAATATTAAAAAGTGGACATCTTAGATCATATATTTTAACAACCTGGATATTGATTCCCACCTCCCCTCACCCGCCCAGGGCTTGTTGTCATTTGCTTATGTATTTGTCTTGTGACCTGAATAGACTATTTCCGTGGAGTCTATTTCCTGCTCAGTGTGAAATGTCTGTGCTCACTCACTGTGGACTCAGCCTTGGACATGTGGACAGGACCCAGAGGTGATGGAGGTTTTGGAGGGCTCTCTGTATCTGTCTCTTTCCCTGGTCTCTCTGCTAAGCTGTCTGCCACTTTTGGTATCACACTCAGCTCTTAGGCCCCCTCTAATGCTGACTGCTTACTGTTTTCAACAACGTCCTAGGGCATAAATTGTTCTGCAGACTAATGTGATTAAACCTGGGCCCCTTTACAGGGCTCTTTTTGAGGCCAGTCCCTGGGGTTTGTTCTGACATATCTTCCCGGCTCTTTCCTTGGCTGGTTCTTTCTGGTAAACTAGCTGGACTACTATTTAGATCTTTGTTCTCATGGGGTGACTGACTTCTTAATTGCTTACCACCAGAATCTCCTCTGTTTTTGAGGAAGTCTTTGGGCTTGAATCTCACTACATTCTGTCCTGAATAACAACAATTTCTTTGGGGAGAACTTCTGATCTTCCTGTTATGTTGGCCTGTCTCTCTCTCCCCTGCAGCAAAGTGTCTGAGCCACTTCTCCAGAGCTAGGGGCTGGGACAGTGGCCTGCTTCTCCTGGGGTGACATCCCAGCTCTCTGAGCTGGTCTCTGGGTGGAGGCGATCATCTGTGATCTTCTCCACTCACCTCTCCTGTGTGGGACCTCCACCCTCAAAGGAACTGGAACAATGGCTATTGGAGCTGCAGCTTTTTGCACATGGGGTAGAGTCTCTGTCCTGTGGGACAGTGGGTGGAGGAAAAGAGTCCCTGACCTCTTTCCAACCTCCACAGATTAGCAGGAATGGAAGAAGAAATGGTACTATTTTTGTCTTTCAATACTATAAGCCGTTTCCCTTCATCTCTTCTAAAAATTGAAACATTTTCTGCATAAGACAATTAGTTCTTGCTAACTATCTGTCAAGCGGGTGAACAAAAATGTCAGCCATAATTATGTTCACAGCTCCAGCTTTGGCATTTAAGTTAATCTGGAAAACACTCACTTTCCTAGGAGATATTATGTAACCAGGACTAAGATTCAACCATGGCTCACTGTCAGGTTTTGTTCTACTTAAGTTTTAGCTAACAGTGTTACTTGACAACTGTGAATGTGTTGCTTTGCCCTGTGTCTACGAGAGGGAAGCTTTACAGAGTCTAACATTTGTCGGGTGAAGCTGTTATCAGAGGAATCTATTTTTAGGTCCTGTTCATAACTCCATAGTTAAGTTTTCAGGTGTTGTCATTAATATTCTGTCTCCTGTTTCCACAGAGAAGAGTTTAAGGATTGTTTCCTTAAATTGAGAAAATCAATGCGTCCCATAAATGCAAGCAATATGGGGAAAATCAGCAATTTGTTCAGTTATTTACAAATTATTTATTGCATCTTTACTACATGAAAGTCCATGGGCTAGGAACTGGGGATCCAGTCTTGAGTAAAATCCAGATCTGACCAGTATTCTTAATGGAGCTTACAGGCTAATGGGCAACACAGACATTAGTAAAAAATATAACACAAAAAATAAATTTTTTTCTGGAAGTATAGGAACTATGAGAGTTAACTGGTTTGCATCTTCACACAAGATTTTTAAGTTCCATCTGTATCTTCCATAATAGTGTAAGATAATTTCAAATTACCCCTCTTGGTTGCTGGTTGTTAGCTCTTGGTTGCTAAATTAAATTTCATATGGTAATATATGTGATGTACATACAAAATGCCTGGCATTTAGTAGGTGAGCCACAGATGTCAGTTTTCTTCCAAGTCCTGTTTCCTTTGCCACAAAGGAAAGGAAAAATCTGATGTTCTATCTGAGATACTGCTTATTTCTGGCTATTTCTAAAATTCTGCATGATGTCCAGCTTTTCAACTGAGACTCTTTTAGCTTTGTCATGAAGAGGCTAGTGTGTAATTTATATTACCCTCTGTGTTGGAAATGCCTGATTGCTTCATTTTAACGTTACTGAGACAGAGATCTTCTTTTCTCAGGCTTAAAATGAGTCCCTGAAGTAGTGTTCCTTAAACTGGAATTTACCCTTGAGAGTCAGTAGACATATTTTGTGGGGAGTCAGGAAGTCTTTACAATAGTTAAAATTCTATATTGAAATTCTATCTATCTGTATCTATATCTATCTACCATCATCAACATCATCATAATCTATCATCTATCTATAAATATGTATATGTGTGTGTATCTATATCCATCTTCCTGTATGTCTTTATGTCCTAGATCATTCAGGTAACCTGAATTTGTGTTCATGATCACACTGATGCCAAAGGATCATCTAAATTTCTCAGCTTTAACTTTTAATGTATTTTCTCACCCAGGATCTATGGCTCTGTGGGTCTTTTCTATCTATCTCTCCTTGCACTTAACTTCCTTTTATCCTGTGTTTTGTTAACTCTTGCTGTGTGAGAATATTATTGCATGGGGGAAGATTGTGTTTGAGTGTGTGTATGTGCCCTCCTCTGCACACATTTCATGTGTGGATGTTATATAAGGAACACATATTTGTTTACTGGATGGATATGGATGCCTTTTACTTTATACCATGCTGGAGAAACATGACCAGTGGACCACACTGTGGAATTTGTTAAGACTGAACAGCCTAGTCTTTGGGACATAAATTATTAAGATTGTCTGATTCCGTGTGTAGAGCAAATACCATGCCGGTTCATTTTCTCTTGAACAGAATGGATGATCTTTCCCCTTCTGTCTGATCAAGGGTGGATGTTAATCTTGAAGCTACTCTTGCACAGAGGAGAGGATGAGGGCAGGAGAGGGGATGTGGGATGAGTGGAGAAATTTCTTCTGTCTTTTGGGCTGCTGGATAGTTAGGCAGGACTCAAAGCCACAGCGACGCATGAGGGCATTCCTAAGAGCAGGGGGTCATTTTTGTCCAGCTGTTTGGATAGAACCAAGAAGCAGTGCAAAAGGGACCTCATAGGCTCTAGGAAGAGCCATAACTACCACCACAATCAGCAATCCCATCACCCAAAAGTTATGTTTTTCCCTTTGCAGTCAAACTCCTCCCTACCTTGACTCTGGCAATCACTGATATGCTTTTTGTCTATACATTAGTTTTGGTTTTCTTAGAATTTCATATAAGTGAAGTCATACAGAATGAACTACTTTATATCTTTCTTCTCTCACTCAGTATAATATTTTTGATATTTATCCATGTTGTTGTGGGCATAAGTAATTTACTTCTTTCTATGGCTGAGCAGTATTCTATTGTATGATTATACAGCAATTTATCTATTCAACTGTTGATGAATGTTTGGGTTGTTTCCAATTGTTTGTGATTATGAATAAAGCTGGTATGATTATTCCTATACAAGTCCCATGTGTACATGTTTTTATTCTGGGGGGATTGTTAAGTCATATGATAAATATCTATGAAATGTTATATGAAACTGTGAAACTATTTTCCAAAGTCGTTTTACTATTTTGAAATCCCACCAGCAATGTATGAGAATTCAAGTTGCTCTATATCTTTGCAAATACTTGGTGTTGTTGGCATTTTACATTTGTTTTTCTTTTTAAACTTATTAATTATTAATTTTATTTAGTAATTCTAGTGAATATGCAGGGATATTTTGCATTTCCCTGCAAATTTTCACCAGTTGACCAGGCCAGTTGAGACTCAAGTCATAATAATTTCAGGATGAAGAAAGGGTTGTTATAGTATTTTGTAATCATAGGATGATGAAATGTGTAACATATGGAATACATAGAATAATGATTTTTCTCTTAAAAATCAATATCAGGAGCAATATGCTGTGGAACAGAGTCTTAACCACCTCTTTTCCTTACCACCATACACACAGTTGAGGAGAAACTGGAGCATTTTGGCCAAGAGAGATTAATTTTACATATTGTGAGTCCAACTTCATCCTTCCTGGTCATGGGATTCTGGCATTGAAGCTGGGGACATTACTTGGTTCCTCTTGGTTTTTGCTGTCACTCTAGAATCATACTGTGAGATTTTCCTTGACTGTGGTTTCCAGTGTGTTGAAACGATAGAGATGCAGGGTCTATAATAGCTGCACTCCTTATTAAGCAATAATTTAATAGCAGAGAAAGTTGAATGGATTTTCAGCTCCCTCAGAAGAGTATATAGTTCTTGCCAGTATTTGGGGGACAGATTCTCAGAGCATTATTAAACATCATACACAGTGCTTGGATCCATTACTATTGTTATTTTGTAGGATTTTAGTTTAAATGAAAACCAGATTCTGTCACCTCACTAGGGTTTTAGTGGGAGTAAATATGTATCCACTCTGGGCTCATCAATTTTTCTTCTTTATTATTTTTTTTCATCCAAGACTGGCAGGAACTAACTCTTTAGAAAACAATGTTTCGTATAGCATTGCAAGTCTGACTTGGTTTAAGGCACTCTAAGAAAATATTGCTGAAAATAAGACTCCTCAGTAAGGATTGCACTGTGAGGTTTTACACACCAGTTTAGACAGAACTCAGATTTTGCTGTACCTTGTTCTTCCAATCTATATTCACGTGATCGGAAGCTTACCCCTCAGTAGGTTTCTATAACCACCAACTGTGGGGTACTGAGAGCCCGTTCCATGCGAGCACATTGCTTGCAGCCAGCCTCATCCCTATCCTAATGAAATCTCACTGTGGAGAAATGAGCTGCCTGTCTCTGAAATGGGATCCCCATTCTCCAGCACCAGGCTCACGTTTCCGCAGCCTGGCTCGGTCAAGGTCAGCAATCTGGGGAACAAGTGTAACAATACACAGAGATTCCAGTGAGGAGAAGGGAGGGAAAATGCTGAATGAATAGACCAGAGGCATGGGAAAGCATCTGAGTTTTCCCACTGTTTTTTTTTTTTTCTCTCTTCTATTCATTGCTCTGATTTATTTCTTAAAATTTATTTTTTAATTGAGCTATTATTGACACATAGACTCATCTACTTGAAGTGTACACTTTGATAAGTTTTGACATAAGCATATACCCATGGTATCATCACTACATTTAAGAGAGTTAACATATCTTTCACCCCGAAAGTGTCCCTGTGACCCTTTGTAATCTGTTCCCTCTGCCCCTCCTTCTTCAGGCAACCACTGAGCTGCTTGCTTTCTGTCACTATACATTAGTTTGTATTTTCTAAAATTTTCTATGAATGGAATCTTACAATGTGTACTCTCTTTTTTTTTTTACATCTTAATTGGAGTATAATTGCTTTACAATGGTGTGTTAGTGTCTGCTTCATAACAAAGTAAATCAGTTATACGTACACATACGTCCCCACATCTCCTCCCTCTTGTGTCTCCCTCCTTCCCACCCTCCCTATCCCATGCCTCTAGGTGGTCACGAAGCACCGAGCTGATCTCCCTGTGGTATGCAGCTGCTTCCCACTAGCTATCTATTTTACGTTTGATAGTGTATATATGTCCATGCTACTCTCTCACTTTGTCCCAGCTTACCCTTCCCCCTCCCCATATCCTCAAGTCCATTCTCTAGTAGGTCTGTGTCTTTACTCCCATCTTGCCCCTAGGTTCTTCATGACATTTTTGTGTTTTTTTTTTTAGATTCCATATATATGTGTTAGCATACAGTATTTGTTTTTACTTCACTCTGTATGACAGACTCTAGGTCCATCGACCTGACTACAAATAACTGAATTTCGTTTCTTTTTATGGCTGAGTAATATTCCACTGTATATATGTTCCACATCTTCTTTATCCATTCATCTGTTGTTGGACACTTAGGTTGCTTCCATGTCCTGGCTACTGTAAATAGAGCTGCAATGAACATTTTGGTACATGACTCTTTTTGACTTATGGTTTTCTCAGGGTATATGCCCAGTAGTGGGATTGCTGGGTCATATGGTAGTTCTATTTTTAGTTTTTTAAGGAACCTCCATACTGTTCTCCATAGTGGCTGTATCAATTTACATTCCCACCAACAGTGCAAGAGGGTTCCCTTTGCTCCACACCCTCTACAGCATTTATTGTTTGTAGATTTTTTGATAATGGCCGTTCTGACTGGTGTGAGGTGATAACTCATTGTACTTTTGATTTGCATTTCTCTAATGATTAGTGATGCTGAGCATCCTTTCATGTGTTTGTTGGCAATCTGTATATCTTCTTTGGAGAAATGTCTATTTAGGTCTTCTGCCCATTTTTGGATTGGGTTGTTTGTTTTTTTGATATTGAGCTGCTTGTAAATTTTGGAGTTCAATCCTTTGTCAGTTGCTTCATTTGCAAATATTTTCTCCCACTCTGAGGGTTGTCTTTTCATCTCATTGATGTTTTCCTTTGCTGTGCAAAAGCTTTTAAGTTTCATTAGGTCCCATTTGTTTATTTTTGTTTCTATTTCCATTTCTCTAGGAGGTGGGTCAAAAAGGATCTTGCTGTGATTTATGTCATAGAGTGTTCTGCCTATGTTTTCCTCTAAGAGTTTGATAGTCTCTGGCCTTACATTTAAGTCTTTAATCCATTTTGAGTTTATTTTTGTATATGGTGTTAGGGAGTGTTCTAATTTCATACTTTTACATGTAGCTGTCCAGTTTCCCCAGCACAACTTATTGAAGAGGCTGTCTTATCTCCACTGTATATGCTTGCCTCCTTTATCAAAGATAAGGTGACCATATGTGCATGGGTTTATCTCTGGGCTTTCTATCCTGTTCCATTGATCTATATTTCAGTTTTTGTGCCAGTACCATACTGTCTTGATTACTGTAGCTTTGTAGTATAGTCTGAAGTCAGGGAGACTGATTCCCTCAGCTCCATTTTTCTTTCTCAAGATTGCTTTGGCTATTCGGGGTCTTTTGTGTTTCCATCCAAATTGTGAAATTTTTTGTTCTAGTTCTGTGAAAAACGCCAGTGGTAGTTTGATAGGGATTGCATTGAATCTGTAGATTGCTTTGGGTAGTATAGTCATTTTCACAATGTTGATTCTTCCAATCCAAGAACATGGTATATCTCTCCATCTATTTGTATCATCTTTAATTTATTTCATCAGTGTCTTATAATTTTCTGCATACAGGTCTTTTGTCTCCTTAGGTAGGTTTATTCCTAGATATTTTATTCTTTTTGCTGCAATGGTAAATGGGAGTGTTTTCTTAATTTCACTTTCAGATTTTTCATCATTAATGTATAAGAATGCTAGAGATTTCTGTGCATTAATTTTGTATCCTGCTACTTTACCAAATTCATGGATTAGCTCTAGTAGTTTTCTGGTAACATCTTTAGGATTCTCTATGTATAGTATCATGTCATCTGAAAACAGTGACAGCTTTACTTCTTCTTTTCCAATTTGGATTCCTTTTATTTCTTTTTCTTCTCTGATTGCTGTGGCTAAAACTTCCAAAACTATGTTGAATAATACTGGTGAGAGTGGGCAACCTTGTCTTGTTCCTGATCTTAGTGGAAATGGTTTCAGCTTTTCACCATTGAGGATGATGTTGGCTGTGGGTTTGTCATATATGGCCTTTATTATGTTGAGGAAAGCTCCCTCTGTGCCTATTTTCTGGATGGTTTTTATCATAAATGGGTGTTGAATTTTGTTGAAAGCTTTGTCTGCATCTATTGAGATGATCATATGGTTTTTCTCTTTCAATTTGTTAATATGGTGTATCGCATTGATTGATTTGCCTATATTGAAGAATCCTTGCATTCCTGGGATAAACCTCACTCAATCATGGTGTATGATCCTTTTAATGTGTTGTTGGATTCTGTTTGCTAGTGTTTTGTTGAGGATTTTTGCATCTATGTTCATCAGTGATATTGGCCTGTAGTTTTCTTTCTTTGTGACATCTTTGTCTGGTTTTGGTATCGGGGTGATGGTGGCCTCGTAGAATGAGTTTCAGAGTGTTCCTCTCTCTGCTATATTTTGGAAGAGTTTGAGAAGGATAGGTGTTAGCTCATCTCTAAATTTTTGATAGAATTCGACTGTGAAGCCATCTGGTCCTGGACTTTTGTTTGTTGGAAGATTTCTAATCACAGTTTCAATTTCAGTGCTTGTGATTGTTCTGCTCATTTTTTCTATTTCTTCCTGGGTCAGTCTCGGAAGGTTGTGCATTTCTAAGAATTTGTCCATTTCTTCCAGGTTGTCCATTTTACTGGTATCTAGTTGTTTGTAGTAATCTCTCATGATCTTTTGTATTTCTGCAGTGTCAGTTGTTACTTCTCCTTTTTCATTTCTAATTCTATTGATTTGAGTTTTCTCCCTTTTTTTCTTGATGATTCTGGCTAATGGTTTATTAATTTTGTTTATCTTCTCAAAGAACCAGCTTTTAATTTTATTGATCTTTGCTATCATTTCCTTCATTTCTGATCGGATCTTTATGATTTCTTTCCTTCTGCTAACTTTGGTTTTTTTTTTGTTCTTCTTTCTCTAGTTGCTTTAGGTGTAAGGTTAGGTTGTTTATTTGAGATGTTTCTTGTTTCTTAAGGTAGGATTGTATTGCTATAAACTTCCCGCTTAGAACTGCTTTTGCTGCATCCCATAGGTTTTGGGTAGTCATGTTTTCATTGTCATTTGTTTCTAGGTATTTTTTGATTTCCTCTTTGATTTCTTCAGTGATCTCTTGGTTATTAAGTAGTGTATTGTTTAGCCTCCATGTGTTTGTATTTTTTACAGATTTTTTTCCTTTAATTGATATCTAGTCTTCATAGCGTTGTGGTCAGAAAAGATACTTGATACGATTTCAATTTTCTTAAATTTACCAAGGCTTGATTTGTGACACAAGATATGAACTATCCTGGAGAATGTTCCATGCACACTTGAGAAGAATATGTATTCTGTTGTTTTGGGATGGAATGTCCTATAAATATCAATGAAGTCCATCTTGTTTAATGTATCATTTAAAGCTTGTGTTTCCTCATTTATTTTCAGTTTGGATGATCTGTCCATTGGTGAAAGTGGGGTGTTAAATCCCTTACTATGATTGTGTTACTGTCGATTTCCCCTTTTATGGATGTTAGTATTTGCCTTATGTATTGAGGTGCTCCTATATTGGGTGCATAAATATTTATAATTGTTATATTTTCTTGGATCGATCCCTTGACATTATGTAGTGTCCTTCTTTTTCTCTTGTAATAGTCTTTATTTTAAAGTCTATTTTGTCTGACATGAGAATTGCTACTCCAGCTTTCTTTTGATTTCCGTTTGTATGGAATATCTTTTTCCATCCCCTCACTTTCAGTCTGTATGTGTCCCTAGGTCTGAAGTGGGCCTCTTGTAGACAGCATATATACAGGTCTTGTTTTTGTATCCATTAAGCCAGTCTATGTCTTTTGGTTGGAGCATTTAATCCATTTACATTCAAGGTAGTTATCGATATGTATGTTTTTATTACCATTTTCTTAATTGTTTTTGGTTTGTTATTGTAGGTCTTTTCCTTCTCTTGTGTTTCCTGCCTAGAGAAGTTCCTTTAGCATTTGTTGTAAAGCTGGTTGGGTGGTGCTGAATTCTCTTAGCTTTTGCTTGTCTGTAAAGGTTCTAATTTCTCCATCAAATCTGATTGAGATCCCTGCTGCATAGAGTAATCATGGTTGTAGGTTTTTCTCCTTCATCACTTTAAATATGTCCTGCCACTCCCTTCTGGCTTGCAGAGTTTCTGCTGAAAGATCAGCTGTTAACCTTACGGGGATTCCCTTGTGTGTTATTTGTTGTTTTTCCCTTGCTGCTTTTAATATTTTTTCTTTGGATTTAATTTTTGATAGCTTGATTAATATGTGTCTTGGCATGTTTCTCCTTGGATTTATCCTGTATGGGACTGTCTGTGCTTCCAGGACTTGGTTAACTATTTCCCTTCCCATATTAGGGAAGTTTTCAACTATAATCTCTTCAAATATTTTCTCAGTCCCTTTCTTTTTCTCTTCCTCTTCTGGGACCCCTATAATTCGAATGTTGGCGTGTTTAACATTGTCCCAGAGGTCTCTGAGACTGTCCTCAATTCTTTTCATTCTTTTTCTTTATTCTGCTCTGCAGTAGTTATTTCCACTATTTTATCTTTCAGGTCACTTATCTGTTCTTCTGCCTCAGTTATTCTGTTATTGATCCCTTCTAGAGAATTTTTAATTTCATTTAATGTGTTGTTCATCACTGTTTGTTTGCTCTTTAGTTCTTCTAGGTCCTTGTTAAACGTTTCTTGTATTTTCTCCACTCTATTTCTAAGATTTTGGATCATCTTTACTATCATTATTCTGAATTCTTTTTCAGGTAGACTGCCTATTTCCTCTTCATTTGTTAGGTCTGGTGTGTTTTTACCTTGCTCCTTCATCTGCTGTGTGTGTTTCTCTGTTTTCTCATGTTGCTTAACTTACTGTGTTTGGTGTCTCCTTTTGGCAGGCTGCCGGTTCATAGTTTCCGTTGTTTTTGGTGTCTGCCCCCAGTGGCTTAAGTTGGTTCAGTGGGTTGTGTAAGCTTCCTGGTAGAGGAGACTCGTGCCTGTGTTCTGGTGGATGAGGCTGGATCTTGTCTTTCTGGTCGGCAGGTCCAATTCTGGTGGTGTGTTTTGGGGTGTCTGTGGCCTTATTATGATTTTAGGCAGTCTGTCTGCTAATGGATGGGGCTGTGTTCCTGTCTTGGTAGTTGTTTGGCATAGGGTGTCCAGCACTGTAGCTTGCTGGTCGTTGAGTGAAGCTGGGTCTTGGTGTTGAGATGGAGCTCTCTGGGAGACTTTCACCATTTGATATTATGTGGAGCTGGGAGGTCTCTTGTGGACCAATGTCCTGAACTTGGCTCTCCCACCTCAGAGGCAGAGCCCTGATGCCTGGCTGGAGCACCAAGAGCCTGTCATCCACATGGCTAAGAATAAAAGGGAGAAAAAAAAAGAAAGAAAGAAAGATAAAATAAAATAAAATAAAATAAAGTTATTGGAATAAAAATAATTATTAAAAATTTTTTTTAAAAAGTAAAAAAAAGAAAAGAACTAAAGAAGTGAGCAACCAAACCAAAAAAGAAATCCACCAATGATAACAAGTGCTAAAGACTATACTGAAAAAAAAAAAAAAAAGGACCGACATAACCCTAGGACAAATGGTAAAAGCAAAGCTATACAGACAAAATCACACACAGAAGCATACACATACACACTCACAAAAAGAGAAAAAGGGGAAAAAATATATATATATAGTTGCTCCCAAAGTCTGCTTCCTCAATTTGGGATGATTCGTTGTCTATTAAGGTATTCCACAGATGCAGGCACATCAATTTGTTTGTGGAGTTTTAATCCGCTGCTCCTGAAGCTGCTGGCAGAGATTTCCCTTTCTCTTCTTTGTTTGCACAGCTCCCGGAGTTCAGCTTTGGATTTGGACCCGCCTCTGCGTGTAGGTCGCCTGAGGGCATCTGTTCCCCACCCAGACAGGACGGGGTTAAAGGAGCAGCTGCTTCGGGGGCTCTGGCTCACTCAGGCCGGGGGGAGGGAGCGGTACAGAGGAGGCAGGGCGAGCCTGCAGTGGCAGAGGCCGGCGTGATGTTGCATCAGCCTGAGGCGCGCCGTGCGTTCTCCCGGGGAAGTTGTCCCTGGATCACGGGAGCCTGGCAGTGGCGGGCTGCACAGGCTCCCGGGAGGGGCGGTGTGGAGAGTGACCTGTGCTCGCACACAGGCTTCTTGGTGGCGGCAGCAGCAGCCTTAGCGTCTCATGCCAGTCTCTGGGGTCCGCGCTGATGGCCGTGGCTCGCGCCCGTCTCTGGAGCTCGTTTAGGCGGCGCTCTGAATCCCCTCTCTTCGCGCACCGCAAAACAAAGAGGTAAGAAAAAGTCTCTTGCCTCTTCGGTAGCTCCAGACTTCCCACTATTTTTTGAATAATCCTTTTTGCCTAAAGACAGTTGGGTTAACAGTTAAGATGGTCCAGACCAGAATGGAAACAGGAATCGGGAAACCTGGTGAATATACAGGGAAGAATCAAAAGACCTAAGGATCTGTTTCCCTCTCTTCTCCTTCTCTTCCCACTCCACAAGACCCAGCTCTGATGAAGCCTTAGACCCAAGTGCTTGCTCTGTGGGAGAATGGGGTGGGTTTCAGTACCGTAGAGATGTAAGATACAGCACCGGTCCATTCCTTATCAGAGCTGTGATTTAACTTCTCTGAGCCTTGCTTTCCTCCACAATAAAACAGAGATTATAATCACCAGCTGCTATGAGAATTAAATAAGAATGAATGTTTAAAGCATAGAAAAATGAACAAATACTAGTCACTACAGCCATCAAATGAATCTTCGTAGCTATCACATCCACCAGCTTATCTTATAGGTGAAGCCACTGAAAGTCTAGAAATAAAAGTCTGCCTGACCTCGTTCCTCCTTAAATGTTGGCTTCCCAGGCATCTTTTGATCTGTCCCTTGTTACTCTGGGTCCTCTTTTTAACCCAATTTCTATAATGGAGTGATTTATCTCCTCCCATGACTTCTTTTTTTTGGGGTGGGGGTAGGTTTAAAAAATAAATTTTATTGTTATGAGAAAATTCTCCTAATGCAATGTAAAAAGAAAAAAAAAAGTTTAGAGATCCAAAAACACATTCATTATTATTATATGATTATAATTTATGAAAAATTACACATTTAGATGGTAAAAATTAAAAGCAACTGGAGTAAAATATTCATATTTTTTCTGGGGTGATAGAATTATACTGGATTTTATATCATTTTCATATTCATATTTTCTGATTTCTCAGGTAAACATTTATTATTTTTCTAAATGCTTATATTTATAAACCATGACTTTTAAGTATCACCGAGTTACTGGTAAAGCCCAACTCTACCTCCCAACCATTCCTCACTCTCTCTTCCCAGTTTTAGCAAATATCTTGGCAGAAGTAGGAAGCGGACAGTCATGCCTACCAGTGATGTGAGCTGCCCAAGTCATAACGTTTCTGCGGCTCCTCCTGGTGCCCACACAGGATTATCAATCTAACTCCAGGGGCACTTCCTCTAGAAATCTCTTCCTGTGCAGATGCTGTGAGTGACCACCCACACTTTAGAACAAGGATTCTCAAATTAAGGAGTGCAGACCCCCTGGAATCTGGAATCTGCAGATGTAAACTCAAGAAATAGTGCCATTTATGGGAGTTAAAATATAATTATTTTCATTTTAATGGCAATCTTAACAAAAGTTTTGTCAGTTGTAAAGTTAAAAGTGTCCACAGAACCTAACACACCATTGTAAAGCAATTATACTCCAATAAAGATGTTAAAAAAAAAGCAAAAAAAAAGCTGTGCCCTCTTATATCAATAACTTTTAATGGAAAGATATTTTCCTATAATGGGGCTGATCTCACATGAGCATGTGTTTTCAAATGGGCCTGTGGACTCCTGGTGTCCATGAACATATTTCTGTGGGGTCTGAGAGAATTTCTTCTCTTTAAAATGATTATTTCCTTTATTCAAATTTTAGAAACATTGTGACACATCTGGGACAGTTTACTTCAGAATTTAGAAATAACAAAAATATCTTGACTTATTATTATTATTATTTTTTATTTTTGCAGTGTGGTCCAAGTCTCTCTTTCCCAGAGCATCAATCAAAGATTATAACTCTCCCCTGCAAAAACTCAGAACCCCTCTTTAACGGGGGGTGGTAATTCCCTTGTAAACTGTACAGTGCCCCATAAATATTTGCTACAGGCATAGCAAAAAGTTATTGTAGTTATGAGCCCCCATCACAAGTCTAAAATCTTACTTAACTGCAGTGAGAAAAAGTCTTGATTCATTTAATATTTTGTGCAAGAAATGCCGTGTGAAGATATTTTCTTTAAATCTGATTCAGACTCCAAGCCTCCATGGTGTGAAGATGATGGGAACATACAACAGAGCCATCATTGAGCCCCAGTAATATAATCGGGACTCCAGACTGCACAGGTCTTGGGTCCACACAATGCAGATCATTATCGAAGGCCCTTCTGGACTTCACACACCGGCTAACACTGAGATGCTCTTGGTCCAAGAGGTGCTGACCCCTGAGCCTGGAAGCTCTGACAGGTCTATGCCACTTACAGCACTGGACTCTTCGCTGTGACCTTGAGCTCCTGGCCTGGGTTTAAACTGTCTGACAGCAGTGAACACCGTTTTTCTTGGAGGTCCACGTATCTGTTCAGCAAGGGGTGAGGGAGCTGACCAAGATGATGTGTAGTTCTCATCTTCTCAGGAAAGGGTGAGGGAGTTGACCAAGAGACCTTCCTACCACTGCAAAACCCACTGATGTGCAGTTCTTCTGAAGCAGGACTGTACCTCTCGCCTATTCCCCTATGCTTTTAGGCCCCAAAGATGCTCGTCCTTCACCTCTCTTTCTGAGACACCGTGCATACTCTCTATAATACGTTTTAAGTATGGTGAGGCCAAATCTTTGACATTTAGAGGGTTCAGTTTAATATGTTTAATTTCATTCAATTTATTCAAACTCTGAGCCCTAATCCGGCTAGGTTGGATTTTAGGCATGATTGGAATTCTTCCACTTTATTTGCATTGCACAAGAACATGGCCCCCATCAAATGTTAGAAGGGTCTTTAATCTGTAGTCCATTGGGGTTACCATTAACATCTTGACTGTCCCAGGCCTCCTAGTTTTTCACAACTAGGCAGCTCAGCTCTGTGGCTCCTGTGCTCTGCTTGGGTCCTAGGAACCCGGACCCAGCTACCTTCATGGCACCCTTGTCCACTCCATCATCGCATCACTTCTTTGGGTTCTGAGACAAAGCCAGCTACAGGGCCCTATGACTCACAGGATCTCATGTCTGTACCCCTTCCAAGATCTGGGAATCCTTGATTTTTCTCTTGTCCCCTTCAACAAATTTCAACTCTTTTCCTTTTAACCAGTATAATTTGAGGCAATCTGCTTGGAATGGAGTTTGTTAAAAAAGTAAAACCAAAAACTATAATTAATAATTAGGGAAATTTTCCTGCTAGAAAATTCTAAATAGAGTGCTAGAGAGCTCCAAGATTTGTTTTCCTGCTGAAAATGTGAGGGTGAAGGTTGAAAATAGATTATAACAAATATAAATGGGTAGTCCAGCATATTATCCTGCACTCATTCATTTAATCATTTAACAAATGTGTATTAGGTACCTACTCTGTGCTAGAGACTTGGGTAAATGTTGTAAGGAGAACAATGTAATGGGGAGACAGATAAAGAGAATACCACGTTATCCTATGATAAATGGTCTACATAATGGGAAAAACATGAACTCTGATTATGCTGTCCTAGGTTAAAAACCTGACTCGGCCACTTTCCAGGTGTGTGGCCTTTAGGAAGCTCCTTCCCTGATCAGTGTTGTAGAGCTGACTGGTATACATGCCCGGCTTTTAGGGGTTTTCATCTATGTGAGCTCTCATCTGTTATTGAAGGGACTGAAACTTTATCTCTACTTTTGTGACACATTTTCTCCTTCCTAGAAATGGATGAATAGATACTCTTTATACTCAGGATTTTATTATTATTATCTCATTAACCTTGTTTAATTTGTATTTCCAAATGCTCTTTTCTTGAAAGCTGTTTGCAGATGCCATTAAAGCTCATGGGTTTCTTCTTAGAAAAGAGAGAGAAGATTCAATTTCTAAGTCATCTATCTCTTCCCAGTTGTCGTTCTCAGAAGTTACCTATGAGCAGGCCAGACGCTAGATATTAAGCCCCCCCTTTTTCAGACATTACCATACGCTGAGGAAATAGGGACCACAGACACAGTGCAGTCCCTTCAAGTCAGCACCCCGTGGCCAGGTCCCGCTCAGGACACGATACTTCCTTGAAGCTTCCTTGAGCGTATGCTATCCCCCGTTTGCACAGCATCTCTTGATACATCCAGTCTGTACTTTCCAAGCTAGAATCCAGCTCAGGAAGACCCAGATTCTTGACAATGGCTGCCTCTCCTCATGTGAGGTGTGCGTATGTGTGTGTGTGTGTTTAGATCTTGCTTTTCTCAGCACCGTGTGCTATGTGGACCGTTTGTTTTACTATAAAATATAAAAGTCTATTTTGCCTTGGTAATTCCATAACATATTTGGAGACAATTGGAGATGCTCTAAGATAATGTTCATTCAGGTAGGAAATAATCATGATTATAGTGACAATAGTGACAAGGAATCGAGCAATTATTTTGTGCTGGCTCAATTCTAGATACTACAAATTCCTCTTCTAATCTCCACTTCAATCCTACGGGGTTCCAACCTTATTGTCTTCCTTTTGCAGGTGAAGGAGACTCATGGATGTAAAGTAATTTGTCCAAAGCCTCTTTAGTGAAATTTATTCTGGTTTTGTCTGACTCTTAAGTTCTCCATTATTTATAGTTTTCCACTCAGTGTTCTTTAAGAATTGGAAATAGAGGACATCTCAAATTTTTTTTTTAACTTTTTATTTTATATTGGAGTATATTTGATTAACAATGTTGTGTTAGTTTCAGGTGTACAGCAAAGTGATTCAGTTATACATATACCTGTATCTATTCTTTTTCAAATTCTTTTCCCATTTAGGTTATCACAGAATATTGAGCAGAGTTCCCTGTGTTATATAGTAGGTCCTTGTTGGTTATCCATTTTAAATATAGTGGTGTGTGCATGTCAATCCCACACTCCCTAACAGAGGACATCTCAAATTGAAACATATATACAGTTATTGTCTAAAGTACTTAGAAGAGGCGAGATGTTTGAAAAAGTTTGGGGAAACTAGTGAAACGACTCATTACCTTGTGTTAAACTCATGATCATATACATACGGTGTTGGAAAGGCAGTTCCCAAGTCAGAGGTGTGTGAAGGCAGAGGGCAAAGTTCAGGTGAGTGTGCACTTTCTGTATTCCTGTAGCATCCTATCCCCTTTACCTTGACATTATAAATTGGTCTTTTTAAAGTTATATATGTTCCCCACTCAACTGCGAGCTAAGTAAATGAAAGCTTTTGTCTTATTCCTCTCTGTATCTTCAACATCCAATACAACACCTCCTGGCATATTATAGATATTAAAAGATGTTTGCTGACATTAAGAAAAAACATGGACTATCACAAAATCTGTATTTTCTAATCGAAACAGTTTAGTACTGAGTATATCTTTCAAACATATCTGTTATCACTTAGTCTTGCTCCTTTAGCCAAATCTATTAAAATCTGTTCTGTTCTCCTACTGATTCAGAGTTTGGGTAATTTTCTGCTTCATCTATTTCATAGAATCCCTTTTGAGTAACCCCTGACAAAGCATTCACTGTGAAATTGTCTTAAAATATACTTGGGTTACAAGGAGGAATTCCAATTGCTGCTGCAATGTTATTTCAGTTCTTTGCCAGAGGGGTGCTCCTCTCCAAACACATTTTTTGGCCTCCTTGAAAGACAGTTGAGGCTGGGTCTTCAACCTGGGCCTGTTGGTACCATCCTGATGGCCCCACTGCCCACCCAGCAAGGAGTAGATTCCCCTGAGGACTCTCATGGCCAGAACGATCTACCCTCACAACCCTCTGTCTCACTCTTCCCCAACAGGCATCCTTAGTTCTAGCCACCCTGGACCACGAGCATCTTACTCTGATTTTCTTTTTCTTCTTCATGTAATCAAAGTCTGATCATTCCTCAAGGTCCTAAGGTCTGATTCCTAAGCTGTATTTTTACAGGGGCTTCTCTGTTGTCTCAGCTAAAAATTCTCTATTCTTTGAATGTCCCACATCAGTTGCCACCTCCATTATTATGCTTTTAGGGGAAATTATGTGTACTACCATCCTTAATTAGAATATAAACTATATTTGAAGGAGGGAACCGTGTCCAATTAGTTCTGTGTCTTCTCCTTTTCACTGTATTCCATCCTCTTGTACATAAAAGATGCTTAATAAATGGTTTTGTAAAAATTAAAGAATGTGAGTACCTTGGCTCCCTGTGGGAGTACAGTGGAAAGAACATGCACTGGATCCAGCTCCATCCTTTGTAAGGAATCTTGGGCACATATATTTTAAAGCTTCCTTTCTTCTTCTTGTACAATGACAGTTAAAGAAGCATGGAGGGAAACTAACTAAGCCTTTTAGCTATTGAATTGCCACATTCAAAACTCAGGCTCAAGGAAATTCCCTTTGGTCTCTTCTGCGCTCCTCTTTCCTTCCCCAATAACACCAATGGCATCCTTGACTTTCATTCTTTGTAAACTTGTCTCTTTCTTTCTTCTTATCAGAGAGAGTGCCTTTCCTGCTTTTCTTGCAGCACTGGTATCTAGTAGGAAATAAATATATATATTTTGTAAAAAGATTGGTCTAATAAATGAACAGAAACTCTAATATTCTATTAATTTCTGCCAGTGATGTTTGCTGCTCAGTCATTGAAATATTGTCGGAAATGCTAGAAGCTCTTTTTTCTATTAATTTCTGCCAGTGATGTTTGCTGCTCAGTCACTGAAGTATTCTGGGAAAGGCTAGAAGCTCTTTTTCTGTCTTATTTTCCTCACCCTGCAAAATGGAGCTCACAGATCTCCTCTGTTCTTTAGACATCATATCCCTTATCAATATTTCCCAAAAGTGTTTCCATAGAAGAACACTAGTTTTATCATAGGCACTGGTTAGAAGGAGAAGAGGAAGAAGAAGAAGAAGAAGAAGAAGAAGAAGAAGAAGAAGAAGAAGAAGAAGAAGAAGAAGAAGGAGAAGGAGAAGGAGAAGGAGAAGGAGAAGGAGAAGGAGAAGGAGAAGGAGAAGGAGAAGAGGAAGGAGAAAAACAAGAAGAAGGAGGGGAAGGAGAAGGAGGAGAAGGAGAAGAGGAAGGGGAAGAAGAAAAGATGCAAAGTCATTTGACCAATAAATTTATTTTTCTCTGAGTAATATCTACTGATACCAAAATCAGTTTAGAAGGCACTCTTCTATGTTTTGATCATTTTCTACTACATAGAACCTCTTCTCATTTGAATAGTTTCCTGAAAAATTCCCTAAAATATCGCAATTTTCAATATGAAAATTCCAGGTACGGGAGATATCCTTAGTATTTTTCTTTCTTGATGGCTGTCAACTCCTTCTGTAAAGGCAAATGAAGTCAGTGATTGGGTCTTGCAATCCCTCTAATTCCATTGCATGGGTCACTTCTTTCTAGAACCTCTTTAGAATTGCATAGGTAAAGTACCCCAAGAGGTTTTGAAGCCTTGTAATGGAACTAACAGTTTTTTCAAAGATATTCCTTAAGATATATTCAAATCCTGCATGAAATCATAAATGAGGGAATAATGAGGGGCATTTATTTCTCAGTTTTTAACTGTAATGCTGTCTCTCTACACTCACAATTTATGATGAGTAAGGATGTTTTTTTTGTGAGTGGAATGCATTACGTTAGGAGAAAAAATTAATGGCCATCTGTAAAAGTGGGGATGGCTGGCAAATCTGCTATGCATGTTGTAATAAAAATGGTTTATTGGGCTATCGTGGTCAGACACAGGAACCAAATGCTGCAGACTCCACTGGAGAACATGCTTGGACTTAATACTATTTTCACTTACACTGGAGTCTCTCTGAAGCACTGTTCTGGCCCATTCTGACGGGTTTTTATAAAATGGGTTCGTTTTTGGACTGCTGGGCTTGAACCAAAGATTTCTGGTTTTGAGCCCCAGGTTCCCATCTGCAAATGAAAGTTTGGATCAGACAAACTCTAAGGTCCTAGGCACACAATGCTTCTAGGATTTGAAATCCCTTCTCATGGATAAATTCTAAAAATATCTAGTTAGCCTGCATTCAACTCCACTTCAGCACTGTGTAAGAACAAGAGAAATGATGTACCCACCATCTTTCCAAAATGCTTTGTTCCAGAAAGTGAGGAAGTACTCAGAGAACAGAGACAGATGTGAAAAGCCACAGTTGTCAGCCTGAGGGGAGGCCATTGGCCAAAGAGAAGACCATGTTCCTGAGCCATGAGCACGGGATGCTCTAATGAGATGGGAATTAAAGGATGTTCTGAGCAGTCCACACCTCCCACCTGCACTGGAGCAGGGCCTTTGGGCTTGGTGTGTCCACTTACACTCTCGTTTCCCACCGTTTTCCTTAGCATTTTCTGCTTATAAATTCTTGGAAAAGTTACCTCAGATTCCCTATACTAGACTAGATCATGTGACTTCATTCTGTTTTTCTAGGAAGGCAAGAGCTTATACCTATTGTCCTATTAATATTATAGTGCCCCTTTCACTCACAAAAATATCTCTGTTTTGATGATATATTTATTATTTGACCAATCCATCCAGAGGGACAAAGTTTGGATTCAACCATATACTGCTGGATTTTGTGGTTTTCCCACAAACTTCAGACCAGCTAGCTAGGAAGATTGAGATTTCAGAGCATACCCAGGGTTAATGTGTGTGTGTGTGTTTGTGTTTGTGTGTGTGGTGGGGTTAGGGGCAGGGACCTCTACCCCCATCTTGTTTTTATGGTTCTGCCTGAGGACAAATTAATTAGGTAAAATAGTGAGTGAAGGAGAAAGTTTAAAGAAAGGTGTCCATAGAGAGATCTTTCTATGGCTGGACTAGGGCTTGTGAGTTTAGAAAAAAAAGACATGCTGAGGGATGGTGGAGAGAAGCATGTATCCAGCATAAACCTCTGCAGCTCTGCCCTTGATCAGGGCACTGTGCAGACCACAAGCCTTACATGTGGCCGTAATTTGGGGAAAGGGTGGGGGGACTCTAAAGCACATGGGGAGAATTCTAATTGAATACAGACGGGGATACGTGAGAGGTCCAGGAGCAAACCTAGTCTTGTGGGAGCACAGAGGAAGGGGCCACTACAGGAATCTGAGGGCTGATAGCTCGCAGACCGTGAGATGGGGAGCCTCTGGGCATGTCTCAGGGGCGGTAGGACGTGGGAGATGGTTTAGTGCAACCGCCGAGACCCAGAGCATGCAGGGCCTTGAAAGTCAAGCCAGCGTCAGAGCTCTGCAGGGACCGAACATGTGTATGATGTGTACAGCACTATTTGTGACCGGAAGATTGAAATGCGACTGGAAAAGGATAGACTTGTCCTCGTAGACTTCTCAATAAGTGTCCCCCTCCTTATTTACCTTTGAGGAGCTCATTCTTGCTTACGAGTTGGGCTTTGATTCTGAACAGGTAGACCTTGACCCCTGGGGGTGGGCACCTGGGCTGAATTAGCCAGAGGGGGTCAGCTCTGCCAGCAGGACTCCCCCCAGGATGGGTGGAGCTGTGACTGGCAAAGGTCAGACTTGAGTATTTCTCTCATTTCAGAATAAATGAGAGAAAAAGTCATAGTTCAAGGTTACCCCAGGCAAAGGAAAGCCTAATCTCCTCCAGCTGTGTAGCTCTGACCTGTTCCTGAGTACTCTTTCCTCCATTCTTAGCTCACCAGGCACAGAGCACTGGAGCAGGAATCAGCTTCAGATTCTGATCTCAAGTCAATGACTTATTCTGCAACCTCGGAGGAATCATTTGCAACCCAGCACATGCTATGTGCTGGCCAGGCTTTCATGTCTATCATGCACCCACATGTATGTATTAACCACTACTGTGTATCAGGTGCTGAGCTGGGTGCTGGGTATGCAGATGTAGGCACATCAGAAATGGGACCCATAGTGCTCACTCAATCCCCTGGGGTGATGGTATTTACCTCCATCAGCCAATTGAGGAGAATGGCGTATAAATAGGGTAAGGGGACTTCCCTGGTGGCCCAGTGGTTAGGAATCTGCCTGTCAATGCAGGGGACACGGGTTTGAGCCCTGGTCCAGGAAGATCCCATGAACTGCGGAGCCAGTAAGCCTGTGCGCCACAACTACTGAGCCTGCGCTCTAGCGCCCACGAGCCACAACTACTGAGCCCGCATGCCCAACTACTGAAGCCCGTGCGCCTAGAGCCCGTGCTCTGCAACAAGAGAAGCCACCGCAATGAGAAGTGCACGCACCACAATGAAGAGTAACCCCCGCTCCATGCAACTAGAGAAAGCCTGCGTGCAAAAACGACGACCCAACGCAGCCAAAAAAAAAAAAAAAAAAATAGGGTAAACGTTTTGTCCAAAGTCACACAGGAATATGGTAGACCAGAGATTTATGGACTGATCTCTCTGATATAAAGTCTCAATTTTCCCTTGCCTGCAAAAATATGATGACTGGACTAGATCACTTCCAAGGGCCTTTCTCTCTCTAAAATTCTACAATCCAGTTTTAATTCTATGTAACAGCTTTATGTGATAGCTGGGTCGGTTGATTATCCTTTCAACACCCAGATTCTCAGAAGCTATTGTACATCGATTGTCCTGTTCTCTTTCCAAGATATGATATATCATTGGCAGGCTGAAACATATCATTTTCCATGTGATTAAACTTTTGAAGATATGTTTGGGACAGATCTCACTCTGTAAGACAGAAAAATGGAAAGCTTCGTTCTGTAGCTTAAAGGCTGGTCTCTAGGGACTTGGTAAAGGAATTGGGAGGTTGAGAATCACAGTTTTTCCCAATATGTAAGTGAAGTAAAAGTCATTTTTGTCTTGGGTAAACCTTTGAAATGCTGCTGACAACAACTAGAGAAAACCCAGCTCACTGATGGACGTGTTTCAAGCAAATATGTGCAGACACAATATGTGAACATGTCATCGTGGGGAGCTGGCAGGGTGTAATATTCTGGGGTCCCTGATGGCTCACAAGCCATATCCATGAGGATGAAGATCGGGCTTGTTTGGCCTGAATAGATTAGAAACACACACCTTTGGAAGGAATGGCATTCTTCTGTGCCCTGTATTTTCTCTCCTCCTTACGGTCATATATCCAGCTGCCTAGCCCCTGCCCTGACACTGGAGGTTCACCTTGGAGTCCCACTACCCAGTGCTGCCGGCAGCGTCCTGAGGTTGAGGGCCAGTGAGAAAGCAGCAGAGTGGAAAGAACACGGTGTCCTTGGTCCCAGGCACACTTTGATCCTCATTTGCTTGTATTCTTGGTCCACTTAGTCAATGCTCTGAACCTTGGTTGCCTTCTGACAAACTGAGCAATAATCTTGCAGGATATTTCTGAGATTTAAAAATAAAAAAATGATGGGAAAGAACCCAACCAACGACCAGCACATAGTTGCTGCTCCTTAAATGACGGCTGTCATTTCTATTTTCACCTGTTTGTTTCAACACCTGTTGATCACATAGCATGTGATTATGACTGTGCTTGGTTCAGGGGCCACAGTGAGACAGAAGTGTGATTTGATTTTCCGTTCATCTCCTCACTCTGGTAGTTGAGAACAGAAGGAGTTGGCTACAGGATCCCACTGATCCCTTCCCCTTTCTCAGTTCTGTGACCTCCAGGGGAAGTGCCACTCTTCCTTGTAATGAAGAGACATCTTGGTTCACACCCTGTTCCTTGTCTGGACAGCATATGCAGAATTAGCTCATTTTCTCCTAAGGCTCTTTGTTTGAAAGGGGTGGGTAGATTTGTTAATCCAGTTGCTTATGTATAACTCTCGTCATACAGTCAATTACAGGAGCCTTTGAAAGGCATTACTGAACATGTGTTTGGCTTAATCAGTTTTGACAGCAGTGGGGACGGAGTTGCGAATCAGCATACTGCACAAAGGAGAGTCATTAACGGGCTGGTCCCAGGGCACCGATCCATCCCTCTGTGTGTTCTCAGGGTGACTGTACTGATAAATGTCACCTCTTTATGAACTGCTCTGATCACCTCTACCAGCAGGTTAAAAATAATTGGCTTTTCGAGAATTTTACCAGCCCAGGGAGCTTCCTCTAACTCGTAACAGCAGCAGGAACCACCACTGCCACCAAATAGCCTAGCAGGGCAGACAAGAGCCAGGCTCTGAAGTCAGGTCACCTGTTCAAACACCAGCTGCACCACCTGATAGCCCTGTGACTTGAGCAAATGAATTAACCCCTCCGTGCCTCAGTTTCCTCATCTGTAAAACAGCATCAGTGAAAGAATGATAGAACCTGTCTCAGGAGTAGGGGAGAATACCTGTGAAGCACATGATCCAGCCCCTGGCACACTGTAAGCCCTTAATAAAAGGTGAGGAATTGTGTTCATCACCAAGAACAGTACAAAGACCACTGCTCTCTGCACGTTAGTGCTAACAGGAGACTCAAAGTGTTGAGAGCTTATTTCACGCCAGGATCTGCTCTACACGCTTTATACATAGTAACTCATTATGATCTTCAGCAAATTTGATGAATAAAATTATTTCTATTTCCAAACGGAGGAATCTGAGTGTTAGCAGAGCCTGGATGTGAACCCCCATTTATCCGATGGCAAAGTCTACGCCTGAGAGCAGGGCTCGGAGAATGATTTAGTTCTTAAAGTGCTAGCTTGCCATCATGCTCTGGGCCAGTGACTTTATAGCCCATGAATCTGGCTGTTCTTCTGGAAATCGGGGTGTTGGAGACACGGGGACAAAGGAGAAAACTTTTTTCTCAGTCTTTTAGACTGAGAGACTGTCAACAGAAATAATACATAGAGACTGTCATAATAATAAATAATACAACATAAATAATAGATAATACAACATAGAGACTGTCAACAGAAATAATCAATATACAATCTATAATGGGAATAGAAAAGAGTTTTATCTGAGCCAAAGTGAGAACTATAGCCCAGGAGACAGAGATTCCAGAAGCACTTGAATTGTGTTCCACCAGACTACAAAGTGGGGGATGGTTATCAAGGCAAAACCCACAAAATTATATAAGTAATTTGTCAATAGTTATAACTGGAGTCGGCAAGAAGTAAGCGTGCTTGTTAAGCAAGGATTGGGGTCTGAAATGGTTGCACAGTTACAAGGGGAGACCCTAAGACTATGAGATTGCAGCTGGCAGCTGCCAGCCAATGTTTTGAGAACAGCTTGTGGTGTCCTTAAGTCTGACACAGTTCAGGAAAGTTCTCGGGGTTCTCAGGGATGCAGGAATGTGTCTAAAACCACATCCACAATAGCCATCCGGCTCCATTATGGATGCCTGAAATGCAGTGACTCCATTTTGATTTTTAAATGCATTCTTTTCTGTAATGATTAAAGCAGATGTACAATGCGTGTTTGACAAGCCATAAGACAGGCTGTTCCGATTAGCATAAAGTTCAAGTTAAAACATGTATAAGCCATAATGACTTCCCCATACTTCAATATAGGAAAATTTCTTTTATCAAGACTAAGGCAGAATTTTTTATTTCAGTATAGTTTTCTGGCATACATGTAAAATACCAGGTGCAATGAAAGCTGCTAGATGAACATGTGTGGTCCTGGACATGTAGGCGTGACAGATGTGGGCTTCCTCTTCTTTTCCAGAGCCTGATTTCTTTCAGACATGACTGTTTCTTCTTCTCTTCCCCCTCCTTCTTATTCTTTTTCTTCTTCATTTAAAGCAATGTCAATGTTTTATCCACCCTTCTCTCAGTTTTGCTCTGGCCATCTGCCCTTTAATACAGATTACTTGATAAGATAGCAGAAAGTTCCAGAACATCACTACTCAAAGTGTACTCCACAGACTAGCAACATGGGCATTCTCTAGTTGCTTATTAGAAATATGAAAACTCAGGCTCCCTCCACCCTCACCACCACCCCAGTCCTGCTGAGTCAGAATCTCTCTCTTAACAAGACAACAGGAAATTACTTGACCACTAAAGTCATAGAGGCTCTGGGCTAGAAGGAACATGGGCTTGGGCACCTGGAAGAACTAGATCTGAATCCCAGCACTCCGACTTGTGAAACTGTTTTCTAATTATAAAGTGAACTTAATAATATCTTGCAATATTGTTGTAAGAATTGGTGATAATAAAAGTAACTACATTGATCTGTACCTGGTACTGTATGAAATGCTTGATATCTATATTCTTTCTCATTTCATTTTCACAAGGAAACTATGAAATAGGAGTTAGGTATATCTCGGGATGCAAATCAGGCAACTCAGTTTAAGAGGGGGAAGTACCATGCTCAGGGTTGCAAGTCAGTAGGTGGTAAAATCTACTTCTCAGAGCTTTGGTTCTCCGAACAGTGGAGGGAGTGGTTATCAGAATTATTCCAGCAAGAATGGAGAACCACCTGGGTATTCACTGCTTTATTTCTTTAATTCCTGTATGTCTTGCTGGCATCACTCAAATAACTTCACATTCTTTATTTCTTCAACCGCTGTTACACCATGTATAGAATGTCATGACCTCGATGCCTATAAAACAATGTCCTTTCTAATGAGCAAAGCATGCTTCCCTGAAACAATACATCTGCCAGGGATAAACGTGAGTAGAACACCTAACAGAGGTCTTCAAGGGTATGGTTTTCCCCCTGATATAATTCACTTTCTCCTCTCCAGGGTAGCTAGAGGGCAACTTCCCTTGCTTCTCTGAGGTCTGACCCCTTTGGCTAAGACCAGGGTCCCTCCTTTTCCACTTGAAGGTGACTCTCAGACACAACCCTGAAAGCAACCTTCCCCTTAGCGGTGCCTTGCCTCACCCTATCTGGTCCACGTGGTCCCTTTTGAGATGCGTGTAAGTGCAGAAGCATGATGACCACCTTCTCAAAATGATCCTGCACTTTTGGTTTAATTGAATTCCAAATCTCAGAGGCAGAAAATTAACCCACCTGGAAAGAGGGAAAAATATGTATGATATTCATGCATTTGAAATTTCAACAAAGACCCCTTCACTGAAACAACTGAGTAAGAGGTCTCAGGGAGACATCAGGTCTAGCCTTCCATGGGCTTCCCTACTTCCTTTGCACTGGATTCATCGTTACCAGTTGCAAGGGACATGAGGGCAAAGCTCGCCTTCTCCAGCAGCCCAGGAAAGAGCAGTGAGGACCATGACAGTGGAGTAGGTGCTCCTTCCCTGCGAAGCCTCCGCTGCAGCTCTGCGGGGCCTTTCCCCTCCCTTCTGGTGCTGGGAAGCCTGACACATAAGGTTAAATGCCTTTTTCATAGGCTTTTTGAAATCATACTTGAAGAGTCTGGTTTGATCTCTCTAGTGGTTTCAGCTTGTACTATTGTCAAAAGGGTCTCTTGTTATGATGGTTACAATTAAAAAAAAAAACTTCCCCAAATTAGCAGGGGAATTCATTTCTGATATTTTTAATTTGGTGGAACAGCATGGGCTCAGATTAATCCAGGGGTTTGGAGAGACACTATGTTCTCTGTGACGTGGTCTTGCTCAGCTGCATCTCGAGGGCGCTGAGATGCGTGCCGTCTATATGGAATTCTATGACCACTTGGGCAGTTGACTGACCCATTTTTTTGGTCTGAAACTTTTATAAAACATTATTACTGAATATTTTAAAACTGGCTACTCATATGTCTTTCTGCCTGAAATGTTATGGAAATTTAGGTAACTTTTGTATGTTGTCAAGCAAATTGGTCCTTTGGCTACATGGCACTGTGTGACCAGATAATTGAAGAAAACACAGAGATGGTTATGTACAGCTGTCTCTTTTTTATATCAAAACCTTCTTCAGGTGTCTAAGAAGGGTCTCAAAACAAATATGAAGGACAGAACTCTCTAACCCTTGTGTGAGGAAAAGAGCTTTCTTATCTTTTTTAACAATAACTTTTAATCTTATTCAAAACAATATATACATACAAAAATTTTGGAAACTGCAAGTGAGCATAATAATAGTAATAAATAGTAATGCTTATAACAATTATGATGATTGAGTAAAATAACATACAATCTCATGGTCTAGAGATGGAAGAATAGTTTCTTTTCAAATATTCCCCTCCCTGAACCCAGCGGGGTCTATGTTTCCAAACATGGGTCTTCATATTACCTATGAGCTTTGGTACCTACTTTTTCATTGAAAGTGAACTCCCCCTGTGGTAATTCTTCTACCACAGAGGTCTGTAACGGGTCAAACAGTAAATGTTGTAGGCTCTGTTATAACTCTTTACACTGTTGTTGTAGCATGAAAGTAGCCTTAGAATAGGTGTAAAGATCAGGCATGGCTGTATTTCCAAAGACTTCATTTATGAACACTGTCATGTAAGACCAAATAATCTTCTTCTTTTTATTTTTTTCAACCACTTAAAAAACGTAAAAAACTTTCAAATCTTAAGACCAAATAATCTTCTTCTTTTTATTTTTTTCAACCACTTAAAAAATGTAAAAAACCTTTCAAATCTTACGAGCCACACACACAGGCATGGGTCAGACTTGACTCTGAGGCTGTTCTTTGTCTACCCTGCTCTACCCCATCTCTTTGGGCAGCAGGGTAAGTTTGCAGTGCACTGTACATTACTTATTTGTGCAATTTCTTAATGTCGGGCATGGAACTTATCTCCGTTTTATTTTCTACTCTTTTAAATTGTAACATTAATGAACATCTCTGCAGTAAAATTGCTGGATTAAAGGGTATTCCCGTTGCCAATGATTTGGCTGTGTATTTCCAGTTTGCCAAACAGGCAACTCCCTACCAGCTTAGTCCTCACCGGGGATGAGAGGAAGGTGCACAGAAGAGGGAAGGAATGGAAAATAGAGGATCTGGTAGTTGCTACGTGCCTGGTGGTTGCCACAAAAAAGCTGGTGAAGGGGCAGAAAAGCACGCTGCCAGCAAAGAGATGAAGGCAAAGCTTTGTGTCATCGTCCCTTTCCTTTGGCAAATAAAGCAACATTTCTGGAAGGGGCATCAGTCCTTTGCCAGATCCTGGTCTCCGGCCCCTGTTGCTGCCGCCACGGGGCTACATTTGAAATGGGGTCCATGTAATTGACCGGGTCCTGACTCATCCACTTCCTCAATGGTCCACAATTAGCCCGACTGTCCTTCTCAAGGCAGGCCTGTCAGAAGGGGGAGGTTAGGCCCAGCGGGTGTCTGGCCTCCTCCACCACCTGTGTGTATGGTCACAACTCCTCTCGAAAGTGGCGATGAGCCCTGCTCACTGCTCACCCCTCCTTCCCTCCTGGCGATTTACACTCTGGGGCCCTGATGTCCTTTCCTGCTAGAAACCTTTGTCAGAGCCCTCTTGGTCCTTCAAAATGGTCCTAATACTATTGAACCACAGAATGGAAAGGGTCAGAGCCTCAATCTTTTACCTCCCAGAAGGCGCTTTCATTCATATGGATTTTGCATCGGCTTGTCAGCAGACCAGCTATGCAGACACAGGAGGTGGTGAGAGGGGCAGGCCTGTCCCAGTGCCACACGGCCTCCTAACAGCCTAGCACGGGCAATGTGCACACCTCACATTCGCCCAACTAAAAGCAACTTTCAAGAAATTCTTTCTGGAATTACGAAGATCTGATGAAGACTACATGCTGCAATGTTTCTTATGGGAGAAAACAAAAAGGACTTTTTCAGGCAGCCAGCTCCCTACACCAATAAGAAGTTTTCACGTTTGCAGAACGGTGTGCTGTTTATTTAGCGCATGTCTTGACGCCCAACTTGCTGAATTGTCCTCAGCTTCTCTGTCTCCCACACTTGAGCCATGCTCTGGCCAGTACAAAGACAAAGGACTCAACTTCTGTGAACACCTACTAAGCACCAGGCCCAGTGCTTGATGCTTCTACAGACACGACCCCACACCTTATTGACTGATTTTTCTTTATTGAGGAATAATCAACAAATATAACTGCATGTATAAAAAGTATACAGCATGATGATTTGATATATGTTGTAGAATGATTACCAAGATCAAAATAATTCATACACCCATCACCTCACCTTGTTAACATAGTGGGCTCTTTTTCCAGTCTTTAGAGCAACGCTGTATTAGTTCACTAGGGCTGCTATAACAAAATATCACAAACTGAGAGCTTAAACAACGTGAATGAATTTCCTCACAGTTCTTGGGACCAGAGTAGGAGGTCAAGGTGCCAGCAGGGTTTGCTCTTTCTGAGGCTGTGAGGCAGAATCTCCTCCAGGCCCTTCTCCTGGCTTCTGGTGGTTTACTGGAGATAGTTGGTGCTCCTTGGGTCCATGGCTTGTAGACTCATCACCCAGATGTCTGCCTTCATGTTTACATGATGTTCTCCCTGGGTGTGTGTGTGTCCAAATTTCTACTTTTATAAAGACACCAGTCACACTGGGTTAGGGGCCAACCTTACTCCACTATGACTTCATCTGATCCAGTTACACCTTCAAGGAGCCTATTTCCAAATAAGGTCACATTCTGAGGCACTGGGAAACTTCAACATATGAATAGTATTTTAACATATGAATGCTTAGGGGACAAAATTCCACCCCTAACAAACCCTATGCCTTAGACTTTGCTACATGTACTTTAAAGATGAAGATGATGAAACCTTGAAAAGATTAATAATCTTCTAAGGTCATCTAGCTTGTAAATCTGACCCTAAAACCTAAACTCTGTCTGATAAGTCTTGTTGTTTCCGAAGAGCGAGCAACTGTACTCCACGTTGTTGATTTTCTGAGTCAGCCTGCAGGTTTTGCGGTGAATTTAGACTTTGGGAGGCTGAGTCCTGATGACCTGCTGCCTGCCCTTCTGCCTTCAGCCTTGTCCCTCTTCTGCATGGATATACTTGTTTATTAGCTGTCTTTGTTACAATAAAGACAGAATTAAAGTTTGCATCACAAATAGCTGAAGCCAGGGGCTTTTAGTTTTCTGTAAAATTAAATTCTAGTGAAATCTCTCCTGCATTTTCTTAGCAGGGAGGTAAGAGGCCCACTTAGATGCTATTTGTGGGCTGCATTTTTAAATGAATGCAGCTGGGTATTTTGATTAAATGCATATTGAAATCCACTTATAACTAGTGAACCAAGACAATGAAAGGGCCTCCATGCACCATTAAGATTGTTTTCTGAAATTGTTCAAGTTAAACAATTCAATAGGATGTTGCTGTGCTCTGGTGTCTCCTAGAAACGGGCATCAAGCCTGTGAACAGTGACACGTGCCAACCCCTGGGAGACAGTACTGTCCAGTGTAGGAGGTCCAGACCAGAGGTGCTGTCTGGTCCAGGGTGAAAACATTTGCTAGACCAGATTTCAGTGCACTGCTTGAGGTGTATCAGGTGCTCAGTGAATTTTAAATAGAATCACTGAAATGGTTTCTTACAATGCAGAGGAGTTCCGGGGCTGGAGTTAAAGCTTCCCAATTAACATGGCAGCATTTAGAACATGTTCCCATCTTCAAATAGCTGCTTTTTCTGTGGGTTCTCAGAGCCATCCATGTAAGCATTCCCTTTCCTTGGGATCTAGTCACTCGGATGCTGCAGCAGACAATTCCTGGGAGGCACTCACAGATCCCACACCCCTGCGGGCTACTGGGCTGTAAGCTGACCTCAAGGTTTGGATGGGGAGGGAAGTAGTGATCATTTACTCCATTGACATGCCCCTGTAGGTACCACTATGAGCTAGAAGCCGGAGTCACAGAGGTCAAAACACGTGCCACAGGCTGGTGGGGGAGACAGACAGACAGATGAGTGTAATTCAGTGTGATCACTGCTCTGATGGCAGCGGTCCAGGTGCTGGGAGAGACCTGGAGTCTGAAACCTGATGTAGGGATGGGAAAGGCAGGGGACTAGGGATGTAACCCCAGAGTTGAGTTTTGAAGAAGAGTAAGAGTTAAGCAAGAGAAGGATGTCCAGAGAGCATCATAAGCAGAGAGAAGAGAATAGGCCCTGACAAGCTTTGGAGGAGGGACAGTGGATAGAGTAAACTCCAGAAGATAGCAAACTATAAGGTTTACAAACTTTAATCATCTCGGCAGAGGAGAAATAACATGAAGGGTTTTCAAGCCCAGCCGCTTGTTACTTAACTACTTACCAGCTGCCATAAAATCGCATCCCTTCTCGGGGATGACCTGAGGCCAGAGTAACTGAGTAATGTGGCTTCCAGACACATGGAGATTTCGGTCAAAATTCTCTTTGGGTGTCCTCACCGTCCTCTCTAAAAGCCCTCCCTTGTTAATCTGGAAATGCCATATGCAGTGTGTGTACCAGGGAAGATGTGAAGAAAGAGTACCGTTCTTGAAGATTATTAGCATATACAGATGATTTTAGGATTTAAAGTTACTCTGAGAGTCTTCTGGTCAAATAACCCATCCAACACCTTATTAACAATTGGTCATTTTTGCCTTTGCCTGAATCCAATCTGCTGTTAACATCTTTAGCTTAAAATATTTATTTTTTTCTCTTTTTAACCTCTCTTGATGTAACATCAAACAAAAACCCAGTCTTCCACATGACATGATAGCCCTTTTGATGTTTGTTTTGCCTTAATCTTCTCTCTGTCAACCTGCCATGATAGAAAGAGCTTGGATTAGGTAGTTAAGAAAACTGGATTAAAATCATCACTGTCTTAGTTAATATTTACCTTTGATACAGGAATTCCTACATTGACTAAACATCTCTGGGTCTTCTGGTCCTTCCTCATCTAATTATTGAGTTTCCAGACTTATCCAACCCTTTTAAATCAATCATAATCCCTAATGCTCATTGACTTAAGGTTTTTAAAACTTTTTCAGTATTTCATCTTCCATGATATGTCAGAATTTGAATGGGAGAACATCATCTTAAAAATCATATATGCTTCATGAAGACAGTAATAATGTTGGTTTTACACACCACCACCTGCAGGGCCTCGAATGATGATGGTGCTCAATACCTGGATAAATGAATGAATTAAATACTCTTGATATGTGGAGGTTTCTTCCTGAAATGTCTAGAATCTTGCCTGTTTAAAACTAATAACAGCTAGTTTTTTTTTTTTTTTTTAGGCAAATGAATGTACTAGGTGTTGTGCTAGACACTTCACTTTCCTTATTTTGTTTAATCTTTATGATTTGTCCAGGCAGTTGGTTCAATGGTTAAGGGTAAAAGCTCTGGAGTCATGCTGTCTGCTTGAATCCCTGCTTTAGCATAAGTAGCTGTGTGTCCTTGAGTGAGTTACTCAAGCTCTCTGTTCTCACCTTCTCCATGTATAAACGGGGACACTGATAGTAGCTTCTACCTGTTAGGGTCCCATTCTGTGCTGAGGGTCCCTTCACATGTGGGGACCGTTCTTGTAGCCATGATGCTGTTTCTCAGTCCAAATCCCCTGCGATCATTCTTTCCCACAGTTCTGTGCTCCCCTGCCCAGCACACTGTGCATTTGCTCTAATAGCCCTCAGCAGCAGCTCTCGTTGAGCCTCCTACCCTGCTTTGTCTGCCTGGAGAACATGGGAGCTCAGGGCGTCTCAGATGCCATTAGCCAGAGGCTGGCAGGTGCAGGAACCTGCTAGCCCATCTCCAGGTGAGACACCCCCATGCTCCCCTCGGGACCACTTCACCTGAGGTTGCACACTCGCGTGGCTTCTTCCTCTTTCCCATCCTGCTTCCCACTCTGCCTTGCCAGTTTCTCCCGTGAGCACTTCTTCAACAAGGCACCTATACAGGGTCTGCTGCTGGGGACCCAGAAGAAGTGTTTCTTCTGCAGAGAATGAACTGTGTCTCAAAAAGCCATCGTTGTATCACTAGTCATTAGAGAAATACCAATCGAAACCACAGTGAGGATGGTCATCCGCACCCCGGCCAGGATGGCCATCATCAGAAAATCTACAAACAACAAATGATGGAGAGGGTGTGGAGAAAAGGGAACCCTTCTGCACTGTTGGTGGGAATGTCAATTGGTACTGCCACTATGGAGAACAGTATGGAGGTTCCTTAAAAACTAAAAATAGAACTACCATGTGACCCAGCAATCCCACTACTGGGCATATACCCTGAGAAAACCATAATTCAAAAAGAGTCATGTACCACAATGTTCATTGTAGCTCTGTTTACAATAGCCAGGACATGGACGCAACCTAAGTGTCCATCAACAGATGAATGGATAAAGAAGATGTGGCACATATGTACAATGGAATATTACTCAGCCATAAAAAGAAACGAAATTGAATTATTTATAGTGAGGTGGATGGACCTAGAGTCTGTCATACAGAGTGAAGTAAGTCAGAAAGAGAAAAACAAATATCGTATGCTAACACATATATATGGAATCTAAAAAAAATGGTCTGATGAACCTAGGGTCAAGACAGGAATAAAGACGCAGATGTGGAGAGTGGACTTGAGGACACGGGGAGGGAGAAGGGTAAGCTGGGATGAAGTGAGAGAGTAGCACTGACATATATACACTACCAAATGTAAAATAGATAGCTAGTGGGAAGCAGCCACATAGCACAGGGAGATCAACTCGTGCTTTGTGACCACCTAGAAGGGTGGGATAGGGAGGGTGGGAGGGAGACACAAGAGGGAGGGGATATGGGGATATATGTATATGTACAGCTGATTCACTTTGTTATACAGCAGAAACTAACACAACATTGTAAAGCAATTATACTCCAATAAAGATGTTAAAAAAAAGGAGCCATAGTTGTGTCCCTTTAGGAGCACACAAAACTAGTCTCTTCTCTTAGACGTGCCAGCAATGATTTGAGAAGAGCTCCTGTCTTTCTCAAATCTTCTAAAGCTAAGACCCTTTAGGTTCTCTTCTTACTGTTTTGTACAATTTCTGTACCACCTATTGGAGGCTCTACGTTTTTAGACTCTCCTGCCGGAGGATGGTTGTTGGTTTCCTCTCTGTGTTATCCTGCACCTGGAGACTAGTGTCCTGTCTGATCTCTGCATGATGCTAAAGTAACAGGAGCCCAGCTCTGGTCCTTTGGCTCAGTTCTTTAAACACTTGGAAATATTGCTCAGTTGTCTGGTGTGTCCTGAGTCTCATTTCCTCGTCTGTAAAATGAGGAAAATCATACTACCCATCTTACTGACCTCAGCGTTCTTTGTTACTTGTTAATTCTCTCTCTCACTTGTTAATTCCTCCTTTCCCTTTCATACTCAGCTCAGGTTTCCCTTATTCCGAGATTTCCCTAAATTTACAGGCGAGGGTAGGTACCCCTCGTGGTTCTCCCACCACACCTCATGCAGGTCTCTATCAGAGGCAACTATCAGCTTTAAAATAATCTACTGTCTCTCTTCCCAACTGGACTATATTGTGGGCTCACTGAAGACAGGCATCACCTCATTCTCTTCTGTGTCTTCTTCCTCTTGACCAGTTTCTGGTCCATGATTGGTACTCAATACCTACTTGTTGAAAGAATGTAAATGTTAAGGATTTTTAGAATCACAAGAGCTTTGCCTCCTTATGAAAATATTTAATATAATATTCTGCTTTTTTGGGAAATAAACCAACATAAGGAATTGTTTTCTACATGGTTTATGTTGTTCTTAGTAGATCATCTGGGTTTATGTAGTTCTTCTTATGACTGCAGTCATTCTTAAGGACTCTTGCATGGACTTATTAGTAAAATTATAATGGCCTTATAATTAAAAGATTTATAAATGACTTAGAATGTGTTGGTCTAGCCCATATCTCACAGTATTCATTTAGTGAAAATACTGGAGGTTGATTAAAATATCATCAAAATAGCTTGTTGAGATGCTATATTTGCTACCAATGAAACACTGCACCTTCCCATCCATTCTCAGCACTTTAGTTTTACACAATATGTGTTTCTTCATATTCTGTGTGGTGATTTACAACATATTATGGCTTATGACTCCTAAGAAGTGTGGCAGGATTACATCCTTCCTCCAACCTGTGACCAAGTCTTGGTGAGATGCATTCCGATGAGTTCCTGAACCATTACATGTTTAGGATAGAGGAGCAGCGAGAGAGACCACTTTGCTTGCAGAACCTGTAATGAATCCCCAGGCATTTTTATCGTTCCCCTATATATTTTGTGGCAAGGATTCTCCCCATGCTTGCAATGGTTCCTAATGATCAAATTTTTTCTGGCTCTGTTTAATATTTAGTAGACTATTTAGTAGAAAAATCAATGGACTTAGAAGACCAGGTCTTGAGTCCTGGTTTGGCTTCTAGAATGTGTTGTGATCTCAGGTGAGCTTCATAGCTGAGCTGAACTTCAGTTTGCCAGCCTATAAAATAGAGGCACAGGTAATACCTACCACAAACACCACTGTGAAGACTCAGATTATATTGAAGAAAGAGCTCTAATGACATCAGAGTGTATCCAAAGGTGGGGTCTTCTTCATGCCTCATCTGCACTATACTACTTGTTCTGTGAGCGTCTGTAGACTTACTTAGAAGGAAATCTTGTCCTTCTCTATGGAGAAGTTTTTTCAGTTCCCAGGCCTAGGGCCAGGACTCCCTCGGCCACTGCAGTGGACACACCAGGCTCTGCTTCCTTCAGCCCCTTTCTGGTTTCATGTCCACTGGCTCCCTCTGTGCTTCACTCCCAACAGCCAGCACCTCCTTGTCATGGTTACATCTGTCTTTTGGCTGCTGAGAGCCATGTGTTCTGTCCGTACATTTGGAACCCACCCTCCTGCCATGGAGTGTCTGAAAACTTACCTCCCTTGAGGGTCAGCCTATATGTAGCCCAAGACCAACACAGGCAGAGCAGACAAATTCCCGAGACTCTTCTTCTCCAGTCAGGACAATTTTGACTTATAACCTGCATTGTTTCCAGTATTTTCTTGTGGAATTGAACTATGGTTCCCCTTCCACAGTATTTTTTCTTGATAGTTTCTGCTGGTTTGGTTTCCTTCCCTTCTTTTTCTTTCTCTCCTCCACCACACTTATGGTTTTTCCAAACAATATATTCCAGTGTATCACTTCCACACCAATCCTGCACTCAGGATCTGCATCTAGGGAAACCCTCCTGAGACAACTATGACTCTTTTAACTACGGTGAAAGGAATGGCTATACCTGCTGTTAACATACATGTGGGTGGTCACAAATTCTCCAGGTCAGAGGAACAGAAACTCCATTGAGGGGCAATATTGTTATAGACACCTGGTTTTTGTTTCTGGTTTGCTGTTCTCAAAGATCCTGAAAGATAGAGAGAATGATCATCACTTTGGACATGAGAAAACTCAGAGAAGCTAAATCTCTTAGTCCTGAGTCACACATCTTGAAAGAGCCTTGGTTCCAGTGAGTTTTCGAGCTGAATGAACCCAAGTTGGGGTGGCAGACAGAACTCCAGGGTGACCCCAAGGTCCTTGCATGTCCTACTGAATGTGAGTTCCACAAGGACACAAATCATGGTGTCTTTTGTTCATTAAAACCCAAATACCTAAGACAGAACCTGAACCATAGTGTGTGCTCAATAAATATTTATGGAATGAAACCTCAGGAGTCATTCATTTAAGAGGCAGGTAGGGGGGCTTCCCTGGTGGTGCAGTGGTTGAGAATCTGCCTGCTAATGCAGGGGACACGGGTTCGAGCCCTGGTCTGGGAAGATCCCACATGCCGCGGAGCAACTGGGCCCGTGAGCCACAACTAGTGAGCCTGCGCGTCTGGAGCCTGTGCTCGGCAACAAGAGAGGCCGTGATAGTGAGAGGCCCGCACACTGTGATGAAGAGTGGCCCCCACTTGCTGCAAATAGAGAAAGCCCTCGCACAGAAACGAAGACCCAACACAGCCCAAAAAATAAATAAATAAATAAATAAATTTATTAAAAAAAAAAAAGAGGCAGGTAGGACACTGGTGAAAGAAGATGTAAGGAATATATTTCTGTTAAGACACAATCTCTGCAAAGTCTTCCCTTAAATTTTTTTCATGGTCTCCGGGCCAAATGTATTTGTTTTCCATTGCTGCATAACGAATTACAGAGAAGAGCTATTGAAACGAGGCATATCATCTCATGGGCTCTGTTGGTCAGGAGCACAGGCATGGCTACCTGGGTTCTCTACTTCCTAGTCTGCACTTCTGGGGTGAGGGGCTGAGGTTCTCGGGGCTGCTCCCAGCTCCCTGCCATGCATCCCACTTCATAGGCCATTGGCAACATGGTGGCTGTCTTCTTCAAGGTCAACAGGACTGACCTTGGTCCTTGACAATCACGCTGCTTTTAGGATCTCTGCAATGGGGTAAATGGACTCGCTCAGCTTCCACTGCATGCTTCCAGGCCTGCACTCCACTCTGCACTGCACTCTGGAAATTTTCAGATGCTGTGAATTTTACCAAAGCCCACACTGAGTACCCTTGGCATGGCCCTACCGTGGAAGCAATTCATGGTGATTTTGGACTTTTGGAGCCGTCTCCTGAGGTGAGAAGGGACATATCAAAAATGCTTAGATGCTGCGCTTAGACAAACTTGCTTTGAAACTTGCTTTATATCTTACTAATTGTGTGAACTTGGGGAACTAATTGTGTGAACTTGGGGAAATTACCTAACTTCTCTGACCCTAAGAAATAAATAGACAATAATTGTTGGTTGAATAAGAATGGAATACGATTTACACACATAGAGATATTAAGATATAGCTCCTAATACCTAATTAGGATATCTATTAGGATATTAGGATGACCTAAGATTCTGGGTAGAAGGTACGTTAACAACAAAGATGTTGAAGTAATAGAACACTGTAGGAAATAACGTTTAGAAAGTAGGGAGCAGATCTTTCTGAATTTTAAATATGAGGATAAAGCATTTGAACTTCTCCTGTAGTTCAAAATTTCCAAAAGTGTGTTTATTACAACACTATCTCAAAGAAATATTGATACAATAGTGTAAGCAAGATTATAGAGTCAGTTGGAAAAAAGGGGGTTATGTTTGCTTTCCTGCATGCCTTTTTTAACATCTTCCTGAAGTTTTTAATACACGTTGTGATAGCTAAAACATGGGGATATGTTTTGCAACCTTCCCAAAAATATTTGTTCACTGACTTTCTTTTTCAGATGGCATATACTAAAACTAGCAACATAGAACCAACATTGGTTAATGGAAAGTCTTTGAGAAACTCTCAGCTAGAGCATGATATGCCTCCTAGAAACATTGCCTATTGGCTGTCTCCCTGTTCTTTCAGCTCAGAGAACTAGTTTGCTCTCTGCTCTCTGGGGCAATCCTTTAGATCCATAAAGACAGCTCTTGTTTCCTGCCTCAGACTTTTTTCTTCCATGCTAAATGTCTCCAGATCTATAAGCTGCCTTTCATGTGTTGGCCTGTTTGCATGCCTCTTACCATCTGGGGGTCAGAAGTGAATTAGAATTCTAGGTGCATTTTGGCAAGAGGGACCGCATTTCCTTACGTATAAAGTGGGATGGATGCACGAGACTGGTTTCCCTTTTTCTCAGTCTTAATTATATTATGTAGTTATGGCAAACTTTGCTGTTTGCCGGTCGTTGTCAGCCATGAAATCTGGACCTTTTTTTTTTTTTTTGACACACACACACACACACACAAATACTGATTTTTTTTTTTCTTGAGAGCTCAATGATCTGAAATATTTTTGGCACAAAGACATTTTGTGGGAGTGGGACCGGGGGCGGGGAGAGGAAAGGAAATGAATTTTGTGCTTTGCACTAAAGCCAGGCTTTTTCTGGTTTTACTAATGGAAGGTGATTATAGAACATTTTAATACCAGAAAGGTTTGAAAGCCATTATGCTTCTCAGCAGATCTTAAGCTCTCCTGCTTGATGACTACTGCCTTGGTAAGGTGGATGGTCTCTGTCTCTGTCTGTCTCTCATACAAACACACGCACACACACGCGTGTGCACACAGCACACCCCGAATGCAACAATAAAGAGTTGACTCTGCTCTTAGTTGCCATGCCTTCCACAACTCCTGTACTGCTGTCTGGAGGCGCTGAGCAGCTTCACAGTACTTGGAAACGCTGACATAAAATACAAAGACGATCCAATTACACTTTCGGCAACTGCATTTCATTCCGCTAATGCTTACAAATTAAAGGCGTCTGTCGCTGCCTGCATGAGACGGTGCGGAGAGCGCCTCCGATCTCATGAATTTTAGAGTGTGCTCTCCGGAAATGCAGAAACAGATCCAAAGGTAAGGAGTTGACACACAGCTCGTAATCCCTGTCTAGTCAGTATGAAAATCTGTCTGTGCGGGGAATGCAAAACCTAGTCACCCAAGTCCCGGGCCATCGGGAGTGTTATTTTACCAGATCAAAGGCAGGGCTTCCCTGACGTGAAGTATTTACAGTGGAATTGCTTTTCTGGGTTGAAAAGCGTGCATGCTCTCAGCTCATTTCAATCAGTACTGTTTTGGTCGTTGGCCTTCGCTTTTCAAAGCTTTCAGCGTGTTCACTGATGCACTGATGTTCACTGTGATGCTGTGAGATCAGGATTATCCCTCACACATTGGGCTGCTGAGGCTGAGGAGATTTTACTCACCTGTCTAGGTGACCCAGTCTGTGGCGTCCTCACTTGCTGGATGCTGACAGCATGGAGGAGGGACTGTGGCAGATCATCAGCACAGATGGTCCAATCGCCCTGATCCCTACATGCGCATTCAAAGGTAAGGACAGTTCTGACCAATGGGATGTGATGGAGGTGGTGCCAATCCCAGCCAAGGCCTGAAGAGGCCTTGGAAGCTTCCACTTTTGCTCTCTTGGAAGCCCTGCCTGGGTTTTCATGAAAACACTCAACTCCCCCATCCCCAGCTGAGCCCATTCAACAGAAAAGGAAAATAATAGATCATTGGTATTTCAGCCACTAAATTTGGGAGTAGCTTGCTGGGTGATAAGAAATCACTGAAACGGGGACATACGCATCTTCTCTTCTCTGGACCAATATTTGAATTGGGATGTAAAGCACTGTCTCCATGTGACTGTGGACAGACTGTCCAGTCTCTGTGGGTCTTGGGTTTCTCTTGTATAATGAGTGTTGGACTAGATGAAGAATGTTAATGCCAGACATAGCCACTGACTCTACTTCCTCCTTCTCCCATGCCAGGCATTGCTCTCAGAGCAGAACAGACTGTCCTGATGAGCTCAGCTGGGGCCTCAGAACACTACTCAATGCAAAGTTCCAGAAAGAAGGGTTTATCAATGTCAATAGCTTAGAGCTGCTATTTCACATGGAATCTTGTCATCCCTTGACAAGATAATTTCTCAAATTCTTTCCAATTCTAGCATTTCCTGTTCTGAAATATCTTTTTGGATTGTATAGGTGCAGAAGAAACAAATTATGCCTATAGCTCTAACTCCTTCATCATTAGTTACACCCATCCTTGACTCCTGATCTGCCTTTCTTACTGCAGTACCATGTTATTTTTTCTTGTCCTGTGGAAATTCCAGGATCAATGAAAAACAAGGCTCAGTGTCTTTGCTACCATCCTACCCTGGAAGGGCAGTAAAGTCCAGTAGGTGTCCCCTACAGAAAGCTGGAATTTTGTGAACTTCTTGGCTCAGGATGAAGGAGAGAGAAGAATGAGGAGGCAGAGCAGGAGGAGAGAGAGACATGAGACCAAAGAGGAGGGAGGACTTTGCCTGCAGCATCTCCAAAAGCAGCTTTAAGTTGTTGCTATATTTTTGTTTTAATAAAAGCACATGGCCATTTTTTTTCTTTATTGTTTTATTCTTTTCATTACAGCTCAGCTAAAACCATATAATGCTGGAGTCAGCTCTTCCTAAGAATTAGTCTTTTCAAATGGGCCATAGAGATTTGATAAAAGTCATGGGTTTTAACTGAATTTCTCCTAAGGGTCTCCCAGGGATGGAAGTGTGACTGAGGCAGGTTGACTTCCTGACACACCCCTGGGGAGGCCTTATCACGTCTCCCCAAGCAGATCATCATTTCTGTTCTAAGTGGGCTTTTCATACCTCAAGGAGGCACTGTACAAACCTTGGGCTCGACAAAGACTTCCTTGTTTCCTGAAGTTGGGCTGACTGTACCCAGTCCTGGTGTCAAGGAGTCACACTTATCTAGTACCTTCCTTAATGAACAAGGACTCCCCGCCCCCAGGTCTTATCCAACTTCTGTTGCTGGTGACTTTCTGGAAATGTACTGCATTTCTGTTAAAGTGATGGACTGTTGGTAGGGGGTCTGGGTGGGTGCAGGGCTGCCCCAGGGGCAGGCAGTTTGCCCTTGGTGAGCTCCCATCCCTAACCTGTCAGTCTGAGCCTTGACAATGGGTGCTCAGCACAAGCTCAAGCCCTTCCTCCCCCAGAAAGCTTTCCATGAGCACCTCAACCCAACTCTGCTGCCTCCATCCCCTTCTGAAACCTATTCTATATCAGAAGCATCTTTGCTTATCAAGCCTGGCTTGTCTCCTCTGGGCGGAGCTGGGAGTCGGCTGTCAGGCAGCAGCTTTGCAGTACAGAGTACAGTGTAGTGTTCAGATGGTGTCCGCCAGCCTCATCGCTCTTGTGTCCTCTTTAATCTGCTGCAAACTGGGGCACTTGGTAACTATGTGTTGGGAAGGATGATGACTGAGGGAGGGAAAGGATGAGGGAAGAGGACTCTATCCTCACTGGCAGCTCAAGTTCTCTGCACGAATCACTTTCCCTCTTTGGGACTTGATTTTTTTCTCTCGTTAAAATCAACAAGGTAGACACAATGATCTTTAAGGGCTGCATGATTCTGCCCTCTTAGGGGTGGTCCTTGGAAAAGGATGATTAGTCAGTGTCGTCTGCACAGGGGCCTCTCCTCCTGGGGTCCCCATGCTCACATGTTGCTTTGGTTTGTGCTTTCACTGTGTATGATGGACTGCATGCCCTTTTGTTCCTTTCCTCTGAGCATGTGCGCGTGCACGCGCGCACACACACACACACACACACACACACACACACACACACTTCCCTGAGACTGGATGAAAGGAGACGGGCCCAGGGCCACATTCCCCACTGGCCCTCGACGCCCCTGAGCAGGCCTGTGCATGCAAGTCCTGGCTCTCGATCTCCCGATGCTTTTCTCTCCTCCTCTCAGTGGGTATCCAACACCAGTGAAATGGTGGCGACAGCATGTGGGTGACGGTGGGCAGCATGGGCAGTGCACATTTTGAGGCATCACCTTAAATATGCATCATGACCAGTTTACAGATCAGGAAACAGAGACCCAGGAAGTTTCCGTGACTTGACCAGGGGGTAAGTGCAGGCCTGCCTCGTGACTCCCAGCTTGCCTGACTCCAGAGCCCACAGAGTTTCTGCCACATGCTACTGTGCCTTTCCCACTGCATTTCAAATCCTCCAGAAAAGTGAGAGATGCTCTTCCAGGCTTGGATTGAGCAAAGGTACAGAAGTTCAAGGTGCTGTGTAAGTAGCTGTTCCATGAACAACCCAAGAGCCCGGTTCTCTTCCCTCCCCAGCGGATTCTTCCCAGCACAAGTGCCCGTCTGTGTCAGAGTGGCCCAAGTTTATTTCTTTCTGGTGAGTTTTTATATCTCCCACCTCTCATGGGATGTTCTTACTCTGGTGATACAGAGCGGGTTTATGGGGTGGGCAGCGGTACACCATTGGTTACTTTCCCCGTGTTTTCATCGTGAGGGACATGGGGCCAGCCAACGATTGGGTTTTATGATCCAATTACTAGCAGGATGATTTGCAAATAGACATGTCATTAGAAACCAAAGGGAGGTATTTCATGGTGACTGTTTCTCATCTTTGTCTTTTTCCTTTATCTGAACTTGACACAGGCTACCTGAGAGCTGGCTGAGACCAGCGTACTGAGGGGGGCCTGCTTTGTGCTTTTTGCCCTAAAGCATCACAGAGGGATTTCTCTGGAGCTGCCCGCCAGGACCCAGGAGCCAGCAGTGGGCCAGTGGGGGCAGCCAGACACCAGAAGAGAGCTCGCCACCAAAGGCAGAACATGGGTTTGGGGGCAGATATTGATACATTTGGTTAAATTCTGCCCCTGCCCCTTAGGATCTGTGATGTTGGTCAAGTTTCTCACTTTTCCAAATTCTTGGTGTTCGCTATCTCTACATTGGAAACAACACTACCAATCTCCAAAGTCATTGAGAAGATCAAACCAGGTAGAATGTGTTAAAGTGTGTGGTACCCAGCACGAGGCCAAGGCCAAAGAAAGGAAAACTATTGTGTGTTGGTCAAAATGCAGTGCTGGGGGTGAGAAGCATCTGCATTAACACAGGGTTGGGGGGAAGTACCTCATCACCGCCCGCATCCAGCCCAGCTCTGCTAGCGGACTGCCGCTGAGTGGCAGGGAAAGGGGAATGGGAACTCAGCAGTTGCATTCCAGAAGCCCAGCCACAGGAGATGGCATCCAGGGAGAGGAGGGCAGGCTGGGAGGAAAGGAAAACCTTGGGATCCACCCTGGCAGGAGCAGGCCAGGCCTCAGCCCTGATGGAACAGGGGGCTTAGTCATGGCAGCGTGCAGGCCATGCCCCAAAACATCTGCCTGCTAAGCTCTCTCGATACCCATGCAAATGGCACATCTGGCACCTGGGGAGTGTACCTTCCTTCCTGCTGCCGGGGCTACTCCTTCTGCCGTCCTTGCATAAGGAGAAGAACGAGGCCGCCAGCTTTGAGCAAAGGTCCACTGACACTGTGCTCAGCGCTCTGCCTGTGCCATTCATTCTGTTTTCCTGACTCAGCAATTCAGAGAAAGTCTGTGCTGTTGCCTCATTTTATATATAAGATAGCTAAGGTTTGGAGAGGCAACCTGACTGACTCAGGTCCATCAGGGATTCAGACCCAGGTGGTCAGACCCTCACATCATGCCTGTGGCCATTCCTTGGCGCTGATCCCCTCTAGGATCCCCACAGTTGGCTTTGGAAGCACACACATGCTGGGTTCTTGAGGGAATGTGCTGGGAGGGCCACGCCCTCCCGTGGAACGTGGAACCTATATTCCTGCCCCTCACTCTGCAGTAGACACCCTCCAAGGATATGAAATGTAGAAGCTGGTCAGACACATCCATTTACACCTCCTATAATCTTGACAGTTCTTCTCTCTCTTCCCAGTATCTTACTGGACCAGGGGAGAATTCAGGTTTTTTGTTTTTTGGGGTTTTTTTTGGTATACTTTATATATTAGAGAAAGTTTAGCTTCACAAAAAAATTCAGCAGAAAGTACAGGGATTTCCCATAGATCCTTTGCCCCTACACTTTCAATATCCCAGACCAGAGTGGTACATTTGTTACAATTGATTAGTCTACACTGACACATAATGATCACCCAAAGACCACAGTTTTCACTATGGTTCATTCTTGGTGTTATGCATTCTAAGGGTTTGCATAAATGTATAATGGTATGTGCCCTCCATTATAGTATCATACAGAATAGTTTCAGTGCCCTAAAAATCCTCTGTGGTCCACTTACTCATTCCTCTGCCCCCCCCAAACCCTGGCTACTGCTGATCTTTTTACTGTCTCCATGTTTTTGACTTTTCTAGGATGTCATATAGTTGGAATCATACAGTATGTAGCCATTTCAGGTTGGCTTCTTTTACTTAGTAATATACACTTAAGCTTCCCCCATGTCTCTTTATGGCTTGATAGTTCTGAAAAATATTCCATTGTCTGGATGTAACTGTTTATTTATCCATTCACCAACTGAAGGACATCTTGGCTGCTTTCAAGTTTCAGGAATTAGGAATAAAGTTGCTATAAAAATTAATGTGCAGGTTTTTATGTGGACATACATTTTCAACTCATTTGAGTAAATACCAAGGAGTATGATTGATGAGTTATATGGTAAGAGTATGTCAGCTGTCTTCAGAAGTGGCTGTACCATTTCGTATTCCCATAAGAAATGAGAGTTCCGGTTGCTCCACATCCTCACCAGATTTGATGTCAGTGATTCAGATTTTGGCCATTCATATAGGGGTGCAGTGGTATCTTATCACTGTTTTAATTTGCATTTCCCTGATGACATATGATGTGGAGCATCTTCTCATGTGCTTATTTGCCATCTGTGTATCTTCTTTGGTGAGGTGCCTGTTCAGGTCTTTTGCCCATTTTCTAATTGGGTTGTTCATTTTCTTATTTAAAGAAATCTTTGTATAAGAGTTTTTTATGTCTTTCTTCAAATTTTGTATCTCAGTCTGTGGCTTGTCTTATTCCCTTGATATTGTCTTTATCAGAGCAGAAGTTTTTAATTTTAATCAAGTCCAGCTTATCAATTATTTTCTTTCATGGATTGTGACTTTGGTGTTGCAGCTAAGAAGGCATCACTATACTCAAGATCATCTATGTTTTCTCCTATATTATCCTCTAGGAATTTTAGTTTTGTGTTTTACATTTAGGTCCATTTTGAGTTAATTTTTGTGGAGAGTGTAAGGTCTGTGTCTAGATTCATTTTTTTACATGTGATGTCCAGTTATTCCAACATCATTTGTTGTAAAGACTAACTTTTGTTCCACTGAATCACCTTTGCTCCTTTGTTAAAGATCAGTTGACCGTATTTATGAGGGTCTACTTCTGGCCTCTCTGTTCGTTCTGCTGACCTATAATTCTTTCACCTGATCATACCATTATAACTACTGAAGCTTTATAGTAAGTCTTGAAGTTGGGAAGTGTCAGTCTTCTGAACTTATTCTTCTCCTTCAATATTGTATTGGCTATTCTGTGTCTTTTGCATCTCCATATAAACTTCAGAATCAATTTGTTGAGAGTCATAAAATAACTAGCTGATATTCTTTAATGGGATTGCATTAAATCTATAGATCAATTTTAGAAGAGCTGACATCTTGAGAATATTTAGTATTCTTATCCATGAACATGGAATATCTCCCCACTTATTTGGTTCTCTGATTTATTTCATTACTCTTGTAGTTTTCCTCATATAGATTTTGTATGTATTTAATTAGATGTATATCTAAATATTTAATTTTTTGGTTGTTAATATAAGTGATATTGCATTTTTAATTTCAAATTTCACTTGTTCACTGCTGGTATTTTAATGATTGACTTTTGTATATTAATCTTGTATCCTACCAGCTTACTATTATTACATATTAGTTTCAGGAGTTTTTTGTCTGTTCTTTCAGATTTCTGCATAGATAATCATGTCATATGTGAACAAAGGCAGGTGAATTTCTTCCTTCTTGATCTGTATAACATTTGTTGTCTTTTCTTCTTATTGCATTAAGTAGGACTTCAGTACACAGTTGGAAAAGAATTGTGGGAGAGACATCTTTTCCTGATCTTGGTGGGAAACTTCTAGTTTCTCACCATTATGTATGATGCTAGCTGTCGGTTTTTTGTAGCTGTTAGAATTCAGTTTTTACCTCTTCTGTTTTTTCCCTTCCCTCTTATCAATCTTCTCCTTTCTCAGAAATGCATCTAAGTGCTTCTTCCTTCCCAGACCTTTCTTTAGAATGCAATCAGCTTGGACTCTCTCTGAAACTTTCCCTACATCAGTACAATGAAACTCCAGCCTTCACCAAATGGAATTGTGCATCAGTTAGGTCTGGTTGGCCCAGCTGTCACTGGACTGATGAGCCTGGGGTCCATTCTGAGCCACATTGTGAAGAATGAGGTTGCGTTCCTTTGAGCCCACTCACAGTGTACTTACCCATGATGTACATTTTTACAAATGGAAATCCGTCATGGATAATTGGACCCTCTCTGCTTACCAGAATATTTAATTAATCCAGTCACCCATTTCCAATCTATGGGAGATGAATGGAAGTTTACTTGTATTTGAATGAAGTGCTTTAGTTATACAGCCATCTGTTCCAGTAAGAGAGTGTCCCATGGAGCCCACACAACTTTGGCATCCCTGCTAGTTTTATTCAGCTCTGGTTATTTGCCTTCAAAGTACCAAGAGCAGAGGCCTGAGCTATAGGGGAAAAAAAAACAAAAAAACAAAAAACAAAACAATGGTGAAAGTATGGTTGTCTCCCTCTGTAATTGTTTGCTCGTGTGTGTGTGTGTGTGTGTGTGTGTTTATCACAGAAAGGAAAATGGTATTTAAGTATTCATGGGTACCTAAGGAATTAGCACACAGAGAGAATCTGAAAATACTTTTTCAGCTCTGTCGTAGTTGAGGCTAAAATGAAGCAGCATGTGTCTACAGACAGTAATTCGCCAACTGCACCCACTTTATCTTTAACATGTTGTGGGTAATCTGGGGGTCTGGAAAAGCCTGAACCAGAGTGATGTCTCTCAGATCTCAGTTCCTGAGTTCTCTTCTCTTGACTTTGGTTTCTTAATAGTTTTCTTTTTTACTTAAAAAAAAAAAAAAAAAAATTAAGTGGAGGGAGTCAATTTCTCTGAATACGCTCTTGCCTCGTTTTGTTTCCATTTTTCATACTTGGGAGTTTTCAAGGGGGTCACTTTGGTGTTTTCCAGGTTTATAACATCGTTGTCAATATGCCTTTCATTTCCAAATTGCAATATCACAGTGCTATTGTCATCCCCTCCCCCCTTTCTCTCCCCTCCCCCTCACTCTCACACATACTCACTCACTCACGTACAGGCTTGTGGGCCAGTGCAAAAGTAGTCTCTCAATCAAATGGGTACTTTTTCCTGATATGAGTAATGAATTATACATGTTTTGTATTTCAGCCATTCCCAGACTCACTCAGCTCTGGGGGGCTCTGTGGTCCCAGAACTGGTTTGGATAATAGCCCAGCAATTTTCTTGAATAGCTTCATGAAAAAGTCCCATAAAGGTCAAATTTTTTTTTCCCTCTTAACACTTCAAAAAACCCAATTAATTGACTCAAAGTGCTTCAGGGAGGAGAACCTTTTCCCAATTATAACAAGCTCTGTTTTAAATAGGAATTTAAATCCTTTTTTTCTGTAGAAACTTGAAGGTGAGGTTGCTTTCCTAGATCCTAGACTTCTTTCACAAGGCTGAAAATATAAACAAATCCAATGAGATTCATATGCACAGACTGCAACATGGGGGGTCAGGGGTCTGGGAGTCTCTAACCAGGTCAGAAGGTCGAGACTTGAGAGGGAGAGAGAAGGGGTCAGGGGGAGGGGAGGAGGAGAGGGAGAGTCGAGGCCAGCCCACCATCTGTTCCCCAATCCTCTACCAGCAACTTTGCCCACTACACCCAGCTTAACTATAAACCAGTAACTGTGACATAGGGATTGAAGACCCTTTAAACCGGGTCCAGTGAGCAGGAAAGAAGGGTTTCTCTTGCATGTTATCTGAAATCTTTCTGTCAGCAGGAGTGACCAGGAAACTCATCTGTGGCTTTATCTGCTTTTGTGCACACAATAAAGAGCATCCTACTTGAGGAAACAGAAAACACTGATGAATCCTACCTAATAGGGCCAGCTACTTCAGAGGGGAAAAAAAAAAAAGCCCGGCATTTAGCATGTATTATTTCAAAAGGAGATTTTGCTTTCTCCTCTCATTTTTATATTGAAAAGCAGGGAAAAGCCGCATGGCACCTGCCCCACCTCCATTTCTTTAATTCTGGCCTTTGTGTCTAGGGATTGGTTGGGGATGGACTTGCCAGTGAGATAATCACAGCTTGTCTGGGTGGACGAGCTGGGGAGCTGGCTGTTAACCCCACAAATGCCAGGGGACTGAGGGTTCAAGCCAGAGAAACGTATCCTTGTCAATATCCTTAGAATCAGCTAAAGAAGGGAGAACAGACAGGTCCCATCCAGAATGATTTTTACACGTGAAATTAATTACATTTCTGTTTCTAAAACCAATATTTGTTTATGATGTTACACTCAAGGAAAAAAACAGGAAAAACAGGAGAAAAAAACCCATAATCCACCATCCATTGGCAAATGTTAATTACGGTGGTTAATGTAATTATCATTGATTATATTTAATAATACAGATAATTTAGGGAGTACCGTACTATACTCCATAGAGCTAACCTGTACTTCCTACAACTGCCCCAGAATATTTTATTGTTCTCTTCATTTGAACAATGAGGAAAGCTTTCGTATATTCCTTTCAAGTTTCTTTTTCTGTGGGTACTTAAGTGTACTTAGGTTATGTTTGTGCAATCTTACAGTCTTCTTTTTCCACTTGACAACATGAAAAACTCCATATTTCTACACACCGCAGTTTTAAGTTATATAATTGTAGAGGCAACATGAGATACTTAGCCATTTCTCTATTTTTAGATAAGTATGTATTTGCAAAAGTTTTTTTCTTGCAAATAAGATAACATTATGGATATCTTTTGGGCACAAAGTTAATTATTCCTTAGGCCAGACTGCCAAAAGTTTCCCAGTCACTGAGAACTTTTGAGGCTCTTAATACATATGTCAATTAGTCATGGAGGAAGATTATAGCAGGTCACCTCTGCTGGTATCCTATGAAACCATGGCCTTGAAGCAACCTTGCCAGCACTGAACAAAGGACTTTCGCTCAGGTGATCATGGCATACCTAAGCCAGCTGCATGCATTTGATTTTCTCCAACCCACCCAGGGTGCAGGAAACACCCTTAGCTAATCCTAAAAAAACTGAGATTTAACTGGTTATTATTGCCTGCAATTGGGTGAATTATTTCTGTAGTTTTATGTGTTTGAAGTATTGGCATTTTAAAAAATTCTTATGCACTTTAACGTGAACAGTGAATGTGTTTTCTATTCCCTGAAAAAGGAAACAGAGGTATGCAGAATGTTTATTTGATTTACTCACTTTCTCACCCTACATGTAGGCATGAATGTTCAGGAGTTTGCAACTTACCCACATTCCTCTGTATGCTTGTTATCTTATTTTCTGAAAGAAATCTCACCAGTGGTTCATCTATGACAAGGAGAATAGCAGTTAGGATTTTACGTCTTTCTTCCTTGTTGAACATCCCAAGGTGGAATGTTCATATTCTGGCAGATCTGTGGCCATCTAGACACCATTGGTGAGCTGAAGATATGCTTCTGTGTGCGGGAAAGGTTCTGGGGAAGCCACGTGGACCTGGGGAAGCCTTGATGGGTCTGGGGATATCGTGATGGATCTGAGGAAGGCATGGTGGGTCTGGGGAAGCTGTGGTGGGTCTGGGGTAGCTAGCGGGTTGGGGAGCTATGATGCATTTCCCTTTCTGTAGAGTAAGGTTTCAAAACTGAGTAGCTAATGATTTTGTAAATAGGTTCTCAGAAGGCAAATGAAGGAAGAGAAAGGGAAAACAAGCTCTCTCAGCATCAGCTTGTATGTTAGTAAAGGTATCTTATTGCCATTACTTTGTTTTGTTTTCCTCACAGAACTGCTGGATACTTTTTCCCTTTTCTGGGACCCGTTTTGGTAATCTTGGAAGTTTCTTCAGCACCAACTCTGAATAATCCATTTGTATTAGAATCACTTCTCTTTAACCTGTTTTGAATATTCTGGATTGTTCTCCATTCTGATTATTTCATTTCTCTTGTGGTAAGTTTAGTGACAACAGCACTTGCTTGGGAATCTGTGTTCAAGTCTCCATGTCAGCAATTCACTTCCCCTTTGGGGCTTTGGTTTTCAAGGTTTCCCAAACTTGGCCAGTCGTGTGAGCTGACTGTTAAAAATCCATCTGTAAGACCATTTTCCAGGAAAATCTGATTGGTGATTCTGGAGAGGACGCTTAAGTACGTGAGTCAGTAGGCCGATTACCAAATTTAGGGAATTGTAGAACAACGAGACTGTTGCCTAAGTGTGGTAAGGGCTTCCCCTGGACTTATTAGAAATGCAGAGTCTCGGGCCCCACCCCAGACCTGCTGATCCAGAAAATGCACTTTAACAAGATCCTAGGTGATTTATAGGACACGAAAGTTTGAGAAGCATGGGGCTAGATGAGCTCTAAATTCTCTTCCATCTCAAAAATACAGTAATTCTGAGTGTTCCTTCCATATTCCAATGCTATTCCCAGCTCTTTTCCTATTCTTTTTTCCCTGATACGCTGAAGAACATTTTCTCTGCGTTATGTAGATATTCTATACAGTGAATTTCCAATATCTCTGCAAGGGGCTTCATATGTCAAAGGGAATTGGGACTCAGAGGGTTAAACACAAAACACATTACCATAGGACAGCTGCCAGGGCATCACATTCTGAAATCTGATAAATGAAAAATGGGCCTGGTATCAAATTTAATCACATTTGTATTCAGATGTTGTTGAGAGCAGACACTGATTTATGAACTAGCAACAGACACCAGATTTCCTGCCTATGTTATATACATATGAATGGGTGGATTGATGGATATATAAACAGACAATGAAATTATGTTACAAATTACATGGCACCAGACGTGTTTATAACCTAGATCTCATCAAACTGATATTAAAAAATACTACAGATATAATTTTTTTCCTGGGCAGTGGCTGTTGGTTTACTTTCACCCTGAAAAACAGATCACTTTCAAAGGCTATTCTTGCTTCAACGTGTGCAGTGTTGAAAATGCTTCTGCTGTGCTCCATGGCTGTCTCTTATTTGTCCACAGAGAATGTTCTTGATGGGATGGAAAGGGAGAGAAGAATGTTTAAACCATTGCTGCATTCTGTTGCACACACCGCTTCTCCCTCACAGCTCCATTAAAATATCACCGGTGCAAAGGGCTGTTGCATACATCTGGGACGCCATGCTAAGACCAAGGCTTTCAGAGGAGCTGTGAGGTGCTGAGGCGAAAGGGGAGAACATTCAACATGGATTAATAATAAAGAAGTTAAGCAACTTTATTCTCAGCCGGGGGGCATAGGAAGGACTGCAACGTTGACAATTTCAAAAATAAATCATGTGGATGATAAGACTATTTTACAACAGGTCATCGTTTAATGTCACCAAACACATCCAGCCCTCTTTGAAGTGTGTTTTCTTGACCATGCCTTCTGTCTATGCCTTTTCATTGCAGATACTTCTCCTCAAATTTAGCAAATATGGCCAAATTTTATTCATCTTTCAGTGGTCACATAGATATATTAGTTCACTTTCAACAAATGTTTACTGAGACCCTCTCTTGTGCTGTGCACAGGAAAAATAGAAATAGATGCCCCCTTGATTGGCATTAAAAAAAAAAAGCAGCTCAGTAGCTGGGGACAAGTCAGATAAACATAGACGATTTCAATATAATTAAGAGAAGTAATTGTACAGGGAGCTAGATTAGCCAAGAGAAGGGATACCTAAATCAGACTGGGAAGGTACCAGCCAAGGATTCCTGGAAGAGGTGTCACTGAATGGAGTCCTAAAGAATGACATATCTCCTACTTACCCTTGAAGAGACAGGAGGGTTGGAATTCCTGGTGGAGAAATATCGATGCACCAGGCATTCCCAGTGTTGGAAGCCATGGAGGCTGGGAAAAGCATGACAGTCAAGGGATGGTCAACAGCTGCAATATAACTGAAATAAAACTGTGCTCTGGATGCCAAGAGACAGGGTGAAAAGATTGGCAAAGCAACAGTTACTGTAATGTGGCCTCAAGGGGTCCAGATTTACTCTTTGGGGAAAAAAAAAATCACAGTGATCACCACCTGAACAAATGGACAGGGTTGATGGGAAAGCTAAGGAATGGGAACAATTCAGAGACCCATGGGCAATGAGGAGAGGACTTCAACTGACAAGGACTATTTTGAGAGAAGGACTTGAATTTGAGTAGTTTCAGGTCTGAGTGTGGAAGATATTCAGGATCAAATGGCTGATGAAGAAAAGAGGATTTTATAAAAGGGACTGCTCCTTGGAATTCTATCTAGGTAATGATGCCCTTCACTGAGACAGAACATCTAGAAGAAGGAGTTTATGTTGTTTTTAATTTGATTCGCTTTGGGTGGAGCTGGGGGGAAGACAGGGCACTCCTTTGAGGTGGGGTGGAAGTGACATTAATTGAAACCTCCCCTTCCCTAAGGAGCTTCCCCTAACAATCTGAGCTAGAAAGCAATCTCCTTTTGTGCTCCTTTAGGAAATAGAGTGTGTGTTACCCATTGAGAATCCATTACCACTCTGAATTTTTTTTGTTTTCATGTGTTGTCTTATCTTCTTAATTAAATCATCTTCTCGAGGGGAGGAACCATGCCTTATTCCTGTTGGATCATTCACAGAGCCTGAAGCATTGTGCTGCATGTAGAAAACATTGGTTGATGTTTGTTAATTGACTTGTTGGATTTTTTTTTTTTTTTTTTTCACTGAACCCATGCCCAAGAAGGAGCCAAACTCCCAGTTAGGAAGCCATCTGGCAAAACCTGCTTGAGAGAACACTGCTTGACTGTCACATCTTAGAGGTCTTCTTAAAATAGCTCACGTTTATTGAACATATTACTATGTGCCAAGCATTTTGCTGAGCCCTTTATATATGTATATATCATCTCATGTCATCTTCAGAACAATCTTGTGATACAAATGCTATAAATAGTCCCATTTTAACACTGAGAAAAATGAGGTTCAGAGAGATCAAGCCATTTTTTGAGGTCAGCGAGTTGCAGACATGAGTCAGTCTCGGCTTCTGGGTCTACCAACTTCAGTGTCTGTGGCTTCTCTCCCCAGCTCTTTCTCTACTATCTAAACAATTGATGCACTAGGATGAGACATGTAAGACTTATCCACAGGTGCCTGTTCAGAGCTGGAGCCAGGGTTAGACCCTAGATTTTGTGACACTGCACTTGCTACTCTGCTACGCTGGTTTTAAGACAAATCTATTGAACCAAACTTTTTGCTGGGCACTATAGGTCATAGAAAGAAGTTTAAGGCCTGCTGTTTGACTCCAAAGGCCATACAAACTAGTTTGGGATGCATGACAGAACTTAATAAAGTAAAATACTGGAGTATAGCAGCCCTGGTAAGACACTCACAGATAACAAACTGTAGGAAGGACAGTTTGACACATTGTCCTTCAGAAAATATGGGAAGGTAGTGATTCTTTCTTCAGATGTGCATATCAAAATCAGTTGATAGAATCCTTACAGAGACAGATTTTTAGACCCTATCACTTATTAATAAGTGGTTAGTAATAGATATTTCAGCAACTGAAGTTGCCAGAAGTGACAGATGTGGGTGCATGAGTTAGTGCAAGTTTCGCTGCTATTGTTCTTCAAGCTGAGGCTGGATGACAAGATTGCTAAGATACAAGAAGGAATTTCTGTATCAAGTAGTGGGGTGTGGGGAGGTTGAAAGATTGGGCTGGATGACCTCTTCAGCTTTGTGCTCTTGGTTCTTTCTAGGTGTCTGATTTGTTGCTACAAAGCTTAGTGACCTAATTCACAGTTCTTCTCTGAAATGGTTCTTACACACATGAGCCCACTTCCTGTGGTAGGTGGATCTGGAAAACATTTTCCCCCATTTCAGCTGGCCCTGGATTTGAACCTCACATGGGTCTCACTCAGGCTTTCCATATCATGGTCAGAACTACATGCCTATCTATAAAGAGAAGGCATAGAATCTCTGTAGAACATGAAGTTAGTCCTTTTGTATTCCAAGACGTTCCTTCTTCCCACTGGAGAAAATTAGTTAGGATTAGAATGTAACAACCCTGCCACATCGCCTCAAAATTTAAATTATAGTGTGTATAACAATTCAGGTCCATTTAGAATATTTTGCTATTCTTAAAGCCTGTGAGAAGACAAATCTGCCTTAAAACCCTCCTAATCATCACAGACAGTTCACAAGGTCTTTATTGGTGACTCAAATGTGGGTCATTGAAAGTCAAGCTTGGGTGAAGCAAGAGTGAAGAGTCATTCTTGCTGTTCCTGAGACCAACCACAAATGCAGCAGTCAAGTGTAAGACAGGACCTTAAGATGTGTTTTACAAGCTCTGTGGGCCACAGAGAAGTTGGATTTCTTGTTGGATTCAGCTCTAAGTGTGGCATGCATGGGCTGGGATGATAAGGCAATGGGCAGAGAGAACAGGTGTCCTTACGAGGTCAAGTTCTGAGGTCAGATTGTTGGGTCTGAATTCCAACTCTGCCCGCTTACTCCTGGGACTTTGGACAAGTCATTTTGTTCCTCCTTGACTCCTATTGGAAGTAAAATATCTAATAGGCTGAAATAACCCTAAAGTAGTTCCTAAACTTATTGTGAGGATTAAATGAACCAACACTCTCTAAACTTTTAAGATAGAGCCTGGCCTTAAAAATAAGTACTCAGTCAATGTGAGCTTTTATTACAATAGCAATTACAATGATTATTCCTGGAAGTAGAAATAAGGGGAAAATCACTAGAATAGGAGGAAAGGAAGAAAAAGAAAGAACTAGGTGAGGACGTTTGGGAGACATTAGTTTTACTCTAGACTGGTGTCTAAACCAGATTGTAGATTCTTGAGATGATGTTTTTCATGCTGGGCAGGATTTGTTTGCTCTCAGCATGTGTTAAAATGCAGGGGATGCAGGGCTGGTTGATATGTAGAGCTCCAGCTGAAACCAAGATCACTGTGTGCTGACCCCTGAAGTGCCTAAGGTTAGTTTGATTGCTATGTTCCATGTGGAGATCCCAAAGTGTGGAGCCCTGGTTTCTAAATCCAGTCCCTGTTTTGATGAGAATTCACCACCTGGCTGTGTATGGCCTGGCTTCCCATTACAATCACATCAGATTGCATGACTCCCTTCAGCATGCTCCCAGAAAACCCCCCTCTCTTGGAATTTGTTTAAGATCCATCTTCTGCAACATTAGAGGAGGGGAAACCTTTTCACAGTTGGGGCTGGGGAGGGCTGCTAGTGGATACAATACTTCATCTCAAACCATGGCTCTGCAAACCTCTTGCTCATTCCAGAATTGCATATAAAATGGTATCTGAACTAGCATAAAATTGCCTATAGAATTTTTTTTATCATTCTTTTATCATTTTCTTCAGTATCATCCAGATACCCCCGACGTGACATCTGAAGACCTCAGCTGAGTGACAGCCCACGAGAAAATACGACATAGCTAGTGTGGGGAGCAGGTGGTGTCTCTTGCTCCCATATCCTTGAGGACACACGCTCATGCACAGAACTTCCCAACACACTTTCTCAAATGGGACCACCCCGCCCTCCAATTCCAACCCTTTCTCTCTTTTGAACTTACACTAGAGAAAACCCAAGCCCAAGCAGCATTTGGTAGATGAACAGGTGCCTCTAGCTTAAAAGATCTTTGAATATAACTTTTAATCTTTGATGTGGTTATGAAATTTTTGAAATTAATGAGTCTAGAATGCTCTCTCTACATGCACACCTCACAGCTTTTCATTTTATCCTAGGATCTTCCTGGACCTCTTGAATTAGTGATATTTAGTGGGATGAAGAGTCAGGATACTGCTTCTAGCTCTGCCACTGCTTGCTGTGTGATCACGGAAAAATGACTTTCCCTCTCTGTTTTGGCTTTTTCTTTAAGAAGCAAAGTCATTGCATAAGATGATTTCTTCACCCTTTCTGGCTAAAGTTTTCCACTTTTCTATTATTTAAACTGCATATTATGTGACGGAAGACTTTCTCTCAAGGATAGGTAAGCAAGGAAATATAGAAAGAACATCAGTACCTCACTTTCCTGCCTACCTAAATTCTCTCTCGTTTCACCCAATTACATGGCAGTTGTATTATGGCTTAGTAATAAGAAAAAAATGTGAGCTACTAATATCTTAATAAAGTTATTATGAAGGTTCGGCTCATTGGAAACTTAGAGGAGTACCAATAGGAATTGAAATGACACATAATAGAAAATGACATGCTTAACCGGACATGTTTCTGAGAACTAGATATAATAAATTTGCAGTCTTCCTAGGAGAAAGAAAAAGTGTCTAATTCTGTAAAATTCAGGGTGTGGACTAAAAGGATCATTTGTTTTATGTATCCTGTGAGCACTGGTGATGTTGGAGCTCAGCTGAAAATAAAAGTCCTTGGGCATCACACAGGCCAATACTCATCAGTTTTGGAATCCAGATTGAAGAGTCTTATTTTAAAAAAGGCTTTTCATGAGCAAAATGTATAAAGTTGCAGCATTTATTCAACTCAGCTGGAGACCCTCTGAGATGAAGCCAATATGTTTCCTCCACGTGACCTTGGCTCACTCTGAATGTCCCATGTGGTCCATCACCCTCCGTCAGGAAAATGACCCACCAGACACAGGATAAGGAGGTGCGTGTTTCTCCAAACAACAGACACTTACATTTTCTCAGCTTTCTAGAAAAGTGTGGAATCACCAGGGTAGAACTGCACCACTCATTTTTAAGGGTATCGTTGTTGGCTTTAAGCAATCATTCCTTCTCTACTCCAAATTTTTAAAAAGGAGGGTAGAATATATATATATATATATATTTTCTTTTTGAGACAATATAAAATCATGTATAGTTTTTATTTTCCATACTATTTAGTGGAAAGACAGACAAATACATTAGTGAATGCAAAGAAGTAGGAAAAGTTTATAACAACTCTGTTCCTTTGGGTATTATGTAAACCCATAATCATTTAAATCACTGAATGAGTAGAGAAAAACTTTCTGAAAGAGGCGATATTTGCTTAGATTTGAAATAGGAGTAGGCATTTGAAAAAAGACTTTCCTGTTTTGAGAACAGCCTGTGTAAAAGAAAAACAAGAAACAGTAAATATTTAAGCAAGACAGGAGGGAAATGATGCATGCAGGCAGCAAGACCAGGATAGGGTCTGTTTGCAAAGCTAATTGCTAAACTTAAGTGTATGGATGTGATACTTAGAGTGGATATGAAGTAGAAGAGAGAGGCCATTGGTGGATTTTCAGCAGAGGTGAAACATGATTATTTATGCTATTCAGACAGACCAATCTGGCAACATTTCCTGGGATGTATTTGTAGGGGGGATCGCTTAGAAGTGGTAGGCATATAGAAGGCTATTAGTACCAATAATCTGTGAGTAACATGAAGAGAGACTGGATTCAGGCAGTAGCAGTGACATTGGTGCAATAAAAAGTGGAAACCATTCTCAAGAAACTTTGAGAAGGTAGAATGGATAGGACATGGTGACCATGTGAACATGGGGCTATTAGGTGAGATGTAATTGTGGATAAAGAGCAGGCAGGTAATGCTCAGAAGTGCTGATGGATATTCAGGGAACATTCAATTGTCTTGGATCATCACGGACACCAAAGAAAAGATGCATAAGTATGGAGCAGAGAATCCTTGCTTTTCATCCATTGCCACTTTAGGGTTGATGAGCATCCTTTATTTATGACCACAGTTCATTGTGAGAAAGCAAATAAAACTACCTTCCAAGAGAAGCCTTTGGTTCAGCTATCGTAGATTGGCTAAGGGTTAGTTTTGGTCACTGGACGATTGTCTGGGCCAATTGGATCTCTTGGACTCAATGGGTGATTGTCTTATTCACCCCTTTATAATCATGCCTGGCCAGTTCTGGATGCATAAGATTTATTCAATAAATATTTGCTTAATGAATTCATTAAATATGCTCACAGACCCTCTGTTCTAAACCAGGGAACTATGGACCCCATTATTGTACTAAGGTATAGTTCTCTCCATAGAACTGGAGATGCTTATCAAGTTATATTTGAAAACTCATCTTCCTGACTCATCTCATCAGCCCATGTCTTAAAAGTTAGAAAATTAGAATTAATAATATTTGCTTCTTAAAAATTAGAATTAATATTTGCTTTGAGGTCCAGCATTTTTTTTGAGCTCATTTTATTTTTCCCATATGCCAAGCTTTGCTCCCCAATTGAAACCTTATAGTAATAGTTTTTCCTGCCTCACTTCACTCCAAATCTTTCCTTCATTCACACATAGCCAGAGAATATCTTAGGAAAAACATCCACAAAGAAGAGAGAGAAGTAGAACAAAGTGTAAATGGCAGAAGAATGTGATGGAGGATTAAAAACAAACCCACTTCTTATTCCTTCCTGTGGTTCTGCAAAAACAGTGAATTGGACTTCTCAAGGGACAATCCTCCAACAACAGACTTTTTGAAGCTCAAGGGATGGGAGAGACCAAAGTCTTTAAAAATCCCAAGTTCCCCTCTGGGACAAAATGGGCCCTCCTTGCCCTGTGAGACATCATATCCTTTTTCTTTCTTTTTTTTTTTTTTCTTTAAGTTTCACTACTGATATATTAGAACCAACCCATTTTATTTAGCTTTATGATGAACTGTGATATATGAATGCTGGATAAAATTGTAGAAAGTCTTTAATGATGTTATTTCCAAAGGACAGGAGTTCATCAGTGTCTGTGGTTGCTTGATTTCTGAACAAATATTTTAATTGAGGTTACCCACATTTATGAAGGTCTGATGTCTTTGCAGGACCCAGTACCAGAACATAAACTCAGTAGGGATCAGCCCTGGATTCATGGTTGGAACAACAGGATTCCAGTTGTGTTTCTATTTTAACTACCAGTGTGACCTTGAGAAAATCACCGAAGCTCTGCTGGATTTTTAAAAGATTAGATTATACAGATTAGATAGTATTAACATCTTTTCAACTTCAGAGTCTGTATAGCTCCATTAAATTTGTGATGTGTTCGTTCTGTTTTGGAATGGCTGTTAGAAAGGATGTAGGATTTTGACTAAGGAAATAAGGTTTCATGAGAAACTTTAGAGAAAAATTTCAAGGGAAGCCAGAACTAGATATAAATCTAAATGGCAGTCTAAATGAAAGGCATTTCTCACATTTATGCTTTTTTATTAAGGTTGTGGTGAGATTAAATGAAGAGAAGAAAAGCATTTTGATGTACAGAAAATGCAACTTTTTTACAAAATATAAACTATGTCATTATTAACAATCCTTTGAATTTTGGTGCTCTTGTTTTATTCTTCATTCATGTCTGACATAATCCCTCTTCAATCAATAATAATGCAAATTACCAAATTTTACTGTGCCAGGTTTATCTCTGTCGACTTTTTAAGAAACCTGGGGATTTGATTAACCCATGCACACGTGGTACAATTTGTGAGTTGCAACTATTTTCATTATTTTGAAAAGAAGAAAAAAAAAAACGATGTTGGATTTAGAAACAGAAGATAAGCTTTTTTCTCTTAGGAACTAGAATCAGAGAAGTTTTGACCAAATGGGTTGGGGAGAAATAAAGCCACAAATAAGAAAACCAGAGTCTGAGAACTACTGTCTGATTTGGAGACATGTATATATAGAGGTAATATGGCCTGGCATGAAGTTATCATATGTTGAATGAGGCTATATACCCCATGAATGGGGTGGGAGTTTGGGAAAAATCTGTTCATGCTATCCAAATAGATTAGATAGCAGCTTTGCAAAACCTTTCTCACCTCCTATAACCTCTACTCTAAATCTTTGGGATTATGGTGATAACCCAGAATCTGTGATCACAATAGTAGAGAAATATTTTTAAAAAGTATTAGCTGGAGAACGAGCCAGATAAAGACATCCAAAGTGATCTAAGTAGGGATATTGTTTAAATCAATTCAAAACAAATTTACAAGGGTGACATTAGAATTGTGGAGGAAAAGATGCTAAACAATTTTTAATAAGAGAGGGACTGTAAATGGAAATCAATAGTAGGATACTCATTATTTTAAAAGTAATAAACTCCATTGTTAATATCTTTATTGAGTAGCATGTCTTTGCTGTTTTTGTAAACATAATAAAATACATGGATTTATATAGGCTCCCTCAAACATTCCCCACCACTATTTTACTAATAAGTTCTGCAAATTCTGTTACTATGTGAATTTTGGCCAGACTAATAAGGGACTGATTCTATTCTGTGGCCCTAAAGAAGGGTGTTGCTTCCTGTGAGACCCATAAATCTGCCACCTGACAGGTAGTTTCAAGTGCTGTTATGACTTTGTTTATTTATTGCTTGTTTGTTTGTTTGATTTCACTTTTTATTTTATTCTATTTCATTTTACCAATGTCATTGGGGAAAATGAGATTAAAATGAAAGGCAATTTCTTTCTCCAAATACTTTACTCTGAAGATTTGTATACAAGTTCTATTGAATTATTTCTGTACTGAAAACTGAAGTAAAATATGATGAATGATTATTTATGAAAAGATAAAAAGAACTAAAGAATTCAGCATATATCATTCTGGAGATTAGATAGGAAATACAGAGGGAAGTTTTTATAAATAGCCTTTGCATAGAGAAGCAAGCGTGGGCCTTATAAACATCTATCAGAGAGAACCCAGACTCAAATATAAAAGTAAACACTTATGTGGGCCTCCTGAATAATAGTCTGAAAGTTGCATTTTGACTTGGAAATTGGCCCACGAGGCTCTGAATTTACGAGCTGTTATCCCGCCTCTAAAACATATACTGTAGAAAGTAGTATTGCAGATTGAAATGTGGTCCTACCCACGCAGATGTCCTGTGCTGAAAGGCTCTAACATACCTTCAACTTGATACAGAACATCCTGAGATTGTCATCATGGCTTTCACTGAGCAGTTTTAGGCACTTGTTTTCCTCCTATTAAAACAAGTATTTTAATAACCTTTTAATAAATCATTACTCTCTCATTGATGACTATTAAAATTGCTAAGTTTCTCTTTTTTGATCAATGAAAGAAAGAATTGTAGTGAAATCTTTTTTAAATTGTCATTTGAGTTAATCTCTTCATTCCTTCTATTCCTAATGGAAAAATTGTGATGTTGAAAGCCAATCAGTTAAGGTTATTGGGAGTTTGTAAAGCACTGCAATAGATGTTATATAAAACACAAAGATGAACACTTATCTAGAAGGATTACCATCTACTCAGAAAATAGAACAAAGGCAAGTTAAACAAAAGTGGGAAATCGAGGCCACATGAAATTGTAGAATTTAATTAAGGCAGGACTTTTGGCAATTACAGAGTAAAAAGATTGGCAAACCTCTCCTCGAAACAAGTTCCCCTCATTTAAGGATGTATGTAAAAAAACAATCATTTAAGGGATCTGGAAATTTTCTAGAGAAAAACAAGGTGATAAATGCTTATTCATGAAAAACTGTTACAAATTTGAGTAAAATTAATAAAAGTCTATGGCCTTTTTGGCTGGGATTATTCCCATTCCTCCACCTCTAACTAGGTTGGTTGATAGAATTGGCGATATTTTTGTGGGGTCACAGGGAGGAAGAAGGAGACTGGTCCCCCAAAGCATTATTAAATTCATTGCCAGAGGCATCAGACTTGATTTAGAGCAGAGGGTGAAAATCTATGCCCCAATAATATTGTCAGTAAAAGTAACACAATTAGTAGGAAATGAATGGAAACTCTAAGGCTCTGCTAGTCTGAAGCTGAGTCTGTTTGGGATGAGTGCTAGGCCAGTTGGGGATATAATGAGAAGCTTCTGAAAATAAGAGCACCTGGAGGGCCATAGGAGCTCTCTAAAGCTTGCTGGTTGACCCCAAAAGCAGGGATGTATACAGGGGAGACGCAAGAAGGCAGTCCTGGCAGAAAGAAAAATCCAAGGAAGAATGGAAGACAGCCTACAAGTTAGATGCTCTTCCCTCCAGAACAGACAGATCCATTGACAGGGTAGACACTTCAGGGACTTCAGATGTGTGCAAAGCATCTTCCCAGCTGATGCTTCGCCACTTAGCAATTTAGACACAGCGATGGCCACTAGATATCAAGATAAAGTAAGACAAGAATTAAAAAATAGGGGAGACATCAGCACCGCAGACAGTAAAGGAGACACATAACCAAAAAAATTCTCAGGACAAAATCATTCAATCTGGAGGTGCTACAACACTATATTACCTAAAATGTCTAGATTTCAAGAAAAAAATACAGACAAGATTTGCTGTGGTTGTGATGGTCACTGCGTCTTTACTTGTGAGCTCACTAGCAGGTCCCCCTCTCCCCAGCACCGCTCGGCTCTTAGTTCTGAGAAGAACTCAAAGAGGAAAGGAAACGTTGAGACTCCCTTTTCCCATGCTTGTTCTCTGTTGTCTGCTGCACAGCCTGCTTTTGCAGACAGAGATGGAGAGCCTCTCCCTGAAGCAGAAGAGAGAGAAACGGCTGGCCTCACACCATCTCTGTTTTCCAGGAGATGCCAGAAGCTGAGGCCAGGATGATATAAAGGCAACAGAGAACACACAGTCCTCACTGCTTCCACCCTGCCTCAGAGCAAATGTGAGACGTGATTTTATGCAAGGCTTTAAGAGGGGGATGTCTCAAATACTCAGTCACCATGAAAAAGGACTCCAGGCAAAAACTGCTGAGCTGGGGGCACAACTGGCCTTCCCAGGCTGTCTGTGATGAAGTATTGTCCTTCCTGACTTCGGACAAAGAGAAATATTTGGTGCTAGCGTGGAGCTATGTATATGATAGATATCTTTAATTATATGATAATCAGAGATGAAGTAATTAGATAGCACTTGATAACTAATCAGTTGCAACATTCATAAAACTGTTCCTCATTTCCTCCTCACATCCTTTAACAGATGGTGCCTGGTGTTCTAAGGGCAGAACTTGTAGGCAGAGCAGGAAGTGTGATTACGGTTGAAGGATCAAATATTCGGTGCAGGCATTAGGAAACCATCAAGACCATGATGCTGAGAGGCACACGTGATTTACTACTGGATTTAATCTACTTGAAAAAAAAATCTCCGAGCCATATTAAGAAAACCAAAATGTCATCAACTAACACCTGAAATTCCTCAGCACCATCTGTCTGTAACATTAAACAAAACCCAGGAGACTGGCAGAAAGAACATGGTAAATTTAATGTTGAACTTCACCTGGGTAACTTGATAAATGTTACCTATGTGGGTAGTCATTAGCCAGGAAGTCTCTAAAACCACTGAGAAAGAAGCCTGTAGAAGGCTTTAGCTGTGAAGGGGTTTGCTTTCTCTGAGCACGAGACCTGGCATATATGCCAGTAAACTTTCCTTTTTCTTACAGAAAGCTAGTTGTGTTGAAAATGAGTTTTTCTCAGTCACTAAGACAGCTCCTTTCTTCTTCCCCTTGGACCAGATTTCCTTTGGTAATTCAAGCTTATGAAACGCTGAAATCTAGTTGTGGATTTATACACGTGTCTGTATAGAACACACCTCTTCCACAAACATTTACTGACCCACTGCAATACACCAGGACTGCTCTGGACACAGAGCATAAGTCACACTTTGCTAAAAAGAAGATACCATCATTTCTTTAGATACACGATGATTTTATGAATCAACACGGCAAAAAAGAAAGAAAAAAGCCTACTAAGTATAAATATAAGTTGGTGTTAAAGATAAGATGCTTCCAGATTTCAGAGATGTTAAAATGCAAAAAATGTACTATTAAAATTCAGTGAAATCATGGAGAAATGCCTATTACATACACTTGTATTCACTTTGTTTTTGTATAGTCATTGATTTTTTTAAGTGAAAACCAGGTTTTCTAAAATGAAAGAAAAGTGGCTTCACTTAAGACTTTTAAGACTTAAGACTCTGGACTCAGCATTGACCTTTAAAAGAAAACAAAACAATTTGCAGAACAATTTTAGATTCACAGTAATATGGAGCGGAAGACACAGAGGTTTCCATACACCCCTGTCCCCATACATGCACAGCCTCCCTATTATCAATATCCCCACCAAAGCGGTACATTTGCTATAGTCGATGAACCTATATCTACACATTATAATCACCCGAAGTCCATATTTTATATTATGGTTCACTCTCGGTGTTGTCCATTCTATGGGCTTGGGCAAGTGTATAATGACTCATACCCACCACTATAGCATTGTATGGAGTATTTCCACGGCCCTAACAATTCTTTCTGGTTCACCTATTCATCTCTCTCCCTGCCCCCATCCCAATCCCTGGCAACCACTGACGCTTTTACTGTCTCTATAGTTTTGCCTTTTCCACAATGTCATATAATTGGAATCACACAGTCTGTAGCCCTTTCAGGCTTCTTTCACTCAGTTACATTCATTTAAGTTTCTTCCATGTCTTTTCATGTCTCAGTTGTCTGGATGGACCACAGTTTGTTCATCCATTCACTTACTGAAGGACATCTTGGTTGTTTCTTAATTTTGGCGATTCTGAATCAAGATGTTATAAACATTCATGTGCAGTTTTTTATGTGGACATAAATTTTCAACTTGTTTGGGTAAATACCAAGGAGCACAATTGCTGTATCATATGGCTAGAGTATTTTTAGTTTTGTAAGAAACCACCAAACCATCTTCCAAACTGTCTGTACCATTTTGTATTCTCACCAGCAATGAATGAGAGTTCCTTTGCCCCACATCCTCACCAGTGTTTGGTGTTGTCAGTGTTCCAGATTTTGGCCATTCTAATAGGTATGTAGTGGTATCTCATTGTTGTAATTTGCAATTCCTTAATAATATTTGATGTTGAACAACTATGCTATTTACCATCTGTATATCTTCTTTGGTAAGGTGTGTGTTAAGGTCTTTGGCCCATTTTTTAATCTGGTTGTTAGTTTTCTTACTGTTAAGTTTTAGTTTTTTGTATATTTTGGACAGCAGTCCTTTATTTGACACGTCTTTTGAAAATATTTTCGTCCAATCTGTGGTTTGTCTTTTCATTCTCTTGACAGTGTCTATTGTGGAGCAAATTTTTAAAAATTTTAATTGAGTGCAGTTTATCAATTCTTTCTTTTATGGATTTTGCTTTTAGTGTTGTATGTAAGTAGTCAATGCTATATCCAAGTTCATCTAGATTTCTCCTCTGTCATCTTCTGGGATTTTTATAGTTTTGTGTTTTACACTTAGGTTTGTGACTAATTTTGAGTTAATGTTTGTGAAAGATGTAAGGTCTGTGTCTGGTTAAATTTTCTTACATGTGGATGTCCAGTTATTTCAGAATCATTTGTTGACAAAACATCCCTGGCTTTTCAGGTTTTTATAGTTTTTACCAAAAAATCTAGTCGATAGTTCAGAAAAGATTGGCATAAGTAGCCTTTGATAAGCTGGTGTCAAACTAATTTTTCTGGAATTAAGTAACATTTGAATTAGCTGGATAAACCCAATATAATTATAGATGAGAGATCCATTTTGTCACCTCTACTTATATTTCATTATAAGAAAAACATTTTTTTTCAGATATATAGAATAATTTAGGAAAGAAACAAGCAAAAAAAAACCATGCAGTTCTTCAAAACAGATGTTATGAATATGGAGAAATCATTAATATCTCATAACATAATGATATCTTTGAGCATGGAAGAATTGACTCATAAAAAAATTACCAAGTATCCATAATATTCCAGGAGTTTGGGTACTGTACAAACTGGAATAACCACAAAAATCACATAAGCATCGACACTTGGATTTATGAGAGGTATCTGAGTGCCTTTCATATCAAAGGAGTTGTGTTAATCAAGGTTATTCTTAATAAAGATCACACTAAGTTAAACTATTGGGAAATACTCCCTAATCACAGGAGAGTCACAACAATGCTTGACTTAGGTGAGACTTAGGGAAACTGTTGGGTCTATCTGAGTCTCTATCTCCTCACAGCACGAAGAATTTCAATATAGACAGTAAACTGTAAGGGTCCTTCACAGAAGCTAATTTTGTAATTGCATGTGCTAAGTCTATGTTCGATTTTGGGGGACTGACAATTAAGAATAGATTGTGTTTTTAACGAATATAAACCTTGTAATATTTTAGGGTAAATGGATTATCTATTACAAATTAATTCAAAATCTCAAAAATCAGGACCTCCTATTTGTTAGACATGAGACCAGGAATTTGAGATGGAAGGAGACATGGGCTACAAGAATGGGGAAGAGGTCAGCTCAGGAGGTAGGCACCCTTCCCATTTAAACCATATTTACCCATTTGCATGTATACATCTGGTATCTAAGACAAAGGAGATTTAGTCTCCCTGACACTGTCTGCTGAAAAAAATCCTTGGCCTCTCCACTCTTAGTTTCTCCATTTTCTTATCTCACTTTATGTTTCCACATGTGTGCTTATTGCTTGGGCCTGATGGAGATTTTGCTTCTCCCGATTTTGCCTCAAATTTACCTCTTGAATGCAGTTGTACTACTGTCTTCTGGCTCCAACCACTATTAAGATGTACCCTGCCACTCAAGATCCAGCCCTGGCCCACCTTAGCCTACTTGGCTGGCACCTCCTCTGGACCTTCGACCACTGATGAGTCAAGAGCAACCAAGGAGTGTGATAAGGAGGGACATGAAGAGACAGATCTCCTTCCACAGGGGATCACATTTCATTTGGAGACATTGCCATAAATCCATAACAGGTGGAGAATTAGAGAGCATTTGCCTGAAGTATAGATATGATGATCATCCACTTATTTATAGAATCAAATTGCATTCCATTTTTGACATTGACTTTTTGATTTTTGTTCATTTGTTTGACATTGAAAGTCTCCTAGGAAAATTATGTGAAGTCAATCATGTCTGCTGGTATAATTGTAATGCATATGCATTAAAGAAGCAAGTACATGTGTAGAAAGAAATTTACATTACATTATTGGGTGGCCTTTTAAAAATGGATGTTTTGATGTAAGAAAATAATTTTGAACTAAGTTAAAGGAAATATAATCCTTGTTCTATATTCACTTTCCGTGAAACCTTGAATCACTCAATAAACCTCTCTCTTTCTTTCTGAAAAATTAAATGGGGATAGATAGGCTTATTTTTAGAAGTTCTTTCCAACTTGAAAATTCTATTATTTTAAACAATGTAAGTTCAGGTTTCCTAGGAGATAAAACACAAGATTATATTTCATACCCAAAGATAATCTAGAAAGGATTGAGACATTTACACTAAAGAAATGTATTTTCTTTTGTCTACATGGACTTCAAGGAAAAAATCACCTAAAGAGTTAGTTTAAAACTTGGTTGCACAAGTTGGCTTGAAAATTGAATCATCATATCACGCGTACACATGCTCAATCATGTAAAGACTTTTGTTTCTTTACTAACTTTTCATTCTTTATTTATCAGTCTCAGGAAAATCTGATCTCCATTTATCTGGCTTTCTGCCCTATGTTTTGCATTTCCTGGCGAGATGGGTTATTTCAAAGCCTCTACAGATAATCTTTTGTTGACAGAGTGAATGCAAGCCAGCCTCCCAGGTACTGTCAGAAAGTCTATTTTAAATCACGATTAGTCCCGGCCAGTCTTCTTTAAAAGGCAAGTTTTGGAGTAAAGGTGAGGTGCTCTGTTGGGGTAAACATCTCACTGATAACAATTAGAAAGTGGACAAAAATTAAAAACAAAATTATTTGAGGGCCTTGCTGTGCAACTCAAAACAGCCAGAAACTGAAGAGGATGTGATCCTTTGCACTGTCTTGGGTAAGATCCACATTTAAACATCTTTTCCCCAGAGGACGCCCTCCAGGCCACCTGGGGTGCTTATAATTTTAGTTCTTTTCTGTATATAACTCATACTTTTCCTTCCATGCATCTTGGATGTTGCTATTCCCCAGGAATGTTCTTGTTCATTCCAATCTATTCAGATTACTTTCACCCTTTCAGGCCCAGTTAATGGTCTAGTTATTAGTGAAACCTTTCTTGACCTTGCATAACTTTCTCTTCTCCGATTTACTAAAGACCTTGAAATATGTGCCACTGATTTGCTTTTATCTGTATGCAATTTCTTGTTTGATCATCCCTCAAAACAAAATCTCCTTCTCTAGAGTCAAACGCCTGTATATCTTGTATCCTGGCTTTCTGCTGTACTTTTTTTTAAATTAAGTATAGTTGATGTAAAATATTGTGTAAGTTATAGGTGTGCAATACAGTGATTCACAATTTTTAAAGATTATACTCCATTTATAGTTATTATAAAATATTGGCTGTTTTCCCCATGTTGTACAATATATCCTTGTAGCTTATTATATATCTAATAGTTTGTACCTCCCACTATCCTAGCCCTATCTTGCCCCTCTCCCCCTCCCCTCTCTCCTGTGGTAACCACTAGTTTGTTCTGTATCTCTGTGAGTCTGCTTCTTTTTGTTATATTCACTAGTTGGTTGTACTTTTTTAGATTCCACATATAAGTGATATCATACAGTATTTGTCTTTCTCTGGCTTATTTCACTTAGCATAATGCTCTCCAATCCCATCCACGTTGCTGCAAATGGCCAAATGTCATCCCTTTTTATGGCTGAGTAGTATTCCATTGTATATATATATATATATATATATATATATATATATATATATATATATATATATATATATACACATACCACATCTTCTTTATCCATTCATCTGTGATGGACACTTAGGTTGCCTCCATATCTTGGCAATTGTAAATTAGGCTGCTATGAACATTGGGGTGCATGTATCTTTTTGAATTGCTGCTTTTGTTTCTTTTGGATATATATCCAGGAGTGTAATTACTGGATCATATCATAGTTCTATTTTTAGTTTTTTGAGAAACCTCCATACTGTTCTCCATAGTGGCTGCACCAATTTACACTCCTACCAACAGTGTAGGAGGGTTCTCTTTTTTCTACACCCTCTCTAGCATTTGTTATTTGTGTTCGTTTTGATGATAGCCATCCTGACTGATGTGAGGTGATATCTTATTGTGGTTTTGATTTGTGTTTCCCTGATGATAAGTAATGCTGAGCATCTTTTCATATGCCTCCTGGCCATCTGCTTTTTCTCTTTGGAAAAATGTCTGTTACACTTCTTTCGAGCACTCCAATCTCATTTCTGAAAGGTTTACCTTCTTTGAACATGTTGGGCTTTGAAGTGAGGTATGTCTGGGAGGTGTTCTGCCTCTGAATTTTGACATAATACAAACTCTATGAGCCCCACTATTTTCAACTGTAAAATGAGAGTGATGACAATAACTACCTTTCAGGGTTGTTCTGAGGCTCAAGTGAGAGGACAAATTAAAAGTGTCTGGTACTAAGTAGATACTCTTCTATTGCAAACCCCAGCCCTTTCTCCAGGAGTCTGAATGGCAGATTGTAAAAGTAGTGAAAAATTTTCCCATCTTGAATGTGGGCTTGGCTATCAGGACATTAGCAATCAAGACTCAAGCTGGGGTTTGAACAGCATTTATGCATCAGGGCTTGTTTGTTCCTGTGTTTCTGTGGAAACTTGAGACCCTACAGTAAGAAGTCCATGCCAGCTTACTAGGAAACAAAAACCTCATGGAGTACAGGGGAGCCTTCTCCAGGGAAGTCTCCCCTAGACAAAATAGCCTACTTACTTCCAGACACTTGAAGGCAGTATTCCTAGACCAAGGCCAGCTAAGAACCAATAACGTGTGTCTATTTTAAACCTTTGTTGTTTTGGGGGGTTATTTGTTACATAGCAAAAACTAACTGATACAAGTGTGGCAGAACATCTTTGATAGGCTAATGACACACACTCGTTTTATTTTTAAATGAAAGAAAGCAGAGATTGCATAGACCATTAGACAGACTGAGCCACTTTTTTGATGATATGTGTGAATCCTTGCATAAAATTCCGAGATCTGTCTCTGATTTTCATTCTGTGATTTACTAGCTCAACTTTCTCAACAGATATTTCAGAAAATAAGAATGAGTAAATTTTGGTTTCACAAAAGTTCAGCCATTTCCTGAAATATAGATCAGTTTTTCGTTGTGTATATATACATACATAAAATATTCAGAAATTCATTCCCAATAATTTATGTGGAGTAATATATCAATAATATCCTGTTTGGTATAACTTTATCCAGTCGGATCTCGTCCAGTAGGTTCTCAAAAATAAAGTCAAAATAAACTTTAAAAATGAACATATGTCTTTCCCTTCCAATCCCTTCCTGCTTATTAAAGATTATTGCTTTCCCATTGTGAAACCTGTACCCCCAATACAGCCCCAAGACACTGCTGGACGCAAGTGCAGTATATATGCCCATCCTCACCTCCCGTGTCTGCATCTCACCCCCTCTGTCTGTGCTGGCCACCTGGCCTTCTTCGCATCTTGGTGAGCTACAGGTATGCTCTATGTACCCTCCTACCACAGGGCCATTTTTCAGTCTAGTATTCATCTGACCCATCCATAATGTTGTTAATTCATACTCATCCTTTGAATCTTACTTCAATAATAATTTACTCAAAGAAGCCTTCCTAATTTTCTCCTCCAGCCCTAAATTTATTTCAAGCTCCATTATTGGTTCTATTACTGTCATATTCCTTTGTATGCAATTGGTATTTTATCAACTCAAGTCTTGGTTTAAAGTCTTTCTGTTCCCATTATGTTATATGATTCCTGAGAGAGGACACTAAGTCTACTTTTCTCACCATTGTAGTCTCAGAACATAGGACGGTTCTGGATTCAAGATAAGTCCTCCAACCTCTGCTTCTCATCATGATGCAATTGAACCTCTCTTCCCACTGTGAACATCACTAAACGTGGGCAACAGACGTGATGTGAATACTTTCAGGCATCCAGGCAGCGCAGGATCGTGGTCATTGGAAAAGGAATGAGCACCAAGCAAAACTAAAACAACACTAGCTTTCCACTTGGGGATACTTTTCTTCTGCTGTGGAAAGAAGTGGAACCCAAACACAGCAACTGTGTGCCTGAGCTGAGAAGGTAGAAAGTGGAGTCCTGGGATTGGGAATCTATAGGGCAGTGCACAGAAGAAGAGGTTTCTGAGCAGATTGGAAACCCTAGATGTCTGTGCAGGGGCTCACTGCAGTCCAGTGGATAAAGGCTGCCCAGTGCACACCCAGGAAATGTTCCCCAAGGCCGAGCAGAACTGAGAACAGAACAGAGATGCTGAGGTCAGGTGTACCCTCCCAGTGGAGAAGCCTCACTGAGCACATCAGGCGTCAGGTTAAGATCCCGGCAAGTCTGTGTACTAGGTGTAGGGATCATGTCCTAGAAAAGGCATTGGCAAACGACAAGCATAAGCAATGTGGGGTGGATGTATAAATACAAGACAAAGAAGACTTTAAGGCAAGAAGTATTACTGGAGACAAATAAGGGACATTACATAATGGTAATGGAGTCAGTTCATCTGGAAGACAGCAATGGAGTATGTTTATGCGCTTAGAGCAGTACTTTAAAATACATGAAGCAGTGATTCAGTTATTTATATATATATATATATACACACACACATATACATATATATTCTTTTTTAGATTCTTTTCCCTTATAGATTATTACAAAATATTAAGTATAGTTCCCTGTGCTATACAGTAGGTCCTTGTTGGTTATCTATTTTATATTTATAGTAGTGTGTGTATGTTAATATCAACTGTGCTGTACACCTGAAACTAACACAACATTGTAAATCAAATATACTTCAATAAATATATATATAGAAATAATATACATGAATTGAAACTGACACAACTAAAAGAAGAAACAGAGAAGTCCACATCATAGTTGGATATTTTACACTTCACTCTCAGTAATTTACAGAACAAGATAAAATGTTAATAAGTAGATATGAATCACAATATTCCACACTGGAATAAAATTAGAATTCAATGATAATAAGAGACCTAGAAAATCTCCAAGTATTTGAACATTAAACAATCCGAGATGTGGGTTAAAAAGGAAATCACAAGGAGAATAAGATTATACTTTAACATAATTATAATAAAAATACAATACATCAACATTTGTGGAATTCTGCTAAAGAAGTGCTTAGAGGAACATTTATAGATTTACATGCTTAGATTAGAAAAGAACAGTTTAAAAACTGACGATCTATGTTTTCATCTAAAGATGCCAGAAAAATAAGAGCAATTTAAACACAAAATAAGTAGAAGGAAGAATATACTAAAGATAAAAACAGAGATCAGTAAAATAGAATACAGTCAGGTAATAAAAATAGAGATAATTAACAAATTCAAAAGTTAACTCTATGATGACTGATCAAGCAGAAATGCTTAAGAAAAAAACAGGTAAACACAAATTACCAATATCAGGCATGGAAAAGGAAATATGACTCATCCTACAGAAATTTCAAAGATAATTATTCAGTATCATAACTTTATATGAATAAATTTTAACAACCTATGCTAAATAAATGAATGTATTGAAAAAACAATTTACCCAAACTGACACAAGAAGAAATAAAATCAGAATCGCTCTATACTTACTGAACTATCAAGTATGCATTAAGAAAGAAAAAGAACCTCGTTACAAAGAAAACTTCAGGTACAAAAGTTTTACCGATCTAATCTATCAAAAATTAGTAGAGATAACACCAATCTTCCACAAAGGTTTTCAGGAAATAAAGAAGAAGGGAAAACTTGTGCTAGTTCTTTTTACAGAGCCAGCTTAAATCTGACACAAAAATACTTAAAATGAACTTAGAAGAAAAGATCATTAAATATCTTTTCTGTAGTTATCTGTAGTAGTTATCTTTTCCAATAACTACTGTAAACATACATACCAAAATCCTTAATTTAATATCAGCAAACAAACAAGTGTGTCTTATCCCATGAATGCAAGGTAGGTAAAACCGTCAAAAAATCAATAATGGCAAGTCACCGCTTCAATAGAATAAAAAATGAAAAACATAAACTTATGATTATCTCAATAAATACAGAAAATGCATATAAGATAATTCCGCTCATATTTATGATAAAACCTCACAGTCAATTAGGAACACAGGGATCTCCTTCAGCCTGATAAAAGGCACCTGCCAAAAGTCTGCAGGCAACATCATAATTAACGGTGAAATACTAAAAGTGGTTCCTCTGAGATGAGGCCATGGCAAGGATGGTCAACCTCAATGCTTCTATTTAACATTTTACTGGATACCAGCCAGTGCAGTGCAGAAAATAAGTGAGTCAAGATAACCTGTTTGGAATTGAAGAAAATAACCCCGTCTTTGTCATAGTTGACTTGTTTGGTTGTCTGCTTTGTTTGGGGTTGTATATCACCCTCCCCATCTAAGCCTCATCCTGGACTTTAAAAAAGCCCATGCCAAGTTTACCTCTTCACTGGAGGTGAGGTGAGGCTGCAGAAGCCTTTCTGACACATTCAGTACCCCCGCTGACCTTCACACACCTGAGGTCCCCCGACCCTTCTCACACTGTCACCCTCTCCTTCTCTCTCTCCCTGTAACCCACAGCCCACATTCCTTCCTTTATATACCTTAAGAGTGACTCTAAAAAATCACGCATATTCCTCAGTGTCTGTCTGCCTTGTCTCCGTCTATTAGAATGCACTTTCCACGAGGACCTGGTACTGCTTTAATAGTTTGGTTGGGTGATGTTTCTCAAGGGCCTGGAACAGTGCCTGACACCTAGTGGGCTCTCAGTAATTTTATGCTGAGTGAACAAATTCATGAATGAATGGGGTGGACATGGAGACCAGCATCGCCCTGCAAGGGCCAAACCACAGTGGTCCTGTTGAAAAAGAAGCTGAAATGTAGTGTTCAGTTCATTCAGTTAGAGCCCTACAATAGGTCTGCACTGACCCAGACTGGGAGGCCTGGGCTGACTAAGTACTTGGGGAAAAATAGATCAATGGGCAGACCAATTCTCACCTGCCTCTGCTGTGCTGCTCTCGGCTGGCTTCCACTTGCCGATTCAGTTTCATGTCGGGGTGCAGAATCGTTACATCTTTGGAGGGGATCTTCCACATCTTGGGACCTGGAGTTGCAGCCTGTGTTTTTACTTAGCAGAATTTTTAATCCACAACTTCCAGGAGCAGTGGAGACCCTGCTGAGTGGCACACACCTACCAGGCACCAACAGGCCCTGGTATAAAGATATTCATGAGGTGATTTTCTCTAGCATGTAGCTGCACACCCCATTTCTCCCTAGGCATGCAGAAGCATGAAAGCCCCGGCCACCACAGAGAATACCAAAGACCTTTTCTCCGTGGCTTTGTCCCAGCTGCTTTGTCCCAGACAGGCAGTCCCCAGTAACAAAGAGGTCTTTCAAGCTGTCCTGCTTTGGAGTCAGGCAGATTCTTTTCTGGGCAAGGCTTACAACACTGAGAAGGTGACTGCGGAGTTGGGCACCTGTCTCTAACCACAGCATCAGTGACTTCGGGAGGACTTGGGGTAATTAACAGTCCCTGGCTGTCAGACACCAGCTCGTTAACACTTACAGCTACGTTCTCTGAAGGCTGCAGCCGCATTCCTTTATATTCATGTATTCTTTCCCCCGCTGTTCTGAGAATACCCAAGCTGCAAACTCTTGCAAAGGATGCTTGTATTAAAGCATTATTTTTGTTCCCACTCCCTGGAGCTTCTTTTATGATTTAAGGTATGAAGCCTTTGTCGTTTCTACTCAAAAGGAGCTGGGTTCAGAGTAAAGACCCCAGGAGGGTTTTCAGTGTGACATGACAACACTACTTGCTGCTATCTGGACCCTGTGTCCTATGTATGTGGCAAATGTGATGGTGACGAAGGAAATATGGATTGTTCATGCAGTTGCTGGGCTAATGCAGAGATCTCTGGACCCTGGACCCGGATGGAAATACAATTTAGGGAGTAGAATATCAGTGCAGATGTCAAGGAAGAAGGTGTCGGGTTGGAGCTGGACTCTGCCCCACGGTTAGGTTTCACTCTTTACGCAACAACTGCTTCCTGAGTGCACAGTGCTGCAGGTCCTGGGCTGGGTGCTGGACAGTCAGGCATCACCCTGCTCTCAGGGAGGTGGCTGCTCAAGGCTGGGTCTTCCCATTTTGTGCACTCTATTCTCTATCAATGCATTTGCTCCTGTTCCCAGTGACTTTCACTTTCAATCATAAGCACTTGCCTTGAATAATCACAGAGCCCACAGGTCTGTAGATGGTTAGGAGGTATCATTCCTGAGAGGTACATGCATCCAGCACTTAGAATCATGGGTACTAGGACCAGACCCATCCTATTTCTAATCTGGGTATGCTAATCTTACTTTGTGGCCTTGGATCCGGTACTAATCTGATGGGTACCACAGTTTCTTCATCTGTAAAATGGAAAGAATCATAATAACAGCTTTCTTCTCTGGTTGTTGGACCATTAAATGTAATGCTCACACAAAGCATTTAGCACCAAGAGCAACACATATTAACCACTCCAGAAAGTCAACTGTTGGAGCATAGAACTCTTTAGCAGATTAAATAAAATATTCAGCAGAAGTAGGAAAATCATCTCCTGTAATCAATAATAAAAGACAAAAAATAGACCTAGCCATACCTCCACAATTCAGGCTGTGACCAGGCTTTACTCTGGACCTCCCCTGACAGTACAGAGAGGAGGAGGGAACACGTTCTCCTTCTAGGATGGTGGCAGGGCTAAATTCTAGATGTGGGAATAAACTACAGGACATTCCCAAGCAAGGTGAGTACAGCTGGGACGATTAAGCTTTGGGTTGAAGGAAAAAATAGAAGGAAACTAAGAAAAGCCCGAGGCTTGAAATGACATCTCAGGTCTGGGTAGACATTTGGAAAATGGATAAAATAGGTCCATATCTCACACCATAGGTTTTGAAGTTAGATGTAACTGGATCTGCATCTCCCAAAACAATTATAAGTACAGTTGCCTTAACAGTAAAAAGGGTGCAATGTACTCACCATCTGAGATGGTAAAGATTATGGATGATAAATGCAGTATATTTAACGAAGTATATTGTTGTTGAGGAGCTTACAGTCCAGTGGTGAACACAAACAATAAAAAATATTCACATACACCTCAACATAAGAGCACAGAGAAGAGGAACAACCCTCTTCTGACGTAGCACATCACCAAAGAACCTGGCCCTCTCAGGGTCAGTATGAGGAGACAAGGCCTGAACTGGGAATAAACTCAGCTTCAGGATGGGGTGTACTTGGCACCTACCATTTTGCTCTCTATTCTAGAGGCTTCCATTGTACCTGAGAAAAAAAGAGTTTCAATTGAATCTACTGTTACATAACTTACACTTTAATGAGTAGTTCATATACATAAATTCCACCATGTACTTACAAGTATTTTCTTAGCCTAGATTCCTAGTACTGCAATTATATGTTCAAGATGGGAACACACTGCCATGTTGCTTTCTTGGAAGCCTATACTATCATGGTCCAAACAGCAGAGCACGAGAGTGGTATTTAAAAGGAATTAAAAATGCATAGTTGTATTCTTCTAAGAAAATTGAGAAGGAAAGGAAAAGGGAAAGACTTGCCCATATATCATATTCAGTAAGGGTTAATTCTACATTTTCCTGTTTTAAAGTGTTTTAAAATTTCTTGTTGTCTTAGATGAATGTCAAGTAACTGTGATATGTATCAGAATTCTTTGTTATTTTAAAAAAGTTTTAATCATAACAATTCATTTGTGTATACCAATGGCAGTGGGTAGAGTCCTGGCCTATCACTACATTCATTTATCTTTCATCTCTTTATGCAGTATATTTTAAATTTCATCCAATAATGAAAAAACAAACAAAAACAAACAAAAAACCCTAGTCAATCAATTTAATACAAGCATTGATTCTGTCTTGTATTAAACAAGTGTGTGAATTTCTGTAGCCTCACTGCTTTCTCTGTATCCCAGAGGGATGGCATCCTTGCTCAGTTTCTCAAGGGAAGCATTCAGAGATTTTTCAGTCACTTAAAAGCAGAATTGAAAAAAGCATTGAGAATACACTATTTAAAATAATTTGGGATGTTATTGTTCCTTTCCACTGCTAATTTTCAATATTTTAAAATAACATATTAAAAAAATAACATCTTTCTCAGGAAAGTTTGGTGGCATTATTCAAATTATCTTTAAGGTTTGGTACTTCAAAAAATATCTGGGTTTAGTGATAAATTGTAGCATTTAAACCTTTTTTATCTTCCTACTAAATGCAATAGAAGGGTAACAGTAAGTAACCAATAAGGCTCATTTAGCATTTTCTCTATTTTGAAATAATAATTCTGTTTCATTTTGGAGTAAAAATAAATAAAAAAAGAATACCACCTCTGGGTAGGTGAAATAGATGCAATTTCCCTCTTCCTTCTGCTAAGTATAACTGAAAACCATGAACATTATACATTAAAAATAAATAAATAAATAAGGCCGAAACGTGGACCAAAAAAATGCATACCAGCTAGGGACATCAGGATCCAAGAAACAATGTTGTTATGAGTCCCTTGCTTTTGTCTTGTTTCATGTATTCTATACTTGGAGCTAAAGAAACCAGCAACCTGGAACACCAATGAGCACAGATGAAAAAAAGCCCAAACAGAAATCTGCTTCTCTCCAAAGGGACGGAAGGGGCACCCTAGCAAGACAGAACACGTTCAGCCAATAACTATTCTACTCCAGAGAAACACCAGAAAAATCTGTGGCCACACCTTTTCCCAAGCCAGGAATGGCTGAGTGGGGCCACTTAGACTTCCCCCTTCACCAGGCTGTAACCAGGAATCCCAACAACTGCCCCAAGGCTGTGTTATAGAAGGCCAAGTAGGGAGCTAGGCTGTCACACACCAGACATTAACTAGGTCCTCGTCCCTCACTGTAGTGTTGGTGGAGACTTTTATCTGCACTGTAATTAGGTACCCCCTCCTCCCTTTTGGGGTGGTGTCATAGGAAGCCTAGTGGAGTATAGTTGGTGGTAATAAGGCCAGACCCCTCCATCTACAGCACAGAGGTCATGTGGGAAGCAGTAATGAGATGCTCCTACCTTTCCTCACCCTAGGGGGTATCAGCAAAATCCTAGCGAGGGTGTGGAATGCCCACCACTGCCCAGCAGTAATGAGGAGCCCATCACCCCTTGGGTACTGATGGAGGCAGAGTGTAATATGGACTTCTACCCCTGAGTAACAGAATAAGTCATCACCCTTACCCCTACACCAGTGTGGTCTCACAGCAAGCTAGCTAAAACAGAAATCTTAAATTAGATCCAGATTTTCATTACATAATCCTGAAAATGTCTAGGTTTCAACTGGAAATCTGTCACCATATCAGAACCTGAAAAATTTCAAATCAAATGAAACTGGGCAATGAATAGATGCCAACATCGAGATGACAGAGAAGTTAGTATTATTTGATAACAATTTTAAAGCAGCTAAGATAAAAATGCTTCAATGAGTAATTATGAAAATGCTTGAAACAAAGGGAAAAAAATGCAAGGTCTCAACAGGGAAATAAAGAGGAACAAAATGGAAATTTTAGAAGTGAAAAATGCAATAACAAAATAAAAAAAATCACTGAATGGCTTAACAGAAAATAGATGGAGGAAAGAATCAGTGGACTTGAAAACAGCGCAATAAAAATCTGATCAACTGGAGAAAATAGATTGGAAAAAAATTAAAGGAACTTAACAAAAGATATAACATTTATATCCTCAGTGGCTAGGAAGAAAAGGAGAAAGAGGGGCTGAAGAGGTGTTCAAGGAAATAATGGCTATAAACTCTCCAAATCTGGCAAAAGACATAAACCTTCAGGTTCAAGAAGTTGAGTGAATCCCAAAGAGAAATTTACAACACAACATATCATTGTCAAACTTCTGAAAGTAAAGACAAAGAAAAAACCTTGAATAAAGTGAGAGAGAAATGACACCTAATCAGTAGGGAAAAATCAGCTTTAATGACAGCAGATTTCTTTTCAGAAACCATGGATGCCAGAAGGAAAAGGCACACTATTTTTTAAGTGCCAAAATAAAAGAAATTTTAACCCAGAACTCTATATCCAACAAAAATATTATTCAGTAATATAGGGGAAATCTAAATAGGAAGTTTTCTAGACAGAGACAATTGAAAAATGAAAGAATTTTGGAACACCAGGAAGGAAGAAAAACAACAAAATAAGTAAAAATGTGGGAAAATACATTTTTCTCTACTTTTATTATCTAAATTATGTCTGATGGCTGAGACAAAAATTATAACACAGACATGGCTTTAAATATGTATAGAGAAAATATTTAAGACAATTATATTACAAATGTTACGGGAACAGTAAAGAGATGTAAAGGGAGATGAGTTTTTTATACTTCATGTGAACAAGTAAAATGTCAAAATTAATAGGCAGTTATAAGTAATTATATAGCATAAAACCCAGAGAACTACCAAAATAGCCATACAGACAAATCCACTCATAAACACAATAAATAAATAAAAATAAAATTCTAAAAAAATATTCAAGTAACTCATAGGAAGGCAGAAAAAAGAAAACAGAGAAATGAAAAACGGAAAGAACAAATAGAAAACCAAAAAGTGAGATGATAGACCCAAGTCCTAACATAACAATAATTCCATTACATGTAATGGTCTAAACGTACAAATTCAAACACTGAGATTGGTAAGGTGGATTAAAAACGTGAGCCAACTATACGCTATCTATATGTAACTCATTTCACATATGACAATATAGGTAGGTTAAGAGTAAAAGGATGGAAAAAGTATGTCATGCAAACATTAATCAAAAGAAAAATGTGGAATATTATCAGTTAAAGTAAGCTCTGGAGCAAACAGAATAACCCGAGACTGAGAGAGACATTACTTAATGATGATAGTGTCAATTCATGAAGACGACATAGCAATCCTAAAAGTGCATGCATCAAACAACATAGCTGCAAATTATGTAAAACAAAATCTTATGACTGAAAGAAGAAAAAGATCAATCCATGATCACAGTTGGAGACTTTAACACCCCTCTCAACAATTGATAGAACAATAGGACAGAAAATAAGCTGGAAAAGAGACAAACTCAACAATATGACAAATCAAAAGAAGTAATCAAGATTTATAGAATGTTTTACCCAACAACAGCAGATCCTGCAGTTTTTTCAAATACTCTTAAACATATACCAAGATAGAGAACCTCCTGAACCATAAAACAAACCTCACCAAATGTAAAAGAATTAGACCATTTGCAGTATGTTCTTTGACCACTATGGAACCATTACATTTGTATCAAAATGTAATAACACCACTTTGGTGATATCTAATATAAAACAAAACAAGCATATCTATTGACAATGAAATACTACATTTCTTTGTGAATCCTGGAGAAATACCTACACATGTGCACCCAGAGGTATGGTTAAAGATGTTCACCACAACATTATTTATAATTTTAATAAAATATGAAACATCTAAATGTTTCCCAGCAAGGCCATGGTTAAATAAGCATGCTAATACATACTGTTACATAATTCATGATCAAATATGAAGTAGACCTACATATATTAACAGAGAGATATATTTAAAAACACCTTAAGTGAAAAAACAAATTAAATAACAACGTGGTAGCAATTATCTAATGCCACAAGAATCCTGTGTCACGAACCACTAAAAAAACGTAGTGCCATCCAGAATCAACACCATCAATTTAGACTGGGCTTGGATAGAAAGCTCCCTCTCAGCTGGGCACCTACACTTACCTGATGAACAGCTGAGGGTCAGCTGATCTAGGATGGCCTTGGCAGGGAGACTAGGGGAACTTGGCCTTGCTTTACACCTGCCTTGTTCTCCAGAAGGACAACTCAGACATCTTCTCACAGGGAAGGCAGAGGTGTGAGAGAGCAAGTGGAAACACACAGGCTTCTTATAGCCTAGTTCATGATGGACTATTATTGCTTCCACCTCATTCTATGGCCCAAAATTAGTCACATGGATAAGCCCAAATTCAAGGGCTGGAGAAAGAGACTTCCTCTTTTGTGAGAGAAACTGAAAGGGCATGTGGCAATAGTCATGATAAAAGGAGAGGGGAAGTATTTGGGCCATTAATGCAATCAATCCACCACAAATATCTACAGTTACATAATGCAACCTCTCTTACGTGTGTGGAGGTTGTGCTGAATTCTTAGATTACTGGTGCAGAACACAAAGGAGAGTTTAGCAGGCGCTGGCGAATTGACTTTTCACACTGAGGATGTTTTCTTTTTTTGTGTGTTAAAAACATATAGGCTATGTAAAACAAACTAGTAAGACACTTATAGAATTTTGAGATACAGACAAGAAAACTCTACATTATGGGTGAGATCCAAGGAGTGTGAAAGTAAACTGATAATGTCTTCAAGGTCCAAATCAGGAAGAGCAGGTACCCTAGTCTGTAACAGTAAGTAATCTGGTTTGCTGACATTTGTTGTGTTTGCTACTTCCCAGGGTCTTTTCAAATATTTCATCCAATTATCCCAATAATTTGCATGGATGGTATTATGTACCCATTCTAGAGATAAGACAGCTAAGCCTCAGGGAAAGTAAATAACTTAACCAAGTTTATCTTGTTGATAAGGGAGAGGCTGGCATTGTACATGCTACTTCTCATGTTCTTGACTTTGCCCCTGATTCCCCTCATGTAGCAACATGGCATCAAGTGTGTCAACACACGTGAAACCTAGGAAGGCAAAGGGGCAAACTGAGTATGATCGATGTAAAGAGATTTTCTTGAATTGACTTTATAGTAGATAGTATTTGGTGACACAGAAAATCACAAAAGAAATACTACTTTCTTCAAACACACATTCACAAAACCCACACAGATGAAGAAATGAACAAAAGAACAGGTTCTGAGTCTAGTCAGTAGTAAAGTAGAACTCTGGTTTCTTCTTTCTCTCTCTCTCTCTCTCTTCCTTCCTTTTTGCTGGCATTATTTTTTTATGAGAGAGACACCAGGAAATAAAAATGCTGCATTTGGTTAGCATTTTGTAAAGCACAGATTAGGAAATAAATACCTCATGCCTGCATGCAACTGCTGAAGTTATAATTAACAGCAGGTGGGGTTTACACTGTTGGCTGTTTAGCACAAAGGAGGCTGGAGAGAGTAGCTCACTTCTACACAGCCCCACAGCTTCTGGTCCCAGAATGACCATCATCAGATGTCTTTTTCGTCCTGGGCTGGGAGGTCAGGAAACAGGTTCTCCTTGTCTTGTCCTTGAGAGCTGATGCGATCACCAGGTGGCCCTCAGATGGCAGGGTGCCAGTAATTTGACATCATTTTTGGCACAGAGTTACTACCAAAGAAATTTCTACAAATCTTGAAGGTTTCAAAAAATCAAACTAAGATAATGTTACATGGCTGGTTGGAAAGCATTCTCTTCTTTTTGTTACTTTTACCTCAATCTATTTTCTAGAATTGTGGGAGAATTATGGATTCTTCCCCTTTAGCTTGGTGTGTTTTCTCTCAATCATAACAATGCACAGCAAGATTTCATTATGAGGATTTTTCTCATAAGCTGTAATTCAAATATATACTTTTGTCTGGAACTAGTGCAATTTTTAATCCTTTCTTCAAAAACTGTGAAAGTCCTGCTCTGGCCAGATTTATGGCAGATTGAGGAGCAGGACAATTATGTAAATCCTAGGAGAAGCAGAGACTTAAAATCTATTAGAATACAAAGACAACAGTAATAAAAAGTTGATTTTTTTTTTTTTTACCTAAACATTCTCATAAGAGATCACAGACTGTAGCTGTAATACTGCCTAATGATGAAATTTGTTTTGATGTAATTTCTAATTAGTTTTTTTTTTTTTTGAGTTCTTCTGTAATGAATGTATGGTTGAAGAATTGGGATGCTATAAGTACTTGGAGGGGAGAAAAACCAGCATCAATATTCCCTGGATTTATCAGAAGTTGGTGATAGAAAACCAATAAATTTATACCACGGAGGTTGTACCAACACATCAGTAAAATGCTGCTTGAAAGACAGTCCAAGGAGGTTTGGTGATCTTGTTACAATACGGTCAGTATTTTGAGTTTCAGGCACCACTTTTAAACCAGTGTTTTTCTTATATGGATTCCTTTCTTTTTCTCACTTGATCATTTGGTGGACATGTACAAGACCAATGTCAATTTAATGAGAGTGCTCTGAGCCTTCCACCAGTAAGACCTGCTCTCACGATCCCCAAAACCTCCATATTTGAAATTTTTGTCTACTCAACTGCACTTTACAAGTAATAACACTTTTATTTTCTCATGTTTCATTCATCAAACACTATATAACTGCTAATAAAGGCTTCTAATAAGCATGAGATTCCCATGCTATCAACATGAGGTTGACGGCAACAAAGCAAGGAGTGGCTTGTTTTGTGGTTTATAGGCTGGGGTTTGGATGTCAGTCACTAGCTTTGTGGTGTTGGCAAGCTATTTAACTAATCTATCTCTCTCTTTCTGTTCATCTCTCTCTTTTTCCCTCCCACTCCCCCCATGCTTTTAAAATGTTACTGCTGATATATTGCAAGACTGTTAACAAGGGATGCTGAGACCTCAGGGTGGGAACCACTGCACTCTAGAGACTCTTCTAAATAGGATAGTTGATTATGGAAAGAGAGAGGGACCCTTAGAATCGACCTTGTAATCGAGCAGAACGGCTTATCTACATCACACTCTCCTAGCTGTCATGAAATTGATGATCCAAATGATGCTGGGTAGAAAACTGCATCAGAGACCTGGGGGCTACACCCAGGAGGCCATGGCAATGAGGCCATAGCACCAGGACAAAAGCACAAGTGTGTCAGGTGCAGGACGGGGCGACCTAGAGAAACTCAGATCCAATTCATTCATCTCAGAGTTAGGGAGGCAGGACCAGACACTGGAAGTCAACAGTCAGACACACTGAACTGAGCCCTGGAGTTGAAGGTCTGGATTCTCCCTCCAGACATATGCCATTTATGACAGCAAGAAATATATGAGGAAGTACATGGTAGCATATGTATATATTTACAGTATTGAATTAGGAGAGTAATAGCCACAATTTTTTAAATTCCATTATGTACCGGCCCCTCTGCTTTACACATACTACCTTACTCTGGGCTCACAAAAATCCTATTTTTCAAATAAGAAAAAGAGGCTTATAAAGATTAAATGATTTCCCCAAATATGTGCAGCTAGAAGCTGTCCAAGTCAGGAATCAACACTAGGCTCTTTGATGGGATAGCTCATACATCTTCCAATGCACAACACCATAAACGCCCCAGGTATGTAGGAATCAATTGTCCCCTTATGTTTTCATAGTGCATCAAGTACAGATAAATGTTCACATCTACCATCCAGTGTCCTCTTTTTACTACGAACACACAGAAAAATTAAATGGTGCCGTAAAAGGCTCAAAAAAGAGAGCATGGACTTGAACTCAAGCGTTCTGAGGCCAGAAGCTATGCTGTTTTCCCTGTATGACACAACTGTTGAAGGAAACAGTAATCCCTTCAGACTTGGGTGGGGCTACAGGTGTATTTAGAATTGGTAAGGAAAAGTTTCACAGAGGAGATGGGCTTGAATTGGCCCAGAAAGTATATGTGGGATTTTGTTGGTAGAAGAATAATGAAGGAAGATAAATAAGAAAGAAAGTCCCCCAATAGGGCATGTACGAAACATTATTCATAGAAATTTAACTTTTGAATTCATACTGTAGAAATACCTACAACTTGATATCTTTACAATGTGGTTATTTTGATATTTAAGTAATATGCTCTCTCAGATAATTTTCAGCTTATGCCTAGTTTATATTTTTGTCATTCCAACAATGAAGAGAAGGGTTCCTACAAGATTAGCAAGCCTCAAGCAAGATTGTCTCCACATCCATTCTGATGTTGTAAAGCCGGGCAACTGAACTGTTTCCACACAAGAACATCTTCGTTGGGAAAACGGAGTTTTTCATCCTGGCTGGAGTGAGGGGCAGCCTGGGTTGTTGCCTAAATACAGAGTGTGAAGCATTTATTTTCAGCTTCAAAAATTTTGAGGCCTTTTATTTTATTAAAAATTTGTGTTTTTTCTCCCACAATATTCTCACATTTGTTTCAATATAAAATATGTTTTTGATTATCATAGATTAAAATAGTCATTGTGTCCCTCTGGGTGCACTGCAGGAAAATCCATTTTGCCGCCTGTATCTGAACCCCTTCCTACATTTGTGAATTCCCACCTACGCATGACGAAAGGCAAAGCCCACTCTGCTAACGGCAGTGGATGCTGTGGTGACGACCATCTTCCAAGCTGATAAGCATCTTCCGAATTCATAGTGATTGGCTTAGAGATGGGCACGTGCTGAGTCTGAATGCCGGGAGCCCGTAGCTGTAGAGCCATTGCCAGTCATCTGGGGCAATAAGACGTGAGACTGGAGTGGACAGAGCAAATAATGGGGAAGCAGATCTAGAAATACGAGAGATAACCAGGCTCAAATGACTTAGTCTGACCAGCTGGATCAAGCTTTGCCTTAAACAAGCTGTGTCTTAGGACACAAAGTCCAATAGATTACATGTATCATTAAGCTTGGTCAATCTGTCTTCTTCTGCTATTTGCAACCAAAGCAATCTATCTGATCCACTGTAAAATGTTGGTGTCTGGAAGTTTCCTTTCAGTGTTTCACTTTTTGCAATTGTGATTGGCATTACACAAAATTCCCTTGTACGGTGTCTCAGAGTGTGAAATAGGAAGGTAGTACGTGACTTTTGTACAGTACTGGATGATTGATACATTGCTGTGAGCTTTATAACACAAATTCGGTAAAAGAGACATATATACACACAATACAGGTATGTACACACACATACATGTGTATATAGATGTACACATACTGACATGTACATGCACATATATGTGTGTGTGTATGCACAAGTATACACACATATTGTGTGAGCACACAGTATAATGTAGAGTACTAGAAAGAGCTCTGGCTGGAAGCTCAGGGGATCTGGCTCTTGGCTCTGTCACTGATTATTTCCACGATCTTGGCAAATTCACTGTAGACTAGATGAATGATCATTAGCAGTTTCATGGCGTTTATCAAAGTGGTCTCACATAAACTATCTCCTTGAACGCTCAAACAGTCCTATAAGACGAGAAAGGGCACGTGTTAAAAATGTAGATACTCTGGTGGGATTCTAAGACTGATGAAGTAGAATACCTGAGAGTAGGGCCCGGATACTTGTGTCAATCCCATCATTCCAGAAGATAATTGCGTTGAGTTAGGATGGAGACCCGACACCATTTGTCCTCAGTATTTTTATCCAATATTCTGTGATCTTTGCAGCAGCCCTTAGGAACCTCAACTTTCTTTGTCCACACACAGTTGTCTGTGGATATGCCATCCTTCTCCAGGGCAAGCATTTTGGAATCCCTAGATCCTGCTATATTTGAAGGCTTCCTACCCCTGGATTTTCTAGTTTTATGAATAAACAAAGTCGGGTGTCTATCAGTGGCAGAAAGAGCCTGGCTGTGGTAAGATTATTGGGAGGCCCTTGTGTTCTGCCTTCACCCAGAAACCTGTAATAGTGCAGACGTTTCTTTCTTCCCATGTTTGGAGCATGACCCTCCAGTTCTTCAAGGTTCTTCCACCTACAGCTACTGGATGCCTGTACAATTCATCTCCTACCTGACAGCCCATTAGGTATGTGAGCACCTTGTCATGTTTTCTCTAAGTCTGTTCTTTTCCAGGGTAAAAACTGTCAGGAATTCAGAAAAGAACAGAAATATGAATTTGATATTGAAGTCTATCTCTGAATGTATCCAGCCCTTTGAGTTATCTACTAAAAGATAGGTACCGACCTCTTGTAGGTGTTTACATATTTCAGTCCCACCTCCTGGCAAAGAAGCTTCTCTTGCTTGAGATAAAATATGTATAACCTAGCGAAGTTCTGTAGTGAGAAAGCTGGGTGGGGACAAAGGTTCAGTTCTTTGGCACATGTGCTCATTAAGAAATAGAAGTACCCAGTCACAACAAGAGTAATGCATTTTATTCCCTGCTTTCTCAAAGAGAAGACACACCTTATGTTTTATTTTGAGATTTCTGTTGAAGATGGTCCGTGGACTACTAGTGCTCTATTATAATAAAATTCTCCATTTATCTCTCAGTTAACTGCACTGAGTTTTCAAAAGCTTTACCAACTCAGGGACGTGTGTTATCTATAATATGTAGTGCCTTTGGTCTGAGTATTTTGCAGTTAATGTGAATTTTTATAGAGCTTCTCTGCATTCTTTTACTCTGACATAAAACTACTAACAGTGGCAACTCACAACGACACAGGAATAATAACTCTTACACCTTTAAGGACTCGGCATGCAGGGGACAACGTGCCAAACTTGCTGCATACACTGCTTTATTTAAGGAACTTACTGACCTCATGGATAGGTATTATTTTTTAATTTTTAAAAATTTTTCAATTTTATTTTATTTATTTATTTTTTACAGCAGGTTCTTATTAGTCATCCATTTTATACACATCAGTGTATACATGTCAATCCCAATCACCCAATTCATCACACCACAACCCACACCACTCTGCTGCTTTCCCCCCTTGGTGTCCATATGTTTGTTCTCTACATCTGTGTCTCGATTCCTGCCCTGCAAACTGGTTCATCTGTACCATTTTTCTAGGTTCCACATATATGCGTTAATATACGATATTTGTTTTTCTCTTTCTGACTTACTTCACTCTGTATGACAGTCTCTAGATCCATCCACATCTCAACAAATGACTCCATTTCGTTCCTTTTTATGGTTGAGTAATATTCCCTTGTATATATGCACCACATCTTTATCCATTCATCTGTCGATGGGCATTTAGGTTGCTTCCATGACCTGGCTATTATAAATAGTACTGCAATGAACATTGGGGTGCATGTGTCTTTTTGAATTATGGTTTTCTCTGGGTATATGTCCAGTAGTGGGATTGCTGGATCATATGGTAATTCTATTTTTAGTTTTTTAAGGAATCTCCATACTGTTCTCCATAGTGGCTGTATCAATTTACATTCCCACCAACAGTGCAAGAAGGTTCCCTTTACTCCACACCCTCTCCAGCATTTGTTGTTTGTAAATTTTCTGATGATGCCCATTCTAACTGGTGTGAGGTGATACCTCATTGTAGTTTTGATTTGCATTTCTCTAACAATTAGTGATGTTGAGCAGCTTTTCATGTGCTTCTTGGCCGTCTGTATGTCTTCTTTGGAGAAATGTCTATTGAGGTCTTCTGCCCATTTTTGGATTGGGGTGTTTGTTTTTTTAATATTGAGCTGCACGAGCTGTTTATATGGATAGGTATTATTATCCTCAATATACAGATGAAGACCTAGAGAGTCACAGAGCTGAGATTAACTGGAAAGGCTGGCTTGTAAGCTGGTAAGTGGAAGAGCCAGATGGGTTCTGATCCAAGTATTTCTCCCCCAGTCTGCCTGCCTACCCCTCATTGTTCCCCTATGTGCAATTATAGAATTAGGTGTAATTATAAAATAATTCTGATTTTAGCTTATGGGATTGAAAGTCCCCTCCTTTTTCTGTCCTACTTCTATCCTCTTTATAGCCTTAAAACATACTAACAGATACCTGAAGTCACTGCTTCCTAGCCTCACCTCACGTCCAAGCTCACCCACTCCTGCCTTTCCGGTGTCCTCACCATTCCAACGCCTCTGTTTTATGAAGGTCGTCCATGACACCCTAAGAGCCTTCATTCAAAACCCTTTTTCCAGGCCTGTCTTGTCAGCACTTGTCCTGTCCTTTAAAATAGGAGTGCCCCCTGGTGGATTAGTTTCCTGTGGGTTCTGTAACAAATTTTCACAAATTTGGAGGATTAAAAGGAAGAGAAATTTATTATCTCAGAGTTTTGGAGGCCAAAAGTCCAAGGTGTTGGCTGGGCCACTCTCCCTCTGGAGGATCTACAGAAGAATTTGTTCTCTGCCTCCTCCAGCTTCTGGTGGCAAACAGCTTTCCTTGGCTTGTGGTGGCATCTCTCCCTCTGCTCTGTCTTTTCATAGCCTTCTCTGTGTGTCTGATTCAAAACTCTCTAGACCTCTTTCTTATAAGGAAAGGCGTGATTGCAGGAGGACCACCCAGATGACCCAGTATACGCTCCTCCTCTCAAGTTCCTAAACTTAATCACATCTTTTGTGATCAAAGTCACATCCATAGGTTCTAGGGATTAGGACGTGCACATAACTTGGGGGAGGGGGCACCATTTAGCCCATTACATCTGGTTCTGTCTTTAATCATAGTGCTCTCCTACTCTTGTAATCTTCCTGCTTATTTCTTTTTTTTAAATATTGGTTATGGAGACTATTTTTATTTATTTTTTATTATTTTTTTATTTTTTGGCCGCACCGCGCAGCAGGCGGAATCTTAGTTCCCTAACCAGGGAAACTGCACCCCCTCCAATCTTAACCACTGGACCACCAGGGAGGTCCCTCTTCCTGGTTATTTCACCAATATTTCCTAGTATCTTGAAAATTCTCAAATTTATAACCTTGGCAGAGGTCTTTTGGGTTTATAACAATTCTTCTTCTTACACATACACATAATCACAGAGGCTCTGTAGGTTTGTAATGCACAAATAAGATGCTGGCCAAGCTCTGGACACACTTGTTTAAGGGTAGGATCAAATTTCAACTTTTATTAGTTGACTTCCTACACATGGGGGGTTTATATCTTCTCCCCACTTACCCTTTCCTTAACCTAATATACCACGTTTTTTTTGTTAAATCAGTAATGTTTATGCTATTTTAACTAGATATCCAGTGCACTAAAACATTATTTCCTTTTTTGTACAATGTATTTTGCTTTCCTGGAGGTCAATAATCATCTTATTTATTTACTTAGCTTTTTGCTTAGTTTTTTTGTTGTTTGTTTTTGTTGGGGGGTCAGCCATTATTTAATTTTAAAATTTTTAATTATTTAACCCATAAATTCAATGCTAGAATGTAAATCTCCTTCTAATATGTTTAAATATATCCACATGAGCCATAAATCTCATTTTAGCTTTAAAAATGGGTCACCTGTAGGTCTGCTGTGCAGCTGTGGGGTAAAGGTTTCCCTTCATGCTCATTCTAAGGTTTCCATCTTCATTTTCTGGGTTGTATCTATACTTTTTTTTATATTTCATGTCCTTCTGAGTTTATTTTCTCATTTCGGTGGAGTATATCTTCTTTCAGCATGATACTTAAAATTCTTGAGAGGCTATGAATCTGAAAAAACTATTATAATCTCTATGCTTAATTAACATTCTGGCTGGGTACAAAAATATTGTGTACAAATTATTTCTCACAACTTTTGAATGCAATGCTTCAGTTTCAGGCTGGCTGTGGTGGAAGTGGGAGCCATTCTTGTCTACAACCTCTGTTTGTCCCATTTTCCTTTTCTGTCTGGAAGACTTTAGGACTTTATTTTTCCCCCAGTGTTCTGAAATTTATGATGATGCACCTTCCTTGGTGTGTGGTCCTTCTCCTTCAACTGTGCTGGGAAATAAAGAGGAATCATTAATCCGACAAGTGATGTTCTTCAGTTCCGAGGAAATTTCTTATGCCATTTTTCTTTTATTTCTTCTCCTTTATTTTTATGTTATCTTTCTTTTTTTCTGGAGTTTTCTATTCTTTGAACACTTTGGATTGATGTTTTAATTGTACTGTTTTTTCCCCTATTTCTTATATCACATGCTTTCTAGGAAATATTATCAATTATATCTTCCAATCTTTTCATTGAATTTTTTATTTTACCATCTAATTGTAATATTTGAGAGATTATTTTTTATTATCCTAGGTGAAAAAAGCTTTCAGTTTTTTTTCATAGATACAGTATCTACTTTCACATCTCTAAGAATATGTGTATATTTTTAGGTTCTTCTCCTCACTATACCTTGCCTTTTTTTCCAATTCTTTTGAGATTTGATTTTTCTTATATGTCTATTTATTCTTTTACTTTAATTAAAAAAATTTAAATATCTTTATTGGAGTATAATTGCTTTACAATGTTGTGTTAGTTTCTGCTGTACAACAAAGTGAATATCTTCTCTGACCACAAAGGCATGAAACTAGAAATCGATAATAAGTGGAAAACTGGAAAATTGATGAATACATGGAAATTAAACAATACACTCCTGAACAACAAATGGCTCAAAGAAGAAATTATAGGGGCAAGAAAAAAGTTTCTTTAGACAAATGTAAATGGAAATACAACATACCAGAACTTATGGGATGCAGCAAAGGCCATTCTAAGAGGGAAGTTCATAGCAATAAACTTTTACATTAAGAAGCAAGAAAGATAAACAAACTAGTGTTAATTCTTAATATTTTCTATGTTCATGGGAAGTTTGACTCATCTGTTTCTTGAGAGGGGAGTCCTAAATTTTCCTTCATGGAGAGCATAAGATCTACAACCAGTGTTCTGCAAACAAAGAGGGGAAAGGAGACAAGAGTAAGTAGATTGTTAATCAAGCTCTCCATGTTCTGTAGCTACCATGAGCTGTGCCTGATGCCCTCACAGAGTTAACCTCCCAAATTTTCTGTAAAGAAGGACAGTTAACTCGTTTTATGAGATACAGTAGGAATCTTGCAGTTTCAATTGCTCCTTAGATGTTCATCATCTAAGTCTGGTGTGATGTTTCCCATTCCCTCACCGCAGCTTATTTCCACATTCTACTGTGTGTGTTTCCTTCTGTCAGATTGTCACCTGCTGCTCATTTCTCATAGTTAAATCATCATCCCCGTTTAAGGGTGTAATCAATGGCTTCCCAGACTTAGTTTCTTCCCTCTATTGTCTATGCTACTACTATGCGTGGTCATGTTTCTGGGTAAACATGGTGTTTCTTTGCTCAGCATGTAGTGGTAGTTCTCATCACTCAGCTTGATAAACTCTCACCGATATCAGTAATATAAAGAACCTTACAATCTGGCTCACCCTTTTTGCCTTTGAAACATCATACTGGGGTCTTTCCTCATCTGTTTCATTTTTTCTACACATTTCACATTTCTTACAAGTTGGTAAATATGCCATGGCCACTTGCACTTATTTGACTTCACACGGCCTTTCCTCCTCTTCTCTCTACTTGAAAAAGTCCTGCTCTGGTTTCAGGATTGCTTCCACATTACCTTTCCTTTGGAGCTTTCATATCCCTTCCTATGAACTGGAGAGTGGTTCCATCCTGCAGCCTGCAGCCTTTTATAGGTAATACCCCTGTTTTAGCACATGTCACACTAGATTACCAGTTCTTTACATTTATCTGGCTTCTCTCTTGTCTAACACACTTGCAAAGACTGAGACTGTGTTTCTTCTTACATGACCTCATTTCTAACCATGTGCCTGGTACAGTGATGGCCAATAAGTGTTAATAAGATAAAGAAACACATGAATCAGTGTAGTGCTAACAAGTACATTTGTTGTTAATTTGAATACATTTGTTCAGCATTTACTTAGACAGTAATTATGATACAGATTTTATTACAATTTGCACATTTAATAAAAACTTTTTGGCTCTGCTTCATGTTACTGATTATGTAAGTGAGGTAAGGTCTTGCCTCTAAGAACAAGCGTGTATTTAATTATGCAGTTTAAACATAAGCAGATAAATTGTATGATTCATCAACTCCTTCTTTTCCCTTCTTTTTCATTATTTTAGCATCAACCTACGATGTTTGTCCTGTTCATGTGGCTTTTCAACTAGACTTAACCTATTTATTTTACACTATCTCTTACTTTCTTAACTAAAATCTAAGCTCCTAGACAAATGGTCTTATAAGTGGAGTATTTACTGTGACCATTGTTATGTGGAGGAAAATATTATAACTTTCATTTTTATTCACTCATTCATTTATTCTTTCATTTCCTGAAAATATATACTATTTAATAGTTGATGGCCTCAAGTAGCATGTATAATTGATAAAGCACATTAATAAAATAAGCACTCCTCATCTCACCAACCAATCTAACTAGAATATAGCCAGGGGCACTGAGAGGCCACACAGATCCCACCCCTCTACTTTTCCTGGAAATAATGAGCAGCCTCAGTTGTGCCTTAATCATCTCTTGGTCATTTAAAAATAGTTTTACAATATATTCATATTTTATTAGACAATATCTTGTTCTCTTTTACTTGTTTTTGAATGCTATAAAAATGGTATCATACTATATGTACTATTCCACAACTTAAATATGTATTTTTTAACATCTTTATTGGAGTATAATTGCTTTACAATGGTGTGTTAGTTTCTGCTTTATAACAAAGTGAATCAGTTATACATATACATATGTTCCCATATCTCTTCCCTCTTGTGTCTCCCTCCCTCCCACCCTCCCTATCCCGCCCCTCTAGGTGGTCACAAAGCACCGAGCTGATCTCCCTGTGCTATGTGGCTGCTTCCCACTAGCTATCTATTTTACGTTTGGTACTGTATATATGTCCATGCCAATCTCTCACTTTGTCACAGCTTACCCTTCCCCCTCCCTGTATCCTCAAGTCCATCCTCTAGTAGGTCTGTGTCTTTATTCCCATCTTGCCCCTAGGTTCTTCATGACCTTTTTTTTTTTTTTTTTAGATTCCATATATATGTATTAGCATACAGTATTTGTTTTTCCCTTTCTGACTTACTTCACTCTGCATGACAGACTCTAGATCCATCCACCTCACTACAAATAACTCAATTTCATTTCTTTTTATGGCTGAGCAATATTCCATTGTATATATGTGCCACATCTTCTTTATCCATTCATCTGTCAGTGGACACTTAGGTTGCTTCCATGTCCTGGCTATTGTAAATAGAGCTGCAATGAATATTGTGGTACATGACTCTTTTTGAATTATGGTTTTCTCAGGGTATATACCCAGTAGCAGTATTGCTGGGTCATATGGTAGCTCTGTTTTGAGTTTTTTAAGGAATCTCCAAAATGTTTTCCATAGTGGCCGTATCAATATACATTCCCACCAACAGTGCAAGTGGGTTCACTTTTCTCCACACCCTCTCCAGCATTTATTGTTTGTAGATTTTTTGATGATGGCCATTCTGACTGGTGTGAGGTGATACCTCATTGTAGTTTTGATTTGTGTTTCTCTAATGATTAGTGATGTGGAGCATCCATTCATGTGTTTCTTGGCAACCTGTATATCTTCTTTGGAGAAATGTCTATTTAGGTCTTCTGCCCATTTTTGGATTGGGCTGTTTGTTTTTTTGATATTGAGCTGTATGAGCTGCTTGTATATTTTGGAGATTAATCCTTTGTCAGTTGCTTAGTTTGCAAGTATTTTCTCCCATTCTGAGGGTTGTCTTTTCGTCTTGTTTATGGTTTCCTTTGCTGTACAAAAGCTTTAAAGTTTCATTAGGTCCCATTTGTTTATATTTGTTTTTATTTCCATTTCTCTAGGAGGTGGGTCAAAAAGGATCTTGCTATGATGTATGTCACAGAGTGTTCTGCCTATGTTTTCCTCTAAGAGTTTTATAGTGTCTGGCCTTCCATTTAGGTCTTTAATCATTTTGAGTTTATTTTTGTGGGTGGTGTTAGGGAGTGTTCTAATTTCATTCTTTTACAGGTAGCTGTCCAGTTTTCCCAGCACCACTTACTGAAGTGGCTGTCTTCTCTCCATTGTGTATTCTTACCTCCTTTATCAAAAATAAGGTGACCATATGTGTGTGGGTTTATCTCTGGGCTTTCTATCCTGTTCCATTTATCTATATTTCTTTTTTTGTGCCAGTACCATGCTGTCTTGACTACTGTAGCTTTGTAGTATAGTCTGAAGTCCAGGAGCCTGATTCCTCGAGCTCCATTTTTCTTTCTCAGGATTGCTTTGGCTATTCGGGGTCTTTTGTGTTTCCATACAAATTGTGCAATTTTTTGTTCTAGTTCTGTGAAAAATGCCATTGGTAGTATGATAGGGATTGCATTGAGTCTGTAGATTGCTTTGGGTAGTATAGGCATTTTCACAATGTTGATTCTTCCAATCCAAGAACACAATGGTATATTGTGGTATATGGTATATTTCTCCATCTGTTTATATCATCTTTAATTTATTTCATCAGTGTCTCATAGTTTTCTGCATACAGGTCTTTTGCCTCTTTAAGTAGGTTTATTCCTAGGTATTTTATTCTTTTTGTTGCAGTGGTAAATGGGAGTGTTTCCTTACTTTCTCTTTCAGATTTTTCATCATTAGTGTATAGGAATGCAAGAGATTTCTGTGCATTAATTTTGTATCCTGCTACTTTACTAAATTCATTGATTAACTCTAGTAGTTTTCTGATAGCATCTTTAGGATTCTCTGTGTATAGTATCATGTCATCTGCAAACAGTGACAGCTTTACTTCTTCTTTTGAGATTCGCATTCTTTTTATTTCTTTTTCTTTTCTGATTGGTGTGTCTAAAAGTTCCAAAACTATGTTGAATAATGGTGGTGAGAGTGGGCAACCTTGTCTTGCTCCTGATCTTAGAGGAAATGATTTCAGTTTTTTACCGTTGAGAACGATGTTGGCTGTGGGTTTGTCATATATGGCCTTTATTATGTTGAGGTAAGTTCCCTCTATGCCTACTTTCTGGAGGGTTTTTATCATAAATGGGTGTTGAATTTTGTCAGAAGCTTTTTCTTCATCTCTTCGGATGATCATATGGTTTTTTTCCTTCAATTTGTTAATATGGTGTATCACATCGGTTGATTTGAGTATATTGAAGAATCCTTGCATTCCTGGGATAAACCACACTTGATCATGGTGTATGATCCTTTTAATGGCTGTTGGATTCTGTTTGCTAGTATTTTGTTGAGGATTTTTGCATCTATGTTCATCAGTAATATTGGCCTGTAGTTTTCTTTCTTTGTGACATCTTTGTCTGGTTTTGGTATCACGGTGATGGTGGCCTCGTAGAATGAGTTTGGGAGTTTTCCTCCTGCTGCTATATTTTCGAAGAGTTTGACAAGGATAGGTGTCAGCTCACCACTAAATGTTTGATAGAATTATCCTGTGAAGCCATCTGGTCCTGGGCTTTTGTTTGTTGGAAGGTTTTTAATCACAGTCTTAATTTCAGTGCTTGTGATTGGTCTCTTTATATTTTCTATTTCTTCCTGGTTCAGTCTCAGAAGGCTGTGCTTTTCAAAGAATTTGTCCATTTCTTCCAGGTTGGCAATTTTATTGCCATATAGTTGCTTGTAGTAATCTCTCATGATCCTTTGTATTTCTGCAGTGTCAGTTGTTATTTCTCTTTTTTCCTTTCTAATTCTGTTGATTTGAGTCTTCTCCCTTTTTTTCTTGATGAGTCTGGCTAATGGTTTATCAATTTTGTTTATGTTCTCAGAGAACCATCTTTTAGTTTTATTGATCTTTGCTATTGTTTCCTTCATTTCTTTTTCATTTATTTCTTTTTTTTTTTTAAGGTTCTTTAGGTTTTTATTTTTATTTATTTTTTTTTCTTTTTTTTTTTTTTTCACACACACACACTGTATTTTATTTTTACAAGAGATAAATAGACTGACACCAAGCATTGTACATGGATGACCACAACAAAAGCAACAATGATTGCAATTACCAAACATGAAACACACTCATACTATGTCATAATATTGACATTCAGTCCAGTAATCCTCCACTGTAACAGCTCCTTTACTTTGCAGTGAAAATTGATTTGTATATTCTTTGCCTCTGAGTCCTTGTGGGATTTTTTTTTTTTTTAATTCAGACAGAAAGTCACAAAAATTATACTCATCCTCATCAGTTCACTCAGTCCCATGTAATTAATTGTTTTTTTTTCATCTTGATCTTTTGTTAGCACTTTTATGAGTTCATCAGTTTTTCATCAGAGTTCTGAAAATGCTTATTCATTCAGTTCAGCAGTACAGTCAGTTACCAGAAACCTGTACTTGTCAGAGCCTTTTCCATGAATTTCTTGAAGATGAAACCCTTTTATAGGAACATATTTGCAAAATCATCAGAGTACACCCAGAACTGTCTGTAAATGACAAAAGACTTAAAAATGACCATGGTAAAAGATTTGATGAAAGTTCATAATAATGCAGTTGACAAGAAAATTAGTTATTTCGGAGATATACATTTTAAAGTAATAACTAGGATTATTACTTATAACATTATACCAGAACATATAAGATTTTTAGAAATTTCATGTAATGTCTGAAACATTTATATTAACATATTTCCATACATATTTCCATACAAATACAAATATAAGATTTTTAGGAATTTCATGTAATGTCTGAAATATTTATATTAACATATTTCCATACAAATAACCCAATGAAAGTTTAGTATTAGTTGTTTTGTTTGTTTTCTTATACTGCAGGTTCTTATTAGCCATCAATTTTATACATATCAGTGTATACATGTCAATCCCAATCGCCCAATTCAGCACACCACCATCCCCACCTCACCGCAGTTTTCCCCCCTTGGTGTCCATATGTCCATTCTCTACATCTGTGTCTCAACTTCTGCCCTGCAAACTGGCTCATCTGTACCATTTTTCTAGGTTCCACATACATGCATTAATATATGATATTTGTTTTTCTCTTTCTGACTTACTTCACTCTGTATGACAGTCTCTAGATCCATCCACGTCTCAACAAATGACTCAATTTCGTTCCTTTTTATGGCTGAGTAATATTCCATTGTATATATGTACCACAACTTCTTTATCCATTCGTCTGTTGATGGGCATTTAGGTTGCTTCCATGACCTGCCTATTGTAAATAGTGCTGCAATGAACATTCGGGTGCATGTGTCTTTTTGAATTACGGTTTTCTCTGGGTATATGCCCAGTAGTGGGATTGCTGGGTCATATGGTAATTCTATTTTTAGTTTTTTAAGGAACCTCCATATTGTTCTCCATAGTGGCTGTATCAATTTACATTCCCACCAACAGTGCAAGAGGGTTCCCTTTTCTCCACACCCTCTCCAGCATTTGTTGTTTGTAGATTTTCTGATGATGCCCATTCTAACTGGTGTGAGGTGATACCTCATTGTAGTTTTGATTTGCATTTCTCTAATAATTAGTGATGTTGAGCAGCTTTTCATGTGCTTCGTGGCCGTCTGTATGTCTTCTTTGGAGAAATGTCTATTTAGGTCTTCTGCCCATTTTTGGATTGGGGTGTTTGTTTCCTTGATATTGAGCTGAATGAGCTGTTTATATATTTTGGAGATTAATCTTTGTCCGTTGATTCATTTGCAAATATTTTCTCCCATTCTGAGGGTTGTCTTTTCGTCTTGTTTATGGTTTCCTTTGCTGTGCAAAAGCTTTGAAGTTTCATTAGGTCCCACTTGTTTATTTTTGTTTTTATTTCCATTACTCTAGGAGGTGGATCAAAAAAGATCTTGCTGTGATTTATGTCAAAGAGTGTTCTTCCTATGTTTTCCTCTAAGAGTTTTATAGTGTCCAGTCTTATATTTAGGTCTCTCATCCATTTTGAGTTTATTTTTGTGTATGGTGTTAGGGAGTATTCCAAATTCATTCTTTTACATGTAGCTGTCCAGTTTTCCCAGCACCACTTATTGAAGAGACTGTCTTTTCTCCATTGTATATCTTTGCCTCCTTTGTCATAGATTAGTTGACCATAGGTGCATGGGTTAATCTCTGGGCTTTCTATCTTGTTCCATTGATCTATGTTTCTGTTTTTGTGCCAGTACCATATTGTCTTGATTACTGTAGCTTTGTAGTATAGTCTGAAGTCAGGGAGTCTGATTCCTCCAGCTCCATTTTTTTGCCTCAAGACTGCTTTGGCTATTCGGGGTCTTTTGTGTCTCCATACAAATTTTAAGATGATTTGTTCTAGCTCCGTAAAAAATGCCATTGGTAATTTGATAGGGATTGCATTGAATCTGTAGATTGCTTTGGGTAGTATACTCATTTTCACAATGTTGATTCTTCCAATCCAAGAACATGGTATATCTCTCCACCTGTTGGTATCATCTTTAATTTCTTTCATCAGTGTCTTATAGTTTTCTTCATACAGGTCTTTTGTCTCCCTAGGTAGGTTTATTCCTAGGTATTTTATTCTTTTTGTTGCAATGGTAAATGGGAGTGTTTCCATAATTTCTCTTTCACATTTTTCATCATTAGTGTATAGGAATGCAAGAGATTTCTGTGCATTAATTTTGTATCCTGCAACTTTACCATATTCATTAATTAGCTCTAGCAGTTTTCTGGTGGCAGTTTTAGGATTCTCTATGTATAGTATCATGTCATCCTCAAACAGTGACAGTTTTACTTCCTCTTTTCCAATTTGTATTCCTTTTATTTCTTTTTCTTCTCTGATTGCTGTGGCTAGGACTTCCAGAACTATGTTGAATAATAGTGGTGAGAGTGGACATCCTTGTCTCGTTCCTGATCTTAGAGGAAATGCTTTCAGTTTTTCACCATTGAGAATGATGTTTGCTGTGGGTTTGTCATATATGGCCTTTATTATGTTGAGGTAGGTTCCCTCTATGCCCACTTTCTGGAGAGTTTTTATTATAAATGGGTGTTGAATTTTGTCAAAAGCTTTTTCTGCATCTATTGAGATGATCATATGGTTTTTATTCTTCAGTTTGTTAATATGGTGTATCACATTGATTGATTTGCGTATATTGAAGAATCCTTGCATCCCTGGGATAAATCCCACTTGATCGTGGTGTATGATCCTTTTAATATGTTGTTGGACTCTGTTTGCTAGTATTTTGTTGAGGATTTTTACATCTATATTCATCAGTGATATTGGTCTGTAATTTTCTTTTTTTGTAGTGTCTTTGTCTGGTTTTGGTATCAGGGTGATGGTGGCCTCATAGAATGAGTTTGGGAGTGTTCCTTCCTCTGCAATTTTTTGGAAGAGTTTGAGAAGGATGGGTGTTAGCTCTTCTCTAAATGTTTGATAGAATTCACCTGTGAAGCCATCTGGTCCTGGACTTTTGTTTGTTGGAAGATTTTTAATCACAGTTTCAATTTCATTACTTGTGATTGGTCTGTTCATATTTTCTGTTTCTTCCTGATTCAGTCTTGGAAGGTTATACCTTTCTAAGAATTTGTCCATTTCTTCCAGGTTGTCCATTTTATTGGCATAAAGTTGCTTATAGTAGTCTCTTAGGATGTTTTGTATTTCTGCAGTGTCTGTTGTAACTTCTCCTTTTTCATTTCTGATTTTATTGATTTGAGTCCTCTCCCTCTTTTTCTTGATGAGTCTGGCTAATGGCTTATCAATTTTGTTTATCTTCTCAAAGAACCAACTTTTAGTTTTATTGATCTTTGCTATTGTTTTCTTTGTTTCTATCTCATTTATTTCTGCTCTGATCTTTATGATTTCTTTCCTTCTGCTAACTTTGGGTTTTGTTTGTTCTTCTTTCTCTAGTTTCTTTAGGTGTAAGGTTAGATTGTTTACTTGAGATTTTTCTTGTTTCTTTAGGTAGGCTTGTATAGCTATAAACTTCCCTCTTAGAACCGCTTTTGCTGCATCCCATAGGTTTTGGGTCGTCGTGTTTTCATTGTCATTTGTCTCTAGGTATTTTTTTATTTCCTCTTTGATTTCTTCAGTGATCTTTTGGTTATTTAGTAACGTATTGTTTAGCCTCCATGTGTTTGTCTTTTTTACGTTTTTTTCCCTGTAATTCATTTCTAATCTCATAGCGTTGTGGTCAGAAAAGATGCTTGGTATGATTTCAATTTTCTTAAATTTACTGAGGCTTGATTTGTGACCCAAGATGTGATCTATCCTGGAGAATGTTCCGTGCGCACTTGAGAAGAACGTGTAATCTGCTGTTTTTGGATGGAATGTCCTATATATATCAATTAAATCTATCTGGTCTATTGTGTCATTTAAAGCTTCTGTTCCCTTATTTATTTTCATTTTGGATGATCTGTCCATTGGTGTAAGTGAAGTGTTAAAGTCCCCCACTATTATTGTGTTACTGTCGATTTCCTCTTTTATAGCTGTTAGCAGTTGCCTTATGTATTGAGGTGCTCCTCTGTTGGGTGCGTATATACTTATAATTGTTATATCTTCTTCTTGGATTGATCACTTGATCATTATGTAGTGTCCTTCCTTGTCTCTTGTAACATTCTTTATTTTAAAGTCTATTTTATCTGATATGAGTATAGCTACTCCAGCTTTCTTTTGATTTCCATTTGCATGGAATATCTTTTTCCATCCCCTCACTTTCAGTCTGTATGTGTCCCTAGGTCTAAAGTGGGTCTCTTGTAGACAGCATATATATGGGTCTTGTTTTTGTATCCATTCAGCCAGTCTATGTCTTTTGGTTGGGGCGTTTAATCCATTCACGTTTAAGGTAATTATCGATATGTATGTTCCTATGACCATTTTCTTAATTGTTTTGGGTTTGTTTTTGTAGGTCCTTTTCTTCTCTTGTGTTTCCCACTTAGAGAAGTTCCTTTAGCATTTGTTGTAGAGCTGGTTTGGTGGTGCTGAATTCTCTTAGCTTTTGCTTGTCTGTAAAGCTTTTGATTTCTCCATCAAATCTAAATGAGATCCTTGCCGGGTAGAGCAATCTTGGTTGTAGGTTCTTCCCTTTCATCACTTTAAGTATATCATGCCACTCCCTTCTGGCTTGCAGAGTTTCTGCTGAGAAATCAGCTGTTAACCTTATGGGAGTTCCCTTGTATGTTATTTGTCGTTTTTCCCTTGCTGCTTTCAATAATTTTTCTTTATCTTTAATTTTTGCCACTTTGATTACTATGTGTCTCGGCGTGTTTCTCCTTGGGTTTATTCTGTATGGGACTCTCTGCGCTTCCTGGACTTGGGTGGCTATCTCCTTTCCCATGTTAGGGAAGTTTTCGACTATAATCTCTTCAAATATTTTCTCTGGTCCTTTCTCTCTCTCTTCTCCTTCTGGGACCCCTATAATGCGAATGTTGTTGCGTTTAATGTTGTCCCAGAGGTCTCTTAGGCTGTCTTCATTTCTTTTCATTCTTTTTTCTTTAGTCTGTTCCGCAGCAGTGAATTCCACCATTCTGTCTTCCAGGTCACTTATCCGTTCTTCTGCCTCAGTTATTCTGCTATTGATTCCTTCTAGTGTAGTTTTCATTTCAGTTATTGTATTGGTCATCTCTGTTTGTTTATTCTTTAATTCTTCTAGGTCTTTGTTAATCATTTCTTGCATCTTCTCAATCTTTGCCTCCATTCTTATTCCGAGGTCCTGGATCATCTTCACTATCATTATTCTGAATTCTTTCTCTGGAAGGTTGCCTATCTCCCCTTCATTTAGTTGTTTTTCTGGGGTTTTTTCTTGTTCCTTCATCTGGTATATAGCCCTCTGCCTTTTCATCTTCTCTATCTTTCTGTAACTGTGGTTTTTGGTCCACAGGCTGCAGGATTGTAGTTTTTCTTGCTTCTGCTCTCTGCCCTCTGGTGGTTGAGGCTATCTAAGAGGCTTGATGGTAGGCTCTGGTGGTAGGTAGAGCTGACTGTTGCTGTGGCGGTCTGAGCTCAGTAAAACCTTAATCCACTTGACTGTTGATGGGTGGGGCTGGGTTCCCTCCCTGTTTCTGTGGCGGTCAGAGCTCAGTAAAACCTTAATCCACTTGACTGTTGATGGGTGGGGCTGGGTTCCCTCCCTGTTGGTTGTTTTGCCTGAGGCAACCCAACACTGGAGCCTACCCGTGCTCTTTGGTGGGGTTAATGGCAGACTCTGGGAGGGCTCACAGCAAGGAGAACTTCCCAGAACCTCGGCTGCCAGTGTCCTTATCCCCACGGTGAAACAGAGCCACCACTCGCCTCTGCAGGAGACCCCCCAACACCAGCAGGTAGGTCTGGTTCAATCTCCCCCAGGGTCACTGCTCCTTCCCCTGGGTCCTGATGCACACATTACTTTGTGTGTGCCCTCCAAGAGTGGGGTCTCTGTTTCCCCCAGTCCTGTCAAAGCCCTGCAATCAATTCCCACTAGGCTTCAAAGTCTGATTCTTTAGGAATTCCTTCTCCCGTAGCCGGACCCCCAGGTTGGGAAGCCTGACGTGGGGCTCAGAACCTTCACTCCAGTGGGTGGACTTCTGTGGTATAAGTGTTCGCCAGTCTGTGAGTCACCCACCCAGCGGTTATGGGATTTGATTTTACTCTGATTGCGCCCCTCCTACCGTCTCACTGTGGCTTCTCCTCTGTCCTTGGACGTGCGGTATCCTCCTTGGTGAAGTCCAGGTTCTTCCTGTCAATGATTGTCCAGCAGCCAGTTTTGATTCTGGTGCTCTCGCAAGAGGGAGTGACAGCACGTCCTTCTACTCCGCCATCTTGGTTAATCCTTTTTCCTAGCATCGGTGTTAATGCTCAAGCATCATCAGCGTGGTGAAGCTCGGTCGGTCTCAGACTGAAGTCCACTGAACTGCTCAGCTGTTCAGAGTGGAAACCTGCCGGTGAAGGAGCTAGGACCGCGGATTCGGATTCGGATTCGGAGCGAGCGCAGGTTGAAGACCTTCACCAACTTGACTCGCACTTCCTCCCCTTTTTCATTTATTTCTGATCTGACCTTTATGATTTCTTTCTTTCTGCTAACTTTGGGGTATTTTTGTTTTTCTTTGTCTAATTGCTTTAGGTGTAAGATTAGGTTGTTTATTTGAGATGTTTCTTGTTTCTTGATGTAGGATTGTATTGCTATAAACTTCCCTCTTAGAACTGCTTTTGCTGCATCCCATAGGTTTTGGGTCATCATGTTTTCATTGTCATTTCTTTCTAGGTATTTTTTGATTTGCTCTTTGATTTCCTCAGTGATCTCTTGGTTATTAAGTAGTGTATTGTTTAGCCTCCATGTGTTTGTATTTTTGACAGGTTTTTTCCTTTAATTGATATCTAGTCTCACAGCATTGTGGTTGGAAAAGATACTTGATAAGATTTCAATTTTCTTAAATTTATCAAGGCTTGATCTGTGACCTAAGATATGATCTATCCAGGAGAATGTTCCATGAGCACTTGAGAAGAAAGTGTATTCTGTTGTTTTTGGATGGAATGTCTTATAAATATCAATTAAGTCCATCTTGTTTAATGTATCCTTTAAAGCTTGTGTTTCCTTATTTATTTTCATTTTGGATGATCTGTCCATTGGTGAAAGTGGGGTGTTAAAGTCCCCTACTATGATTGTGTTACTGTTGATTTCCCCTTTTATGGCTGTTAGTATTTGCCTTATGTATTGAGATGCTCCTATGTTGGGCGCATAAATATTTACACTTGTTATATCTTGTTCTTGGATCGATCCCTTGACATTATGTAGTGTCCTTCTTTTTCTCTTGTAATAGTCTTTATTTTAAAGTCTATTTTGTCTGACATGAGAATTGCTACTCCAGCTTTCTTTTGATTTCCATTTGCATGGAATATCTTTTTCCAACCCCTCACTTGCAGTCTGTATGTGTCCCTAGATCTGAAGTGGGCCTCTCATAGACAGCATATATATGGGTCTTGTTTTTGTATCCATTCAGCCAGTCTATGTCTTTTGGTTGGAGCATTTAATCCATTTACATTTAAGGTAATTATCGATATGTATGTTCCTATTACCATTTTCTTAATTGTTTTGTGTTTGTTATTGTAGGCCTTTTCCTTCTGTTGTGTTTCCTGCCTGAAGAACTTCCTTTAGCATTTGTGGTAAAGCTGGTTTGGTGGTGCTGAATTCTCTTAGCTTTTGCTTGTCTGTAAAGGCTTTAATTTCTCCATCAAATCTGAATGACTTTCTTGCTGGGTAGAGTAGTCTTGGTTGTAGGTTTTTCTCCTTCATCACTTTAAATATGTCCTGCCACATCGTTCTGGCTTGCAGAGTTTCCGCTGAAATATCAGGTGTTAACCTTATGGGGATTCTCCTGTGTGTTATTTGTTGTTTTTCCCTTGCTGCTTTTAATATTTTTTCTTTGTATTTAATTTTTGATAGTTTGATTAATATGTGTCTTGGCATGTTTCTCCTTGGATTTATCCTGTATGGGACTCTCTGCACTTCCTAGAGTTGACTGACTATTTCCTTTCCCATATTAGGGAAGTTTTCAACTATAATCTCTTCAAATATTTTCTCAGTCCCTTTCTTTTTCTCTTCTTCTTCTGGGACCTTTATAATTCAAATGTTGGTGCATTTAATGTTGTCCCAGAGGTTCTGAGACTGTCCTCAATTCTTTTCATTCTTTTTTCTTTATTCTGCTCTGCAGTAGTTATTTCCTCTCTTTTATCTTCCAGGTCACTTATCCGTTCTTCTGCCTCAGCTATTCTGCTATTGATCCCTTCTAGAGAATTTTAAATTTCATTTATTGTTTTGTTCATCACTGTTTGTTTGCTCTTTAGTTCTTCTAGGTCCTTGTTAAACGTTTCTTGTTTTTTCTCCATTCTATTTCCAAGATTTTGGATCAGCTTTACTATCATTATTCTGAATTCTTTTTCAGGTAGACTGCCTATTTCCTCTTCATTTGTTAGGTCTGGTGGGTGTTTGCCTTGCTCCTTCATCTGCTGTGTGATTTTTCTGTCTTCTCATTTTGCTTAACTTACTGTGTTTGGGGTCTCCTTTTCGCAGGCTGCAGGTTCGTAGTTTCCATTGTTTTTGGTGTCTGTCCCCAGTGGCTAAGGTTGGTTCAGTGGCTTGTGTAGGCTTCCTAGTTGGAGGGGACTAGTGCTTGTGTTCTGGTGGATGAGGCTGGATCTTTTCTTTCTGGTGGGCAGGTCCACGTCTGGTGGTGTGTTGTGGGGTGTCTGTGGCCTTATTATGATTTTAGTCAGCCTCTCTGCTAATGGGTGGGGCTGTGTTCCTGTCTTGCTAGTTGTTTGGCATAGGGTGTCCAGCACTGTAGCTTGCTGGTTGTTGAGTGAAGCTGGGTCTTGATGTTGAGATGGAGATCTCTGGGAGATTTCCACCGTTTGATATTACGTGGAGATGGGAAGTCTCTTGTGGACCAGTGTCCTGAACTTGGCTCTCTCACCTCAGAGGCACAGCCCTGACGCCTGGCTGGAGCACCAAGAGCCTGTCATCCACATGGCTCAGAATAAAAGGGAGAAAAAAAAGAAAGAAAGAAAGAGAGAAAGAAGATAAAATAAAATAAAACAAAATAAAGTAAAATAAAATAAAATAAAGTTATTAAATTAAAAAATAATTATTAAGAAAAAATTTTAAAAAGTAAAAAAAAACAAAACAGACCGACAGAACCCTAGCACAAATGGTGAATGCAAAGCTATACAGACAAAATCACACACAGAAGCATACACAAACACACTCACAAAAAGAGAAAAAGTGGAAAAAATCACATATCTTTGCTCCCAAAGTCCACCTCCTCAATTTGGGGATGATTTATTGTCTATTCAGGTATTCCACAGATGCAGGTACATCAAGTTGTTTGTGGAGATTTAATCCACTGCTCCTGAGGCTGCTGGGAGAGATTTCCCTTTCTCTTCTTTGTTCGCACAGCTCCCGGGGTTCAGCTTTGGATGTGGCCCCGCCTCTGCGTGTAGGTCGCCTGAGGGCGTCTGTTCTTCACTCAGACAGGACGGGGTTAAAGGAGCAGCTGCTTCGGGGGCTCTGGCTCACTCAGGCCGGGGGGAGGGAGGGGTACAGAGGAGGTGGGGCGAGCCTGCGGCGGCAGAGGCATCGTGATGTTGCAGCAGCATGAGGCGCGCTGTGCGTTCATGGGACCCTGGCAGTGGTGGGCTGCACAGGCTCCCAGGAGGGGTGGTGTGGAGAGTGACCTGGGCTCGCACACAGGCTTCTTGGTGGCGGCAGCAGCAGCCTTAGCGTCTCCTGCCCGTCTCTGGGGTCCACGCTGATAGCCGCGGCTCGCGCCCGTCTCTGGAGCTCGTTTAAGCAGCGCTCTGAATGCCCTCTCCTCGTGCACCAGGAAACAAAGAGGTAAGAAAAAGGTCTCTTGCCTCTTCGGCAGCTGCAGACCTTTTCCCGGACTCCCTCCCGGCTAGCTGTGGCGCACTAGCCCCTTCAGGCTGTGTTCACGCTGCCAACCCCAGTCCTCTCCCTGCGATCCGACTGAAGCCTGAGCCTCAGCTCCCAGCCCCGCCCACCCCGGCAGGGGAGCAGACAAGCCTCTCGGGCTGGTGAGTGCTGCTCGGCGCCGATCCTCCGTGCGGGAATCTCTCCACTTTGCCCTCCGCACCCCTGTGGCTGCGCTCTCCTCCGCAGCTCCGAAGCTCCCCCCTCCGCCACCCGCAGTCTCCGCCCGCGAAGGGGCTCTTAGTGTGTGGAAACCTTTCCTCCTTCACGGCTCCCTCCCACTGGTGCGGGTCCCGTCCCTATTCTTTTGTCTCTGTTGTTTCTTTTTTCTTTTGCCCTACCCAGGTCCGTGGGGAGTTTCTTGCCTTTTGGGAGGTCTGAGGTCTTCTGCCAGCGTTCAGTAGGTGTTCTGTAGGAGTCATTCCACATGTAGATGTATTTCTGATGTATTTGTGTGGAGGAAGGTGATCTCCGCGTCTTACGCTTCCTCCATCTTGAAGCCCACAACTTATATTTTTAACTCAACCTAGGTTTCTAAGATTGAATATTTTTGTTACATGTGACTGTGCTTCATTATTTCTGCCATTGTATAATACTCAAATTTGTAAATACACCATAATTTATTAATTCTCTTCTTATTAGATTTTTAGTTTGTGTTCTATTTTTGTTTCTATTAGAAACGTTGCTTCCATAAACATTAATAAGAATCAACATGTCTTCTAAGCACTGTAATTATCTTCTTTAAATTTAATAATTTATTTAATTTCAATAAACTTTTATGTTTTCTCCATAAGTATATTACATATATTTTTCAAAAAATTATTTTTAGCTTTTATATATATTGTTATTATAAATGTTATTTTAAAATTTTAAATTGATTTTTCTGTTTGCTCCTGGTAAATAGAAATTCAAGTTTTGAAAATTATACTTAATACTGTCCACTGATACTCATCATCAATCCCAACATTCTGTTACTACAGAGACTGGAAACCTATATCGACTAAAAAATATATTCACAACCTAAAAGTTAAGAGTTATGCTTTATTCGGCAGAAACTTTTAGGACTTCAAACCCGGGAGGCAGCATCTCAAGTAACTCTGAGAAAACTGCTCCCAGGAGGTGAGGGGGGAGCTAGGATATATAGGAGTTTTGCAAAAAAAGGCAGGTAGGAGGAACAAAAGTTTACCTTTAATAAAAGAAAACTAGGTATCTCAAGTTAAGGAATTTAGCACTTTTCTGTGTATGGGAAGATGCAGGAGTCTGGGCTGACAGAAGTCGTTCCTTTGATATGTAGCTCAGCTATCTGGGGCCAGTGTCCTGTGTTTTCACATCCTGAGTTTCCTCAGGGCTCTCTGTAGGGAGTGGCTGCAGTCCGATGGCTGCTAGATGGCAGGTACTCTTTTCCTTCCTGAGTTCCCTCAGGGCTCACCAGCTCACCATCCGTGGTGGCTGCAATCGCTGATGACTGTGACATCCTTTGTTTACTGACATGGCAGGCAATATTCCATTTCTCACCTAGAAACCATATTTCCCAGAAAGCCTTGACAGAAGGTTGCTGGTTTAGATTCCATGCATAAAAGTGAGCCATCTGGGTGTAAGAAAAGTACATGCCTCACTTGCTCCCATGGAAGTCACAGAAAAACATGTAAACTTTATCAGCAGATGCGAGCATCTGGACATCCATCAGAAATTCACTGCTTTGGTGCTTCATGTGGCTAAGGTCATCAACATCATTTTCTGGTTTCCATAAACTAGAAACGGCTTCCTTGATCTTTATTACCCATCCCTTTCAATGTTTTCATGAGCTTCTGTTGTCCATTAAACTATGTCCTGAAAAAATATGTGCTGATATCCTAACCCCTGATATCTGTGAATAAGACTTTATTTGGAAACATGGTCTTCGCAGGTATAGTTAAATAAGATGAGGTTATATTGGAATGGGGTGAGCCAAAAATCAAAATGACTGGAGCCTATAAGAGGAGAAGAAACAGAGTCAGTCAGAGACACACAAGGGAGAAGTCCATGTGAAGACAGAGGCAGAGATTGGAGTGATGCATCGAAGCCAAAGAATGCTGAGGACTTCCAACAACCACCAGAAGCTAGAAGATGCAAGGAGAGGTTCTTCACAGAGCCTTCAGAGATAACATGGCCCAGCTGACAATTTGATTTTGGACTTACAGCCTCCAGAACTGCAAGAGAATACATTTCAATTGCTTTAAACTACCTTGTTTGTGGTAAATTGTTATGGCAGCCCCAGGAAACTAATATAGCCTCAGATTCCCTGAATTAAACCTAAGGCAGCTTATTTTCCCTGATAGAAACTTGATATATTATTGAATTCACACCTTCCAGTGTACTCTTTTTAATGTAATTTAATAATTTGTATATGATATCTTTTGACTTTTTCTTTATCTTTGACTTTTTCTTTATCTTTATTTCTTTATTCTTTTTTATTAGATAATAATATTATATAATATTTTGATTTTATTATTTTCTTGTCCTATTGCACTGGTGAGAACCACCAGTACAGTGTTGAAAAGCAGCATGGTAATAAACATTCTTGCCTTATTCCTGCTTTTCAAGTAAATCCTTTTAATATTTTGGTATGAATGATGACATTTACTGAAGACTTTTGTAGATTCACTTTGCCGGGTTAAAGCCATTGTCTTTATTCTTTATTTGTTAAGATTTAAGACAAACATAAATAGATATTTAATTTTATCAAATTATTGTTCTGAAACTATTAGAAGAAAATTTCTTTTAACCAATTAATGTGTGTTATATTCATAGATGTTTGAATGATAGCCACCTTTGATGCCTACGTAATAGCAGGCATCATATACCAAAATACACCAACATGTGCCATGGGATGTCTTATTCTCCACATGTTTTCCTTTCCTAATGAGCCTCAGCTCTTATTCAGGAGGAGCAGAGTGTGAGCTCCACAGCCAGACTAAAGTTTGTCACATTCTAGCTCTTGGCCTCAGTTTCTACTTTAACATATGATAGTAGTCTGAATGTTCTGGGATTATTGTGAAGATTCAATGAGTTTATGTATTTCAAGTTGTCAGAACAGTACCTGACTCCCAATACGTGTGACGTAAATGCAAGGAAACATCATTAATTAATGCTATTTAAAGTGGCCCCAGTGTGATGATAAATACAAAGTGAATATAGCCACTGCAAACATGTGATGACATTTAGCTCTAGTATGGCCTTGGAGATGAACCAAAACATGCTTTTATTATCTTTCAGATTACTATGAAATAAAAGCATGTAATTAAAAAGTATATTTTCTTAAATATTTATTAGATCACTAAGAGTACGTCCTTTTCCTCCTGGGAAAAAAGACATCATTTGGAAAAATATTAGTCTAGAGAAGAGGGATGGCAATGAGGGAATACTGTACATACCCCATGCCCAGCACTGTGCCTTGCACAGAGTATGCCGTTAACACATGTATGAAAGTAGTGCATGCACTGTACCTATGTTGTACTCAGAGTATGTTCTAGCAGACCAAAAGTTTGTTGTCATTTAGCTCCTTTGAATTCCTTGCATGCTTCTTTGTTAATTCCACAAAATTTTTGGCTGGTTTTGATGATCTTGGTTTGAAGATAAAATTTAAAATAAATTTGTGGTTCAGTACACCATTTAAAATATATTAGGAATATTTGATAAATTTTTGAAATTGACATTTTGTCCAAGTACATTGAGTGAGGTCTGTAACTCATAAACCCACAAGTTGATAAATATCTGTGTACTTTGTCCCCATGCACCATGGGTGTGTAGAATTAGGAATTATGAAGTTTGGCCCTTAAGATCCTAAATTTGAGAAGGGAACAAATATGCACAGAGATTTAACTGCTAGGATGTTTGTGAATTACTAACCTCCCTGTTGTATTCAGATGAAATACCAATGAAAATTTTGTCTGCTTCTGAATTTGTGTTTGGTTGTATAATTATCCAGACCAAAAAAATACAATTTCTAAGGATCATTTGTTCTTTCTTCAGTCACGTGGGGTGGGAATGGCAAAAACCATCTAGACAATTCAGTAAGGAGTCTAAAAGTGTTCCTTTAGGAAAGGTCATAGCTGAATCTTTGACCCATGATTCTGCACTAAACAAATCTAAGACTCAGCAAACAGAGATGGTTTCCCACAGGAATGGTGCAAGAATGCTTAATGCTTCAAGGCACTCCACACACTGGTTCCCAGCACTGCCAGACACCATTTCCGATCACTGCACATGTGTTTATTTGCATGTGAGAGCGTTAGTCACATGTTTCCCAAATCACAGGTTTTAGTCTCAGAAGTGCACTTGGTAGATTATATCACTAAATTAATAAGGAAAGCAATGCTCTGTGAACACACCAGATGAGTGACTCAGAAACTCATAACTCTTTCATTCCCACTCAATTATCTTTTTCATTTCTATACACTGAGCATGCTTCATGGATGGCTATTCTCCTGGTCAGTGTTTCTTAAAATAGCCTGTGAGAATGTCATACCAGTGAAGAAAAACAGCTAAAAAAATAATAGTAAACATTACTTTTTAATGGTTGCAATCCATTGTTTTATACCAGATTGCAAATGACTAAATGGGATTGTTCCAGTCCAGAACAATAAGAATACTAAAAAAACAAGGTACCGACCCCGAGTTTAGGATTTCAACAATAAAGTGGACTCACGAGGGGAAACGTTAAAGCAAGGGGGAGGAGCACCTCACAGGGGCAAAGGTGGCTAACGCAGTAGAAGGACAGATTTTGTTTGTTCTTAGATGCGCCTGCTACTGTAGGACTCAGTTTTGGAAGAGGCAGTGGCACCAAAGAGTTTAAGGATATATTTGTATTTGGGACCAAATCTATGGAAGCTTAACACTAAAAGGGCAGTATTCACATGAAAATACAACACAAAGGATCAGAGGTATGGAAAGGTCATAGGACTGAAGTTTATATATTCAAACAATTTATTCTTTGGTTTTCTTGCCTGGGTTTTAGTGATCTTGACACAACCCAAACATGGAAAGATAGAAAGTGAATTCATCAATATCAACCCAGTGCCCTCGAAGTGTTAGACTTGGCTCTGTTAGTGCTCACAAGAACCCTCTGAGTAGTGTGACTATGCCTTTCTGTGTTGCAGGAACTGAGAGTCCTAGCAGAGAAAAGACATGATCTTTAGGCCACGTATCCAGTAAGTAATAGAGCAGAAGTGAGAAGCCAGCTCTCAGTGATTCCAAAGTCCCCCCACTACGGCCCTCTGTCCCCACCGTGGGATGTGCAGGGCTCAGGCACACCATCAACAAGTGCTAGGTCTAAGGTGTCCACTCCAGCAGGAGGGGACTGCGTGATCCCTGGAAGTCCGTGAAACTTCTCAATGGCGAGCCAGTTCTTGCCATCAGAGAGTTCCACAACTGAACTTGTGTAATAAGGAGTCTGAAATTACAGAGCAATTATTGGTAAATTGAAGTTTAGGGTTAGCGTTAGGGTTAGGGTACAGGCCAAGGTCTCGGTTAAGGGAAGTGTTAAAAAAACAAAGCTAAGCAAAACATGTTTGGATGGTAGAAGCAACAACCAAAGAGATGTGACGGGCTCTCAGACTCTTGGATTTGGAAGAGATCTTAAGGTTCATCTAGTTCAGCTGCTCTAACGAATGCCTAAACTTCTGCATAGTATTGTTAGCAAGCGGTCAGCTAAAACTTGCATGAGGATCCTACTGAACATTCCTTCAGGTAGCCCACTTTCTTTTTGCCCCTTTTATGGTTAGAAATTGTCTTCTTCGTATTGGGTAGGGCCCAGTGTTCTTTGTCAGGCATCCTTACTCTCCTTGCTTCTCTGAGGTTGAGAATGTGATCTGGACTTGGGACTAGGACGGTGGTTACTAGTGGCAGTTATGTAGCCTGACTGAGGAGTTCGGAGCTACGGAGGGGCAATGGACCAAGAAAATCACACGTGGCCTCATTCTGCAAAAGAAGGAAATGGAGATACAAAAAGTGGGATGATATAGGAGGATGTTGGTTTATCTGGGCTAGGATTACAAGTAAGAGTAGTTTGCTTCTTGACTTCTTTCTACAAATACATGTTACCAAGATCATGACAGGCGGACACTGATTCTATTTTTTTTTTTAATTTTATTTATTTATTTATTTATTTATGGCTGTGTTGGGTCTTCGTTTCTGCGCGAGGGCTTTCTCTAGTTGCAGCGAGTGGGGGCCACTCTTCATCGCGGTGCGCGGGCCTCTCACTCTCGCGGCCTCTCTTGTTGCGGAGCACGGGCTCCAGATGCACAGGCTCAGTAGTTGTGGCTCACGGGCCTAGTTGCTCCGCGGCATGTGGGATCTTCCCAGACCAGGGCTCGAACCCGTATGTCCTGCATTGGCAGGCAGATTCCCAACCACTGCGCCATCAGGGAAGCCCCGGACACTGATTCTTAAGAATCACAAGACTTGCCCGTGTATCATTCCAGACTGATAAGGATAAATTCTATTAAAAGTCCTCCTGAGAAGCCATACTATTATCCTGCCCCAATCCCAAGTGTAATAAACATAGTTACCAGTGACATCGTGCTTATTGCTCATGCTGTAGTTACGCTTTGTTCTCTGGAATATGACTTAGATCATTCTGCTTACAAGGTCACCGAATGAACTGAACCATCTTCTTTTCAAGTGGCAAAATCCTCCCTCAAACCTCTTTGGGAACCTCTTTTATTCCCACAATGTATATTTCATCTCTCTCTCTTTTTCATTTTAATCTGGTAACAACATTAATTAGGTTTGTGAATTATGTCCAATTTCTATACAGATGAATGATTCTTTTGTTCCTTCTGTCTTCTAGACACAAGTTTATAAATCTCCTCAGGCCTATTCTTTTAAATACAATGTTTTGCCCCTCCTTTTCTTTTTTAGAGAAAGATGCCTCATGGTAGAATTTATATTTTAGCTGCTAATAAGAGTCTTGACAAAATTGGAATTCTTGGCTCCTCTAATGCATTATTGTTTAGGTTTTTTTTTTGTTTTTTTATTGATCTTTAGTTCAGAGGAGAGACCAGCCAGGATGGTCTTTACCATCTCCAAGATTAAGAGTGCTCTGGGGCATCATATATAATGAAGCCCACAGAGAAATTTCTCTATTAAGCATTCTTACTAATTAGTACTCTTAATTAGCATAATTAAAAGAATAGGTGCATCTATTTTTGATAAATTATAAAACATCCACTTTAATACCATTGCAATTTCCAGCACATGCATTCTAGCTAAAACAGCACAGGTAGATTGAGGTGTGCTGTAAAAAACAAGTGGAAGGAAAGACTTAGTATTTCTAAATACTTGGTTGTACAAAGACATAACACACTTCACACTGTGGTCAGGGAGGGGAAGTGTGTGTCTCCCATGCCTTGTCAGGTGACATTTTATTCAAGCCAAAAAGCAGGGTTGAATACAGAATGAATACGGGTTAAATACAGATGGCCAGTTAAATTTGAATTTCAGATAAACAACAAATAAATTGTATATAAATATTTCCCAAATAAGACATGGGACATACTTATGCTGAAAAATTCTTTATTCATTGTTTATCCAAAATTCAAATTTAACTGGGCATTCTGTATGTTTATTTGATAAATCTAGCAACCCTAAAAATGAGTCGGCTGATACCAACAAGTAACTTATGTGTCAGTGTCCCTCAAAACAAAATGTGCCTTTACAGCAGTCTGGAATTATTCTCATAATTTTTTATTATAACCAAAGTCTCAGGAGTTTTCAAAAGGCTTTCATAAACATTACCAATAAACAAGATAACTGTTCCCACTCTACAGACGAGGAAATAGTTGTTCATAATGGTCAAGAGACTGGCCCAAAGTTAAAAGAGTCCTAAGAGATGGAACCAAAAGTAGTATCTAGGTCTTATGATTCCTAATCCATATTTCCTGGTTGACTTAAAAATAATTAATTGGATTATAAATAATCTAATCCATGTAATCATAAGAGTCGCAATCACCAGCCCTGGGCAGGAATTATATTTTTTGGAAATAACCACTCTGCTTTGAATTGAAAATGACCAAGCCAGCATCTGAATCCAACTACGCCCAGGAAGCAATGTGAAACATATCGGAAACTCCGCATTAATATGCACAGCATGACACGAGACAGATGCACGTTGGTGACATTTCTCCACCGTTTCTAGAGAAATCTGTAACTTTTTATATATATATTATGTATGTCTATTTTCCATACAAGTGGCAATGTAATATGGTGTCAAGTAACTGTGTGGTTGTTAAGAATAATTCACAGGCACTATTGGTTTTCTAGCCAAGGAAGGATGAGAGTCATTTCATGACACTTCCATTCACAGATCTGAAGAGTAACAGATCATGGTCTCATATCCGACTGCATTTGCAGGGCTGGCACTCACAGAAACAGACTTCTCACTTAAAATTCACCTTCTGTGAGATACTGAGTGATGATCTTGGAACCAGACAAAATTGACCGTGATTTGTGAACAGGTAATCAACTATTCCTTGTAGATGAAAACCAGTGAATATATGTCCACACTGCTTTAAGAGTCTGTTCTTTTTGTTACAGAGCAGATGTCTGCGGGGGGAGGGGGGTGGTTGGCAGGCCCCACTCTGTCAAACAGTCCAGTTTTGACAGTTCCTTGCTTGAGGCATGGCTGAAATGCAAAGTATTTCTGATCAGACTATCATATTCATCTGGATGTTAATTACTGTGTCTGCCTTCGTATAAATAATTAATTATGCAAAACCCACACAGCTGCTGCTGGACAGAGTTAAGTAACTTGCTGTCAGTCTCACAGTTCTGGAAAGGAAAGGGGGATTTAGGAAAACATGCTCTGTCACTGTGGGGAGGGGGCACTCGTCATGGTCCTTCTGTGGTCAGATGAAAATCATTGTAATTGAGCATGGTGTGTGTGTGTGTGTGTGTGTGTGTGTGTGTGTGTTTCAAATAAATAAATAATATCTCCTAATTTATATTAGTTGGTCCTGAAAACAATTCCCTTTTCTATTTATGTAGTATCTTTCTAGGAATCCAAACACCACACCAGAGAATCACTACAAATCTGATTCCTGAATCCTTCTCATTTTGTCATCATATCCATCAACTGTCTAAGCTGTCTCCTGGAGTGGGACGTACGGGTTACACTGAGTTAGGTGAGGTTTTTTTTGTTTTTGTTTTTTTTTAAATCTCCAGGAAGGCTCAACACATTCATATTGCAGGTTTATACAAGTTTCACCAAGATGGTCAGTAATGAACATGTGAATATCTAGAGTGCTGAGAAATGATAATGCATCCATTTAAAAATTTTATGTCTACATTATTTGACTCAAGTGCAAATGACTTCATGTTTAAATATAACTAGATGTTTAATTGATATAGGTTAAGTGTTAGTTCCATGTAACTTTTTTTTCTTTTTTCTTTTTTTTTTTTTTTGGCAAAACAACACTGCATGTAGCAACAATGAGAAAAAGAGGGGATTAAAAAAACACCTCTAAAACCAAGGCTTTCATAGATTTGTCAGCTGGTTTTGTTTTGTGCAAATATTGACATTACTGTAATGAAGCAAACTTCCAGAGCTTACAAGAATGTTCGTGCAGAAAAGGATCAAAATCCCCCTTTGAGAAGCAGCTGCAGTTGAATGGATGCTGGTGGTGGGCGGTGGCCGTGGGTTCTGGGCTCTACCATGTCCCAGCTGGATAATATAGGACAAGTCACATAACGCTTAGGCAACTTCCTTTTCTGCCCCCACCAAGGATCATTGATAGAATCAAAGGAGATAATCAGTATGAAAGCACTTTGCAAATTGGGATGATAGTTAAAAATACAGAATATCATTCCACCTCCAACAATTAGTTATTGGGCATGCAGTTCTAATGACACATCTACCCGTTATATTTCTTCCTTTTTAATCTACCTCTTCATTTACTCACCCAGCAAAGTTTTGTTGTCTCCTATTCATGCACTAGGTGCTGCTGTGATTAAAAAGACAGAAATGCCACTACCTTTGTGGGGTTCATAGTCCAGTGAGGAGAATAAACACAAAAGAAAGTACATGAATAAAATAATCACAAATAGAATTAAGTGCTAAGAAGAAAATAAAATGAGGCAGAGGAATGGAGAGCAGCTGAGTGTGCAGTCCGGAGAAGCCTCTTCGAGGAAGATTTGATTCTTAAGCAGATACCCAAATGAAAAGATGGACCCAGCCATGGGTTAGAGCGGAGAGAAGTGAATGCGAAGCAAGTGCAAAGGTCCCCAAGTAGGGACATGCTTTGCATGTTGATGGTGGGGAGGATTCCGGTGGGACTGTGGCTGCTTCATGAGGAGGGTGTGATAGGACATGAAACCCACCCACCTCCCTCTCCTTGCGAGATCACAAAACAAAACCTCAGCACACGACAGCTCTACAATTTTCATTCATAGAAGACATACCATGTGGCTGTAATCAGTTAGGTTTTCTTGATAGAACAATTAGATTGTTCTTGCTTGGAGAAAATTAGGGTTGTACAGAAAAGAGGGGAAAAAAATCCCAACACATAGGCCTTTAAGGAACTACAAGTCTGAAATAATCTGTATTGATTTAGTTTTCTTCCCTGTTGAACTCCGACCTAATGATTTCCAAAGCCTTGTTACACTTTGTTACATCTTATAGAACAATCATCAAAGATACATGGGAGGTAAAGATAATTAGAGCTTCCTTTAAGTACTTATATGTGACACCTTTAGTATAAGATCCAACTAAATGTATGTACTTGTAGACCATTTTTCACTGACACTAAGAGTAGTATTTAAATAAAATATTTGCTATGATGAGTCAGCACACCTAAAAATTCTGGATTCCCTTTTGCTGAAAAATGTAAATGATACACTCCTCCCCTCTTTGCATGGAATTTAGATAATTGTTTTTTGCTTTCCTGTATGTTGATGGTGATGCTGCCTTCTTGCCCAGATGTTTGAGCTGAAGGTAGATAGAAGGATTGAGGTCTAGAGATTGAGAGAAACTTGGTTCACTTTTCATTCCTCTTCAACCTGCCTTGAAAGCAAGAGTTATTTATTATACCCAAGCAATCATCCAGGGGATTTCTCACATTCCACCATAGCCAGTCAAGAGACTTTGTCTCATGTTTCTAACAATTACTTTGGAGTACTAAAGGTTAGTATGCCTTAACAATGGCTCAGTATTGTAAATACACCAGTATCAGTGGCATCTAGTAGAAACAATCATTCAGCCATGGATTGCAGATTGGTAAAGAGAGAGTACAGTTTATTACAAAAGAATGCAATCCAGAATCAGAGGACCTGATATCCTTTATCTTTTTTTCTGTTTTAATACTAAAAACACGATGCATGTATCTGGATTAACAGTAAATAGTACAAAATTTCTTGTAATGATAAACAACAATTCTCTGCTCCACCACTCTCAACTCCAGCACCTCCTCAAAAACTTTCACCATATTTCATTTTAGTTCTAGTAGTTGCCTTTACATCTAAATATGCTCCTAATATTAAAACAGATGTTGACCATTAACTTCTAACTGTGAAAGATGGGATTTAACTCACGTCCTTTATTCACTCAGTTATTCAACACTGATACCTCTTGTATTCCAAGTTCTGAGAATATTAACAGTGAAAAAGACATATGACAAGTCTACCCCCATGGAGGTTACCTTCTAGGGGAGGAGATATAAACAATTAGACACACCATGTAGGTCTACATAGTGATCACTTCTGTAAAAAAACAGTAAACTAGGGCAAGGAAATAAAAAATTGAAGGGGGTTTCTATTTTAGATGATCATTTCTGATAAGGGAACACTGGCCATCTGAATGGGGAATTAATTAAATCTTTGGGAGAAGAGTTTTGTTGAAAGAAGAAACAGAAAATCCAAAACTGTAAGAGGGAGTTGCTTTGTCATTTTCAAGGTGAAGCAAAGGGAGTGAGGAGGATGAGATGGGAAGTTGGCCACAGATTAGCAGGTCAGGGAGAAAGGGCTAAGCTGTATGGGCTGGGGGCTCCCAGGGACCAGCTCTAGGGGGAAACTGTAGGCAATGACTACATATCCAAATTTACTCAAAGTTTGTGGGAAATTTTTGGAGGGTTTAGAGTAGAAGAGCTAAATAATTTGCCTTATTTATGGAATGATAATATCTATAAATGTACAGAACTGTGCACACAGCACAAGATTGAAGCTTGGTGGATTTTCATGAAACGAACAATACCCAGATTGAGAAATATAAAATAAAGAGGAACCACAGCTCCCTATGTGGGCTTCCAAGTCACTTCTCACTCCTCCCCAAAGACAATCACAATCCTGACTTCTATCAACATAGGTTAGTTTTGCATATTTTTGAACTTTATGTAAAAGGAATCATACAATACGCACATATTTGTGTCTGCCTACATTTACTTAATATTATATTTCTGAGTGTCATCTATGCTGCTGAACATGGCAGTAGTTCATTATTTAATGGCTAGAGAAGTTTGTTAAAATCTCCAGTTATGACCATGCATTTCCTGTTATCTCTTTTTAATTCTATTAACAGTTGCTTTATGTACTTTGAAGCTGGATTATTAAGTGCATATACATTTAGTACTATTGTGTCCTTATTGATTCGACTCTATTATTATTTTAGAATGTTCTCCTTACTTTCTAGTAATCTTTCTTGACATAAAATCTACTTTGTCTTAAATTAGGGGACATGTACTGGCTTTCTTTTGGTTATCTTTTTTCCTTTTTTTAGTTTTTACATTTGTCTCCCCTCTTATTTAAATGCATACCTTTTAAGCATTATATATTTTTGAAAATTCAATTTTAATTGGAGTAGTTATTTCTTAATTACATGTACGGTAATTACTTTTTGTTTGTTTGTTTAAAACTTCATCAATTTTTCTCACTTGGGGGGAGAGCTAAATGGGTATTAAGTTCAGCATAGTGAAACAGATGTTCATCCACTGAAATTTTTATTTTTTATTTATTTTTTTAAATTTAATTTTATTTATTTTTTTATACAGCAGGTTCTTATTAGTTATCCATTTTATACATATTAGTGTATATATGTCAATCCCAATCTCCCAATTCATCACAACACCATGTCTATTGAAATTTTTACATAACAGTTAACTAGTTTATGTGACATCAAACATTTGGCAAATAAATATAATCCTTGATTTTTTCATTCTGACAGTGAGGTAGATAATACCACCTATCAATACACAAATTATCAGACACTGCTGGGCTTATCAAATTAGAGAATAAATTTAATGTAAAGTGTGTGATAAATATTACTTATTATGCACATTTGTAGGAAAATTTGCTATACATTTATTATAATTTCTATTGGATTTGCTTAATTACATTTTCTTTACATAGCGTATCATTGATCCATAGCATTGACAGATTTTTCATTACAAAACACAAATTGATGTCATTATCTCGGTAAAAAAAAAAATTTGAGTGAAAAATGTACACACTATGAGAACAAAGCAATCTTTATCTGGGTGTGAAGTGATAAAGTTGCTATGCTCTTAGCTGTGCAGAAATTGGAAATTAGTCTCGTAGGAGCTGTCTCTCTACTGGCAACCAAAGAAGCTGGGAATATTTTCACTTGGTGTCTTAAATTGAGCAAAACCCTATATGGTTTTTAACCAGTCGTCTTTGAATTGTGATCCGAGGAAATACAAAAGATCAGGATCAATAAAATTAATAGTTGACCAAAGCAATGGATAAACCAAGTTAAGTTACAGTTAAACTGGACCAGATATTAAGACCCACACTTTAAATGAAGAAAACCTGTTACAGAAATACTGGACAAGAGGGAAGATTTGGCCTAGCATCAGACATGTGAAAAAATTTTATGAGTTTTAGATGATCACATAAAAGTAAATATGTTTAAACGCTGCAATGTGGTTTCCAAATAAATCAATATGGCATGAGGTTGAATTATTCTAAGCATAGTGTGGGGAGAAAGGTATGTAGGGGCTGCTGGGTGATCAGAAGTTAGGTTTTCCATAGATAATGTCTGTCAGTTATATTCACAGAAGAATGGCTAGCCTGGTGAAAGAATTAAAGCCATTCCATATAAGAAATTGGTGAAGACATTTAGCCTCTCTCTCTTGGAGATTCATAAGCAAAATCTGAAGCAGTACATGTCTTAGAAATGTCCATAGCTTTCTCGGATCATCTGGGTGGAATGGGAATAAAAATGGTTGGATTTGATGACTTCTTAACTTTCTTTCCAGTTGGTAATTAGAGCCAGCGGCTCACAACAATGTGTAAATGTTAATTTCCATTAAGATTTTAAACAGCTACCTAATACCTGGAAAACAGCATGAAAACACAGTGTTACAGAGTTTCCATCCAGGTCTTACCTGGGTTTGCATCCAGGTCTTACCAGTTGAGCTGCGTTGTCACTTTATGATTTATCCTCTCTCAACCTCACGCTCCTCATCTGGAAAAATAAGTATAGTATTCCTTACGTGGAAGGTTTTTGTAAGAATTAAATGACCTAAAACATGTGTAATGGAGATAACATTTTGGTAAAATTACCTTCCATTTAAAGCTTAGCTATTAGGCTAGAGTGGGTAAGGAGGAGAACATGTCAAAGATAAACAATACTGGACACTAGTTAAGGGTAATAAAGACAGATTTTATTGTCTATTGCAATAAGAGAGTCCAGTGTAAGCCGAGCTCATCTTTGGTCTGTGCAGCGGTGACTGGGTGTTTTAAAGGGAGACTGAGGGAGTAAGGAGGGTGAATGAGTGAAGACTGAGCAGGGTCAGGGAAATGGAAATTAACAAAAAGCAGGCAGGAGTGTTGGTCCATGAAATCCACCTGGGTTTGCTAAGTAAGCTATGTAAGTTGGGCTCCTGCCTCAAAAAAATAGCCAATTCTTTACAGCCCTGAGATCTCCTGGGCAGCAACTCACAGGAATGAGGGGACTGTAGGACTCATGCTGGGGACATGGTCTTGAGCTGCTAGAAACGTGCTTGAGTCTGTTCAGATCTCTTAGTTTGGGTGGGAGGCAGGACAAAATGATTTGTGCTGAGGCTGCAGTCCTTATAGACCAAGATGGAGGCCTAGTAGAGAAAAGGATTCAGAGGGGCCTGCATTTGGTCAAGGAGAGCAAGCTTGGGGGACAGAAGGGCCCAGCACAGTGTCATCACAGCAAGGTGGCTGAGCCATGAGGATATTCAGAAAGAGACCCTTGGTCTTAGCTCTCAAGTAGAGTCACTGGGACTCAGAAGTCCAAGTTACCTCCTGCGGGAGGTGGGGACTTATAAGGCAGGGGAATGGGACACTGGCCACATCAAGGTCCTCGTGATAAGGCAGGATGTGACCATGGCAACGCCTGGGGTGGGGTTTCCTGTCGGGGAGAGCCGGATGGAAAATACAACTGGGACTCTTCAAACAGCTTTATGGCGTCAGTGAGAGCACCAGTAAAGTGGAGTAGGTGGGACACACACAAGACAACATGGCCAGGCTCACAATTCCGATAGTCATGGACATCGGCTGCGTATTCTAGCTGCACATCAGGTGGCCACAAACCTGGGCAGGCCAAAGACCAACACTGAAACTCCATGTCATGTGATTCCCTCAGGTAGCAGCTTAGGAAGAAAAGGTGGCAGGAGGGGAGGAGAGGGGACCGAGTCCAAAGATCGAGCATCACCTGTAGGGCTGCTTAAATTATCACATTAGCTTAAGTTTCAAACACACATACACACATGGACAGACACAGAGACACAGACACAGACACACACTTCTATCTGGTGTGTGTGGGCTCACAAGAAATCGGCCATAGATAAGATTTTACACTTCCGATGCAGATGTGAGTAAGCCAATTACCACACTAGCTCCCTGTCTCATTATACATTATTATTTTCATTTCTGTGCTCATTATTCAAGCCTCAAGCCCAGTGCCTGGTACATGGTAGGCATTCATATTTTTATTGTCATTATCACTCTTGTTTTCAATACAGTTTTCCATGGGAGACACTCTGGCTTCCAAATACCATGCATAATTCAATGCCAAGGTTTGAATTTGGTTTTGAGGACCTCCTTTGGTTTCTTTTGCTCGCTAAAGGTAGTGAAGCTCGTCTGGACCTTCTCTATCCCGGGTCTGTCTTAGTTGTTGCTCAGGGACAGTCTGCTGAGCATTGGAAGGGCTGCCTCATGACATCGCTGACACCAAGGGGATATCAAATAACTGTCTTTCTTCAGACTTCAGTTTACTTATCTCTGAAATGATAATATAGAACAAAATGATTTTTGAGAGGCTTTCAACTCTAGCATTCTGCGTTTATAACTCCTGCATTCATGGCAAGGACAGGCAGGCCGATTTATGAGGAAGCCACAGATCAATGAGAGGCTCTCAGAGCCAGGTGAGAGGAGACAGGAGATGGAGGAGGAGAGCAGAGTCAGGAGAAGAGATGGGGAGGCTGAGGGGACTTCGTTGGATGTAGACCATGCAGTCCTGGCCACAGGCTCTAGTCACTGGACTTTCATAAATTCGAAGGAGTTGCTCTTTAACCCTTCTCCCCAACCCCACTCCCAGGAGGTGGTGATTAGTATCATGTCATCCATACTCTCTGCCACCCACTGCCTCTCCCAAGTCACATGGCTGATGAGCTCTCAACAGGATAGCGACGCATTAGTGATAAGCTTTTACTGGGCATTTTAATTAGGAATGTCTTAGTTCAGGCTTCTATAACAAAGTACCATAGACTGAGTGACTTCAAAACATCAAAAATTGGTTTCTCACAGTTTTGGAGGCTGGAAGTCTGAGCTTGGGGTGCCAGCATGGTTGGGTTCTGGTGTGGACTCCCTTTTGGGTTGCAGACAAGCTCCTTCTGGCTGTGTCCTCATATGGTAGCATAAGAGTGAGAGAGCTCTCTGAGGTCTCTTTTATAAGGGTTTGAATCCCATTCCTGGGGGCTCCACCCTCGCAACCTAATCACCTCCCAAAGTCCGCACCTCCCAACACCATCACCTTGGGGGCTAGGTTTCAACATATGAATTTTGGAAGGACACAAATATTTAGTCCACAGCAAAGAGAATATAGGAAGAAAGAGTCAAAAAACAGTTATAAGGAGAAACAAAGGTGGATGTGCTGTGAAACAGTGGACCTGTAGTTCTTATCCTTGAAATAATGGTGTTTCCCTCTCCATGAGGCCGGATGGCACAGCTGCCAACACTTCTCTCTGCTTCCCTACTTTCATGTATCTTTGTTTTTTACACAAACAGAAAGAGCCTAATTAAGGTAAGCGTTAGTGAATATGGACTTCATATCATAAATTAGATATAAAGTTAAATTAAGTCAGAAACTGAATTTTGAGAAAAATAAATATTCCCTAATGCTCAGAGGTTTACTGAAAAAGTACAGGCTGTGGAATTATATTCATCTGGAGTTGATTTTCTTCTCTTCTACTCTTTTTTTGGTGACATATTTCATGGAACAACCTTTCTGAGACTCAATTTCCTAGTTTAAAAGAGGAACTCATTGTGATTAAGCACAGAAAACCCAGCAAAAATACCACTTCTCAATGCAATGGGAGATCGGCTCAGATCCTCCGCCCACCCTCCCTGTTCTCAGACGGTGGTGGACTGCCATTCTCCCAGAACTTGAGAGAGGGACCAAGGAGGGTATGATGCTGAGAGTATGTCCTGGAGAAAAAGCACCAGACGACCTTCCCTAGAGAGATGGGGCGGTGGAGCGTTTACCTCTGTGTCCCAGTATGCTTTCTCCCATTTCCTGGCTCGGGCTTACAAAGGTCATTCCTGTCTCAGAAGTATTAGCCACGCAGGGTTCCCAGGATCGTCTCCAGCTGGATGATTCTTGCCTCACTCCAAGGCTGCCTACGTGTCTTTCATTTGATCTCAGTTTCCTCGTCTGTGAAATTGGGGTAAAGCCCACTGGCAGACATGAGGCTGAGGTCTGGGAGGGCCTCTTTCACGTGGCTGAGGCCTCAGCTGGGATGCTGGCTCAGCAGGGAGGTATCCAGCTCTCTCCACGTGTTCTCTCTTCCTCCAGGAAGCTAGTCTAGGCTGGAGCACATGATCATGAAATGGTCCCAGTACTGAGAACCTGGAGGCTCTAACCTGCAACACTTTTCAACCATCTGCTTAGGTGTCACTGGCTATTGTCCCATTGACCAAAGCCAACTCAGAGTCAGTGCCAGGGCACAATTACTGCAGGTGTGTATACAGAGAGGAGATTATAGTGGCTGTATCGCAAACATTTTACCAAGGGGATAATCACAGCTACCTACTAGGGTTATTTGAGGATTACATAAATTTACATGCATGAGGCATTTAAAGCAGTGCCTGGAATACAGTAAGTACTAAATAAGGGTTTGCCATTGTTATTAACTCCTAGGGTCCCTCTCGGTGCTAAGGTCTGTTACACTGATGATTTTATCCAGAAATCTCATATTTTATCTTATTTTGGCTCTACCACAAACTAGTGGAGTTACTTGGAGCATGCAAATAACTTCTATTCGTTCTGGTTTCTTTTCAGTTTGTATGTATTTTTTTAGTTACACAAGTAATATATAAATACATGGCTATTATGGATACAATGAAAAATATAAAAGAATATAGAATAAAAAGTATAATACCCATAATCATCACCCTGTCTTCAAACTCAGTTGTCATCCCTGTTAAAATTTTATTATTTAATCTTCCTTAAAGTTATATATATATGTGTAATATAATGGAATATATATATAAAATCTATTTCATAAGTGTAAAATATGTATAGAAATATAGATATGTTTCACATACACTGTGTATGTCTATGTATGACTCTATATTACATAATTTATAAATTGCATTGCATAGTTTATTTACATAAAAGGGCCATACTCTGTTTAGTATACCGTGAATTGCTTTTTACAATTAATATGTATTGGAGAACTTGTAATGATACATATGAGCTGTACCATATATATTATTAAACTCCCTGCTGTTTCATGGTATGACAGCACCTGTTTATTTAAATATTCCATATTAAGAAGTATTCAGTTTATTTCTATTTTTTTTTGTTCTTTTAAGCAGTGCTGCACATATCCTTGCCCATATTATAAGCATGTATATAGATATGTTTAGAGTTGATGACTTGCTGGGTTGAAGCTATGCATGTCTTACATTTTGAGAAGCTCCACCAAGTTTTGCTTCTCTAAAGCTGTGTCAATTGTTCATTAGCAGACTCATATATCATGTGGAAGGCTTGGAGTACATAATTTTTAAATTACCTTCCAATTTTACAATTGCTAGGTACTGATCAAGACCTTGGCACCAGACCAGAAATATTAAGACACTAATGAACTGTCTTGTACTTACTATCACAGAATGCAGCAATAATTGGAGGCCAAATTCAGACAACTTAGTGAGTTTCCAGGCACAAATAGCTAAGAGCTAATTTACTCTGTGCTTTTAAGTTTTTATTGTATAAAATCTTCATATTCTGGATTAAGTGGGCAATGATGTTCCCCATCTGCAGGAACCCCAACTATGTCATTGCCACTCCATTTGCTGATGTGGGTCATGTCATGTATGTCACTCAGGCACTGTGTCCACACACTTTCCCTGAGTGCCAACAGAGAAAACCTGCTTGACCTGCTCTACCAGGTTCCCCCTGGGAACTTCAGTGGATGGTCTTGAGGTCCAGAGTCATTTTGGATAGTTTGAATAAGGTAGTATGTGCTAAAGCATGACTGACAGAAATAGTAAGTTAACATTTATGAGAGAAACCTCAGTCTTGGAGTTTTAGTAGGCAGACAGCCAACAGAAATTGTTTTGTGGATGAAATATTTCCTAAAAATAGCTCTCCCAGCTCAGCCTAATGCAATTAAAGTTAGTGATGTACATAATAAGAAAACCGGGAGCTTTTCCTGCTAATAACCACTGTGGAAACAAGGCAATCCATTCCATTAATTTAATATACACTTTCATAGTCCCTTGGTAATAGAAGTATAATTAAAATGATATGCTTTGATAGGCTTTTCTTTCCAAAATGAAATTTTGTAAGTACAGGTTTATACATATATATATATGTATATATATATATATATATATGTATATATGTATATATTCTGTAATTATTACTCATTGTACATTTATTTTGGTCTCTTCTTCCATGCCATCCTTCCCTGCAAAAAAAAATTTCCTTAAAGTTGAATCCTGCTGACAACGCTACTGACAAATTTCCTGATACTGGAAGCTGGTTGAAGAAGAGCTTCCAAGAGCATGAGAATAACTGCTGAAAGCAGGTTGGGGGATTTTGGATTGAATTTGGGTTTATTTAAGATTTTTATTCTAACAACATATAAAAAGGTGCCTTGATCCTGGACTTCCCACTCTGCAGAACTGTGAGAAATAAATTTCTGTTGTTTATTAAAAAAAAAAAAAAAGTTCAATTCAACTTATCAATTAAAAGAACACAAGACTTGGGAATTCCCTGGTGGTCCAACACTCCAGACTCCATCATGCTTCCACTGCCGCGGGCTGGGTTTGATCCCTGGTCTGGGAATTAAGATCCTGCAAGCTGTGTAGGCGTGGCCAAAAAAAAAAAAAAAAACACACAAACGAAAAACTTAACAATCAAAAGGACTGAAAACAAAACAGTGACATTAAGAAAATGGACTCCCATTTATGAACAATCGGATAAGCTACCCTTTCTGACCATATGATTTCAAGAAACATTAAAATTGATGTGATATAGATTATTTTAATAAAATAAAAATAGCTCTGCTCTGTTTGAACTCTATTTTAAGGTACATGAAGTTAATCTTTCTATGCCCCCAACTATCCATGAACATCCACACATTCGAATCAACTCAAAAAGAAATTCAAAAGTTATTTCCCATTAAAAAATTGTAATAAAAAGATATTTGCCAAGGGAAGGGCTATTGATGTGTGGGTAAGTTTGAACTAAGATGTAAAATCTGATGGGAAATCAGAATATTGATATAGAACGTTGCTGGCCTTTTTCTATGGCAACATTGATAATGATGCTGGTGGGATCCACCATTGTCTACTACACTGTATCATACCCCAGGTGCAAGCCACCAGCCGAACCTGTCAAAATCTCCAAAATAAATTGAGATTCTCCCATCTCAGCCCCTTCACTGCTAAATCTTCATACAAGCAATCCTTGTCTCCTGCCTTGACTATTACAATAAACTTTCAATGGGATTCTAGCTCCCACTCTTGCTGCCCAGGGAAAAGAGTCAGCTGTGGACACTTCATTCTCAAAAACACTGCAGTGGCTTCCCTTCTCACCCAGATTAAAAGTCCTACACGACCACTCTTCCTCTCCCTCTCCCACTGCCAACACTATCCTTTTAATCCCAGCCCACACCCTGCTCACACAGATCCACCTCTGCTGGTTTCCTTGCAATTGTTCAAAAAATGCTTTCTCCCAGACATCTCAATGCCTTGCTTCCTCAAATTATTTGTCTCTGCTCAAATTTTGCTTTGTAAAAAATGCCAATGCAGTGTGCCCTAAAAAGCAACTCCATCACGTCAATCCTCATTTCTCATATTTATTCTCTATTTTTTAAATAATCCTTAGCACACCTGACTTATTATGTATATTTCTTTCTTTCTTATACATCTCTCTTCATTCAAATCTATGCTCCCTGAAAAAAGGATAGTTTTTTCCTGTCATACCCCTGGCACCTAGAATAATGCCTTGCACATACTAGCTGTTAAATAAACACTAGTTGGAAACATTAATTTTACTTTTTTCATTTCATTATAGTTTGATAGTAAGATTTAGTGATTTCTAAAAATTCACAAAACCCATATCCCATCATGAGAAGCTCGAGCCAGTTGGTAACACAAATTTTGAAATATTTTATCACCACAATTTCGTGGATTCATTATCAGGCTTAAAGATTACTTACGTGTTTGGACTACACATTCTTCCATAAGTGTTCTTCATTAAAAATATGAAATAAAATTTGCTGATTATACCTACCAAATTCAACATAAAATCAGTCATCATGTACATTATATGGTACATGATTTTCATACCTATCAAATAAACTTGCTTTTTTAAGCTCAGTTTGAAAGATGACTAATACATCTTGACATAGAATTAGCCGTGCACTGATTATATCTTTCACTTGATTACTAATCTTAAATTAGCATGGATCTCTTTTCTGATTGGTAATTTAGAAAAGCTTTCTCAATGTAGAAATATATTTTCTCTTGATTGAAAACAATTCTAGTCTTTTGAAATAAATTGTGAAACACCATTTATGGTATTAGAAATTTAAATATATATTTGTGCTGTATGCTGGATGTGTCCTCATATTTTTATACATATAACATATCTTCAGAATAACCCTAGTGACAAGGGAACATGAAACACTTTATTTTGGAGATATTTTGCAGTAAATATTGAAAGAGAAAGCCTTATGGATCAGTTCCTGTGTAAATTAAATGGTCTGCACCTGTTGCCTCAAATTCTTACTTAGCAATTAACCTTATTCAGTCTACTGCAATTTTATAATTACATTAAATAATGCTCCTGTTTCTTAATTTTTGGTGTACTTGTCTTATCTCACCAACTTGATTGTAAGTTTCTAGATCACTGGAACCATATCACACCTACAGCTTTGCACTGAATGAAACCACAGCTGATGATATTGTAAATGTGCTTTTGTTAGCAATATAAATAATAATAAAGTGTCAAATGATATATAAACTCGACATTATACAAAAGCTTTGTTTATTTTTCCACTCAACCCTCTAAAATTGGTATCATTTCCATTTTATAGATGAGAAAACTGAGATCAGCTTTATGTATGACAATGGTCCCCTGGTCACAATTCATGATTGTTAAATCTAGAGCACTTTCCACTACACGAAACTTGCTTTGCAATATTTCAAGGCCGTGCACAAGATGTCACGGATACCTTTGGCTCGTATGTCCTCTTCTCCTTCACTGGAGTTTTTGTGAATGGAATAGCACTCACTCTACCTGTTCTGCTGCCTCATTTACAGTCAATTTGCTTTTCCGCCTTCTCAGCATATCTTTATGCATCACTAACCACTGGATTGAACACTTTGCAGAAAAGCAGAGATAATATCCGCAAAAAGTTAAGAAACTTGAAAACCTCAGAGTCACTAACAGAAGAAATGAACAATTTGAGTCTGAAGGTGCAAATGCCAACTACTGACAAGATTAACTTACAGGTGAAACAAACCATAGACAGTGAATCAAAACATCTGCCTGTTAGAATTTCATCAAAAGCACTCCATTACAGCTTTTTAGAAATATTTTGCTAACAGTCCCCCATAGCATCAACTGTGTGGTTGTCACATTCAATGGTATTATGTTTGCTGGAAAGAGGCCAACAGATGCAGTTAGAGAGTGTAATGTTTCTTTAATGGCAAAGGATGTGGAAAATTCAGAATATGACCGCAGAATCAGGAGATGATAAAACATGCTTCCAGACAGAGTTGGCTTCCAAGCATCCTCAAGGTTTGCTATGACAATGAAGTACTAAGGATGTTACTACCTAAGTGGAGCAGGGTTTTGCTAGGTAAAAGAATTTTTGTCATTCTGGAGGGCAGATTCATTTTCTCTTGATAGTTCTGGAGACTCAACCTCCTCTGAGGAGTTGCATATAATTCATGTGGAATAAACTCAGCAAAATCCTGAGTGACTGTGCATTCAGCAACGTTAAGGGATTGGAGGTCATCTCCTGGGGAATATTCCTCAGCAGGCCAGATGTTGGCTCTGTCTGAGAGCCACTTTGGAAGCAATGCAAGGAATTCTTTAAAGTGGCTATCTGCATAGACAAAATCAATGTGCATCTCAACTTATTGCTCTAATTTTGTGTTCAGAGGTTTGAATTTTTGATGGTCTCACTATAGATATTAAATATCTGTGTCCCTCCAAAATTCATATGTTGAGACCTTAACCCCCCAATATGATGGGCCTTTGGGAGGTGATCAGGTCATGAAGGTGGAGCCCTCATGATGGGATTAGTGCCCTTATAAAAGAGACCCCAGAGAGCTCCCTTCCCTTTCCACCACGTGAAGACACAGTGAGAAGACGGCCGTCTATGAACTGGGAAGCAGGGTCTCACCAGACACTGGGTCTGCCAGTATCTTGATCTTGGACTTCCAAGCCTTCAGAACTGTGAGAAATAAATTTATTTGGCTTATAAACTACCCAGTCTACAGTGTTTTGTTATAGCAGCCTGAAGAGACTAGGTCTCTAAGAGTTTACCAAATAGGAAGAAAGAAATATTGAGATGCAAAATTATTGTCTGGGTGAAGAAATTTGCCACGTGAAGTTTGCTTGCTGATGTTACAATACACTTGGAAAGGGAGCTGATTTGAGTTTGGCCTCATGGTAACGCTGCAATAATATTAACCCTGTATTACGGTTGACAATCAAGAGAGGTTTATTTGTGACTAGAGCCCAGAATGTCCTACAGAATTCTCCACTGCTGAACAGAAACATTTCTGGAAAATAGTCTTTTTGACTAAATGAGGCCTAACAAATTTTGTTACTGACAGAGAGATGGTGCCATTTGTACTTTTCCAGTAGTGCAGCAGTGACATATTTCAGACTTGGGTCCCTCAGAACTACATTACTAGCTGTGTGGCTGTAGGACTGAACAAGGCGTGGTCTCAGAGGTGAAGTAAGGACTGTATAATTTCACTTGTCTAGAGTAACGAGACTGGATCTGACGGCTTCTCGGGGTATTTCTAGCTTTAACATCTAACATTCCCTGAAAGTTCATTTTAGTAACTTTGGAGTCAGGGTTTAAATATATTTTCTAAAAATATATTTTTTAAAAATATTATTTTTTAACCATATATGTAATCTACCTTTATTATAGGCTGTATTCACACACACAAAAAAACACGTGCACACTGAGGGACTCATTTCAAGGAACTGGCTCCCATGATTGTGAGGGTTGCTGGTCTGAGACTTTCAGGGCAGGAATTTCAGTCAGGATTTGGTGCTGCAGTTTTGAGGCAGAATTTCTTCTCTAGGAAACCTTAGTTTGTTCTCTTAAGCCCTTTCAACCTACTGGATGAAGCCCACTCACATTATCAAGGAAAATCTCCTTTAATTAAAATCAACTGATTATAGCTTTTTAGCACTCTGACGAATCACCTAGATTTGCATTGGGTTGGATGACGGTGTGCTACAGTCTAGCCAAACTGACACATAAAACTAAGGATTGCAGGATATAAAGAGAAGAAAAAACAAAAAAATCCCAAACCTTGAACATTAGTTTAATTCACTTTAAAATGATTAAATTCTTCACCATGGTGGTAATACTTAGATTTTTTGGACTTCAGTCATCAAAACTGATCTCTATTGCTATTCTGGAAGTTGGGGGAGGACATTGCAGCAATCTCTGCTGGGAAATTTTCTGGAAAAGAACCTCTCTTCTTTCCAACCCTGTGTTTTCCAGTTGCAGTGGACAATGTCCTCCCGGCTTGAAGTGTGGGGTGGAAATTGGTTTTCCTCCTGCCCCCAGGTGATCCCTTATCCCCGAGCTTATCTTTTAGTTCACAGGAAGACCAGGGGGACCAGCTCACAGGTAATATTGTGTCTGAGTTTCCCAGTTCTTGTCTTGCTTCATTGAACAGAAAGTCAGGAGGTAGGAGGCAGAGTGTAGTAGAAGGAGCAAGCCTTTGTTATGTAAAACCTGTAATCCCTCCTTATTCCTCCCTCCCTTCCTTCTTTCCAATACCATTCCTCAGGCAACTCTGAGCTCTGGCGCTTCCATTCCCTAGAGCACTGGACACACAGGTGTGCAGGGGATGGTTCCTTCCTTCTGGGAACAGCCTCATATTTAGGGTCCCTATTGACTGCATTTCATTTTTTAAGAAATAATAATTACCACCTGGTAGGATTATTCATTGATATAAGGATAAAAAAATAAGTCTGTGATATGAAGTAAGTGTTTAGAATGAAGAAAAGAAGGAAAGAGGGAAGGAAGGAAGGAAGGAAGGAAGGAAGAAGATGGCAGGGGAAGGAAGAATTAAGAGAATAAGGAAAGGAAGAAGGAAGGACAGGAAAGAGTGGTGTTGTGTTCATTGCTGAGCCCCCCTTGGACAGGGCTAAAGCCCGCCTAAGGTTCTTTTGGGCCTCCAGGCATCACACACCTGGGCAGACAGCATGGGCCCTCTGCAAATGGCAAGACTGCAGACTTCCAGAGAACTCTTCCTTCAGAAAGTTGGGCTCTCAGGAGTGTGATCTTCTGGTCAGAGCAAAGAAAGTCTTCCAAGTCACTACCCTTCAGGGCATATAATTTAGTGTTATGCATTTTTAAGGACTACAATTACTTTCAGAAATTGGGATAAGCACCCAAAGGAATCGATGTCTAATAATGATATAATCAGAGGAGGGTAAACTCATTCACTGGTGTTCTTGGGAGACTGAGACACAGAAGACCATACTCAACATCACAACATGTATTCATCGATCAATTCTGCAAAGGATGCATTCTTTCAACTTAAAGCGGGTGGTGGGGCTTTGTGCCTGGTGGGAGTTGCGGTTGGGGCAGGTCTGAATTGTTCTGTATGTGAAGAGGTGTGCCAACTATGCAGATGTGCCCTTACCACCTTCAACTCCAGGGAGCTTCACTGACCAAGGCCCTGCCTTGAAATGCATCACCATATTTGTCCTAAGGTCACATTTCCTGGGGTCACACTTTCTGCCAATGACTGAGCTTGACAAGGTTGTGGAGGCAGGGCCCTTCCTGGGGACCCTAATTTAACTGGCTTTGGCTGCTGAATTCTTCAGGCTTGTGGAATCCCCCTGGTTCCCCCAGCAGTCTGGGGGGGGCTCCCCACCACCACCATCCCTTCTTTCAGGGTCAGGTTTGCTTCACTGTCTGACACTCTCCCAGCCTTTTCCAGCTACCACTCCAGTTTTTTCCTGCACAGGTATTTCCCTTAATAAACCCCTTCCATATTTATGCCCATCTTGGTCTCTGCTTCTCAGGGAACTAGGTTGGGTGACCAACCATCTCGGTTTGCCCTGAACTGTGCTAGTTTCAACACTGAATGCCCCACATTTCTGGAAAACCCAGTCCCATGCAGACCAGAATAGTTGACCCCCCGGGACCAGGTTTAACCCAAGAGGACTGTGCCTTTCAGCCTTTCATTTTCCTGAGGTGTATTCCACTGGGAGGGCACTTCTGGAGGGAAAAAAAGCAACACTGGATTCCTGTCTATACAAGTAGAAGAGGTTTGGGGAAGAAGAAATTGCCTACAAGGGAGTTTTAAGATTTTTTTTTTAAAGATTTTCAGTATAAACCTTTCCTTCTATTACCCCAACAGAATCTTCTATAAAGTCTTCACTTCTCGCTAAATGTGTAATATTGATTTTTTTTTTTTTTTTTTTTTTTTTTAGCAAATTCAAAGGAGCTGAATTCTATGCCCAGGGTGATGAAGCATGAAAATAGACTTCTGTGCCTAATCTGTGCACCAGAGGATGGAGGCAGAAGGGAAAAGTGACACCTGGGTTACATGTGAAGTTCCATCTGGGGTGCAGCCCAGCAGAGATGCTTGTTGGACCAGTGGTCCACACACCAGAGATGAATCCCTCAGTCTTAGGGATTTTCTTTCCTTCAATAAACATTCATGGCACCTACTATGTGCTAGGCATGTGGTAAGAAGTAGGGGTCCAGGGATAAAAAAGGCACAGTCCTTGCCCTCAAAGTGCTTAGTGTCAGATACACATTTAAACACTTAAATATTTACCAGTGTGGTTGCCCTAATGAAGATTTGCTGAGTGCTGTAGGGGATGAGAGGTTTTGGACACCAGCATGGAGTAATTGGTGAGGTCATCAGAAACTTGAGCTGAGTCTTGAAAGGAGAATAGGCGTTTGTCATTTACCAGGCAGATATGTAGATATTCCCGATAGGCAGAAAGATATATGCAGTGGCACAGAACTGTGAACATGGAGCTTACCAGGAGCTACATATATTAGGAGGATAAGGAGGAAAGGGTACAGGGAGGGGGAAGGGTAAGCTGGGATGAAGTGAGAGAGTGGCATGGACATATACACACTACCAAATGCAAAATAGATAGCTAGTGGGAAGCAGCCACATGGCACAGGGAGATCAGGTTGGTGCTTTGTGACCACCTAGAGGGGTCAGTTAGGGAGGGTGGGAGGGAGACACAAGAGGGAGGAGATATGGGGATATATGTATATGTATAGCTGATTCACTTTGTTATACAGCAGAAACTAACACACCATTGTAAAGCAATTATACTCCAATAAAGATGTTAAAAAAAAAAAAAGAGGAAAGGGTAGAAAGTGCAGATAGACAGATGTGTGGGGCTTAGTCTTTGACAGCCTTGGAAGCCCTGAATAGGACTTTATATCCTGTAGGTGACTGAGTACAAGTGAGGACTATTGAAAAAGGAAGTAGTAATAAAGATTAAGGTTTACATTAAAGAATATATGTGATGGGGCAATTGGGAGAAATGCAAGGCTAGAAACAGTCATAGAAAGAAAGTGATGGAAATAGTCCAGGCAGATGAGAAAGGTAGATTTGTGGAAGATACACGGAGGAGATAAGAAAGTGCATCTTTTTGTTTTTGGTGGGGAGGGGATCATGAAAATTCTAAATCTTACTGTCTTTCCACGAAACATTACGCATAATAACACAATAATATGTCTCTATTGATTCATTCATTGATGATGTATTTTTAAACTAACACTTTTTTTTTCCAATTGAATAAAACCAGTTGCCAACTAAAGTTTATGTTGCTTAGGAGAAAATTTAAAATAAAGCCCTTATTTGTTTGTTTGCTAATTTACTTATTTAAATAGGATCCTACACTATCCATCACACAGAAATCTACAGTGTCTAGGGAATATGTATTAATTTACTGAAATGAAATTGCAAAAATCCTATTAGTATACGTATCATGAGGCTAGCTATTTTGCCCAGGGTCAGGCAGCTGGTGGAAAAGGCTGGGCAGACTCATCTTTGCGCTGTGCTCCTACCAGGCAAGCCAGGTAACCGCATTTTTCTTGCTGTGTCAGTGGAGCAACAGGGCTATTTCCTAATGAAAACTCAGAGTAGCTTCACATTATTAGGAATGCATGCCATCATCCCATAAGTATATTTAGGGTTCCTTTAAAGACGTTCTCTTTTCAAATTGCTGGTTTTGCAAGAGTGTCACCACCTTACAACATGTACTTACTTCTACTTATTTAGTTCTATTAGACCTTCCCATAGTAGAAAAGCTATTATTTCCCTTATTTCATAGCTTCCAAAGTGAAACTCAGACAAGAAAAAAGAAATGTGTGTGAAAAGTCACAGGAAGGTTAAATAGCAGAGACCAAACCAAATCAAACCCAAACCAAGGTTTTCTGCTCTTCCTATAAACTTCCCAGGGCCAGGCTTTCTATTTCTCTAGTGAATTCTAGAATGTGGAGGTTGAAAAATTCATGATTGTGCATTCAACCAACAAATATTTGAGTGTCTCTTAACTGTCAGAAAAGGAGACATTTACAAAGTGAAGTTAAGCAGCGAGAAATCATTTTATTTCCCTCTGGGCCTAAAAGAAGGTTAAACTTCCCGGTCCTCTTGTACCTACGTGGGACTAAGTGATGACTTTGGGACAATAGACTGTTACCCACTTCCAGCCCCTTCCTTTGATCCCCCACTCTCTCATCTCCCTTTTTTTTTGTTTCAGTGCAGATTATGGAGAGAACAAGGAGATACTACGGCTCAGTGGAGCCACTAAATGGAAAGGTGAATGCCTGAACCATCACAGGGAAACTGACAAACCTTTCATTGCACTGTTTTGAGTAAGCAATGAGCCTTTATTTTAATAATATTTTGTCACAGCATTTGAATGTTACTTACCCTGACTAATACGGATTATATTTTTCTGCCACCACCTAGCTGTTGCTACAATAATCTCTCATTTGGAAGATTGAAATAGCCTAAAACTGACCTTTCCTCATGCCCTTTTGCTCTCCTCCAATCTATTTCCAACTGCATCCAGAAGTATTTTTAAGGTAAAAATTTGATAAGTACACACCATTGCTTAACGTCTTTTTATGGCCTTCCAAAGTTCTTAGGACAAACCTTCCATGTAGGATCTGGTTCCTACCAATGTTATCTCTCCTTATTTTCTCCCTTTCTCTCTCTGTGTTTCTTTCACAATGTCTGTCTTTCAGTTCTTCTAATCACACTATGACAAAAATTTATCTCCTACCCAACGATGTTCTGGTACATGTTTAATGACTAGCTCTCAGGAAAAAAAATGTGTGTGTGTGTATAAATTTATTTTAAAATGTACAATTTTAAAACAATAAAATATGCAATACTCTTTATTGTAAATTCCATTTTGCCAATTGATTCTCCAAAAATTTGTTCACTGATACTTGCCAAAATCTTGTATTCATCACCAGACTATGGTTGCAATCAATCCATAAGTTGACAAAAATCAGACCATGAATAAATGTTTGATTACCATTTGATTCAGCAAAGAAGTTGTTCACAACATTGGCAAATGAATGTAGTTTTAACATGAATATTGGTTGGTATTTTCATTTGATTAACAAATAAAACAAAAGTAAAAAAATTGCCCCAAAGATATCTGTTGAAACCCCACTCATATGTCAAGGATATGAGTGACTTCTTAGCTGAACGAGATAGGAGTTTTCAATTACTGGAAGTATATTGCCTCAATTTGGGGGACTACTTACAATGTAGCAGTTATTGACATGAACATTTTAAGTTTGTTCAACACTATTAAGATTTTCTCCATCACTTTCTTAAATCTAGACAACTCAATCTTCAATCTAGACAATAAATCAAGCCCTGATTTGTAAAGTTTGCCTGTTTTTATTGTGCAAATACTCCTGCCAGGGCTGATTTCAACCTATCAATGTAACACTACTGAATGCGGAATTGGGTAGACATACATAGCAGTCCATTATACAGTATTTCCACCATACAAATAACAACAGACATGGACAATCTTAAAGAAAAGAGATACAACTAAATATGCCATGAGATGACATAATAATTTAGATTTTTTATTTTTGGCCAGAAAATCTTGAGTTTAATTTCCATTTTTATTTTTTACTAACTATAGGAAACTTGTGCAAAAACTTTACCATTTTTAGATTTTGATTTTCCTAAAGGAAGAAAAAGGGATTAAAAGAACGTGTCTTAAAAGATTGTTGTGATAATGAAATGCAATGACACATGGAAATCTCCTGGCTCGGTTCCTGACACATAGTAGGTACACAAAAATGCCATTTCCTTGTTCTAGATGAAAATCTCATTGGAAGAACTCATTTACCCAGTGAAAAAGAATTTTATACCAGATTCTAAAAATAAATAAGTACATAATAAACTTAAATTGTTTAACTGCAGACATGATTTTAATTTCATGAGATTAGGTACCTTCCTGGTTAAGAACATAGATTTTGAAGCCAGACTCCTTGGGCTGAACTCTGGCTCAGTCATGTCCTTGCTGTGTGAGCTGGCACAAGTTATTTGTCCTCTCTATGCCTCAGCTTTCCAGTCTGTAGAAGGAGTACAGATAGTGCCTACCTAAATGTTATTATGGGTATAAAATGTTAACATAGAGAAAGCAACTAGAACAGTGCCTAGCACCATTGCAGTCATTAGAAGGTTTGTCCCCTATGCAGTTGGCGGGATAATATCCTCATTGTCACTGAGTATTTTTTGGAACATCTCTAAGTACATGGGAAAAAAAGGAAGCCCCTTCAAGAGTTTTCATAAAGCTGTTAGCAATGAGATTACCGTGGATTGTTCCACAACTCCGTACGGTCCTTGGGAATTGAATGGTGCAGTTCTCCTTGGCTCTTGGACCCATTCCCATGGTGCATATGTGTGTAAACCATCAGCATCACCTGGGGGAGACTGGATCCCATACAGACCCACGTGGGATGAGCAGATGTCATGGTTGGGAAGAAGGGGATATCACATGCCCTTGTCCCCCATGGGGACACATTCTGGAAAGCCTCTCTTTTGTCCTGATTCCCAGCCCCATTTTTTTTTTTTTGTAATATTTTAAAATTGAAGTACAGTTGATTTATAATGATTCAGATATATATACTTTTTCAGATTCATTTCCATTATAGGTTATTACAAGATATTGAATATAGTTCCCTGTGCTATATGGCAGGTCTTTGTTGGTAATCTACTTTATATATAGTAGTTTGTATCTATTAATCCCAAATTCTTAATTTACCCCTCTCCCTTTTCCCCTTTGGTAACTATATATTTATTTTCTATGTCTGTGAATCTGTTTCTGTTTTGTAAATAAGTTCATTTGTATCATATTTCAGATTCCACATATAAGCGATGTCATATGATATTTGTCTGTGTCTGACTTGCTTCACTTAGTATGATAATATCTAGGTCCATCCATGTTGCTGCAAATGGCATTATTTCATTCTTTTTTATGGCTGAGTAGTATTCCATTGTATATATGTACCACATCTTCTTTATCCATTCATCTGTTGACAGACATTTATGTTGCTTCCATGTCTTCCCAGCCCTGTATTTAAAGACGGCAGTAACTGTAAGGGGACAGTTAGTCCTGCCAGCATTAAATAATACTATTTTGTGATTCTATGCTCACTTGTATGGGTAGCAAACCAAGTTTGGGGCAATCAGGATAGTCATTAAGGCAGCATAGGCATTGGCTATAAAGCATTCATAACAGTCATACAACTGGCCTTTGGTCTTCTTTTCATTATCAACATATGTTGGCAATTCTTAACAATGTCAGTGGTAAAGTATGCTTCTCTGACAAATAATATTTTGTTGGTCTAAGTTATATACAATTGCTCTGGCTATCATTGAGTTTCTATAGTGTACTGGTAAACTTCAAATTAGCACATTTTTGTGACCTATTCTTTAATAAACATTTATTTCACATGAAGTTAAACTGGAGAACCCCCAGTTATGCAGTTACTCCATCACACATGGGCTCAGCTACACAGGTTTTTTGGAGAGTAAATTCTTAATGAATGGAATCACTGGCACTCGTCTTAGGAACAGTTCCTATCACCAATCCCATGGTTGTACACACTCCCCCTCTATTTAAATGGTTCACTCAAAATAGACAATGATAACTCAGTGGCTTTAAAGATAAAGAAACAGAACTTGAGTTGCTTCAATTCTGACATTCTATATGGACACTTGGGGTTTTAAATTTGTCTTTCAAGTTTAAAACAGTGAAACACGACAAACTGAAAGATGTGATGTTTTTGTTTGTAAATTCAAATCTTCAGACATATAACACGTATTTCATCGAATTTGAATGATATATTTAAAATTGGAATTTTCTCAATTGCTTAATTTTTAACTGTTTTTAAAATGAGTAAATCAAGAAAATAATAATTATACCTGATTATTACTGAAACATAACTTCACTGTAGAGAGGAAGAGAGAGTTGACAGGGTGGAAAGGTTTTCCTCAGGTGTAAAATAAAGTGAGTGGGCCCCTGCTTGTCCATGTCCTTCTCTAGGCTGGACCATGCCGGGGTTACCTGTGTGTCCCTGAGACATAGCACTGTATTAGGATCAAAGTGAGTGAGAACCTGTGTATTCCTAGAAGGAATGAATACATGTGTGGCATATTCTGCTCATTCTGTTTTCTAGGAATTATTCTTGATTCCGCATGTACAGTGGAACAAGACAGACAAAGAAGGAAGGAAGGAAGGAAGGAAGGAAGGAAGGAAGGAAGGAAGGAAGGAAGAAAGGGAAGAAGGAAGAGAGGCAGGAAAGAGGAAGGCAGGGGAGGGAGGAAGGGGTCCAATAGGGAATGGCCTTTGTTCCAACACCAAAGGCTATTACACTATGTGCACCTATCATATTATTATCTGGACCCCAGAAAATCCAGGATAGTTCCTGGCCTTTTGAAAAAAGTTGAAGACTCTGGTTTGAACCAACCTAGAATTGGCAAATCATTTCTGGACTTGAGCCAGTCTTGGAAATATTGTAAGTTTGTACTGAATTTGCTTTATTTTATTTCTAGGCAAGATGCATGCCCTAACCTTAAAAAAGGCTAACAATTTAATGTACTAACAATGCAAATATTTTCTTTTTTTTTTTTAACATCTTTACTGGAGTATAATTGCTTTACAATGGTGTGTTAGTTTCTGCTGTATAACAGAGTGAATCAGCTATATATATACATACATCCCCATATCTCCTCCCTCTTGCATCTCCCTCCTACCCTTCCTACCCCACCCCTCTACGTGGTCACAAAGCACCGAGCTGATCTCCCTGTGCTCTGCAGCTGCTTCCCACTATCTACTTTATATTTGGTAGTACATACATGTAAATGCTACTCTCTCATTTAGTCCCAGCTTATACTTCCCCCTTCCCATGTCCTCAAGTCCATTCTCACATCTGCAACTTTATTCCTGTCCTGCCCCTAGGTTCTTCAGAACCTTTTTTTTTTTTTTTTTAGATTCCGTATATATGTTTTAGTATACGGTATTTGTTTTTCTATTTCTGACTTACTTCACTCTTTATGACAGACTCTAGGTCCATCCACCTCACTACAAATAACTCAATTTCATTTCTCTTAATGGCTGAGTAATATTCCATTGTATATATGTGCCACATCTTCTTTATCCATTCATCTGTCAATGGACACTTAGGTTGCTTCCATGTCCTGGCTATTGTAAAAAGTACTGCAATGAACATTGTGGTACATGACTCTTTTTGAATTATGGTTATGCCCATTAGTGGGATTGCTGGGTCGTATGGTAGTTCTATTTGTAGTTTTTTAAGGAACCTCCATACTGTTCTCCATAGTGGCTGTATCAATTTACATTCCCACCAAGAGGGCAAGAGGGTTCCTTTTTCTCCACACCCTCTCCAGAATTTATTGTTTGTAGATTTTTTGTTGGTGGCCATTCTGACCTGTGTGAGGTAGTACCACATTGTAGTTTTGATTTGCATTTTTCTAATGATTAGTGATGTTGAACATCCTTTCATGTGTTTGTTGGCAATCTGCATATCTTCTTTGGAGAAATGTCTATTTAGGTCTTCTGTCCATTTTTGGATTGGATTTCTTTTTGGTATTGAGCTGTATGAGCTTCTTGTATATTTTGGAGATCAATCGTTTGTCAGTTGCTTCATTTGCAAATATTTTCTCCCATTTTGAGGGTTGTCTTTTCATCTCGTTTATGGTTTCCTTTGCTGTGCAAAAGCTTTTAAGTTTCATTACGTCCCATTTGTTTATTTTTATTTTTATTTCCATTTCTCTAGGAGGTGAGTCAAAAAGGATCTTGCTGTGATTTATGTCATAGGGTATTCTGCCTATGTTTTCCTCTAAGAGTTTCATAGTGTCTGGCCTATAGATTTAGGTCTTCAACCAATTTTGAGTTTATTTTTGTGTATGGTGTTAGATAGTGTTCTAATTTCATTCTTTTATGTGTAGCTGTCCAGTTTTCCCAGCACCACTTACTGAAGAGGCTGTCTCTTCTCCATTGTACATTCTTGCCTCCTTTATCAAAGATAAGGTGACCATATGTGTGTGGGTTTATCTCTAGGCTTTCTATCTTGTTCCATTGATCTATATTTCTTTTTTTGTGCCAGTACCATACTGTCTTGATTACTGTAGATTTCTAGTATAGTCTGAAGTCAGGGAGCCTGATTCCTCCAGCTTCGTTTTTCTTTCTCAAGATTGCTTTGCCTACTCGGGGTCTTTTGTGCTTCCATACAAATTGTGAGCTTTTTGGTTCTACTTCTGTGAAAAATGTCATTGGTAGCTTGATAGGGATTTCATTGAACCAGTAGATTGCTTTGGGTAGTATAGTCATTTTTGCAATGTTGATTCTTCCAATCCCAGAACATGGTATATCTCTCCATCTGTTTGTATCATCTTTCATTTCTTTCATCAGTGTCTTAGAGTTTTCTGCATACAGGTCTTTTTTCTCCTTAAGTAGGTTTATTCCTAGGTACTTTATTCTTTTTTTCTTTGCAAAGGTAAATGGGAGTGCTTCCTTAATTTCTCTTTCAGATTTTTCATCGTTAGTTTATAAGCATGCAAGAGATTTCTGTGCATTAATTTCGTATCCTGCTACTTTACCAAATTCTTTGATTAGCTCTAGTAGTTTTCTGGTAGCATTTTTAGGATTCTCTATGTATAGTATCATGTCATTTGCAAACAGTAACAGCTTTACTTCTTCTTTTCAAATTTGGAATCCTTTTATTTCTTTTTCTTCTCTGATTGCTGTGGCTAAAACTTCCAAAACTATGTTGAAAAATAGTGGTGAGAGTGGGCAACCTTGTCTTGTTCCTGATCTTAGTGGATATGGTTTCAGTTTTTCACCACTGAGAACGATGTTGGCTGTGTGTTTGTCATACATGGCCTTTATTATGTTGATGTAAGTTCCCTCTATGCCTACTTTTGGAGGGTTTTTTATCATAAATGGGTGTTGAATTTTGTCAAAAGCTTTTTCTGCATCTATTGAGATTATCATATGGTTTTTATCCTTCAGTTTGTTAATATGGTGTATCACATTGATTGATTTGCATATACTGAAGAATCCTTGCATTCCTGGGATAAACCCCACTTCATCATGGTGTATGATCCTTTCAATGTGCTGCTAGATTCTGTTTGCTAGTATTTTGCTTAGGATTTTTGCACCTATGTTCATCCATGATATTGCCCTGTAGTTTTCTTTTTTTGTGACATCTTTGTCTGCTTTTGGTATCAGTATGATGGTGACCTCGTAGAATGAGTTTGGGAGTGTTCCTCCCTCTGCTATATTTTGGAAGCGTTTGAGAAGGATAAGTGTTAGCTCTTCACTAAATGTTTGATAGAATTTGACTGTTAAGCCATCTGGTCCTGGACTTTTGTTTGTTGCGAGAATTTTAATCACAGTTTCAATTTCATTACCTGTGATTGGTCTGTTCATATTTTTTATTTCTTCCTGGTCCAGTCTTGGAAGGTTATATCTTTCTAAGAGTTTGTCCATTTCTTCCAGGTTGTCCATTTTATTGGCAATATTGTTTATCTTCTCAAAGAACTAGCTTTTGGTTTTATTGATCTTTATAATTGTGTCCTTCATTTCTTTTTCATTTATTTCTGATCTGATTTTTATGATTTCTTTCCTTCTGCTAACTTCAGGGAATTTTTGTTCTGCTTTTTGTAATTGCTTTAGTTGTAATGTTAGGTTGTTTATTTGAGATATATTTGTTTCTTGAGGTAGGAATATATTGCTATAAACTTCCCTCTTAGAACTGCTTTCGCTGCATCCCATGGGTTTTGGATCATCATGTTTTCATTGTCATTTATCTTTAGGTATTTTTTGATTTCCTCTATGATTTCTTCAGTGATCTCTTGGTTATTTAGTAGTGTATTGTTTAGCCTCCATGTGTTTGTATTTTTTATAGTTTTTTTCCTGGAATTGATATCTACTCTCATAGCATTGTGGTCAGAAAAGATACTTGACATGACTTCAATTTTCTTAAATTTACCAAGGGTTGATTTGTGACCCAAGATATGATCTATCATAGAGAATGTTCCATGAGCACTTGAGAAGATAGTGTATTCTGTTGTTATTGGATGGAATGTCCTATAAATATCGATTAAGTCCATCTTGTTTAATGTGTCATTTAAAGCTTATGTTTCCTTATTTATTTTCATTTTGGATGATCTGTCATTGGTGAAAATGGGGTGTTAAAGTACCCTACTACTATTGTGTTACTGTCAATTTACCCTTTTATGGCTGTTAGCTTTTGCCTTATGTATTGAGGTGATCCTATATTGGGTGCATAAATATTTACAGTTGTTCTATCTTCTTCTTGGATTGATCCCTTGATCATTATGCAGTGTCCTTCTTTGTCTCTTGTAACAGTCTTTATTTTAAAGTCTATTTTTTCTGATATGAGAATTGCTACCCCAGCTTTCTTTTGATTTCCATTTGCATGGAATATCTTTTTCCATCCCCTCACTTTCAGTCTGTATGTGTCCCTAGGTCTGAAGTCGATCTTTTGTAAACAGTATATATACGGGCCTTTTTTTTGGTATCCATTCAGCCAGTCTATGTCTTTTGGTTGGAGCCTTTAGTCCATTTACATTTAAGGTGATTATCGATATGTATTTTCTTATACCATTTTCTTAATTGTTTTGGGTTTGTTATTGTAAGTCTTTTCTTTCTCTTCTGTTTCTTGCCTAGAGAAGTTCCTTTAGCTTTTGTTGTAAAGCTGGTTTGGTGGTGCTGAATTCTCTTAGCTTTTGCTTGTCTATAAAAGTTTTAATTTCTCCATCAAATCTGAATGAGATCCTTGCTGGTTAGAGTAATCTTGGTTGTACGTTTTTCCCTTTCATCACTTTAAATATGTCCTGCCACTCCCTTCTCTCTTGTAGAGTTTCTGCTGAAAGATCAGCTGATAACCTTATGGGGATTCCCTTGTATATTATTTGTTGCTTTTCCCTTGCTGCTTTTAATATTTTTTCTTTGTATTTAATTTTTGATAGTTTGATTAATATGTGTGTGGGCGTGTTTCTGCTTGGATTTATCCTGTATGGGACTCTCTGCACTTCCTGGTCTTGATTGACTATTTCCTTTCCCATATTAGGGAAGTTTTCAATTATAATCTCTTCAAATATTTTCTCAGACTCTTTCTTTTCTCTTCTTCTTCTGGGACACTTATAATTCGAATGTTGGTGTGTTTAATGTTGCCCTAGATCTCTGAGACTGTCCTCAATTCTTTTCATTGTCTTTTCTTTATTCTGCTCTGTGGTAGTTATTTCCACTATTTTATCTTCCAGGTCATTTATCTGTTCTTCTGCCTCAGTTATTCTGCTCTTGATTCCTTGTAGAGAATTTTAATTTCATTTATTGTGGTGTTCATCATTGTTTGTTTGCTCTTTATTTCTTTTAGCTCCTTGTTAAATGTTTCTTGTATTTTCTCCTTTCTACTTCCAAGATTTTGGATCATCTTTACTACCATTACTCTGAATTCTTTTTCAGGTAGACTGCCTATTTCTTCTTCATTTGTTAGGTCTGGTGGGGTTTTGCCTTTCACCTTCACCTGCTGTGTGTTTCTCTGTCTTCTCATTTTGCTTAACTTACTGTGTTTGGGGTCTCCTTTTCACAGGCTGCAGGTTCATAGTTCCCATTGCTTTTGGTGTCTGCCCTCAGTGGGTAAGGTTGGTTCAGTGGGTTGTGTAGGATTCCTGGTGGAGGGGACTGGTGCCTGTGTTCTGATGGATTAGGCTGGATCTTGTCTTTCTGGTGGGCAGGACCACATCTGGTGGTGTGTTTTGGGGTGTCTGTGAACTTACTATGATTTTAGGTAGCCTCTCTACTAATGGGTAGGGTTGTATTCCTGTTTTGCTAGTTGTTTGGCATGGGGTGTCCGGCACTGGAGTTTGCTGGTCATTGAGTGGAGCTGGGTCTTAGCATTGAGTTGGAGATCTCTGGGAGACCTCTCACCGACTGATATTACATGGGGCTGGGAGGTCTCTGATGGTCCAATGTCCTGAACTCGGATCTCCCACCTCAGAGGCTCAGGCCTGACACCTGGCTGGCGCACCAAGACCCTTTCAGCCACACGGCTCAGAAGAAAAGGGAGAAAAAAAATGAAAGAAAAAATTAAATAAATAAAGTTATTAAAATAAAAAAAATATTAAAATTAAAATGTAATTTAAAAAAAGAAGAGAGCAACAAAACCAATAAACAAATCCACCAATTGTAACAAGCACTAAAAACTATACCAAGCTAAACATAAAAATTAGAAACTAGTCTGTCGCAGACAGCAAACCCCAAGTCTACATTTGCTCCCAGAGTCTACCACCTCAGTCTTGGGATGATTCGTTGGCTATTCAGGTGTTCCACAGATGTTGATTTTGGAGATTGAATCTGCTGTTCCTGAGGCTGCACTGAGAAATTTCCCTTTCTCTTCTTTGTTTGCATAGCTCCTGGGGTTGAGCATTGGATTCAGTCTCTCCTCTGCACGTAGGTTGTCTTCTGGCATCTGTTCTTCGGCCAGACAGGAGGAGGTTAAAGGAGTAGCTGATTAGGGGGCTCTGGCTCACTCAGGCTGGGGGAAAGGAGGGGTAAAGAATGCGGTGTGAGCCTGTGGCAGCAGAGGCCAGCATGATGTTGCAACAGCCTGAGGCATGCCGTGTGTTCTCCTGGGGAAGTTGTCCGTGGGTCACAGGACCCTGGCCGTGGTGGGCTGCACAGGCTCCCGGAAGGGGAGGTGTGGATAGTGACCTGTACTTGCACACAGGCTTTTTGTTGGCTGCAGCAGCAGCCTTAGAGTCTCATGACCGTCTCTGGAGCTCGTTTAGGCAGTGCTCTGAATCCCCTCTCCTTGTGCACCCCAAAACAATGGTCTCTTGCTTCTTAGGCAGGTCCAGACCTTTTCCCGGACTCCCTCCCAGATAGCTGTGGCACACTAGCCCCCTTCAGGCTGTGTTCACACAGCCAACCCCAGTCCTCTACCTGGGATCTGACCTCTGAAGCCCGAGCCTCAGCTCCCAGCCCCCGCCCGCCCCGGCCGGTGAGCAGACAAGCCTCTTGGGCTGGTGAGTGCTGGTTCGCATTGATCCTCTGTGCGGGAATCTCTCCGCTTTGCCCTCTGCACCCCTGTTGCTGCGCTGTCCTCCGTGGCTCCAGAACTTCCCCCCCCCCCGCCCACCCACCATCTCCACCAGTGAAGGGGCTTCCTAGTGGGTGGAAACTTTTCCTCCTTCACAGCTCCCTCCCACTGGTGCAGGTCCCGTCCTTATTCTTTTTCCTCTGTTTTTCCATTTTTCTTTTGCCCTACCCAGGTAAGTGGGGAGTTTCTTGCCTTTTGGGAAGTCTGAGGTCTTCTGCCAGCATTCAGTAGGTGTTCTCTAGCAGTTGTTCCACATGTAGATGTATTTTTGATGTATTTGTGGGGAGGAAGGTGATCTCCACATCATACTCCTCCACCATCTTGAGGGTCCTCTCCCAAATATTTTCTTTACAAAATTTGCCCTTATACAAATTAATTCATCTACACAGTGTACATGCACATAAATGTAGAACATATACGTTACTTCTATTAAATAAAATACTGATTTTAAATAGAACTAATTTAATCTCCCTTTTTAGATTCCATTTTAATGTTGGAGTGCACGTACTTTCCTAATTTACTAGAAAGACCTTGGATTCCTGGGCCCCTTGTGAAAAATCCACAAAGTGCCTCTGTGAGTCAAGCTTCCTCTTGGTAATGAATACATCTGATGTTACCATTACAGGAATATGTACACATGCATATTGAAATTTCACATCTATGTAGAACAATATTTGGAAACAAAGCTCACATTCTTTTAATGTGTTTTAATATTTTTCTTTTGTGTTATCAAAACTATTCTAATAATTATTCTACCAGAGTGAGCAATTCTCTGTGTGTTGTGTGTGTGGGGTGTGGTATGTGTGAGTGAGTGAGTGGTGTGTGTGTGCAAGTGTGTGGTGTGAAGGTGTGTGCACACACACATTTAAGGGCCACGCCACATGGGTTTTGATGGATGAATTTCTATCTAAACTTTAATCATCACTCCCTATGCACTGCTCCCTGCTCATTATTCAGTTTAATTCATTTTACGTAGTGGAGATTTGAAAGAGGTGGCTAGATGGCCTTCTTTCAGAAGCAAGCGGGTCATAAAAGGACGTGTGTGCACAGTGGTTGGGGTCCTGGGGGTGCTCAGTGCATCCTTCCCAGGCAGCAGGTGCAGCTGCAGGGCCGTCTGAAGAAACATCACACAATCCTGAACGTGGGAGCCGGGATCACTCCATTTTCTCTCTTTAAAGCTTCTAGGTTAAGTATCTCCATGTGTGGAGATGGGACAGACCCTTCCTTATGGGAAAGTGATTGGTGGACCACAGAGAGGAGAGGAAATGCTGACCTCTGCCTCCTCGGCTGCATCAATCGTGGATCCCCCATACAAATGAACTTGGTTACAAAGCAGAAATGGACTCACAGACATAGAAAACACAGACTTATGGTTACCAAAGGGGATTGGAGGGGGGATAAATTAGGAATTAGGGATTAACAGATACAAGCTACTATATATAAAATAAATAGACAACAAGGACCTGCTGTATAGCACAGGGAGCTCTACTCAATGTTCTGTAATAATCTGTAATGGAAAAGAATCTGAAAAAGAATATACATATATGCATAACTGAATCACTTTGCTGTACACCTGAAACATTGTAAATCAACTATACTTCAATAAAAAAGTGGACTGTCCACAATTCCAGGGGGGTCTTCCTCTTCTCCTACCTTTGGCTTTATTTTTAAAGCAGTTTAACTGTACAATATTATAAGGACAAAGTTGACATTATTTGGATCACACTTGTTTAATATTCCTTTAAGAAGCATGAGTTCCCAGGTAGATTCCTTAAATATATCAATACATTTAATTGTTTTAGGGACAATTAAAAGAAAAAATAGATCAATATAAATCAAATACAGGGCATGGTTGTTTCTCAGTAATGTTTTTGCTAATGAAAATGCCCAAACAAGACAAATAAGCCAAAAGTAACCACTTTACTATTACAAACAGCAATGTATAAACTCCAGTTCAAGAATGAAACCAAATTTTTGGAATGGTTTTGTTGTCATGGATATTGGACAGATTTCAGATCTCAAAAGTTGCCTGTGTCAGTTTCTACCTGGCCAGAGGGTTATTGTGATTTATAATCAAGGAATGAGAGTCAGAGTTTTTTACTTTTGTTTCATACAGTGTTCTTATTTGGTAAAAGTGATTAATGTTGCTTAGAACTGGCAGAGGATTATCATGGAAGCAGATATCCAATCACGAGGAATTTCCCAGAACTGTAATCACTCAACACGACAGCTTACCTTCCCTTTAGCATCTCACAAGTCCAGACAAGCACAGACAAGGGTATCAATGACCAGGGAAAAGGACGCTGCTGGGTGGTAAGGCCTGGTCTGCAGGCTGCATTGATCAGAGCAGGGGGATTGTTGTACTACGACTGCTAATCAATAGATATTGATGCAATCCCCTGCTCTAAATGCAGCTGGGTTAATCAGTGTCTACACAGAACAATGGGCTGAAAGGCAATATTCCCATTCAAGGACCGCAGAGAGGCGGCTCGGTTTGTTGCAGCAGCTGCCTGTGGAGCAGGGGTGGTAACAGCTGGGCCTTTACCGAACGTGGCCTGGAGCAGCATGGGCCGGCTGTAAGGACAGCTGCACAGCCGACAGGAGCACTGTGGTCAGAGGATCTGTTTCTGGGTCCCCCAAAGTCTTCGAGGCTATCTCTCTCTCTGATAGAGGTCATGTAAAACTACTCATGGATTTTTGCACCTGAGACCTTTGGGTTTTGTTTTGCACAGAACACTGGCAGTTTAGGAAGAAGGGTAAAGGCCTGTGCTCCCTAATATGGAATGCCCCAGACCCCCAGACTTTTGCTTGAACTTAGAGCATCATCTGTTTAAGAAGGAAACAATGAAAGAAAAAGAAAAAAAAAAAAAACAAGAAAGAAGAAGGAAGGAACGGAGAGAGGGAGAGAGAGTAAGAAAGAATAAGAAAAAACAAAATAACAGGAAGACAACCTATACGTATTTTGATCTAGAGGAAAGCACCAGCAGGCTTGGGCAAATACCATCTGAATATTTCATCATGTGCTCTCTAGGAAAAACAGTCCTGGTGAACCATCCATTTTCTCTGGCCGGGGTGAGATTGGAGCCAAAGAATTAGAGAGGAAATGTGTGTGTTTCTATATTCTTCTATCTTGTGCACAGAAAGCTTGTGGTTCCAATTACCAGTAATTCTGAAATGTCTTACTCAGCACATAGACAACAGCAAAGAAACAGCCTATTTCAAACTTCAGTATAGGTAAGAGTGTGTAATGCAAAGATTGAAAGAGACTTGAATTTATTGTGTCCTGTGGAAGGTCTCGACTTCCCTGACACAGAGAGACCTGAGTTCAAATATTTGTTCCATGAAATCCCATTCAGACTTTCATACTTACCCAAGTAGTAATATGATTTCAGTTTAGTTAATCCCCAACTCAATAGAGTTTTCAGCCCCTTGTCAAAGATAAGTTCCCAAGTATAATGTCTCAGATTTGTGGCTGTATAATTAAAATGAAAACAAAAAAATAAAGTAAAAAATCAATAACACAACTGAGTTTTTAAAACATTTTATCATATTATAAGAAAGGGAAGGATAGATCCAAGATAATTAAATAACCGGTGTTCAGATGTTCATTTTTCCCAACTATGACATGAACGATAACTGCGTATTTATCAGCTATTAATACATTTATGACAAACTCATTCATTTTTAACTGGTAGACTCTTGTCCTCATTTGGCTGCTGAACACATTCACTTTCCATCTGGCTTTGGATTATTAGATGACCAGGAATAAAAAAGAAAAGTGCTTCCCGTTATTTTAGCACATGCCTCCTCTAATGAATACAGCCTTGGGTGATGGTGATCCCCAGGGCCTTGGGGAACACCTTACAGGTCTTTATTTTCTTCTGCTTAAAACCAGGCCTTTCTGGCCTTTCTGTGCCCTAGGATTATGTGAATTAGCCCTTCCCTCATCATGTTTTGACACAGGAATAAAAACAAAAACAATTATATCAAATTATTTTAATTCTACGATGTACACTTCTCTGATCAAATTATTTTACCCCCTGAAAAAATGGAACGCAATTATTTTAACATTTTAGACCTTTCATGCATTTATTTCATTCCTTTGGCTCTCCTGTCTGATTATGTTACCACAGAGGCTAAGCATCCCCAAGTATTTTTGTGATCCTTTTTGTGCTCAGTGTGAAGATAAGGCACTAATAACAATGCCACAACCCAAATCAATAACTCTTCTTATCTTTGCAAAATTCCATGCTGTGTACATGGAGAACTCTGGTGAAAAAAAAGAAAAGAAAAAACACTGGGAGCCCAGAAGGTATGTGTATGCCTGTGTCTTCTATTGCTCTTGGCAGGTAACCTAAGTGAATAATTACCTTCTTTCTATCTCTTTTACATCAAAATGAAGATGATAACAGAGGTCTCTTTTTCTTGATAGAGATGCTTTTTGATCACTGATAACAAGATCTTCAACTTTTAAATCTCAAGTAATCATATATATTTAATAAAATATATTAAAATATATTTAATAAAAACAATTAGGATATAGTTTATATAGATATATACAGATATGCTGTTTTAAATCAGAAATGTTCTGGAAAATACTGATAGGCATAAATTCTAATCTATGGCAGAAAAGTGTCATTTATTTCCCTTTTTATATGAAAGCATATTCATTATACAGAAGTCTGATCATTTTTTGAAGTCGGTATTCACAACATGGTCATTATTGAGTTTTAAACTATGCATGAATTTAACAGATAACTGGTACTGCTTTATAGTTTTTGAATAAGGTTATAATTCTAGGGTTGTGATTTTGGTGTCATTTTCCTTTTATTTCTTCCAATAAGGGAGCGTTTCATGTCTATAGGGAGCTATCATCTCGAGTAATCTGCAATGCCGATTCTCTGAATTTTATTCCATCAAGAGTCAAGTGAAATGAGGTTCAGGCCCACTGAAATAGAATGGAAATAGGTAAATTGTGATCTTTTAAAAAATACGTTCTTTGTTTTCTTTGGATTTCTTAGCCACATTTGGGTTTGTTGTTTCCCATTAATCTTCTTCTATTTTCTTATCTTGCCATTTTAGACAGAGTTGAGGATTTGAAAATGAAAACCAAAGGAAGTTGGAAGAGATGGAAAACACATGTGAGTGTGTGACTATGGGTGAGTCATTTAAACTCTCTGAGCTTCAAATTATAATGTACAAAATAGATATAATATCATCTACCTCAAATAGATCATTTTCTGAGTTAACTGAAATTATTTAAGTACAGTACCTCCCAGTGCCTGGTATATTGTAAATGTTCAAATTGTTGTCTTTTCTTCTTATGAATATTATCTACACTATTAGGAACCCTGACAATAATCTAAACCAAAATGAAGATAGAAAAGAAGAGGCCACAATAGTCTGGAGGATAAAGGTAACTGACTTGATGGGTCAGGTGTAATTTATCCTCTGTCGTCAGCCAGCTCAGCTTATCTGTCTGGGACCACAACGTCTGAGAAGCCATGACTGAGAATTCAGGAGGGACCAGGGCACGCGTTGATGTTCTTGTTCTAACCACGAATCTACTGGCTGTTCTCTGTTGCTAAGGCGCTCTGTTTTTCTGGAGGATGTTTACTCTTTTTACTGCTAAAGTTCCCTTCATTCCAATCTTCATGAACACAGGGAAGTAGGGAGGAGCCAAGTTTTCCAGTTCCAGAAGCCATTGCTAATCCCATGCAGCTCATACTTAATCTATTTCTCTTTGCCCCAAGTGTGTAAAAGATGTGTTTAGCCAAGGCATTCAGCATGATTCTCTTTAAAGAACTTACAACAGACTATGAGAAGTGACTCTTCCAATCTATGTGGGAGTTCCAACAGCAGGAGATAAGCACCATTCTCTCTGGCACTTATTTGGGCTTTTGGGGTAGGATTTAGCTGAATGTATGGAATAGTAGGCAGACATATAAGAAAGGGGGTTTATGCAGTATGCTAGTTCTCAAACTTGCTGTGCTGTTTGACACAAGAAGTGGCAGCAAATAACTCCTGGAACATTATTCAGGTTGTGTGGTGTGGCCAGATCAAAACTAACAGGAGAGAAAGGGTGTTAACGCTCCCAGGATAATTGATGACTTTATGTTCCCACAAACCAGAGACATAAAGGGAAGAATCCAGAGCAGCTCTTTGAATAAAAAACTTAGTAACTGAGTAAAAGAAATGGAAGACAAATATGAGGAAATTTCCCAGAAAGCTGAGCAAAACGGTCAAGCAACAGAGTATAGAAAAATTCATAAAATTAGAGGTTCAGCCCAGAAGATACAATATACAAGTAATAGCATTTACAGATAGAGAAATCAAAGGGAAAGGAGAGAAGAAAATCTCCAATAAAACACTTGAAGAACATTTCTGAGACACAAGGGACATTGGTTTTACAATTGAAAGTATCCAGCACAATGAAAGGAAAAAGACCCAGACTGGTCATATTATTATAGCATTTCAGGCACTAGAGACAATGATCCTAAAAGCTTGGACTCAGAACACTATGGACTTGAGAATAGCAGCCCTAGGAGCTGCAGGAAAATGGAATAATGCCTTCCCAATTCTGAGCAAGGTTGATCTTAGACTTATATTCGTTATCAAGGGAAACGATCAATCAGGTATGAGGATGGAGTAGAGACATTTTAAGACGTGCAAGGTGTCAACAATTTACTACTGTGGGATGTTATGGCTACCCCAGGAAACTCATACACAGCCTTCTCGGAGATATGTTTACCCACCACCTGGTCCCAACAGTCCTCCTAGCATTTCTATTACTGAAACACCTTTAGTTCTTTCGTAGAATGTGTGATATTTCCTAAGAGTAATTAAATTTTTTTCTGAATGTTTCTGAATATCTATGAGCAGCATAAGGGCAGGCATCGTGTTTAATCATTCTTTAGTGTGTACCCAGTGCTGGACATACAGTGATGACTCACGTACTGTGGAAAGAGAGTTAACAGGAGAGGGAAGATGAAGAAGAAAGAAAACATGAAATGGCTTTGCCCCTCAGTGCATCTTTTTCTTCTGATTAGAATTCTTAATATGACGGCCATGCGATAAGATCTCACAGGAAAATTGTTTGTAACCTTAATTGGTAAGGCCACCTATCCCATTAACAACATTATTTTTTTCTCTTTCTGACTTTTGTTTTTATTACACAAGTAATGTATAACACATTCCAACATGATCCAATCGATGCACTTGCATATTGATTAAATCCCCTCACCTCCCACTGCCTTTCCCATCTCATGTGTATTTTATCCTGTTGTCATGTACTTACACACATATAAACATGTGTGCATACATGTTTTATAGTATTAATAGGATTATATTAAACGTACTTCTTTCTTAACATTTGCTGTTCACCTAATAAAGTGAGTATGCATTTTCAGGTCAGTACAGACACCTCTAACTCATCATTTCTAATAACTGTGTAACTGTGTTTATTCCATGGAGTATGCCATGATTTATTTCACCACATTTGATGCACATTTATAGTACTTACTACTATGCCAAATGTGACCATAAATATCCTTATACTTAAAATTTTAACTTCTTAGGAATGTCCTTAAAAAAATAGTTTCCTAGAACTCCAATTTCTAGATCAAACTAAATTTACATTTTTTAGGGACACTGATAACACTTACTAAATGTTTTACCAACTTACATTCCCATTAAAATGATGTGATACTGCCAGGTTCTCTTATTTTTGCATCACTTTAAAATTTTTTTCAAATCTACTGGGTGAAAAGTAATATTTAGTTACTGTTTTAATCAGTTTTTATTTGACCGCTAATGATGTTAAGCTTCTTTTTCTGTATTAATTGGTCGTAAAAGTTCTTTGTGTATTGCCTGTTCATTTGCTTTGCTCGATTTCTATTAGCTTGCAAATATTTTATTTTATTGATTTGTAGGTATTCTTTATATATTCTTGAATAATTTTTTAATCCTTTCCTTTACTTATATATGTGGCACACAGTTTTTTTTTTTAATAATTCTAACAACCTGTTATGATAATATAGCCAGTGATGGAACACGGATTTTCCAGGGGAAATTAGCTGTATGCCTACAAGTATAAGTATCTTTCCATGCTTAATTAATTCTCACTAGTGTCAAGGTCCTATATTCGTTGTGGTTCATTCTCACTTGAGGACAATGTGATTGGTGATAATGACACAAATGTCAATCAACTTGTCTGCTTGTCCAGTTATCTACCTGTGGAAGCAGAACACCTGGACACAGGTTGTAACAGACTTGAGCCAGTTACACCGAACCACAAGGGGGAGGTGTCTGACCTCAACTATGAGAGATGAAAGACAAATTGAAGACAAACACGACCGCCTGGCTGCTAGCCTTAGTTAACATTTTCCATTTTTTCTCTCCCTCACCCGAATCACAGGAACTAATTCAAACTTTAACAGACCCAAATGATTGCAGGACATTTTTTGAAAGCTAAGCAGTATCACCTGCTGCCTGGGTTGGTGTGGCATCTGCCAATCGGAAGGACATCTAAGGTAGATGTGATAGGGTATGTTTGTATATACATCTATTTAATACCTTTTAGTCTGTCATTTAATTCTTATCTTCTTCAAATACCTGGACAAATGCAAAGAAAACATTCAGCTGAGTCAAAAGTGAAGAATTATTAATCAACCCTTGCAAACAAATGGGCCATTTGAGCTATTTGGCCCCTTTGGTGGGCTGAAGTCTCACAACTGCAGAAATGAAGAATCGTGGTGATATGGGGTATTTGATTCTTGTCTGGCAGAGTTTATCTCAATTCCTTGTTTACTCTTCATTACCTCTGAGCAAAAGATAAAATTGCCATGGAAGGTACAGAGGTTCCATCACGTGAGGGTCTCCTAATTGCTGATACCATCCATTAATCAAAGGCTGGAAAGCCAGTCTTGGGGCTCACGGGGGCCCCAGCAGGTCTGGGCCACCCAGGTTACTATGCTAAAGACGGCCGTCTATCCTAATATGATTGTCAAAAGTGACTTTCTCTAATCTGTCTTAAGCTGTTGTGATACTCTGAGCACACGGGGACAGCTGTGAAGTCAGACGCTGCCGCCTGCTCCAAGGGGTTTGGTGACTCTGTTTAGGGTCTCAGGAAGGTGACAGAGGCAGGAAGGCAGGAGGCTGAGAGAGCAGAAGCAGGTCAGCTCTCACACGCAGGTCAGAAACGACAAAGCACGCCTGCATGTCCCCTTCAGAGACTTTCATGAACTGGGAACCACAACACCCAATTCCCCTTTTATTGCATCAAATCCTGCTGGAAGCCCCAGCCCAGATTTTAAAGGAAGACCAGCATTAAATCACTGAAAACCTGAACTAGCTTTATATTTCAGCGAGCACATTAAAAAATGTGTTCCTTCTACGAGGGACTGAAGTTTGGTCCAGTGATGTGTTTCAGAATGTTTCCTAACATGGACTGCAGTTGGGTTTGCTTTTTCTGAATGCCTAAGGCTCGAGGGCATGGCAACTTTATAGAAAATTTAGCTGGGAGCGTAAATGATTCAGAGGAGAGCCTTTATCTGATTAAGGAATGAAAGCAGATGGTGACCTGCTGATGAGCATTCTAAACCCACCCTGATTTTGTGTGTTTCCCACAACCCACCTTTGTGGAAAAGTTTCCCTCCCACCTTTTAGTAAAAGCAGAGCAAATAACTGTATTGGGGGGATGAGGGATTTGAGAGGGTGGCTCACTTTGCATGCAGAGGTGGGAGGTGCATTCAGCATCTTTAGTAAAATGGACACTGTGCAGGTCCTGACAGCCTGGTGACGATTTATTTGTGTTGCAGTAACCAGTAAGTCTGCCGTTAGTCCTTGCGTAATCGCTCCTGTCAGCTTGTTACACATTAAAAACAAATGCCCTGGAGAAAAGCCATGCCTCTTTTTGAGATAGAGAGTCATTTCTAGGCCAGTTTTCAGTACATGTGGTAATTGGCGGTCCTGGGGTTGTGTGTGTCCTCACATCCACCACATCTGAAGCTGAGCGGGATGGAGACGTTGAACTTCTGACCTGGGAGCCAGGTCCAGCCCCCAGCTTGGTCTCTAGGCGTCCATAGATGGTCACTGATGTTACGGCACAGAAAACAGTTTTCATCCTGAAGGCTGCTCTGGTTATTCTAGGCATCAAAGGCTCTAAAGTTTGGAGGAAGAGAGAGCCCTTCAAGAGCTGTGAACAGTTCTTAGTCAGATAATTAAATTCTCAAAGCCTTGAGAAGGAGCTGAGGCCATTTGGACTCACAGTCTAATGGAAACTTACTTTATTCTTCATTTTTTATTCTCCAGATCTTCTCTTCTTTCCTTCTCCATTATCCCTTCTCCTTCAAGTCTGTTTTAGTTCTCTCTTTCCATCAATTCTATTTTATCTTTCTTTGTTCCCGTATCTGCCTCATGGATCATGCATATATTTTGATTTTATTGTATGTCTGGGTGTGATTCCCAGGTTCTATCGAAGTATTAGTGGTAGTCTACATCAAAGAGGTGTTTCATAAAATAAGTTGTTCATTCTTATTTAATAAGCAGCTACTGATTACAAGTGAGATAATCATAATAGTTACTAAAACTAAGGTATATATTTTATATACCTTAAAAAGGTATATACTTTAAAAGGAATTTTGGGGTATCTTTCAACTACCTAAGTCCATTCTGCAGAGGTAAAGCTGTGTTCTTAAGGGCATTTGTTCTGCAGATATAAGGTGAAAAGTGGCTTTCTTCTGTGCACAACTGCTTCTTTCTAGGCTTAGGTTTACTAAAATTAATCAGTTGGTGATCCATCACTGGTGTGCTTATTTTCCTGACACCGTGTGAAGCATATTTTCATATCTCAATAGAAAGATTATGGCTCAAGAGAGAATATTCACAGGAATAGACTATATTCCAAATTGAAACCAAGTATTTGGTCATGTGATTTGCTTTCCTCTGGTCCTAGGGGAAGGAGTTTGTGAGGACAGCAGCCTCTGTACTTCTGTAAGAAGACACATAGCTCTCAACCAGGCTGGAGAATTTCAAAAACATTGCTGGTGTGAAATTCACTGACTGCCAGCCAGGGCCTGCCTATCTCCAGAATTTTATTGAATACGTATACACTTTCTAAAAGCAGTTTTTCTTTGCTGAAATGACTTTTAACAAAAATGTCACTTTTAAAAGCCACTTTCAATGATCAATCCATAATCAAGTTCAAATTGTAGATCCAGAATGCCTTTGTAGACAAACTAAGATAAATACATTCACCCAGAGCTCAGGAGAGAGCTGGCAGAAAAGTCAAACCAAAGGGATAAAAAGTCTCAAAACTGCAACTGTGACATAAATTTCCAGGGAAAGTTCATGAATTCTACCAACAGCAATCTTAGGTTCTCATATTTCAGGGGATATTTAACGATTTTAAATAATCTAGGAGTATCAGATCCATGCAACACTGGAAGACCTATAAAAATTGATGAGGGGAGATAAGAAAGAGGTATCCATGGCACATTTTAAATGCAATACATTTAATTTTTTTTTTAAATGAAAATTAGAGTGTCCAAGATGTCACTAAATCATCACAGAAAGGGGATAATATATACAGGATTTTAAAGTCAAATATGTGAATTAGTTACTGCAATCTCTTTAAAACAATTCAAATAGAAGATATGCCATAAGGCTGATTTTGGAACAAATGTATACATTGATATTCTAGCACCTGAACACAAACAATAAATGGAGATATTATCCTGACAAATTGGAGACAGGTCTTTAAAATGTTAATAATACAAAACCCTGCAAGTTCCTAGTGTTTATACACTCTTAAGTTTGAATCTCTCTACCTTCTAAGTACAGATATTTGTGATAGAAAATGAGCATCTCTCCTACTTTAATCACTTGCCACGTAACCCGTGACAACAGGGAAGCTTTGTGTTGACGAGTGGCGGGAACAAGGAGCTGCCTTCAGTAAGACTGTGCCGAGTTCTCTGCCGTAACCTCACATCGCTCCTTCTGAAGAGACCGCTGCCCGATTCACTGTTTTGTGTTCAACTAGTGTTTCCAGAATATATGTCCTAGAGCATGGCTCCTACTAGGTGTTTGGTAAAAAGAGTACCCATATTCTTTTTGCCGTTTAACAGGCCCTAAAACAGGGGCAGATTCTATGCAGAGGAGGAAGGGGTAAGGTGGTGAGGAATCATTGTTTCTGGACAGGGCCATTGACAATCTTTCCTACGCCAAAGCAGTAAAGCTGGCCAAACTCTGATGACCACTGACAGTTGAGGTTTAAGGGACTGGGATGAAAAAATTATCTGGGTTTTGGACTACATTGGTTGCCTCTTGCACTTATCAGTAAGAATCTATGGAAAGAAGTAATCTTAGTAAGGAGGAAAAAAATCTCCATGATGTTCCAAAATAAGACCATCTTTGTCTATAAATGACAATTCAAAATTTTGAATCTGTTTTTGTGGAAAACATTAAAATAATAATAACGATCATAAAGTAAAGTTAGTGTAAAAAGAGGCACTTATGTCACCTCTAGATATCACTCCAGTCCTTTACCCCCTCTCCCCCAATTTAGGCTTCTCTGCTATAAAAAAATAAAATCATGCTCATACTCATGGTTTTTTTTTTTTTTCTTTTTTTAATTTAATTTAATTTATTTTTTTTATACAGCAGGTTCTTATTAGTTATCTATTTTATACATATTAATGTGTATATGTCAATCCCAACCTCCCAATTGATCCCACCACCACCCCCTCGCTTTCCCCTCTTAGTGTCCATACATTTGTTCTCTACATCTGTGTTTCTGTTTCTGCCCTGCAAACCAGTTCATCTGTACCATTCTTCTAGGTTCCACATATATGCATTAATATACGATATTTGTTTTTTTCTTTCTGACTTACTTCACTCTGTATGACAGTCTCTAGATCCATCCATGTCTCTACAAATGACCAATTTGTTCCATTTATGGCTGAGTAATATACCACATCTTCTTTATCCATTCGTCTGTCAATGGGCACTTAGGTTGCTTCCATGACCTGGCTATTTTAAACAGTGTTGCAATGAACATTGGGGTGCATGTGTATTTTTGAATTATGGTTTTCTCAGGTTATAAGCCCAGTAGTGGAATGGCTGGGTCGTATGGTAGCTCTATTTTTAATTTTTTAAGGAACCTCCATACTGTTCTCCATAGTGGCTGTATCAATTTGCATTCCCACCAACAGTGCAAGAGGATTCCCTTTTCTCCACACCCTCTCCAGCATTTGTTGTTTGTAGATTTTCTGACGATGCCCATTCTAAACAGTGTGAGGTTATACCTCATTGTAGTTTTGATTTGCTTTTCTCTAATAATTAGTGATGTTGAGCAGCTTTTCATGTGCCTCTTGGCCATCTGTATGTCTTCTTTGGAGAAATGTCTATTTAGGTCTTCTGCCCATTTTTGATTGGGTTTTTTGTTTTTTTAATATTGAGCTGCATGAGCTGTTTATATACTTTGGAGATTAATCCTTTGTCTGTTGATTTGTTTGCAAATATTTTCTCCCATTCTGGGGGTTGTCTTTTCGTCTTGTTTACAGTTTCCTTTGCTCTGCAAAAGCTTTTAAGTTTCATTAGGTCCCATATGTTTATTTTTGTTTTTATTTCCCTTATTCTAGGAGGTGGGTCAAAAAAGATCTTTCTGTGATTTATGTCAAAGAGTGTTCTTCCTATGTTTTCCTCTAAGGGATTTATAGTGTCTGGTCTTACATTTAGGTCTTTAATCTATTTTGAGTTTATTTTTGTGTATGGTGTTAGGGAGTATTCTAATTTCATTCTTTTACGTGTAGCTGTCCAGGTTTCCCAGAACCACTTATTGAAGAGGCTGTCTTTTTTCCATTGTATATCCTTGTCTCCTTTGTCATAGATTAGTTGACCATAGGTGTGTGGATTTATCTCTGGGCTTTCTATCCTGTTCCATTGATCTATATTTCTGTTTTTGTGCCAGTACCATATTGTCTTGATTACTGTAGCTTTGTAGTATAATCTGAAGTCAGGGAGTCTGATTCCTCCAACTCTGTTTTTTTTCCCTCAATATTGCTTTGGCTATTTGGTGTCTTGTGTGTCTCCATACAAATTTTAAGATTTTTTTGTTCTAGTTCTGTAACAAATGCCATTGGTAATTTGGTAGGGATTGCACTGAACCTGTAGATTGCTTTGGGTAGTATAGTTAATTTCACAATGTGGATTCTTCCAAGACAAGAACATGGTAAATGTCTCCATCTGTTTGTTTCATCTTTGATTTCTTTCATCAGTGTTTTATAGTTTTCTGAGTATAGGTCTTTTACCTCCTAAGGTAGGTTTATTCCTAGGTATTTTATTCTATTTGTTGCAGTGGTGAATGGGATTGTTTCCTTAATCTCTCTTTCTGTTCTTTCGTTATTAGTATATAGGAATGCAGGACAAATCTGCACATTAATTTTGTATCAGGAAGCTTTATCAAATTCATTGATTAGCTCTAGTAGTTTTCTGGTGGCATCTCTAGGATTCTCTATGTATAGTATCATGTCATCTGCCAAAGGTGACAGTTTTACTTCTTCTTTTCCAATTTGTATTGATTTTATTTCTTTTTCTTCTCTGATTCTGTGGTTAGGAATTCCAAAACTATGTTGAATAATAGTGGCAAGAGTGGACATCCTTGTATTGTTCCTGACCTTAGAGGAAATGCTTTTAGGTTTTCACCATTGAGAATGATGTTTGCTGTGGGTTTGTCATATATGGCCTTTATTATGTTGAAGTAGGTTCCCTTTATGCCCACTTTCTGGAGAATTTTATCATAAATGGGTGTTGAATTTTGTCAAAATCTTCTTCTGCATCTATTGAGGTGATCATAAGGTTTTTGTTCTTCAATTTGTTAATATGGTGTATCACATTGATTGATTTGCGTATATTGAAGAATTGTTGCATTCCTGGGATAAATTCCACTTGACCATGGGATATGATCCTTTTAATGTGTTGTTGGATTCTGTTTGCTAGTATTTTATTGAGGATTTTTGCATCTATATTCATCAGTGATATTGGTCTGTAATTTTCTTTTTTTGTAGTATCTTAGTCTGGTTTTGGTATCAGGGTGATGGTGGCCTTGTAGAATGAGTTTGGGGGTGTTCCTCCCTCTGCAATTTTTGGAAGAGTTTGAGAAGGATGGGTGTTAGCTCTTCTCTAAATGTTTGATAGAATTTGCCTGTGAAACCATCTGTGAAGCCTAGACTTTTTTTGTTGGAAGATTTTTAATTAGAGTTTCCATTTCATTAACTGTGATTGGTCTGTTTACATTTTCTAATTCTTCCTGGATCAATCTTGGAAGGTTGTACTTTTCCAAGAATTTGTCCATTTCTCGCAAGTTGTCCATTTTATTGGCATATAGTTGCTTGTAGTAGTCTCTTATGATCTTTTGTATTTCTGCAGTGTCAGGTGTAATCTCTCCATTTTCATTTTTAATTTTATTGATTTGAGTCCTCTCCCTTTTTTCTCTTGATGAGTCTGGCTAAAAGTTTATCAATTTTGTTTATCTTCTCAAAGAACCAACTTTTAGTTTTATTGACTTTGCTCTTGTTTTCTTTGTTTCTATTTCATTTATTTCTTTTCTGATCTGTATGATTTCTTTCCTTCTAGTAATTTTGGGTTTTATTTTTTCTTCTTTCTTTAGTTCCTTTAGGTGTAAAGTTAGATTATTTATTTGAGATTTTTCTTGTTTCTTGAGGTAGGATTGTATTGCTATAAATTTCTTTCTTAGAACTGCTTTTTCTACATCCCACAGGTTTTGGATTGTCGTGTTTTCATTGTCATTTGTTTCTAGGTATTTTTTGATTTCCTCTTTGATTTCTTCAGTGATGTCCTGATTATTTAGCAGCACACTGTTTAGCCTCCATGTATTTGTGTTTTTTACTGTTTTTTTTTCTTTCCTGTAATTGATTTCTAATCTCATAGTGTTGTGATTGGAAGAGTTGCTTTATATGATTTCAATTTTCTTAAATTTTCCAAGGCTTAATTTGTGACCCAAGATGTGATCTATTCTGGAGAACGTTCCATGTGCACATGAGAAGAAAGCGTATTCTTCCGCTTTTTAGGAATGTCCTAAAAATATCAATTAAGTCTACCTGGTCTATTGTGTCATTTAAAGCTTGTGTTTCCTTATTTATTTTCTGTCTGGATGATCTGTCTATTGGTGTAAGTAGGGTGTTAAAGTCCCCCACTATTATTGTGTTACTCTCAATTTCCTCTTTTATAGCTGTTAGCATTTGCCTTATGTATTGAGGTGTTCTTATGATGGGTGCATGAATATTTATAATCATTATGTTTTTTTCTTGGATTGATCCCTTGATCATTATGTAGTGTCCTTCCTTATCTCTTGTAACTGTCTTTATTTTAAAGTCTATTTTATCTGATATGCGTATTGTTACTCCAGCTTCCTTTTGATTTCCATTTGCATGGAATATCTTTTTCCATCCTCTCACTTTCAGTCTGTATGTGTCCCTAGGTCTGAAGTGGATTTCTTTTAGACAGCATATATAAGGGTCTTGCTTCTGTATCCATTCAGCCAGTCTGTGTCTTTTGGTTGGATCATTTAATCCATTTACATTAAAGGTGATTATTGATATGTATGTTTCTATTACCATTTTCTTAATTGATTTGGGTTTGTTTTTGTGAGTCTTTTCCTTCTCTTGTGTTTCCTCCTTAGAGAATTTCCTTTAGTATTTGTTGTAAAGCTGGTTTGGTGGTGCTGAATTCTCATAGCTTTTGCTTGTCTGTAAAACTTTTGATTTCTCAATTGAATCTGAATGAGATCCTTGCCAGGTAGAGTAATCTTGGTTGTAGGTTTTTCCCTTTCATCATTTTAAATATGTCCTGCCACTCCCTTCTGGCTTGCAGAGTTTCTGCCGAAAGATCAGTTGTTAACCTTATGGAAATTCCCTTGTATATTATTTGTTGCTTTTCCCTTGCTGCTTTTAATATTTTTTCTTTGTATTTAATTTTTGATAGTTTGATTAATATGTCTTGGTGTGTTTCTCTTTGGGTTTATCCTGTATGGGACTCTCTGCACTTCCTGGACTTGATTGACTATTTCCTTTTCCATGTTAGGTAAGTTTTCAACTAGAATCTCTTTAAATATTTTCTCAGACCCTTTCTTTTTCTCTTCTTCTTCTGGGGCCCTTATATTTCGAATGTTGGTGCATTTAATGTTGTCCCAGAGGTCTCTGAGTCTGTCCTTAATTCTTTTAATTCTTTTTTCTTTATTCTACTCTGCAGCAGTTATTTCCACTATTTTATCTTCCAGGTCACTTATCTGTTCTTCTGCCTCAGTTATTCTGATATTTATTCCTTCTAGAGTATTTTTAATTTCAGTTATTGTGTTGTTCATCACTGTTTGTTTGCTCTTTAGTTCTTCTAGATCCTTGTTAAATGTTTCTGGTATTTTCTCCATTCTGTTTCTGAGATTTTGGATCATCGTTACTATCATTACTCTGAATTCTTTTTCAGGTAGTCTTCCTATTTCATCTTCATTTATTTGGTCTTGTAAGTTTTTACCTTGTTCCTTCATCTGTAACATTTTTTTTGTCATTTCTTGTATTTATTTATTTATTTTTTTTGATTGGTGGGGCTCTATTCCTGTCTCACTGGTTGTTTGGCCTGCGGCATCCAACACTGGAGTTTGCAGGCAGTTGGAAAGAGCTGGGTCTTGGTGCCGAGATGAGAACCTCCAGGAGACCTCACTCTGATTAATATCCCTTTGGGTCTGAGGTTCTCTATTAGTCTAGCAGTTTAGACTCAGAGCTCCCACCACAGGAGCTAGAGCCTGAATTACGACCTAGGAACCAAGATCCAGCAAGCCACCTGGTAAGGCAAAAAAAAAAAAAAAAAAAAAATGCAGTCAATAACAAAGAATTTAAAACAAAATAAAATTAGAAAGATAAAAATATATTAGGAAAAATAAAAATATAATTAAAACAACTGCAATAAGAAAACAAAACCACAACAGAAAAAATAAATAAATAAAAAGGGAACAAGCCAAAGGAGCAGAACAATAACAATATATACAGAATAAAATAAAATTAGAAAATTAAAAGATTTGTTAGAAAAAATAAAAATATAAATGAATCAACAGCAATGAATCAACAGCAAGGTAAAACAGAACCCCAATCTAAAATAGGAAAAAAGAAAAAAGAAAAAAAAAAAAAACACCTTGGCTATGGGGGTGTGGAGTTTAGGCGGAGGTAGAACTTAGGCAAGGGTGGGGTTTAGGGTGGGTCGGGACCTAGGCAGAGGGTTGAAGTTTGAGCGTGGGGCAGAGCCTAGGCTCAGGACCCACCAGCGGGAAAAGGCCTTGAGGCAGGGCCTGGGCGGGGTGATGTTCAAGCCTGGGGTGGGGCTTCTGCTTAGGAAGTGGAGAGGCATCACGTGGAAAGGAGGCCTCTGGAGTGTGGAGTTCTGGAGTTTGGAGGTAAGGATCTGAGTGAGGGTGTGTGGGTGGGGTTTAGGCCTAGCTTGTTGGGGGGGTCTCAGAGGGGGTCTCCAAGTATAGAGGTAGGGCTCTGGGGGGGTCGAGTAGCACTGCAGCTTGTGCTCTTTGCTGCTGGAGGGAGGCTCCGAGGGCAGAGGATTAGGCCTGGGAGCCCAACAGGCTCCTTGGTGCCTGAGTGGACAGGGAAAGCACTGGCTGTGTTCCCTTCCATTCCTCCCTGTCCCCCCACGTCTCCCCCAGGGTCTCCCCCATCTCCGCTGGACCCCTAACTGTGGGTGGGTCCCGCTGGGTGTAGGATCTCCTCCCCTCCCCCAGCCACTCCTCAGGGGCGCTAGTCCTGGAGGTCCGGCCTTTACTTTTGCTCCCCCTTCCCTTCCCCCCACTCCCTCAGGACCCGCATGGCTGGAGGGCGCCTAGGTGGGCAGAGGATCAGGCCCAGGATCTCAGCAGACTCCTGGGGGCCCAAGACGGCAGGGGAAACCTGGCCACTCTCCCTCTTGATCCTCTGCCTTCCCAATGGTCCCTCAATTTCCCCCTTCGGGAGTGGGATCCCTTCCCCTCCCACAGCCGCCCCTCAGGGCGCCAGTCCTGTCCCACCTCCACTTCTCCTCCCCCTTCATTCCCCCACATGCCCCACGTCCTACCCAGTCACTGGGGGTTCCTCCCGTCTCCTTAGGTGTCCGTGGTCCCCCACCAGTGCCTGGTAGGTGCCCTAGTTGTGCAGAGATGCGAATTCTGCGTCCTCCTAGTCTGCCATCTTGACTCCTCTCTTCAGTAGATATTGTTACTACTCTTGCAACAACCACTTCCTCTCTCTTCCTTCCAACTAGAATCTCGACTTGTTTTTAGAATCCACTCATTTTTCAAAGATCCCATATGTTCTAAAGGAAGATGTCCTAGGAATGACCTAGATTGATTTAAGTGTAATTCTATTTCACTAATTAGTAAGAGGAACAGGCATGAGACCCAGTTTGGGCCAGTGATGACAGTTAGGGATTTTTATGGGTGCTTCTGCAGTGTTTCTCTTTATCTTGTTCAGAACTCCTGGAAGTGACCTCTTTTCAATTTCTCACAGTGTTGTACTATGTAAATGTGAGTCTAAAGACAACTTTAACTGTGTTGCTACCAGGTTGCTGGCCTACAGAGGGGGACAAAGATGAAGGAATCTTGAGCTAGAGTTACTGGATCAAGTTAAAATTGAAACCCAACTTACCTCTAGATTTCACAATATGCTGTTTCTTATGGGAGAAACCCATTTGAGTTGGTTTTACTATTACTTGGAGAGAGAAGTATTGCAAGTGATATGGCTTAAATGAAAGAATAGTCCCCCATAGGAGCCACAGATGGCTCGTAGAAAGAGTGAGGGGAAGAACATAAGAGTATTAACAAGGGAGGAAACAGCACAAGGAGGACAGAAGGAGGGGTGATGGGAGAGGGACGTGCATTTAGCCTCCTTAGCATTAGTTCTTAGGCAAAGTGTTAGAATGCTAGAATCACAGAATCTCAGCATGGAGGGCTTTAGTCTGTAGAGTGGCACTAGCTGAAATATACTGGTCAAACGTGGTTAACATACATATGTTTCAAATATCTTTTATTCTATTAAAAGTCTGTTCCCTTTTTTGTTTGTCTGTTTTTGTATTCTTTAATTGACTGATATAGATGTTTAATGTTTAGTTTCTTAATTTGGCAAAAAGAGAGCTTAAAATCATATTAATTAGCTTTAATTTTATATTATTTAAAATTTCACTGGTTTGGGAAACTCAGGATCTGGATATTACCAAACTAGTTTGACACCCTTTACTGATTGTGATAGTTAATTTTATGTGTCAACTTGCTTAGGCTATGGTGCCCAGTTGTCTTCTCAAACACCAGTCTAGATGTTGTTTTGAAGGTATTTTTTTATATGTGATTAACATTTAAATCAGTAGATACTGATCAAAGCAGATTACACTTCATTGGGTGGGTCTTATCTAATCAGTTGAAGGTTTTAGAGAAAAGACTGAGGTCCCCCTAAGAGGAAGGAATTCTGCCTCCAGACCACCTTTGGACCCAAGACTGCAGCATCAGCTCCTGCCAGATTTCCAGCCTGCTGTTTCCCCTTTAGATTTCAAACTTGCCAGCCACACAATCACATGGGACAATTCCTTAAAATAAATTTCTCTCTACATATATAATATATATATATAAATGCACATCCTATTGGTTCTGTTTCTCTGGAGAAGTCTGACTAAAACATTGATTCTTGAATATTCAAACTTTAACGAATGTTATTTAAGTCCTTACAATGTGCAAAACACTGTACTAAGACAATGGGAGTAGAAAAATGGTAGGAACCTTGATGTTGTCAGCACATGCCATGCAATGTGATGCAAACTTAGAGGTGAGGACAAGATCCTGTTTAATACAAGACGCAGGGGCCAGAGAAGTCAAGAATGCACTCTTAGAGGGGGTGACTTTGAGCTAGGCTTTGAAGGATGAGAGGATGTTTATCAGACGAGAAGGAAAGAAAATACTTCTCAAGAGTAAACACATATGTTAAACCTCTGCTGAAATATCTCCCCTGTGATCAGACCTTACTAGCTGCTGTCATCCCAGTGACAGATAGCTCCAATTATAAGAAACGTCTTTCTCAGCTGAACTGAGAATCTTCTCCCTTAATGTCTGTTGGTTTGGTTCTGGTCCTGTCTCTAGCACTTGCTAGACACGTGGCTTTGCAGAGCTCATGCATTCGTTCTTATATTCACCGTCTTCACCTGCGAGTGGGAATGAATCACTTACCTTATGAGGCCGTAGTGAATGTTAAATCAGATATGTTATCTAAAATGCCTATAAAATACTAGGTCATTATTCATGTTAGTTTATTTCACTTCACTTTAGTGCCCATTCTGGGGTCAGACAGAGCAAATCGATTCCAAATCTGTAGAAGAACCTTTCATAAAATGGTATCTTTATGATAAGAAATGTGAAAATAGGTTAAAACCTAATGTCATATAACATTAATAACTTACATAAAATATAATTATTGTAAATATAATTAATATACATTAATAATACTAATATTAATATATTAATACAATATTAATATATAACAAAAATTAATATAGTTCACAACATTTTTCTGTCTGGACACTTTACCACCCAGATATGAGCCTGAGGACAAGAGGAATTAGTATAAAATAACAAAATCATTAAAACAAACCAACAAGTACCTCCCTTTCACATCTCAGTTCAATGAATGATAACTTGTGGTTGATAATATATATTTCCCTCACAATCAAAATGACATATTTAGAGCCCACGTTGCTTTATGCTGAGGAAGAAGCAAGTGTGTTTCCTTCTTTGTGCCACAAAAATTTTTATTTTAGAAAAAAGTGATTTTTCTTAACATTTGCAATCAATTATTCTAAAAGTCATGAATTCCTTAAATTATCTCTCATTTTTGTGAGATTAAATGACCACAAGCAGGTCAAAGAAAGTAAGAAAACTTAATTCTACAAAGTTTGATGTGTATTTATGGAGGGTATTCTATAGAATTAGCTATTTTCACTTTTCTTAACAGGTTGAGGCATCAGCAAATAAATGTAAAGCAAGTGAGGATTTTCTTCTCCACCACTTCATGCTCCTCACCAGCATGCTTTCCGTATGAAGACCTGTGCCTATTTGTCTCACACACCCAGCTCTTTTGAAGGGGCTGGTAGGCAAGTAAGACCAGGCTGTCTCACTGGTTACCCCTCAACTGTGTGTTAGGATCACGTGGGGACCCTTTAAACATGATGCCCACCTTCCACACCAGAGCCTCTAAGTGCTTGTTCTGAGTGGGGTCCTGCATCGGTATTTTAAAAACTCTCTAAATGGTTTTATTATGCAGCTAGGGTTAAAAAACACTGAGCTGATAAAATATAGGAGGGTAGGGAAAAAGAAAGAGTAAGTGAAAACTGCAAAAGAGATCAATGGAATTTTAATGGAGCTCTGTTGAAAATGATAGGTGTTTATTTGTTTGCTTTATCTTTTCCAGTTGTCTCCATTCACATGTAGAGTTTCGGCAAAGTTTTTCATTATGATCTTTATTTCTCCAGGAGAGGGTGATTATATCAGTATTTTCTGGAGTTGGGGGTATATAAATTTGTAAAGACCTTCAGTATTTTACCTAAACCCAAAGAGGTGCTCTTCTTTGAATAAAGCTAAGATGGTGAAAAAAAGCAGGTAAGATACCCTTCTTAACGATGTTCTCAATGGGTGTTGTCTCCTCACCTGCTCATTAGGGTGATCCTAGAACATGTGTACCAGTGGCCCTTTAAAATACGTTTCCTAACAAACATGTAGATACAGAGAACAGAGTAGTGGTTACCAGAGGGGAAGGGGGAGTGGCAAAATGGGTGAAGGGGAGCAACTTTATGGTGATAGATGGAAACTAAATTTTTGGTGGTGAACATGTGGCAGGGTATACAGAAGTAGAAATATAATGTTGTACACATAAAACTTATATAATGTTATAAATCAAAATTGCCTCAATTAAAAAAACACAATTCATACCAAAAAATACATATTCTAATGCCTTTAGGGAATATTTAAATTTCAAGTGTAATGTGTTTTAATTTTACTTGCCATACTCTTGGTCAGTTCTTGAAGTTTTCTTAAAATTGAACCACATTATTTATTAATTTTAAAAATACAAGCAAAATAATTTAAATTTTACCTGACACTCTACGGATAAATTCTAATGATATATATATATATCCACCCACCCACAACATATATAGACCATATACATACACATATAGTACAAATATATACATAAATATGTATAAATATACATCAAATAGTATCCAGGAAACTTCAACAAGTTGCTTTTCATCTGTGTTTTCTGCCTTAGTCAGTTTGAGCTGCTATAACAACATACCAAAGACTGAGTGGCTTATAAACAACAGAAGTTTGTTTCTCACAGTTTTGGAGGCTGAAAGTCTGATATCAGAGAGGTAGCCCGTTGGGAGAGGGCCCTCTTCCCGATGGCAAATGGCAGACTTCTTGTGTCCTCACCCGGTGGGAGGGCCAAGGGAGCATGCTGGGGCCTCTTTTATATGGAAACTAATCTCACTCATGACCTAATCACCTCTCAGAGGCCCCATCTCCAAATACCATCACCTTGAGTCTTAGGGTATAGACATATGGATTTGAGGGGACACAACCATTCAGACCATAGCATTCCCTGTTTCAGTCAGACGCCCCCAATGCTAACAGAAACTTGAACCCTAACCAGAAATCCAATTAACAGCCTCAACAGTAAGCACATTGTCCCAAGTAACTGGAAGTCTGTAGGTAAGAAAAGCTCTAGTGATTGGCTCAGCCCGGGGATCTGGTTCTATTTCTCTGTCAATGTCCTGACTCACGCTTCAGGCTGTGTAGATGTGACTCTCAGCCAGTGGCTGCAGCAGTTCTGGGTATCAGGCCATCAACAGAGATTCCATTTGAGGAGACATCAGTGACCCCTACCTATGGTATATTTCCTCTTATTGGATTTGCCATGATTGGTATATGTACTCATTACAGAACCGGCTCTGATGGCCTGAAGAATGCCATCCACAGGGCCGTAGCCTGGTTCCCGAGTCACTCCCTGGCAAGGATGGACACGATTACCAGCATCACATTTAATCAGGTATCGCTCTCTGCTGGATCCCAAGTCATTCTGTAGACCCCATAGCTGCAATACCGTGGGGGCACAGAAACCTACAAAATTCAACTTAAAGGGCCCACAAGAGAACCAGGCACTCCAGCAACCAAGTCTGAAGTTTAGAAGGAACTCACATTTGAGGATCCATATTTGGGATCCTTAGTGTGTGTTTGCTACACAATAAGAAGGCAGGTCTGTGGGCACAGACCCACATACAAAATTCACATGTAAGGGGTGGGGTGGGAGGAAAGGATGGTTGGAATATTAAGTGAGCGTCATTCTCAGGAGAGGTTGCCGATGGTGAAAAATATTGCTTTTCAGACCATGGTCTAAAGGTTTGCATCAGAATCACCAGCCATCCTTGTAAAAATTCAGATTCCAGGGTCCCAAGTCAGGACTTCACTGAGTCAAACTCTCAGGAGTGGAGCTCAGCCAGCTGTCTTTTTAACCAGACCCCCAAGTGGACCTGAGGCAGGCTGAGGGAGAAGGTGTCCCCCACCTGCCAGGAAAGCCCTTCATTCCTAACACCCAGTGATTCCAGGAATGGGAGACTGTTTTCTAAGTCCATTTTTCTTATTGGTTTATGAATGTAGCACCGGTTCGAGTGTCTTTAGGCCCCAACTTTGTTTGAAATGGGCAAATTGATTTCTTATTCCAGGAAAACTACACATAAAAAGGGTCATATGGCTTCTTTGACATCAGTTTTTTAAGATAACAAACTGTTTTGATAAATTGAGGGGCTCCAAATCAAAGCCATCTGGGCAGTGCTTGGACTGCAAGGTCAGAAGGTGTGTGAGTAATTGGCCAAGAGTTCAAACACTAGAGTAATTCCAGGGAAGAGACAGGCAGATCTGAAGGGCCCAGCTAGCTCATCTGCCTTACTGACCCCATTACTGTTAAATACTGGAGTTGCTCATTCATCACAAGACTAAAGCATAATGAGACTAAAATGAAAATTCCAATGGTACTTAGAGAAGAGAATTACGTTCCTTTATAGTGAAATAATTAATAGGTCATGCATAACAAATGTATGGATTTAATGTTTTACAGAAAGAGAGGAACAGCCTTCTCCTTCTCAGCACGTGTTAAGTGTGTGTGAGCTGCAGGGTAGATACAGTGAATGGTGGGTGAGTATCATATGAGAAGGTCTAGGTGATCAAAGCAATTCAGTCTTTAAACATTGACAGAGAGGCTGCCTTGTCTGTGACCCCAAATTTCAACCTGCCTGTAAAAATTGCATTTTTTAAAGAAAATATATCAATCAGTGTGCCATACTTTTGTTTACTATATTCTGTGGATTAACTATATTGTTATGTGGTACAGATTTTGGAGTCCACTGCCTCAGTGCACCTATTACTAACTACTGGGAAACCTTGGGACAATTGCTTAACTCTTTTTAGTTTAAGTTTTTCATCTAAAAAATGAGGATAATAATATGTCTCTCAGGATTGATTTGAGAATTAAGTAAATTAATACATATAAATCTCTTGGGATAACGCCTTGTACATAGAAAGCCACCAACATTTAGATATGTTTTCTAGTAAAATTATGCATAATATATATGTTGGTAAAACATCTTTCATATTAGGAAAATTTTGTGAACATTTTTGGTTATTTGTAGAAGTGTTATTTTTAAACCTACACATGTGTCAATGGGAGTAATCTTCATCATCAGATTTGCCTAAGAATCCAAACAATTAGAAATTCCATATACTATTAACCTTACATAGTTCCAATTTTTTTTTTCTCACTATACCATAGAGCAATGGTTCTCAAACATATTGGTCTCAAGTACCCTTTGAGTTTCATTTATGTGGATTATATCTATCGGTATATATCATATTAGTAATTAAAACTGAGAAATTAAAAAATTATTATTAATTTATTTTTAAAAATAATAAATGTATTACATGTTAGCATAAATACAATTTTGAATGAAAAATGACTTTTTTAAAGACATAGAATTAGCAAGAAGAGTGACATTGTTTTATGTATTATATATCTCTTTAATATCTCTTCATAGAAATGAAGAGGATTATTATATTTCCTGTTGTATTCAATCTATTGCAACATGCAGATATGGAGTTGGAAAAAGGAAGAGTATTTTAATAATCTTTTCATGTAAATGTGGAAAGTCTTATTTTTTAGAAATGTCCATATTACAATCAGTTGGTCTGTCTTGCACTCTAAACGTGTCTTTTCCTCATGTATAACTTTGTAACATCTTGCATTGATCATTTGAAAATTTGTTGGCTCACTTGACTTATACAGCCCTTGCAAATATTAACACATTTTATTACACATTATTAGAAAATCACATTGACTATTTTCACCAGCAATTTCATCAGAAAATTCTCAACTTATTGGGAGGCTGTCAGAATCACAGCGGCTGATTGGAGTTTTCCAAAAATTTTAATTTTCTCTTGAGAGCTTGAACTTTATGTTTGGCAACAAAAATTGCCAATTGATTTTCTTGAAGTGACAGGCTGCTGCTGCTCATTTTTAAGAATATGTCTGACACTCAAGCTCCAAGATCAAAGTTTGCTGTCAGAGGTTCTTTTCAGTAAATATGGTGTTCCATGAGAAAAGGGGGCTAGTTTAGCTTGTAACTTAAACAATCACACAAATGATTCCCTAGAGACAAACTTTGTGCCTCCATACACAGCAGAAGTGTTTTATGTGACCTCCCCATTTCCTCACAGGGAATATTTGAAAGATATGAACTAAAAGATCAGATTTAACAAAAGTAATAACTTTGCTGATTAATCAAGTGTATTCTAAAGTATATCTGGCATTTTTTATTGTAACATGTTTCAATGACCACTGATACATTATGTGTAAATGCCTTGATTCGGGTTGAAATGCTAACATTTTTTGCCACCATTGCCTTGAGGCCACCACTGTGAAAAGGCACCTGACATTTTCATGTATTATGAAAACAGTGGTGGCTGCCTGGACTCCTGAAAGTGTCTCAGGGAGGCCAAGGGTCTGCAGACCTCACCTGAGACCCACTGTGTCCTGCTCTCTCTGACCTTTCTGAGCTATTTCATTAGGCTGCCAGCAACTAGGGAGCAGTATTAATGTTTTATGTGTTTTTGTTTTGTGTACCTAGTACCTCATGTTATCAAATAAAAGAATGAGTGAGTAAATGAAGAAATGAAAGAACAAACGAATGAGTGAATGTACTTGGCTCTAGTTGTGCTATATTTTTTTCTGTTCCTCAAACAGGTAAAGACTACTCCTTGTTCAGGGTGTTTTGGTTACCACTTCCTTCTGCCCAAGTGTTCCTTCTGATATTTGAATGTCAGGTTCTTCTTATTATGCAATCTCAGCTCAAACATCATAGGCGTCCCCCAATTCCTCAAATTAAAATAGCCACCCAGCACCCCATTTCTATCCCCACGTTCTTCTTCTCTACACATATCACCATTGAATGTATTTGTATTTTAGCACCCAGCACATGACAGTCATTTAGCAAATATTTTTGAATGAACAGATAAATGAGTAAAGCAGCTAATTCATTCAACAGATACTTATTAAGCATCTACTGTTTGCAAGGGACTATTAATATAAGTTCTTTGCTCTCAGCAAACTTACGGTATAATGTGTAGGAGGGCAGACAATAAACAAAAAAGCAATCAATGTGAAATAACAATTGTGCTGTTTTTTTAAGAAGCAGTACACATTTTATGTAAGTATATGAGGTAGAATGACACCTTTTCAGGGTCTGTCCTTGTTTCCCCAAGGAGATGTTGACTAAGATAAGGCTACAAGGATGAGTAGGCATTAACTACTGAGGGGAGAGAGGTGGCCCAGGATCCCTCCAAGGGGAAGTGTTGTACCTTAGGGCTCTTGTAATGTTTTTAAACTTTTCATGTCTTTTTTCTCCAGACACACTGTCATCCTTCCTATCTTCCAAGAAAGTGGCCTGAGTCTTAAGTATCTTTCTACCTTCGTGATATCTAGTAGAGCCCTGAGCACAGATTAACACAGCCACGTGTGCGTGGTTGCTTGGAGTGCAGGCATCACAGCATCCCTGGCAATCTGTCCTCACCCACGTGATGGTGATTTGCGTAACCATGAATTTTCCCATCATCCCCTTGTTGTCAGATCAGTCCTGTATATTTATCTTCAGATGAGACTTTTCTCAGAATCCATGCTCTCCCTCCCCCTTTTTCTCCATTGCCTCCACTACTCTCCAAACGTGCTCTAGAGTAAATCAATCTTTATTTCTTTACCATTATCAGCCCATCCATAAATCAGTCTTGCCTACTCAGTGGTTATTGTGACAAGGCCTCCAACTGTCCATTGCCTGCAAATGGTGTCGCTTTTTTTAGCTCCTCATCGCCAGCTGTTCCTGAAGCACTGGAGCCCCTGCATTTTCAACAAGTGTCTCATGTGTGAAACCACTTCTCTATTTTTCCCCCTTTCTTATTCCTTGTTCCTGGCAGCCGCTCACAGAGCTTCACCCCAGCCATTTATCTGGAGTGCACCTAGCACAGGTCCAAGGCTGGCTCTTAGGTAATAAAAGTCGACTTTCAGTAAATCATATCTGTAAGGAGACCCATAAATCTGGCCCTTGCCTTGAACACATCAATCATTACTGTCATGAATGTGCAAGCCTGAGTCATCTGGTCTGCCCACTAATTTTGGACCCAGTCACTGACTGGCTATAATTGAATGGGGACGATGTCTTGGAGGAGATCATACTCTAGGAAATTGGTGTCTTCTGGAATAAATGGTGAATTAGGCTCAATTCAGGGAAATGGTAGTGAACTCAGTGAGCCCTCATCTGCCTGCCCATCCTGCTAATATAGTGATGGACACACTTGCTCCTGTGATGCAAAGGTTATGCCTTGTTCAAAGTGTGCAAGGACATGTCAAGTTTGGAGGAGAGAACTGATTACAAAAGCTCCATTCTTTGTGTCTGCAGCATTTAGGACTTCAGGACTAGTTCCCATCACAACAATACAGCAGTAGTTTCGTTAAGTATCCTAACAGAAAGGACGCAGGTCAGGCAGACCTGCTTTAGCATCCTACCACTGGCTCTTCCCTGAGGCTGCGTTATTGCCTCTGTAAAGTGACAATTGGAAAACCTGCTTTGTCTTGTTGTCTCAAGGATTAATTATACTAATACTTTTGAAGCTCTGAACACAGGGTCTGGATGTTGCAAGTATTTAATATGTTTGTTACATGACTTCATGTTCATAAACCTGGTAGCTCTTTTGGTCGGATGTATAAATGACTTGCTGTCCCTCATGCGGTATCTGCCAGGGGAAGGCATAGGTGAGGGAGGGTTTAGGCTGCATCTGTCATATTGTCCAGCCCTTTGGTCATTTACACTTACTAAAGATGAGGCCATTAACTGTCGGCAGAGATATGAAGCAGTTGACCTCGAAGTAACGTGGTGACATTGGGACCAAAATATGTTTTCTTGTATGCAGAAACACCTCAAACAATTATCAGCAGTTCCATCTTTTTGCCCCACAAAATAGCATGAGGCCCCTCCACTGAGCTTGGATGGAGGAATGAGAGGAGGGCATTGGAAATGAAAATCATTTTCTAATTGGGGCGCTGGGCTGGCTTTTCCCCCTTATATTCAGTCTTGCCCACACTCTTGCCACTGGGTCTTAGCATGTAGGGTAGAGCTATAGCCAACGTCTCCTCTCTCTTCTAATATCTCCTTACCATATGGCAGAGGCAACCTAAATGGGTAACCCATATCCCAAGTCTTTCAAGGACACAGGCATGAAAAAATAAGAAAGCTTTTTTATGATAAGATTATAAAAATTAGGGGACATGATCTGCCACATCCTTTTTGCTGGTTTCCCTTTGTTTTATGGCATTTTTCAATTCTCTCCTCTGTTGCTTCAGCACCATGGAAGCCAGGAGGCCTGACCCCAAGACAAGGGAGGGTCATCTGATCTGCTTTGAGCTAATATGAACAATAATAAAATTCTGTTATAATCTCACGTTAAGATTTGGGGTTTATTGGATACCACAGCAGAGACTAAATGATCCTGACCAATATACCATTATGAAAAGAAATCTATATTTGTTCTATGAAGTATTGTTTCAGCCACATCTGAGGATGGAGCTATAAAAAATATTGTTTATTTAGGGTTTAAGACACATAGAAATATAGAGCATTAAACAGTCACCACCCATCTATACGCTCCATGTGGAAACCAAAGTTTTACAAGTGCCAGATAAAGTAATAAAACCAGGAGGTATTCTGGCTCTTCTCTGTGTTCATTCCTTAAATTGCCCTTGGGTTTCTTATGGGGCATGTCAGATACAAGATTATCTATCTCTCCCCAAATGTTATTTTCTTTCCTGCTACAGTGTGCACTTGGCCTTCTCATTTCCAGGCCAAGAAAGAACACTCTACATTTACCGCACAGTTTGAATTCATATTACTCTAGTACTGTTCCACGTGTATACTCTACTTATGAGTGTGTGTATTCATTGGCTAGGGCCTCCATAACAGCCTCCCACGCACTAGGCAGCTTGAGCAACAGAAGTTAATTTCCTCAAAGTTCCAGAGATGGGAAGTCTGAGATCAAGGTGTCTGTAGGTTTGGTCTCTCCTTGGCTTGTAGATGGCGGCCTTCTCGCTGGGCCTCACATGGTTGTCCCCCTGTGCACACATCCCTGGTATCCCTCTTACAAGAACACTAATCAGGTTAGATTAGGACCCACACAAACAACCTCCCTTAAACTTAATTACCTCTTGAAAGGCCCTATTTCCAGGTAGTCACATTCTGTGGTACTGGCGGGAGGGGTGGTGGTTAGTATTATGAATTTGGGGCGGGGCACAGTTCTGTCCATAACAGTGTGGCAGATTGAAAAGTAGCCACATTTCTTCACACCCCTGCCAGTATCCACACCCTTTGCAAGTCCTGCCATCCAGAGGAGGGCTTTTCTTTCTCACTCTTTGAGTCTGGGCCAGACTTGTGACTTGCTTTGGCCAAGAGGATGCAGCAGAGGTGACACTGTGCTGGCTTTGTGCCTGGACTCAGGAGGCCTTGGCTGCTTCTACTCACTGTCTTGAAAAGCCACCCTGGTATAAAATGGAGCTCAGATTGCCTGCTGGTGGGTGAGAGATGACATGGAAGAGAAACGATTGCTCAGCCAAGACCAGGAAATGCTGACCAGACAGCCCAGCCCCATCGTGGGTCTGCCTGGGTCATGCTCCGCTGACTGCAGATTCAGGCAGAGCCCAGCTGGGAGCAAAAGAATGGCTGAGCCTACCTTAGACCTGTGAGTTGGGTAACTACTTATTGCCTTAAGCCACTGGGTTTTGTGTTTGTGCTTTACCCCAGGTTACTGTGGCCATAGATCACAGATATAATGATTATAATAATTAGAAAGTCCTGTTTAGCCAAAGGGATTTCCCACTTAGAGTATCTTTACTTATGTAAAGATTTGATTTTATTTGTAATTTGACTTTCACAATTTTCCTTCAAGTAGATATTTATTCATGCAACCATTTTGCCTAAAAGGATTGTCTGCATTTGACTACTTTAAATAATTCCAGAGGGGTCGCACATGAGTAAGGAATGAAGCCCGTTCCCAGACCTCCACGGTCTGATCGGGGTGGGAAGATGCTTTACTTTAAGCGTTGCCTTCGTCTCTCCCAGTCTCCCCTATAGCAGTTAGTGGTGCTAAGAAGAATCACTGAGAAATCTCCCCTGAATGGTTAAGAAAACTAAGCCTTTACTTTCAGGATTTGTCTATTTTTTCTTTTCCTTTGTTGTGATTAATAAATATAGGATACCTGAATAGTAACCTCCACATGTGGGGTTTGGACTTATCCACAACTCTTTCCATCTTAGGAAACTACGTCAGAAAAAAGGGCTAAATTTTATTGGAGGAGGCCATATTTTTCCTAATATGAAGTGGGAATTTCTTAAAACCTTTCTGGAGGACAAGGTTCAAGGCATGTGCATTCACTAGAGGCATGCAGGAGGTGATTGCAGAGAGCGTGTCTGAAGATTCATCACTCCACTCTCCCTCAGGGTTACCTTCTCAGGCTTCAGCCCCGGTGATGGAGGGCTGTGACCTCACAAGTGGGAAAGATTCAGCAAACACGAGGGAGAGCAGAATTCACTTCCTGTGACATCCTCTTTATGACCAGTTGAGTTGCCTGATTTTGAAAAAGAAAACAATTTATTCCAATATTTCCACTTATGGTCAGAAACATAAATGCTGATGTTTTTAACACCACTTTTTATCTATTATTTTTTCCCAATTTTACTGAGGTACAATTGACATAGAACATTGTGTACATTTAAGGTGTACCTTTTAAATCAACACATAGTATCTGCCTTTAGATTCAGTGAATCAAATGTCAAATTTTTCTTGAAACAGATTTCTGTTTCTGGTTGATACAGCTCAAGGCCTGCTGGGGGCATGAGCCACTATTTAAAAGGAAAATTTTTAAGTGAGGGACTAAGAACACCCAGGGGTTCCACTGTCAGGAGAGCAGGGGTGAGCCACAGTGGGAAAATTAAACAGCAAACTTTCACTCCTTTCCATATGGATTCCACACATTCCTTTCTCAGTTAACTTGATTACTTTCGTATTCTCTCGTTCGACAATTTATTAATAAATTGCCGTCCATTTTTATCCTAATTCAACAACGACTCCTGGAGTGAGTTCAAAACCACTGAATTCATAATGACTGGTTGTGTTTCTAAGTACATGAGTAGACACCATCATATATAATTCTACCGCATTTCATGGTGGAAGTGAGAGAAATTTCCTTTCACTTTCATAAAAACCCTATAATTCTTCCGAAAGCCAAGTAGCAAAACCCCAGAAAAGACTGAATAGCTAGCACACCACTAAAAGCTCTTATTACTAACAGTGGAGTGGAAGCATGGCTAATGACAGCCAAGCGACACTTGACAAAATTAAATCCATATCCCTAAAATTGTTGCTAGGTTTTGGCAGCCATTAATTTGCAGCTCCGGGAAAATTATAGCTGGGCTACTTTCCTTAATTGAAATTAGCAATCTTTATGTGTGGGGAAAGAGTGGGACTGCCATTTGTGTTTCTAATTCTAACTCAAGACAGTTATGTTAATAGCAATTTTTAACAAACATGTGAAGAGAACTCTGGCATTTTAACTTCAGCTATCTGACGTGGAGGAGAAAATGAACTTCAGAGGACAGGTATCATGGATATGGTTGAAGGTGCATCAGTGCTACCCTTGATGAAGACAGACCAGAAAGCTTGCTGCAAACTCTGCAGACAATTCACTCTACATCCTTTCCAAATAACGTTCTTTGAGTTGTGTTGTGGCTTTAGACTATTGATTTTGGTCTGTCATTTACAGTACATAGAATATAAATATAAAAAACGGACAAACTGAATGTATTTATATGTCATTTGAAGGTTTCATGGGAACACTTTTTATAGAAGTTAAGTACGTAGGAATTTGTTCTTGTCTAGAGAAGGTGTAAGTTTGTGTTTGTTTGGTAATAATAGATCAAGCAAAGTTTTCCAGTTTTGGTCAAACCTCACTCAAACTCTTCTTCCCATCTCCTTGGAGAAAGAGTCCTTTCCAGAGGTCACCAATGGTCACAAAGCCAGTGACCTAGACAAAGATACCTTACATCTTAATGGCCTTGTTCATATGAAGAGAGGAATGGGGATATATCATGTATTAAGTGCCTATCATGTGCATGTGCTACATACTTTTTCTTAGGTCACATAATTTAGTACTCACATCACCCTATCAGTTACTGTAACCATTAATTTCACTTGTCAAATTGGTTAGACGATGGTGCCCAGTTGTTCGGTCAAATACTGGTCTAGATGTTGCTATGAAATATTTTTTAGATGAGATTAACATTTAAATCAATGTGGGTGGGCCTCTTCTGATCAGTTGAAGACCTTAAGTGAAAAAAGGATGGAAATTCCCCGAGAAAGAAGCCATTCTGCCTCCATTGCTTTTGGACCTGAGTTGTGACATCAACTCTGTTCCATGTCTCCAGCTGTCCTGCATGTATTAAAACATTTGGATTTTCCATCTCCACAACTGTGTAAACCAATCCCTAGAAAACTCTCTCTCTCTAGTGGTTCTGTTTCTCTGGAGGACCCTGACTAATACAGTTATCTCTTATTATTCCTGGTTTACAATTATGAAAACAGAGGCACCGAGAGGTGACTTGACTTTCCCAAGATCACAAAGTGGAGTCAATATTCAAATTCGGACTTCCTGCCCAGTTCTCTGCTGGAGTTGGAATGCCGGAGCAACCTGGCTATAATTTGTACGAAGAGATCCCAGCAGCCTAGCTGTCAGTGTCAGGAGTGTTTTCCACAAGAAGCAAGCACAGGGTAAGAGAACCTCATTTGAAAGAAGTATCCGAAAGCAGTAAAGGACTCTGGAGTTCACACTAATAGCTCTTCTGGACATAGAGGGATGCTTGGATTTTTCAGAGGAAACGTAGGGTGCAGAGGGAATTTCTGAGGAAATTTATGGAGATGGAGTAAGTGTGGCATGCCCAGGGAACCATGGGTGATTAGATAGAATTGGAAGTAATTTGGCAGTCAAGCAAAAATGTCTACACTTGATTCATGCATTTGCAAGGTATTTATTGACTATTCAGGCACACTGTGGAGCTCCTGGAATAAAAGGAGCAAGAATATGGAGGACACAGTCTAGTGGGGAAGATGCACATCAAATAAAGTATTACAGATATAATCAGGTTACCACAGGTGTGATGAATACTGTGAAGGTACCTTTCATAGGTTAAGAAGACCAGCCTTGTCTGGAGTGTCAGGAAATGTGTCTTAAAGGAAGTAGTATCTTAAGGAGGAGGACAATAGTTCTTAAACTCCTTCCCAGCGTGAGCTACACATGAGTAGACATGTTCTACTGCTAAATGGAGTAGGTTTGATCCTTTTTTCCAACTGGCAGAAACATATTTAATGAATGGAGAGGATTTTTTCACTTCCAGCTTTTCCTTCCATATATATTTTTAATTGTGACACCTGCTAGTACTTCTCTGTGCTAGCAGATGACGAATGAACACGTTGTAGATGAATATTAATGGAAAACTTTAAATAATGAATCATACTTATTTAGCTATCATACTTATTTACTTATTTATTTTATGTCATCATTATTGTTTTGTTTTGTGAGACCATGTGCTTTTTTTTTTTTTAATGCATACTAACATTGTCCTAGTAGAGGGAATGGAGTTAAACATACAAACGTCACCATGTTCTGCAAGATGCACGGAGATCCAAATTCGAGGAACTCTGTGAATGGCAATAGGAGTCATGTTAATTTTCTTCACAGGAAAGAAATGGGATAGAAAATCCTAACATTTACCAACCACTTTCTATGTGCCAGGACTTGCATGTGTATGACCTTACTTGTCCCTTACAACAGTACAAGGAGGCGGGCATCAGCCTCATCCCTCTCTGAGATGAGAAAAGTGAGACTTAGAGTCGCTGACTGGCCCAAGGTCAAATTATTAGCACTTGGCAGACAGTTTGAAGCCAGGCATTCTAATCCAAGATGTCTGTATTAAATAGAATCAGTAGAATACCTATTTAGTCATATATCTATAACCTACATATAACATATATACATATATAATATATATATATACACATGTATGTACAGAGAGAGAGAGAGAGAATAGGCTCATAGGATTGTGGGTTGGCAGTTCCAAAACCTTCAGGGCAGGCCAGCAGATTGGAAACTCAGGCAGGGTTTCTATGTACATTCTTGAAGATAATTTCTTCTTCTCTGGGAAACCCCATTCTTCTCTCTTTAGTCTATCCACTGATTGAATGAGCCCCACTCACATTACAGAGGGTGATCTGCTTTATTCAAAGGCTTCTGATTTAAATGTTAATTACATCTGAAAAATACCTTCCTAGCAACACGCAGTCTAGTGTTTGACCAAACCCCTGGGCACCAGAGGTCTATCCAAGTTGGCAATAAAATTAACCAAAACCACACCTTCCCTTAAATGACTGGGTTGTACCTACTAAAACTTTGGTGTAGAACTGCTTAGGCTGACACTGACCTGGGAATGTGGTCTCAGATGCTTGTGTGGACCGTGCGTGCTCATGCCTCTGTGCCGGATGAAGGGTGGACTCCTTTACAAACTGCTTCTTCCCTCAGTTACACCCGCCTAACCCTTCTCATGAAATCTTTCCGTCTGACATCCTCTGTCACATTCGGTTTCTCTGGTTTCTGTGTTTGCCTCTCGCCCCACCCTGGTTCAGGGACACTGCCTCCACACCCGCTTTTTTTCACCCTCACCTTTGGCCCTGGAGTGCTGCCCTGAGTCACCTTCACTGGACCCTCCGAAGACCCCAGAGCCCCACCCAGCCTTGTCTTCAGAATCCACCCCTGGGCCCTGTGTCTCCAGGCAGTTTGAACAGATCTTCCTATACCAGATTCTCCACTGCAACTTCTTGCAAACTGAGGCATTTGAACGGGAGCCTTTCCAAAGAATATGCCTGGGTGGTTTAAGGGAATCACTTTCCAGATAGTCAACATTCATATTACTCTTTCCTTAGTTGATCCACCCGAGGATGGACCTAAGAGGGAGATTTTACTCTTGAACTTCCCCTTTTCATCATCTCTTTTTCATATTTTACGAGAGAAAAGCAAGAATCTCGAGTGTCCCTTTGGAGTTTAACACTATGAGGAGTTGAAGGAAGCACGATTCGGTAATTCCTTTAATTAAAGCATCGAATTGTCCCCCAACCCAATCCCTCTCATTAAGCGATGCTTTTGCAATAAAAGTTTACTTTTTATGTTAATAATTACTCGTAAAAATTTAATACCTTTATGCTTTACTGTTCACTTGCGTACTACTAATATTTTTAATAAAACTTCAACCGGAATAAATTTTTAAGCATTTTATGCACATATTTATAAGGACATGCAAATATTAATCTTAATTTTCGTATATATTTTTATTGAAGTGTAATAGGGAATGTTAATAAAAGCCTGTCAAGCACGAAAGCATATTGTACTAAGATAAAATTTTTGTGAAAAGGAGAAATAAAATACCAGCCCCAGGGGAAGAGGAACAGGTAAAATATTGGACTGATAAGGAAGAGCTTGTTAACTGATGAGTTTCTATGGTATTTAGGTTCCACTGGAACCTTTTGGCATGAGATGATCATCTTATTTTAAAGTACCCATATTTTAATATATTGGACACCATTTATTTTGCAATTATATAATTTATAATGAAAAATTTAAATATAACAAAATATATGACACATTATGTAGAATTTTAAAGTACTTTTAGTGACATATGAGCAGAAATTTGGAGGAATGCTGCCCCTCTTCTCACCTCTCCCAGCTCTCCAGCCACAGGACTCAACACCATATGGCACCACACCACGCCACGTGGCCATTCTACATCATACTACTTACCACACCACGCCACGCACCTCACGTCACACACAGCACACTTTAATTACTCACTTCCGAAAGGGAAGAACAGTGAGAAACGGGGGCATGAATTCTTGGAAGGAGTTTGGAAGATTTCAGAATCGACGAACTGATTCAAAAATAACTTGTGTTTCACGGGCTTCCCTGGTGGCACAGTGGTTGAGAATCTGCCTGCTAATGCAGGGGACGCGGGTTCGAGCCCTGGTCTGGGAAGATCCCACATGCCACGGAGCAACTGGACCCGTGAGCCACAACTACTGAGCCTGCGCATCTGGAGCCTGTGCTCCGTAACGGGAGAGGCCGCGATAGTGAGAGGCCCGCGCACCGCGATGAAGAGTGGCCCCCGCTCGCCACAACTAGAGAAAGCCCTCGCACAGAAACGAAGACCCAACACAGCCAAAAATAATAAATAAATAAAATTTAAAAAAATAATAGTAAAATAACTTGTGTTTTAATATTTGGTAAAATGAGAATCCAGTTGGAAATCAAAGCTCACATCTGTGGACTTTCATTAACAAGGTAAATAAACGAATCTTTGTCTTCGTCTTTGGACAGACGCTGGCTGCTCTGAAGAACAGGCTCTATTGTGTCTGTTCCATTCTTCTGAGCACCCTGTGAATTGGCGAAGACAGTTTTTAGAATCTCCCCTTTATAGACTCAGATGGACCAAGTCACGCCTTAGGTCAAGCAGATCTCAAGTTTTAAGCTGCTATAATAGATATAATTTGGCAAACAAATACACCGCCTTTTCAACTGTGTTTTCTCCTCGTTCCTCTTAGAATAGATTCTGGAAAGTCACAAATTAGGCATTTTGCTTGGGTCATATTTTAACCTGGGAAACATCACATTATAATGATCAGACACAGAAATGGAAAAAACTTCGTGAACTTTAAAAATTTTGCTAATTGTTCATTTTTTACTTTTCCTACTTCCTACTTTCAACACTATGAAAAGGTTGTTGTAAGAATAGAGGTCCAGAAAAAGGGGGTGAAATTTTTGTGGATTATAACGTTTCTGACAAATGAGTTAACCTCATTTTTTTCTTGGGCTGGGGCCAAATGACTTAAGAAAAAGAGTAAAATGTAGGCAAAGATGGAAGATCTATTTCGTGAAAGGTCATAATATAAATGACTGATGGTTTTAAAAGATGTCTACAAATCCTTTGATATTTCTGCGTTGAGAGGTGGGATTGATATTCCCTCCCCTGAGTCTGACTGCCTCCATGTGAAAGATCCCCCATAAGAACAGCCCATGAAATTCCTCGTCAAAAATTCGAGCAAAATAAAATAGCTAGTTTAAGTCACTACATTTTGAGGACATCTTGTTATGAGGCAACAGTAAGTCAAATGGTGACTATCATTTCTTAGATATCGTAGTAGACCTAAGTTTAAAACAGAGTTTTAGCTTTCCTATTTGTGAATATGAACATAGATGTCTAAAGAATACCTATTTAAATGGAAAATAACAATGTGTAATTGCATTAATTGACACATTTGGAAGCCTCTTCTCCTTTCTATTATTTCTGTTTGATTTTCATGGAGAGCTAATATCCTGAAATTCTTTTCACTGTATACCTAGGCAGCAAAAAGCCTCACTGAATAGAAGAGTAACAGATGTTTACCCTCAAATGGGACTCTGTGTCTAGTATTTAATTTTGCCTGGGTGTGGAGAATTGGGGTGAGGGAGAGAGAATCTGTTTTGGCTGAGTTCCCATTCTCATTTGGTGCCAACTCTCTCCCTTCTCAATCCAGGATGGTCAAACTAAGTCTCGCTGCTGAGTCCTTGAGCAACATCGTAGCAAATCCCCTGGGCTGCTGCTGCAGGGAAAAAATGTTAGCTGAGAACATCTGCATTTCCTAGCTGCCTGACTAAAAAGAATTCAAAGGACACATGTGCCATACTGGACATTATGTTCTCTTTGTATACATGAAAGATGATAGTGGGAAAACTAAGATAATGACTAGTCTTCAGCCTTGGGGGAAAAAAATGGAGTTCTGGCCTTTCCAAATAGTTTCTCATTCTGGAAAGGCAAACATAAGCACGATAATTACTACTGGCTCTTAGCCTGGTCCCAGGTAGCTTTTCTATATATTCAACCAAGGTTTGCTTTCTCCTTTCTCTCCATCTCTCTCTTTCTCTTTCTCTCTCTCTCATTCTCTCTATCTTTTTAAACTTTTCCCCATAAATATGAGTTATTTTTCACAATGAAAGGAGGAAGTTTTCTTTTTTGCAATAAACCACATCGGTTTATTTCAATTTTGAGTTCAACTTTTTTTCCGTTTTGAAGATTATTTTGTAAAAAGAGGATAGAGGAAGTCGTAAGCCCACAGTATTCATCCGTCAATTGATTTTTTAAGTTTTTCCAATTGTTGGAGGAGAGTGTCTACCAAGAGAATGGTGTAATATCATAACATAAAGGAGCTGGCCAAGTAGGGAACTAGTTTGTGTGTGTCTTTGAAATGATTTGAAAATAACCATTCCTTTCTGAGAGCATATGGTGGTCAATTTTCTGTTCCCCTTCTTTCTCAAAGATGACACCCTACTGTTCCAACCACACGTACTTGGTCTCAATATATTGTTAAAGTGTTGCAACTTGCATGCTCAAAGCTGACTTACCCAAACCACATCCATGATCCAGCAGGGAAAGGGCAAGCCATTTGTTTTCAGAAAGAGACACAGACTCACTTCTACTCACATTCCATTGGTACAATTTTGACTCAGAGCTTGGAAACGAAGTCTGTAGCTGGATGATCACGGCCTTACTGAAATATGTAGATTATGTTACTAAAAGAAATAAAGGAAGAATAGATTCTGGAGAACAATGAAAAATCTCTGCTCTGATCATGAACAATATGTCAACAGTCTTGGAAAAACAGAGCAACATGAGCAAAAGACCCTGGGTCCCTCTCCCTCCACATGGAGCAAAGTTGCCTATTGGCTCTGCATCATCTTCTTACCTCTGTGTCTTAGTTGGCTAGGCTGTCATAACAAAATACCATAGCCTGGGTGATTTAAACATCAGAAATATATTTTCTCATAGTGTTGGAGGCGGGAAAATCCAAAATCAAGGGTCAGTAGGATTTGGTTCCTGGTGGGTACTCTCTTCCTGGTTGCTTCTGACTGTGTCCTCACGATTGTGGAGAGAGAGAGGGAGTTCTAAACTCTCTCCCTCTTCTTATAAGGCACAAATTCACTAACTCTATCATCGGACCCCAGCCTCATGACCTCATCTAAGCCTTATTACCTCCTAAAGGCCCTGCCTCTAAATACCACCATATCAAGGGTTAAGCGTTCAATATATGAATTTAGAGGGGACACAAATATTCAGTCCATAGCATTCTGTCTTGTTGTATGATAGAGAATCAATTTTTGCTGTGTCTGAGATAACACGTTTGCACCTATTTGTTGTACCAGCTTAGCCTATTTTTGACAGAATACATGCTCCAAAATGAGCGTATTACTCCTGATATGGTTTACTCAGCATAGGACAGAGTAGGACTCACTTGAGTTCTAGAAGCTCCTCTATTAATGCTAACTTCATATAAACCTTGTGTAGAGAATTATAACACACTGCTGTTCCCTAGTAAGCTTGCTGTGGACTACAGTCTATAAACCTGCCCATCAAAAGTTACTACTACATACAATTTTCTCCACGACAGTGTTGCAGTCTTAGATTTTTGGACTTCTGTAAATTGGCATTAGATAATTCTCACATTAGTCATTTTTAGGACGATTGGCTATTTGGAAGTGTTTATTTCCTTTCCCTTTCCTGCTCTTCAAAGAAATGAGGACATAAATGCACATTATCTCATAGTTCAGTGTAAAAAATATCTCTGGAACTATCTGATTCACACTCAGAAAAAAAAGGTCATTTACTAACTTGCTGTGGTTTTAATTGTGTTCCCCCCGAAAGAAGTTCTACACTCCTGCATTGTAAATGTGAGCTTACTTGGAAAAAGAGTCTTTACAGATGTTAACAAGTTAAGTTAAAATTAGGTCATACTCAATTAGGGTGGACACTAATCCAATGGCTTCCCTGTAAGAAGAGGGAAATTATGACACACAGACACACAAGGAGAATGCCATGTGATGGTGGAAGGAGAGACTGAGTGATGTGTCTCCAATACAAGGAACACCAAATATCGTCAGTGACAGCAGAAGTTAGGACAAAGCAGGGAAAAATCCTCTCCTATAGGTGTCAGAGGGAACACTGCCTTGCTGACAACTTGATGTCATATTTCTGACCTCCAGAACTATGAGAAAAGTTTCTATTGGTTTAAGCCACCAAATTGTGGTTGTTTGTTATAGCAGCTCTAGGACACTAATAAGTAGAGTTTGAGGCTTGGACAAGTCAACCTCTCCAAACCTACTTAGATCACCTCTGAAATGGGAATAAAGATAGACTGCAGTTATGAAGAGGAAATGAAATAACATATGTAAAACATCTCACACTATTCTTAACGCATAGAATCTGACTCAATGAGTATTAGCTCTCAGACTGTGGGAGTGGAGAGGCCGGGCAGAGAACTCTATTCCCATGTGTGGGTAGAGGTTTCCTTCATGGTTTTACAACGGCCCACTCGCCATCTGTGAAGGTAATAGGAATAACAGCAACGGCCTCTATTTTTATAAACAAGGACTTGGGAGTAAATATCCTCTCCATTCTTGAATTTGCATGTGCCATATACTTCCCAGGAGTGCTTTATAACTAAAATATTCATGACAAAATCATGTCTTCAATTTTTAAATCATATTTTGACCTGCAATAGTTTTTATTTTATGAAAAAAAAATCATAGAGTAATTGCAAGAAGGCTTTGTCTTTCTGAAAATTATAGCATGTATATGAATTTGATTAACTAAACTCTTCCTATTGGGTCAACTTTATGTTTATTTTTAAAATATTTAAATAATAGCATAATGTGATTACATAGGTATAGGCTACAGAAAAGGATAAAAAGCAATTACTTAGGGCTTGGATTATTCCATGGAAATGGCTCAATGAAACATTTATTTAGTTATTTATTTTCATGGGGACATGATAATACTACATGTTGTGTGGACAGAAAAATACTTTTTTTGAGGGCAGAAAATGTAATATGGAGACAAAAGGAAACTGTCATATTATGAGTCCCATTCATATGACAGATGCTGTTGGAGGAGGTTAGCATTTTTACTCCTGGATAGGTAAGCATAAGTTCTTCATTTTACAAGAGGAAACACTAAAATTAGAGTTTAATTAAACTTCCCATCATTACTCATCTGCTAAATGGAAAAAAAAACTGAACTTGAAGCTGTCTTCTGACTCTCTATTATATTTTGTTGCCAGAAGGATTCCTGTGATGTAACTTACTGTGTTGGTCCTCCTGAAAAATAATTAGCTGGAAGAAGAGGTGTTTTCTTTCTACCCTCAGCATTGAGATTTATTATAAAGCAATATTAATTGTTTCATTAATTAATATTAATACTGACATATAGATTAATGAAGCAAGGTAGACATGACACCCAATAAACTCTTTTAAATGCACAGTGGTATTTTACAGAGCTGGCATTGATGGAGAGTGGGCGAAATGTGAAGTTTTCAACACACGCTGCTGAGATAGTTGGTTATTTGAATGAAAAACAAATCAGCTTGCATCCCTACCTCATGCCACACATACAAATCAATTCCAGATGGAGAAAACCTTCAATGGGAAAGGCAAAAATTTTGAAACTTTTAGAACATCTTTATGCTCTTAAGCCATGAAAAGAATACAAAAATGTATCTCATTACATGAAAGGCAAGCTATTACTTGGGAGAAAATCATTATGACATATGTAATCAAAAAGGTTTATTATTACAATGTATATTTAATTTTTTCTATGACTCCATGTGGAAAAGACAAAACTCACCAGAAAAATGGGAAAAATGCATTCATTTCCTATAAAAGAAACACAAATTATGAATAAATGTATGAAAAGGTGTTCAACTTCATTAATAGTCATGAAAATGCGAATTCAAATCCTAAATGTGTTACTACTTAACACCCAGTAGATTGGGGGAAGGCGGAAATAGTGTGGTAATATTAAGTGTTGGTGAGATACAGAGCAGCCGGAACTCTAATACCTTTCCTAGGGAACTATAAATTAGTCTCTCACCAGTGCCATAGTAAGGCTGAAGAGCTGTATTATCTAAAATCCAGAAATTCTCCTTCTATGTAGATACCCTAGAAAAACCTTAGCACAAGAGAATTAAGATATGTAAACGCATAATCAAGGCATTGTTTTTAATAGCAAAATACTGGAAAACAACCACCTAAATGTCTATCAAATGTATAAGTAAACTGTGGACTAGTTGTATGATTAATCTAGTACAGAGTGACAGTTAATCAGCTACTTCTCCATACATCAATATAGATGCATTGAGAAAATGTAATGATGGGTGAAACAATGAAGAAAAGAATAATGTACATATTTATGATTCCATTTGTATAAAGGCTAAAAGCTTGGAAATTACTAATATTATTATAATTATAGAATTATTCATTTGGGTAATAAATCTGTAAGGAAAAATAAGGGAGGGATTAACACAAAATAGAGGTAGTAATTATTCCAGGTTAGGAGAGAGGGTGAGACATTATGAGAAGTGCAAATAAGGGACTTTGGTGGCGATTTTCTGTTTCTGAAAGTTGGTGATGAACTCATAAGTATTGAATTTATCATTATTATGTAAATGTTAAATATGTATTTCCATTCGCTTTTGTATGATATGTGTTTTTCTAGAATACCTTAAGATTTTGGAAGCCTTCCTAAGGAACACAGCCCTGCTGACACCTTGATTTTAGCTTTCTGATCTCCAGAATTGTAGGGATGAATTTGGGTTGTTTTTTTACCACTAAGTTTGTGTTATTCTATTATAGCAGCAATAGGAAACTAATGCATACTGATGGTCTGTGCTTCCCTAAGGTCCACTGTGTGAGGATTTAGATGGGAAAATGGTCCATTGTGTCTCTCTCCTGCCTCAAACCCTTCAGTGGATTCCTACTGGGGAGAGCAAAAAAAGGAACAGAAAGATGGGGAAAGGAGAAAACATGTAACCTGACCACACAGAAGGCCCTTCCTGGCCCTGGGACTCGGCAAATCCCACCCTTCTACCCTAAAAGCTCTTCTCTTCACTCTTCACCCTGCAAACTTCTACTCACCCACCAGGTCCCGGCATCAATGTCACATCTTCAGAAGCATTTCCTGATTCTCCACCTCCTTAACACCACCACGAACATTTCCTCTTCTCATATCCTGTGCTTTTCTCTTCCAGAGAACTTGAACAATTTGCAATGATGGCTCTATTTCTACGTGTTCACTTCACATGCGTCCCCATCTAGATGGTAGCTCCGTGAATGTCCTGCCCTGTCCACTCATGTGCTGTCCCCTTCGCCTTGGCACTGGACCCGAGGACACACCTGGGCATCTTTGCTCTAGCTTGCACACCTGGACAGAGGGACCCAGTTCTCTCTCTCTCTCCTTTTACCAACATACAGAGCTACAGAGTTGTTACTGAAGTAACTGCATTTTTCCTATAGAGTTTGTGCCTTCAGACAGAGCTTTGGCAAAGTTATAAATTCAAGTGTTTAGGTATCACGTTGAACTCAGAATGGCCCTCTCCCTCAGAATATTTTATGTCTGGTTCCTTCGTTCAGGATTTCTCCCCTAGGAGCTCTTAAATCCTCAGGCAAATAAGCCTGCCTGAGCTTGCTCCGCGAGGTTCCATGTGCTTGGTCAAGTACAAATCCCACTTTCTTTGAAAAAAGGATTTCAGATACTCTACAGGTAAGACAGTGAGATGAGAAAATTTTAAATTTTAAAGGTAACATTTCTACCAATATTTCAGTGGGGATGTTGAATTAAAGCTCTCGCTCGACAGTGGGGGTGTGTTTGCTAAGAGGACCAACCATCCCTGGAGAGGGAGGGGCATCGTCCCCAGGGCAGGGGCTGTGCTGGGGATGGAGCATCGCTGAGCCAGGCTGGCGCTGCCTACCCGCTGCCTACCCGAGTGCTGAACAGTTACCACCTCCCCTCTAACCACACCGAGGGAAGAGACCTTCGTTTTATTTACAGTAAACAACCGAGAACACGGAACATGCATCATCCTGCAGGCCAGAATGTTACTTTCTGCTTTAATAAATGTTACCCTGTTTTTGAGAGCACACCGTGGAGAGGCATGGACATTTTCTCCCCTTCCCTGCAGTGCGTTGTCATTCCCCTGATTTGTAGCTATTTTCTGCAGCTGTGTAATGACGATAAAACTGGAAAAAACATAAAACATGAAAGAAAGGTGTTGAAGTCAGCCTTAAGGTACTAAATTCCTGACAGCAGCTTGTAAAGCAGTCAGGAAATAGGTGCTCTGGGGTGCTGATGACGGTCGGGAGGTGGGTGGAAGGAGGTGCTGACATGGAGAGGCCTTGGTGGGCTGCAGACTATCCAGGGTGCACTTTCCAGCTGGGTGGGAGCTGCAAGCCAGGCAGGGCCAGAGCCGCTCCCGTGATAGGCGGAGAACAGATAGCTTAATAGGCCATTCATCAGGGACACTATTAGTTTTCTCACCTCTTTTCTTTGGGACTGAGTGGAAATGCAAATGGAAAGACATATATTTAGGTTTTTTAAAAAAATATGAACCATATGGTTGATTTTTCTAACAGAGCACTTTTCTCCACTTTACATCACCATTAGTAGTGAGGTTCTTTTGAAAAGTGTTTTGACTATAAAAATACCAATTAACTTTTTCAAAATTAAAAGCAGGACAAGTTTATGAAAATATTTTTGTATAGAGTAAGTGTTTAGGATGGAAAGTTTTGTTCCTCTTGGTACTCCAGTAACATTTCTTTGCAATCCTCTCCACTGATTATTATAAGTGCATCTTATTCGCCCTGAAACCGCCACACACCCCCCAATTGATTCTTCTAGCACCAGCAGGACAAGTGTTTCTAGACATTTTCTAGAAAAGCCAGACTCATCGTAGTGTGTGCAGGGTATGATTTCCTCAGGACTCCCATTTAATATCTATAAGGTTGCCCTGGGGTGAACTGAATCATGCTATTATTTGAGTCTAGTGGTAAAGACTTCCAAGCTGTAACAAGTTCTTATCTCCTGCTGAGGGCAGAGGTACATCTTGCTTCCATTCCCATGCTAGTTTTTGACTAGTTCTGGAAAGTACAATGTGAGTGAAATATGTTTGTTTCATTTGTTTCTATCCCATCACAGGGCCATTCTCTGGGGTGTGGAGGAGACTTTTGGGCTTCTGATCAACATCCTTTCCTTTGGTTTTCTTTTCTGCTGATAGAACTTCCTCTTAGGACAGAGGTTTCAAAGCTAGATTCTTCCTTTCCCTGCTTCTGCAGCAGAGGGTGTCCATGGGACCTGGTTCTAGCCAATGATAAAGAAGAGAAACCAACAGAGGCACTCAGAGAAAGATTTGTCTCCTTCACAAGGAGGACTCTCTTCTCTGTCATTGGGTGAAATTGTGTGAGGTTGCTGAAAGCAATTGAAATGGTCAGAATGATGACTGATTTTTACAAACAAGAAATAAGTTATTGATACATGGACCGACAACTTAGTGAATAGAAACCAAATGGAAGCAGGCAAGTTACTACTAGTGGGGATGATCCCAGGGAAGATAGACCTGTGTCATTTTTAATAGCCAGCAGCAGCCTCAGGTGTTCTCAGATTGTCATGGCTTCAGTTTTGTGCAATTTGCCTCCATCTGCTTGCCTCTACTTCCTGTTCTTAGCCTCCAAAGCCACTGGACGTCTCAGAGTTTTGGCCTCATATTATATCTTTCACTTAGTGCAAATTATTGTTATTTTGGTTTCCTACTTTGTAACATTTTGTGTTCATTATCTTGGTTATCCAGTGTTTAGCTGTCCTTGATAAATACCCTACCAGGTTCACCTGATCTTGACAATGGGGCCTGTAATGTTAAAAATATATAGTTAGTCAGCCAATACTTTGCTAAAGGGAAGAACGAAGGTCACCATGATGCACGTGGAAGAGACAGTGACATTGGCACACAGGTACAGGACAGGATTTGGGGGTCAAAGTTCTCTCCTCAAAGATTTAAAAGAGTCTTGCATATAACATTTTATATATATATATATATGTTCTATACACATATATATTCCCTACATATACATATATCCTATATATATATATATATATATGTAGGCTTTGAGATGAGAATGAAATGACGACATACATTTTGAAATGAATTTTATTTATTTATTTATTTTTGGCTGTGTTGGGTCTTCATTTCTGTGCGAGGACTTTCTCTAGTTGTGGCGAGTGGGGGCCACTCTTCATCGTGGTGCACAGGCCTCTCACTGTCGCGGCCTCTCTTGTTGCAGAGCACAGGCTCCAGACGCACAGGCTCAGTAGTTGTGGCTCACGGGCCTAGTTGCTCCGCAGCATGTGGGATCTTCCCAGACCAGGGCTCAAACCCGTGTCCCTGAATTAGCAGGCAGATTCTCAACCACTGTGCCACCAGGGAAGCCCCCAATGACATACATTTTGTACATAATTATCATCTAGCTTATTTGACTCAGTAAAGCTATCAGAAAACCAGCTTTTGATAATAACCAGAATAATACAACGTCACTTTTGAAATGCTACCTACACTTGATAGTAAATATTAGGAGAATGATTTAATAGAGGAAAAAGTAGCCAAATGAACAATGGTAAGTTTTAGCTGATATCTCTAAAATCAGGTAATAAAATTTATCACTCTTAAATTTATGATTATGGGTAGGTGGTTTAATATATGAAACCAGAGACTTGATTTGGATAACATGATTTACATTAAATGCATTCCATTATCCATTATCACTTTGGGCCTTACTGATTTCTATGATATTTCATTAAATTTTTAAAAAAATCTACTGAATTCATATGCTCGTAATAGGATATATTACAGAAGGCAATTACAGCATTACCCAGACATTTAGAATTAAATAACTTTTACCAGAAGCTCACTTTGGTAAGGCTGATATAAAGATAAGTTTCTGACAACAAATGAAAGATTTAGAAATTTATTGTAATAACAAAATATATAAAAAGATCTACAAAAAAACTGAATGGTTTTGGATAACTTAGAAACAATTTGTTTATGGTCACTGACCACAAATGTAGTTATTTTCCGGCTTTTCCACTAAATCTACTTATATTTTGAAATAATATCTCTATTTTGATATTTTCATAAAATACAGAGTTTAGAGAACAACAGTTTTGTAACTTCTGAAAAATGTTAATTTAATGGTAAATCTCTAGCAGCCTAGAGTAAAAGAATCCAAATTCCACCTGCTTATTAAGAGACTGTTAAACATCAGGCTTTGTACCAGGCCAATTCCTAGGTAGCTGGGGGTATTTGAACATATGCCTCAAACTTTGAACGTCACATTTCTGATTTTTTTTTTTTTATATTTAAAATAAGATGGTGACTGTGAGCTTGTGAGATTGTGGGGTGTCCACACGTGAGAAAGAATAAATGAAGCACATTCTCTGTATTTTCACACAAGGGCACCTCTTTTGATCATAATTAGCATATTTACTTTCCTGAAACCGTTGTTGGAGATTCCAATCCAATTCTGAATGAATGGTTGTGTACAGGGAAGATTATTCCCTCTTTGAAATCACCTATAATTCTCCCTTTGGCCCTGTGTTTCCTCATTCTCTACCTCGTGAGTTCTGCCACCCGCTCCAGTTCCTCAGCCCCATTCCTCTCCCCTCCAAGGCTCACGGTTGTCATTCATGTGGAGCTGTTGTAACTGCCTCTCTGCTGCCCTTTGTCCCTCTCCCCAGAGTACGTGTGTATCTATTGGGATCGACATCCTGGTCCCCACACTGACCTCCATGGGTGAATTGGGATGGGTGCTTCCCTTCACATCATTGGACAGCCTCTCCTCCCACTCCTTCCTTCTTCCAGACAGGTGAGGCTCAATTTCCCACAACCTCCTCCCTAGATGAAGCCACTTTCTTGGTCCAGCCTCACACATTTCTCTGTTTATAACCTTTAATTCAGTCCACACAGATCTCTTCAAACGGGGCTGGGGTGGTGTGTCTCACCCTTGCTGAACAAGCCCCTCCCGGGTAGAAGTGGCAGAGCTCCCTCCCTGCTGCTGTGCTTCAAATATTTGGCTTTCTATGTACTCCTCAAAATATGTATCTTCTATATTCATGCCTCCCCCTCCCCCAGGGAAAGTACAGGGAACAAGTCCTTCTTCTAAGATGTGTGGATTCAACCCCACGCCTCCTGCCCACAGCCCCCAGCTGAACTATTCTTTTCTGCTGATGCTTTGCCTATGATCTGATCATCAGCTCCAGCTGCTATAACAAAATACCCCAGACTGAGTGGGGTAAACAACAGACATTATCTCTGACAGATACGGAGGCTGGAAGCCCAAGGTCAAAGTGTCAGCGGGGCTGGGTTCTGGTGAGAGCCCCCTTCCTGGCTTGTCAACAGCCTCCTTCCCTCTGTGTCCTCACTTGGGAAAGAGAGCTCTTTCTCTCTTCCTTCTTATAAGGACACTAACCCCATTATGAAGGTCCTTTATTACCAGATCTAACCCTATTTACCTCCCAAAGGCCCTGACTCAAAACACTGTCACATTTGTGGTTAGGACTTCAACATAAGAATTTGCGGAGGACACGCAGATTCGGTCCATGACACATCCCAAGCTGGCTCCCTGCCCTTAGACACGATGCTTTAATTCTGTCCATGGGATTTCATGGTGCTCTTTCCTCATTGCTCAGTGGTTGTTGGTTATCTCTGCTTGTCCTCACTTCTAGGTTTCAGGACCCTATTCAAGGGCCATGCTTTCTGCACCCAGCAGAGAAGACCATGAAGAAGGAGCCTGCACTTCCTTAGGCTGTGACATCAGCTCAGCAGAGGCCGCACACCCACAGCCCCACAGGGAGAACTGTTGACACCCAAGGCATTGTGACAACCACCCATGGCGTCCAGAATGCCCCTGCTGCTTCCTGTTGGTCTAGCTTTCTGATTCTCCGTCAGGGTCCTGATTCAATGACTCCTCTCCCATCTCTGGTCAATGAGCTTGGTATTTGGATTTAATTTCTTCAAGTTGGAGCCTTACACATCCCTGGAAGCAGTTGACTTAGCTGCCACCAGGATTCCATCATCTATTTCTCTGTTTCTGCTCCGGCTCTTAAACTCACCGTAAGTCCAGCTCCAGAAGCTGTGAATCCAGCTTCAGGAGGCAGCAGGGTGGCTGGCAGTCCCTTCCAAAATGTAGTTCAGATCTTGGTGGTGACAAGTGAGCTAGAGGGCAGTATTTGGGGTTACTCTGCCCCTCACACCCTGCTGGTACTGGGCTCTTTATATTCGAACAGAAGCCCTCGTCGTCAATTATTGCAGTTTCCCGGTCCATCTGGTTTGAACGGATCCTTTCAGTTTTGATTCACCCAGGCAGATGAAATCTCAGTGGTTTCAATATCTCATATTGGCAGGGCCAGCCTGACTTGAAGATGGAGCCAGCGCTCTCCCATCTGGTCTGATTTCAGAGGCATTGGAGGGGACCAGGCACTCCCCTAGCTTCACTCCTTCCCCACGTCCATCATGATTTTGTGTTTTCTGATTGTGCCTGAGGTTCAGTGTAAGAACCTCAGCCCTTGGGTTTAATGATCAGTGAAGATGCATATCCTGCTGGGAAACACACAGCACGGAGTTATCAGCTCTTTATACCATCCTGAGAATTAAGAACCTGGGGGCATTTGATTTCCGCTTACTTACACAGTCTCCCCTTTTCCATGTGGATCTGATGAAGCTACAATACAATCTGGTAACAAGGTGAAATAAACACATTTAAAATATGGAAAGTGATGATAAATGTAAAAGTGACTAAACAAAATGAAGAAGGTTGTTATATAAAAAAGGCTTCTTTATGTGGCCATTTTAAGAGTCATGTAATTTAGACACGTCCAACTTGGGAATTGACATAATTATTTCCATTTTACAGAAGAAGAAATTGAGGCTCTTAGAGCTCTAATGAATTGCCTTAAGTCATCTATTTAGTATATGACAGAGAATATTGACACCCAGGTCTGTCTAGTTCCCCAGTACTTTCCTATGTAGTATGCTACTTGCTTTCAAAACACAGCTCTGGAAGTCAAATCTGTCCCCTTCACAGTTTTACCTGAAACCAGCCCTGGATATAAAAGGAGGAAGGTGTTTAAAAAGGAGGAAGGAATGAGCTCAATTTGGCAGATATTTCTAGTATATATTCTTAAAAGGAGCCGTAATCTCATCTGCACAAGTAATGCTGAGGAATTAGTCTTGCTTCATCAAAAGAAACAGCACGCGACTGATGGGGGACACAGGTACATTGCATTTCTATCAGAGCATGGTTTCTAATGCTGCAGCATTAGTCACATTTACACTGTCTGACTTTTTTTTTTTTTTCCAAAATGCCTCATGTAAATGCGACAGATCCGTTGGCATCATGAATGTCTTTGCTATGTAATCAGGAAATGGTGTGACTTGTGAAAACGTGGTCTATAAAACTGCTGTTACTCCGACTAGTTCCACAGTAGCATTTGATGGACAATAAGGACTTATGCAAAAAGTGATATCTGTTGAGATTGGGGTGGAGTTCAATGTGGTGTGTTGTTATTTAGATGATATTTAAAATCTTTTTTGCTCATTGCACTCTAAAAACTGAGAAAGCAGCCCTTGAGAATTGAGAAACAACCTGTATCCTGGCCAAATCCTCCCTTTCAAGGTAGCTTGGGTTGATTCTTTTTTCCTCTTTATCTCCAAATAAATTTCCATTTTTTAGCAAAAAATCCACAATGCTGAATTTTGTACATCTGGGAAAGAAAAGGTTATGGATATATCCCTCCCATCCCCAAGTAGCACATTTGTTTTTTAAATTTATTTATTTGTTTTTGGCTGCGATCAGTCTTTGTTACTGTGCATGGGCTTTCTCTAGTTGTGGCGAGCGGGGGCTACTCTTCGTTGTGGTGCATGTGCTTCTCATTGCTGTGGCTTCTCGTTGCAGAGTACAGGCTCTAGGTGTGCAGGCTTCAGTACTTGTGGCACGTGGGCTTCAGTAGTTGTGACGCATGGCTTAGTTGCTCTGCGGCATGTGGGATCTTCCAGGACCAGGGATTGAACCCATGTACCCCGCATTGGCAGGTGGATTCTTAACCAGTGTGTTACCAGGGAAGTCCCAGCATGTTTGTTTTGATGTTAAAATACTGAAATGCATATGATGGCTCATCACAGGACATCCAGGGGGTTTGGGAAGGGTAATTTACTTAAATTTTCTTATTGTCTTTCATGATTCCTAAGAGTTTGAAATCCTTTAGAGAGGAATTCCTCAGCTAGGGACAGGCAACTGGTGACAATTTCAGCAGCAGATCTCCTTTCTGGTGGAAGATGTCAGCCGTCGTTCTGTGTCCTGGAGGGCAGCCTCTGAGGATGGGGCTGGTTGGCTTGTGCATTTGGTGATCCTGGCTTAGCAGGAACAGTGAGCTGGCTCTTGGCTCAGGTCACACGTCTGCAGGGGTGGGTCACTTACTGCTGGTTCAGAACTTGTGGCTGGAGTGGAATGTACTTCTTGTTATTAGCCAACAGCTCCCTTGGCTCTTTTCCTTTACTCACCCAAAAACAATTGCCACTCCAGAGATGTCTCCATAATGGACACATCCTAGCCCTCTCACACACTAGGAATACGAATGTCCATTAAAAGAAATCTAAAATAAAATCTGTCACTTTTAAAGAAAATACAGAACTGGCCCTTGGTAGCAGTAGATTATCAACTGGGTATGACTCTTGTCCAAGAAGCCACTAAGACTTGTGTTCATCACTGTGTTTGTGTGTGTGTGTGTGTGTGTATTCTGATTAGTTTGATATTTTTCTCTCTCTCTGAATCTAATCATTTCCCTAAAAACAAGAAAACAGGCCCCAAATGGAGTTACTTTTGCAAAGTCCCACATCTCCAAACAGAGACTTAATTACAATTTCAGCTGTTGCAGAAATGGAATCTCAAACCAATCAATCAGGAATCAACTGATCAGCACTAGTTAGGTCACTTGCCGGCTAGACCCGAGCCATCCCCTAAAGGAAAGGAACTTTGCAGTAACCAACCTGCTTTTTTGCCCAGTGCAGCTTCCTCGTCCCCGCTCCCTCTGCCTGTGAAAGCCTCTCATTCGGTAAAGCTCCTCGGAGTTCCTTTCTATCTGCTACATTGGGATTGGTTCAGATTGATTTTTGCTCAAACTCTTAAAGTTGTTAAAACCCCTCAGTTTCTCTTTTAACAATTTCAACCGTACCAGTGAAGATGACATTACTTTCTTCCTTCCTTTTATGTTACAAAGAAGTCATGAAATACTGGTATCACATCTCTGAGATTATTATTTGACCAATGAAAAAGCATCTCTCACCCCTTTCTACAACATGTCCAGGAACATGGGTGTGTGAACAGGGAAATCTTTTCCTCCTGAGGGAAAGCAGTCACCGTGAGACAACTGTCATCTGTTGAGTCCCTACAAGTGCCAGTCTTGTGAGGTAAGCACATGGCATAACTGATTCCTTTCTTAGGTGAGGACACGGTGGGTCGGCAAGTTTCACTAACGTTATCATATGTCCACAGCATGTAACTGCAGAGTCTGGATTTAAGACTGTGTTTCTCAGTGCTCGGCATTAATGGCCTCCTCAAGTATCCTGCTGAGTGTCGGTGAACCTGTGAGCTTGAATCTTAGCAATCTGTCAGTGAGTCCACACCTGGCCACTTCACCTCAGAGAGTGTTTTTAAATGCACAAGGCATAGGCTCTTGGTGCCTCCATGATTTTAATATCTTGATTAAACAAGAGACTTAATTCAAGTCTGAAGCGATTCACCGAAGCAATGAGTTTGATTCCGATTTAAAATGCCTCGCCATCTCCATTTGGGTTTAATGCTCCCTGTGGATTCACAGAATTGCAGGGACACAGAGGTGTACAAATTGTGTGAGATGAAGCTCGCGCTGCTTAAATTACTGCTCTGTGACTTTGACATTTATATATACTGGTGTCTTTTCTTTGCAATAGTCTTCTTTTGTGCCACAGTTAAAACTACCCTTCCATGGGCTATAAACTACTACTTAATTTTATTAGTCTTCTTCAGAAGGTGTTAAGGGGACAACAGTATCCTTTTTTTTCCTTGTCCAGAGACAGCTATGCATAGTACTTGATAAAAGCAAATAAATGATGAGTGAAAAAAATTCATGGAAAATGAGGTCTGAAATGTCATTTTTTTTTACCTATATAGGAAAAATCATTTTTTGCACTATTCGTTTGAAAATATATATTACGTGCATAGTTTAATAAAAAATAGAAAATATCTAAATGTCAAATATATATTAACTTAGAAGGTTGTTTTTAGACTTCTCCCCAGCACAGTAAAAGGGAAAGAACATGGTTATTTAGTTAAAACCTACTGGGCTTCAAATAGTGGTTCTAGTAAAAACTAACATTGTCACCCCAGGGAATTTACATAACCTATTCTAGGCACATTTTATCCATTTGTAAAAGACGACGAGGATTACCTAAGTTAAGGTCTTCCCTGACCACTCTGCACCCCTCTCCCCCACGCTGCTTTAACAGTATGTACATTCCTATATAATATCACTGATCCCAGGATATTATCATTGGAATTGTGAGTTTGGTAGGTACAGAGTTCTCAAGCATCTACCACTGAATTTAATTTGTATCACGATAGACATTTTACCTGATTACCTAGAACTTAATAAGCATAAAGTCAAATAATTTCAATCAATTCAGTTTTCTTGCTCAGGACGAAATTTTCTACTTCTGTCCCATGTCCTCTGATTTGCAGCAGACTTTGGCTTGAGTGTGGTAGAGAGCTGATAGGAGAGTGGGGTGACCCTCAGGGACTTCCCTTAGGTTCTGCTGAAGTATACAACATGCGTGCCATGATTCACATAGCAAGAGCAGGTTTGGTATAATGTTGTGTGTCAGAAATGTTACAGGAGTTGGCTGCAAAGCAAGTAGCGTATGTGAAAGTGGGAAGTATGTGGTACACAGGTAAGGGATGATGTGTATCAGAGTTGAATTTTGATGAGCAGGAGAGTGCCTAAAAGTTTGGGCACATAAACCTAAAATTAAAGGAAACTCCAATTTTGAGAGCGTGACAGTGCCACGCAGCAACACAAAATGTGGTTCTAGTAATAATTGTTTCAGGCCATGGATCTTAGTAGTTGTAACCCTGTAAGTATCTAGCATATGAACTTACTGCGATCCACAGAAAATGATTCATTCTGTAGCCTCTGGATAATAGAAGACCTAGAATTGACTTTGAAGTGGTGAATCTTATCATAAATGAATTCTTCTGATCAGGTAGCTTTTGGTCACTCAGAATTCACTTTGAGTGTATTCTATTGAAAGTTCCTGTAAAATACTGAAACCTGGGTGATCACTGTAACCTCAAAAAGCTTGTGTGCTGAATAAAATCGCAGATTTAGCAATTTTCCTCATTGTTCCACAATCACAGACACATCATATAGAGAAAGGCAGCAAATACCAGACGAGTCCATTTCTCCTTTTGGCTCTTCAATCAGGTTGGCATTTTGTAAACCATCAGTTTTCTAGGGAGACCCCTCAAGAACTCATTCTGTTCTGAAGATGCATCCCCAGCTGATGTTCATTCAACGTGTTCCTGAAACAAAATGTGACAGGAGACACAAGTAGAAAGAAAAGGGAGAAGACAAGACAGAAAGACTTGGCTGTTTAGGAAAATCTTTTTCATTTAAAAGGACCATTGGAATCAGATTTGCTTTTCCACTGGCCTACCAAACCCAATCATATTTGCAAAATTTATATCTCTCTTCCAAATTAGCATCAACAATAATAAATGAAAAGTGTACAAAATCCCTGTGTAATTGGCAGGTTATGCTGAATCTCCACAATACTTTATATCAGTTAACTTTTGCTATACAATAAACCACCTAAAACTAAGTGGTGTAAAACCACATCATGTAATAGTATTATTAGTCACGATTTGGTGGGTTGGTTGGAGGATGGCTGATCTAGAACGGGCACAGCAGGTGACTCTGCTGAGGCAGTGCTTCTCCAATTGTTTTTTGTTTTGTTTTTTTTTTTAACATCTTTATTGGAGTATAATTGCTTTACAATGGTCTGTTAGTTTCTGCTTTATAACAAAGTGAATCAGTTATACGTATACATATGTCTCCATATCTCTTCCCTCTTGGGTCTCCCTCCCTCCCACCCTCCCTATCCCACCCCTCTAGGTGGTCACAAAGCACCGAGCTGACCTCCCTGTGCTATGCGGCTGCTTCGCACTAGCTATCTATTTTACGTTTGGCAGTGTATATATGTCCATGACACTCTCTCACTTTGTCCCAGCTTACCCTTCCCCCTCCCCATATCCTCAAGTCCATTCTCTAGTAGGTCTGTGTCTTTTTTCCTGTCTTGCCCCTAGGTTCTTCATGACCAATTGTTTTTTGTTTGTTTGTTTGTTTGTTTTTAGATTCCATATATATGTGTTAGCATACGGTATTTGTTTTTCTCTTTCTGACTTACTTCACTCTGTATGACAGACTCTAGGTCCATCCATATCACTACAAATAACTCAAATTCGTTTCTTTTTATGGCTGAGCAATATTCCATTGTATATATGTGCCACATCTTCTTTATCCATTCATCTGTTGATGGACAGATTGCCAACAAACACATGAAAGAATGCTCAACATCATTAATCATTAGAGAAATGCAAATCAAGACTACAATGAGACATCATCTCACACCAGTCAGAATGGCCATCATCAAAAAATCTACAAACAACAGAAGCTGGAGAGGGTGTGGAGAAAAGGGAACCCTCTTGCCCTGTTGGTGGGAATGTAAATTGATACAGCCACTATGGAGAACAGTATAGAGGTTCCTTAAAAAACTAAAAATAGAACTACCATTTGACCCAGCAATCCCACTACTGGGCATACACCCTGAGAAAACCATAATTCAAAAAGAGTCATTTACCAAAATGTTCATTGCAGCTCTATTTACAATAGTCTCCAATTGTTTTTAATCATCCTTCTGAGATGAGCAGAGCAGCCCAGGTGTGTTGAACTTCTCACAGGTTTTGCAGAAGTGAGAGAGGGCAAGTGGAACACATGAGGCTTCTTAAAGTCTCCGCTTGGTACTGACACACTGTGACTTCCTTCTTATTCTACTGATCAAAGCAAGGCACAAGACAAAGCCCCAAATCAAACGATAGGGAAATGTATTCCACTTTTATGGGAGGAACTCCAAATTACACACCAAAGGGCATAGATTCAGGAGAGGTGAGAAATCAAATTAGTGTCGGTAATGAGATCTAGAATATTCTTATGTGAAAAAATGGTACATGATCATCAAAAAAGAGCACTAATCATAAGTAAGTCTTCCAACTAAGGAAATGCATCCTAACACTTTGGGAAACTGCATCACAATCAGCTCAGGAAGCCACAGAGGAGCGGGAGAGGTGGTGGTGAAAGTTGGATGGCAGTCTCTGATACAGATGCAGAGAATTTTGCAAGAAAGGAAAACAAAAACCCAACAGACAAAAACCAGCAGCCTCACAACACTTGTGACAGTTCCAGGGAAAGATCTCGTTATTTTGTGACACGGTTAGTGGAAAATAGTCAGGAGTTGAGGCCATCTGAAAGACAGGGCAGCTGTGGAAGGGAATTCACCATTAGTGACATCAGGGATCAAAAAGCTTTGTGGTCTTTCCAGCAGGTGAGTGTAGCAGTGCAGAAAGAATAGAAGAGGCAAGCTCATATGGAGATCGCAGGCAGGCAGACGGCTTCAGGAGAGTTTGCTATTTATACTTGTTTAGCACATGCTGTATGGCAGGCAGTTTATATGTTATTTCTCAAGTCCCTCAAAAACACTTTGAGGCGAGCATTCTTACTCCATCTTAGAAGTGATGTTGCAGGAGCCCATTGCAGGGCTAAGTAACTTAGAACCACGAACCTGTTAGGCTGTAAAGCAAATGCAAATTCATATGAATTTGATTCCAAAGCTCATGGTTGGATTCAGTGTCAGAGCCCTAGACACAGAACAAGTGGGGCTATCTCTCTGGTCTGAATGTTTGTATCCCCCCCAAATTCCTATGTTGCCGTCCTAATCCCCAATGTGATGGTAGTAGGAGGTGAGGCCTTTGGGAAGTGATTTTGTCATGAGGGCGGAGTCCTCATGAATGGAGTTACCGCTCTTATAAAAGAGACCTCAGAACCCCCTTACTCCTTTCACATGGTGAGGACACAGCGAGAAGACTGTGACCCAGAAGAGGGCCCTTTTATGTTCACAATCATGTCTTCTGTTGAAATATTGAAAAAAATATGCTTGCCTTTTTTTCTTGTTTCATTGCATTTACTAGGTCTTTCAGTACCACGTTGAATAAAAGTGTTTATAGCAGACATCCTTGCCTTGTTCCTGATTTTTGGAAGAATGTGTCCAGTCTCTAACATTAAGGATGTTGTTATTTATAAGTTCTTTGTTCTTGCCATTTATCAATTTGAGGAATTTTCTATTCCTGTTTCTTAAGAGGGCATGGATTTTGTCAAACATTTTTTTTTTACATCAATGGTTATAATCATAATTTTCTCTTTTATATTCTGTTAAGATTGTAAATTACACAGATTGGTCAAATCTTGTATTACTGGAATAAACTCTACTAGATCATAATACATTATTGATGTTTTAAATTACTGGCTATATATTAGATTTTTTGTTATATTTATTAGGGTGAGGCTATTTTTATAACAAAGTGCCTCAAAGATACAGTGGCTTTAAGAATAGTGAATTTATTTTTCTCTTATATAGTAGTAAGGTGGATGTCTTAGGCTGGGAGGCTGGGTTGCGTTTTGTGTGTTGCAGGAAGTCACCTGCATGTGGTCCAAGTCTCCCTTCCAGCATCCAGGATGGCAATACTCTCACTTACATGATTGAACCTGAGTTGCCTCTATATCCAGGTTCCCCACATCTGGGTTGCATTCAATTGAAAAAAGTAAAAGTGGAAGAACATGAAAGAGATATAAATTTACAGTGGTAAGTCACAAGGGTCATAGTGGTATACATCATATATGTTTAAATTTTATTGAAAATTTAATCTTTTCCATATATATCTACAGAGGAGATTGGAGAGGGAAATGTAATCATCTGTACAGGAGGAAGGGAAAAACAAATTTTGGTGGACAGGTAACAGTATCTGAAACACTATTCTCTGCCCTTGTTCTCTTAATTTTATTGTATTATGCCCATAGCACGTTGTCTGTGTAATAGACATATATATATTTTTTAATTTATAAAGGCTCTAATGACTTGAAATTTGATTATTTAAATCATTTAAACTCTCCTTATATTTTTCTTCCTGATCAATTTGTGAGAAGCATATATTAAAATATTTAAATAAAAATATAGATATATTTATTTCTCTATAAATTTCTGTTGTCACTTTATAAAGTTTAAGTCTATATTATTTGAGGCATATACATTCTTAGCAGTTATAACTTCTTTTTTTTTACCAATATAAAATGCTCCTATTTGTCACTGATGTATTTTAGGTTTTGCTAAAACAGAAGGATTAAATAAGATACAGATTCTCACAATATAATGCCTAAAGTGTCCAGGCTTCAGTTAAAAGTCACAGGTCATATGAAGTACCTAAAAGATCTCAACCTGAATGAGAAAAAGACAATGAATACATGTGGGAAAAAAAGGAAGAGATAATGTTAGAAATATCTGATCAAGATGTTAAAGTAGCCATCATTAAAACACTTTGATGACCGATTACAAACATGCTTGAAAAACATGAAAAAATAGAACCTCAATAAGAAATAGAAAGTCTCCGAAAAAAAAAGTTGAAGATATAAAGGAGAGCCAGATGGAAATCCAGAAAGTTTTAATTTTATATTTTTCAAGACAATAACTGAAATATTTTAAAATGAAAGTCTTTAAGTTTGTAATGTACCTCCCAAAAATAAGTAAAAGGATTTCTACTATTTTAAGAATACAGATCTCTCTTCTATCATTTGCAGAATTTTTCCTCCTTTTGTATAGTATGTGGTTACTCTGCATTTAAACGTATATTAAACTGGCTACAGAGTTTTGGTTTCTAAAAGATGGATAATTGGCATAGATACTAGAACTCCATTCTCTAAAATTAACCTTGGAGAAACTAAAAAAAACACAAAGAAGAAGAAGAGGCTGTTACCTGGTATACTTGTGGAGACATGGCACCCACCGGAGAGTTTAGTAACAAGATCAGAGGAGGACTGGGAATTCTTTCACCATGCTACTGTTGCCTCTGCCCTGTGACACTGAGAGCAACTTTGCCTACCTTTTGCCACTGAAGGCAGAAATCAGCAGCAGTAACTCACAGTGGAACTCTTCCCTTTCTTCTCTCTCTCTCTTTCTTTTCATAATTTTATTTCTTTCTAATTTTACCTCTGGGTTGATATTGCAACCTCATTAATTAATTCAGAATTTTTTTCAACTTTAACTAGTTTGGGTAGACAGAATTCTGCAATCCCTCAAAAAGTTGCAAAACACTTCTTTCAACTAATCTCTTGATTGCCTGGTAAAGAGCTTTATTATTTTCCTGGTTTCCTAACCCTAACCTTAACCCTACTGATATTACAAGTCTTCTCTTCCAGAATTCTTCTCATTAAATGAACTGCATTTTTACCCTATAATATCCCTGTATGACTGAAGGGTCAGATAACTAATCTTCTAGCCGTCAATTTACATTCAATCAAAACTAGCATAATTATTGCTTTTTTAAAAATTCCATTGACAATTTTTTAAGTGCCTGAGGTATTTCTTGTAGCCTTTGTTCTAGGCACTGAAAGTACAAAGGTAAGCAAAACAGACACAGTCTTTACCCAAGCAGACTGACAGCCCAGCTGGGGAGACTGACAATCAGTAGTTCAAAAAAATTATACTGAGGAGTCTAAGGAAGCGTGCTTGGGAGACAGAAGGAAGAGAGTGTGAGATTTTGCACATACTCTACCCTCTTGGTGCTTTATATTCTATTCTTTATCCCTTTGTCTATCCTCAAATATTATCATATGCTGCATTTTCCCTTGTACCTTTCTTTTTCTTTTCCAACCCATGTTAATATTTTTAGACTCAGAATTTCGAATTGAAAGGACCTGGAGAAATTTTCCTCATTTGAGAGTAGCAGAGAGGCCAAAAGAATCAAGTGACTTGCTCCAAGTTTCCCTGACTACGCAAAGGCAGACTGACTTCGTAGTTCCCCCAGTCTCCTGCCCCTGCCTACTGTTCTTGGCCTCCTGTCTCGGAGCACTGGTGAAGTATAATCTGGCTTACCTATTTATTTATTTGCCACTTATTATTACTGCCCTGTACAGTTAGCTATCCATCATGTGTACTTCCCTCAGTTGTACCAGAAGTGTCTTGAACACAAGAACATCCTTCTTTTCTTCTCTTCAATGTACCCAGCTGCCAGAGAATCTCTTACTCCCTTCTGGGGCTTTTCTAGCTTTCAGAAAGCTTTGGATTTGCTTCCAGGTTTAGTACTTACTTGGGCAAAGGACTTACCCTTTTGAGTCCCAGTTTCCTCATCTGTAAAATAGAGATAATAAAAGAATCTACCTTATTTATTTATTTACAAATGAGCTCATACATGTAAAGTTCATGGTTCAATGCCAGACATTCTAGAAGTGTTCAATGATTAGCAGGGAATTCTGTTGATGCCTTTTAATTCCCTCCTTTGTTCATTCAATTCCTTTCACAAGGAATGCCCTCCAATTTCACATGTTATCTTGTGATTAAAACCTGACATTTTTCTACCCAATCCTCCTGGTTGCAATTAATGATAACTTTATTACTACTCACACCACATTTTTCTTGAACTTTTATTAATTCACAGAGTTTATTCTGCTTTATCTGTGTCATCTACCTACACTAAATTGTGAGGAATTCAAGGTCAGAACATGTAAACTGTGTCTCTCAATATTACTTTAGCATCACTTAATATTTTTCACAGAATGAGTACTAAATACATACTTCCATAATAATAACATATTATATAATTTATTCATTTAATTATCCATGAAACATTTTTAGAACATTTACATTGTTCCACTTTCTGTACTGTTGCTCAGCACAGAATTAGGAACATAAAATGATCCTGATCAACTGTTTTCTTTAAATAAATGAATGGTAGAATTAATAATAAAGCCAAATTGTGCAGGCTCAACTTGGTAGCTAACTGTCAAGCCCAGATCTTGGTCTGAAAGGTGAAAGTGGTTCAAGATTCTGAAGGCATCTAGATTTGACTTCCAACCTCCACACTCAGTGGAGCTGCCATGTCTGAGAACAGAGAAATCTCGCCACAACTCTCTGGATTGAGACATGAAATACTCATGGAAGATGAAGGCCTTTCACAGCTCATTCAAGTCCTTGCAAAGATCAGGGGAAGTTGCTTCATTTGCAAATACTTTCTCCCATTCTGAGGGTTGTCTTTTCATCTTGTTTATGATTTCCTTTGCTGTGCAAGATTTTAAGTTTCATTAGGTCCCATTTGTTCATTTTTGTTTTTATTTCCATTTCTCTAGGAGGTGGGTCAAAAAGGATCTTGCTGTGATTTATGTCAAAGAGTGTTCTGCCCAGGTTTTCCTCTAAGAGTTTTATAGTGACTGGCCTTACATTTAGGTCTTTAATCCATTTTGAGTTTATTTCTGTGTATGGTGTTAGGGAGTGTTCTAATTTCATTCTTTTACATGTAGCTGTCCAGTTTCCCCAGCACCACTTATTGAAGAGGCTGTTTTCTCTCCATTGTATATTCTTCCCTCCTTTATCAAACATAAGGTGACCATATGTGCATGGGTTTATCTCTGGGCTTTCTATCTTGTTCCATTGATCTATATTTCTGTTTTTGTGCCAGTACCATACTGTCTTGATTACTGTAGCTTTGTAGTATAGTCTGAAGTCCAAGAGTCTGATTCCTCCAGCTCCATTTTTCTTTCTCAAGATTGCTTTGGTTATTCAGGGTCTTTTGTGTTTCCATCCAAATTGTGAAATTTTTTGTTCTAGTTCTGTGAAAAATGCCATTGGTAGTTTGATAGGGATTGCATTGAATCTGACAAAGGATTAATCTCCAAAATTTACAAGCAGCTCATGCAGCTCAGTATCAAAAAAAAAAAAAAACAACCCAATCTAAAAATGGGCAGAAGACCTAAATAGGCATTTCTCCATAGAAGATATACAGATTGCCAACAAGCACATGAAAGAATGCTCAGCATCACTAATCATTAGAGAAATGCAAATCAAAACTACAATGAGGTATCACCTCAAACCAGTTAGAATGGCCATCATCAAAAAATCTACAAACAGTAAATGCTGGGGAGAGTGTTGCGAAAAGGGAACCCTCTTGCACTGTTGGTAGGAATGTAAATTGATACAACCACTATGGAGAAAAGTATGGAGGTTCATTAAAAAACTAAAAATAGAACTACCATACGACCCAGCAATCCCACTACTGGGCATATACCCTAAAAAAACCATAATTCAAAAAGAATCATGTACCACAATGTTCATTGCAACACTGTTTACAATAGCCAGGACATGGAAGCAACCAAGTGTCCATCGACAGATGAATGGATAAAGAAGATGTGGCACATATATACAATGGAATATTACTCAGCCATAAAAAGAAACAAAATTGAACTATTTGTAGTGAGGTGGATGGACCTGGAGTCTATCATAAAGAGTGAAGTAAGTCAGAAAGAGAAAAACAAATACTGTATGCTAACACATATATATGGAATCTAAAAAAAAAAAAAATGGTTATGAAGAACCTTGGGGCAGAACAAGAATAAAGACACAGATGTAGACAATGAACTTGAGGACATGGGGAGGGGGAAGGGTAAGCTGGGATGAAGTGAGAGAGTGACATGGACTTATATATACTACTAAATGTAAAATAGATAGCTAGTGGGAAGCAGCCGCATAGCACAGGGAGATCAGCTCAGTGTTTTGTGACCACCTAGAGGGGTGGGATAGGGAGGGTGGGAGGGAGACGCAAGAGGGAGGAGATATGGGGACATATGTATATGTATAGCTGATTCATTTTGTTGTTAAGCAGAAACTAACACACCATTGTAAAGCAATTATACTCCAATAAAGATGTTAAAAAAAAAATCAGGGGAAGTAAGCTGGTTACTGCCCTTGTGATGATATATACCCTTCTTACCATAGAGACACACATTGTCTGTACTAGCCTATTCAGAACTTTTTATGAACATTAAATTGTTCTCCCTCTATAAATGCTAAATCCTCCTGGCTAGAGAGAAAAACCATAAATCACCAAAACAAACTAGGAAAATAGAAGAAAAAGAGAAAGAACTCTTCTTTTAATGTCTTAAAACACCTTCTTGTATTTCACCTCTGTGGTCTGTTTCTGTTTTTGAGTTCAGCTTTGGTTATAGACCCATGAGGTATTGGTTTTATAGTTTTTGCTAAGCCCTGTGTCATCATTTGCAGGCCCAGACATCAGCATGATTTAAGTAGAGAATTAGTCTGGTAAGCATATCATCAACTTAGGCTCAAGAATAAATATCAAGGGGAGTAGCCCTATAAAAAGCAAATTGCTTTTAACTGCCTAAAGAAGTCTATACAGAAAAGACTTTTTTGTACATCTGTAAAGACTCTTTTTCTCTGTTTATCTTATTCCATTTTCTGTTACATGACTTTCTCACAGCTTTTTATGATGGGCATATGTGTATATTTAAAATGTGCTAACGCATACTTAAACACCCCAATGTGTTACATTGTGGTATGCATTCAAACTTCCATTAAAATAGTGACTACAAAAGGCTAACTACTAAAAAATTCCCAAATTCAGAATTAGCTAAGTCTTGTAGAACTAAAGTTCTCTTCTGGCAGTAAACAAGAAATATTCCAGGAAAATATTAATGTTTGCAGAATCTTCCCCTGCCAGCTGAATGAGCTTTTCCCTTTGCTCCTTTGACTTACAGGAGCTGAAAATGAAGGACACGTTTCAAGGCAGACAATTGACAATAGTGCCCGTGATGAGCCTTTGTCTCAGAAAGCCTTTCTAGGTTATGTCTTGGCCACATTCTTCTCATGTGTATACACTGGGCTTCCTCAGAAAGTAGTGATGTCAGGATGACCTTGGCCTTCTTTTGTCTTTGCATCCTTGCCTCTCAGCTAAGACTTCATCCGCAGTTGCTGAGATGAGGTTTCAGCAGCATCAGGGAACAGAACGGCAAGGCTGAGAGGAAGACCCTTTGTCTGTTTTTGTTAGGAAGAGGCAGCGAAGAAATTAACTTCCTCACTTGTAGAGTGCAAATGATAATGGTGACTTACATCAGTGTGTTGTTATGAAGAATAACTAGGAAAGGATAGTACATTCAATGAGAAATGTTTATTAATTAAGTGATGACAAATGTTGCTTAGAAACTAGCAATTTTTTCTTGGTTGGCAGGACAATGGGTCATTTTCTTTTTTCTTCTCTTGGTTTTGCAAGATTCATTACCAGCAAGGAAATATGTGACTCCTCCTTTTGTCAATTTATTTTTCTAGCCCCATGAAATGCGGCTCTCAATGGCAGTGGCCAACTACATAATCAAACTTATATTGTATGAAAGGACGCCCTTCAATGCCAAAGACAAGCACGCAGGACTCCATGGAAACCCAGAGGAGGGTAGAGCACTTGTCTCCATGATGCCTGGCAATAGCGTTCGTGGCAGGGAGCCATCTGACGTAGTAGTTCACAGCCAAAGTACCAACATTCTCTTAACTGCAGGGTGGGAATTGGAAAATCACAGCACACAAGATTTCATTGTAATGTAGTAGACCTGGCCCCATTTGTCAGAGGCTAAGGTGCTGGTGTTATTGACAGTATTGAAACAGTGTGAGAATTTCATTTACAAAGGAAATGCAGATCTAGCCAACACCTGAGGCTCAGAGAGTGCCTCACAGCCCAGACCCAGGCTCCCAGGGAGCAGGAGTCAATGTCCCGCATGGGGTAGAGACTCAATCATCGAAAGTGCTTTCCTGGTCCACCATTTTTCTCTCTGCAATAACACCTTTCTTGTTCTCTTGGCTTCACTGTCTCACTGTCTGAACCTCTGTTGATCAACTACTCTTCACTGAGGGCCTCCTAGGAGTCGGGCACTCACTGCATGAGCTCCAGCCAACATTTGCAGAGTGGTCCAGGGTCTTCTATTTATGCAACCACTTGCTTCATTCATGTCATTCCCTCCTGTTGCTCCTCCACTGTTTCTTCTCCAATTCTTCTCATTCTTCTTAAGCTTGATTGTTTTGTTTTTCTGGCTCTGGCCACTGATTCTCAGTTTCCTAAATTTGGCTGCTACTTTTGTATTCAATGCAAACAAGGAGAATATAAATCTCTAGGGGCTCCCTCAAGAGTGGTCCCAGCCATTGGAGGCCAAAAGGGAAGGTGGAATAACCAATTCATTGGCCACCATGAGAAACTGAGGCTGGTGAGTTTCCCTCCCAGGACACCCACCTCCTTAATTTTTCAAAGAAGTCTACTTTGGGTACCAGAGATTTTCTCCCATGGCTCCATCATAAGGGAAGCTCAGAGTTTTCAGGAACCATACTTCGCATTTTTCAGTCTAGTTTCCTGAAACACTTAAGCAATTTTCATAGGTCTGGATATTAGTAGGAGACCTGGGAATCCTGGTAGACATAGTTTCATAGGAATACAGATTATGATTCATTTGAGGCAGGACAGAAGGTTTGGGAAGGTGAGGCAGGGAGGAGAAATTATGGAAAGAATATTTCATTCATAACTGAGAAATAAAACTATTCTTTACCTTTCCCGGAAAAAGCAGTACGGCACAATGGAGAGACCATAGGCTGAAGCATTAAACCTGTGTTCAGATCTGACATGGCAATTTGGTAGTGCTCTGAGCCTGAGCTTCTTTACCTTACCATTCAGAAGCTAAAATATACCCTATGACATTGTAGCATGAAATAAATTCACATGTACAAGGCATCTGACCCATCACAGAGACTCAGTAAGGACTCAATCCCTTTTTCCTCCTTCAGATTCTTACAAGATTAAGATTACATTTTTCAGAATATGTGGATGTCTGTATCTTTGGTTTTCTCATGATTTGATCTGTTTATTCAACCTGAACTTTGGGTTTAAACTTTTATTATTTGACTAGGCTTTCCTCCTCTAAACAAACACATCATTAAGAAAAAAAAAAAGCTCAGAGGTTTTAGTGTGATTATTAATAAAAATAAAATATTCACATGGGGATTAAGAGGGAATAACACGGGCCTAACACTGATCCACACTTGATTACCCATTATGCTTCCACGCCAAAGATAAAGAGGATCTAGGGAAATCCTTCCTCTCCCTTGGAAAGTTTATTAAAATGATAAATGAGGCTTTGGTGGCAGTTATGCATCTATAAAGTATTCTCTTGTGGACAAACTCCACCCCTGCTTGTTAGGGAGCTTTCTGACTAGGAGATCTGGCATTAATGCCAGCAAATCAGGATTGGGTTGTCAAGGTTACAGAGACTCCTGGATTCCTGGACACCAAATATTCCAAAACTACCACCAGGTATATCATAAGTATTAGATATTCTGAAACCTGCTTTTGCATGGGTCATTTTCTTGGGATTTATCTCAAGAGAAACAGTCAATATATTAATTTTCCTAATGGAACTTAGCACTGACAAGAAGTAATGAGGAGTCTTCATAATGACCTCATTTTCCATCTGTTCCAGACACCGCTGACGATACTCACATTGTATTCACAGGACCAGTTAAAACCAGGAAGCAGCACTCTTGACTGGACTGTCTTTCATCTTTTCAGAAGCAGGAAGACTTTGTTCAGAATTTAGTATTATAAACTTGGGAGTTTACAGTCTGTATCTATTATTTGAAGCTATAGAAATTGATGAGAAATGGATGAAAGCACCTAGGAGGAAAATATGGATAGATAAAAGATAAAGAAAGAAAAAAAAGGTACATGGATGCGTTTTGGAGAAACCCTGGGCCCCCCAGTTTCAACATATTTAAAATATAACATGCTTTCTCTTTCTACATTCTTCCCTAACCTACTGCCAAAATTCTAAGTGCTCAAGTCAGGCGTGGATGTCTGGCATGAGGATATATTGTTATGCTTACGTTGATGCTTCCAACACCTGCCCTGCTTAAAGAAAGTTGAGAATTTGTGTGTACCTTTGTCAAGCTTTTATATCATTAAACAACATCTCTAAGCAGATTTTACAATCTAATAGAAGACGATAAAATTTACCTGTGGGTTTGTTGAAAGGATTAAATTAAGACACACTATGTAAAAATGCCAGCACAGTTCCTGGCATGGTATAGCTGATTGAGACTTGTATTTTATTTATAAAATTGTAACTTCAGAGGCTTCTTCACTTTCCGGTCCACGTAGTTGAATAAAATAGCTGTTTAGTAGAGGGTCTGGATATCTCAAATGAAGGGGTGTTTTCATCCATTAACTTGTGGAAACACCTATCATACTAAGTGCTATGACAGTAATGGAAGGTGGGCAGGTACAGTAGGTGACAAGGGAGTTGAACGTATTGGTGAGAGCAGCTATAGGACCCCTGGAAGCTCGTCAAACCCCGAATTTGTGCTATTGTTTTGTGTTCAAAAGTCTCACAAATTGACCCAAATCTACTTTTTATCTGCATTTGAATAGTGGTGGATTTAAATAGTGACATTGTTATCTACATCATTTCTTCTGTTTGAAATCTACTTCTATACCCACCCGTGGTCCCAAATTCCTACTATATAAATATTGTCCAGGATCTGCTCAAATATTTTCTCTCTAAGTAGCTGTCCTGATTACATACGGAAATCAACTCTCTGTACTGTAAACTTGTCTAAATGTGTGTGTGTGTGCGTGTGTGTTGCATTTAAAGGGTACTTATCCTATAATGCCTAGCAGTATAATTTACCTACACAATCTCTAGTAATCGATAGCAATCCCTTAAATTTTTACCAATTTTGACTAATTTTTAGAAATACATAATGTGGGAGAAAAACAAAAAGGGAATTTGCAAACAAAAAAACTGGTTCCAGGTTAAGGTAGTCTGTTTGGAAAGGCTATGAACCTTATAAACCAGGGTTCAAATTCCAGCTCCATTTGTAAAAAAGAAGTATTATATGTTATCTCTTTGAGACTAAGTTTCCTCATATATAACAATGTAATAATATATATCTTGCTGGATGATTGCAATGATTATATATGATAATGCATATAAAGCCCCGGGGAACTAGCAGACACAATGAAAGGTAGCTGTTATTATTCCACTTACTGACGCATAAGGCTAGAGATTAGATCTTGTCAAATGTGTGCTCTGTCTCAGAAAATTTACAGGTTAGCTCTTGAAATTATCATAGGGAACTCAATGAGAAACCTGCATCCCACATGGGGTAAGTCATGGATCTAAAGTTAGCCCATGCTGTAGTTTGTCTAAGACAAGATGTGAACCTGGGTCTGGACCCCACCCTTGCTGCAATGCGGCTTCTCTGGGAGGTTTTATCAAGTCAAGAGCAGAAGATGAGAAGGTTCCTGGACATGCCAAAACAGCCATGTCCTAAATCAAGCACGCTTTCCTTTTCACCAGTCACAAATGCTCAGGAATGCAGGACGTGTTGTCTTATGCCCAAAGTAAACTAAAGGCATTTTGTGTGCTAACAAAGCCTAAAACCTATCAGAATTTTGAACTCTGAAGAAACAGCACAGTGCCTATGGGCACAGTAACATTCTTTTTTTTTTTTTTTAATTTTTGAATTTTGTGTATTTTTTTTATACAGCAGGTTCTTATTAGTCATCAATTTTATACACATCAGTGTATACATGTCAATCCCAATCCCCAATTCATCACACCACCATCCCCCCCCCCACAGCTTTCCCCCCTTGGTGTCCATACCTTTGTTCTCTACATCTGTGTCTCAATTTCTGCCCTGCAAACTGGTTCATCTGTACCATTTTTCTAGGTTCCACATATATGCGTTAATATACGATATTTGTTTTTCTCTTTCTGACTTACTTCACTCTGTATGACAGTCTCTAGATCCATCCACATCTCTACAAATGACCCAATTTCGTTCCTTTTTATGGCTAATGTTCCACTGTATATTGTACCACATCTTCTTTATCCATTCATCTGTCAATAGACATTTAGGTGGCTTCCATGGCCTGGCTATTGTAAATAGTGCTGCAATGAACATTGGGTTGCATGTGTCTTTTTGAATTATGGTTTTCTCTGGGTATATGCCCAGTAGTAGGATTGCTGGGTCATATGGTAATTCTATTTTTAGTTTCTTAAGGAACCTCCATACTGTTCTCCATAGTGGCAGTATCAATTTACATTCCCACCAACAGTGCAAGAGGGTTCCCTTTTCTCCACAACCTCTCCAGCATATATTGTTTGTAGATTTTCTGATGATGCCCATTCTAACGGGTGTGAGGTGATACCTCATTGTAGTTTTGATTTCCATTTCTCTAATTAGTGATGTTGAGCAGGTTTTCACGTGCTTCTTGGCCATCTGCATGTCTTCTTTGGAGAAATGTCTATTTAGGTCTTCTGCCCATTTTTGGATTGGGTTGTTTGTTTTTTAAATATTGAGCTGCATGAGCTGTTTATATATTTTGGAGATTAATCCTTTGTCCATTGATTCATTTGCAAATATTTTCTCCCATTCTGAGGGTTGTCTTTTTGTCTTGTTTATGCTTTCCTTTGCTGTGCAAAAGCTTTGAAGTTTCATTAGGTCCCATTTGTTTATTTTTGTTTTTATTTCCATTCCTCTAGGAGGTGGATCAGAAAAGATCTTGCTGTGATTTATGTCAAAGAGTGTTCTTCCTATGTTTTCCTCTAAGAGTTTTATAGTATCCAGTCTTACATTTAGGTCTCTAATCCATTTTGAGTTTATTTTTGTGTATGGTGTTAGAGAGTGTTCTAATTTCAGTCTTTTACATGTAGCTGTCCAATTTTCCCAGCACCACTTATTGAAGAGAATGTCTTTTCTCCATTGTATATCCCTGCCTCCTTTGTCATAGATTAGTTGACCATAGGTTCGTGGGTTTATCTCTGGGCTTTCTATCCTGTTCCATTGATGTATGTTTCTGTTTTGGGGCCAGTGCCATATTGTCTTGATTACTGTAGCTTTGTAGTATAGTCTGAAGTCAGGGAGTCTGATTCCTCCAGCCCCGTTTCTTTCCCTCAAGACTGCTTTGGTTATTCGGTGTCTTTTGTGTCTCCATACAAATTTTAAGATTTTTTGTTTTAGTTCCGGAAAAAATGCCATTGGTAATTTGATAGGGATTGCATTGAATCTGTAGATTGCTTTGGGTACTATAGTTATTTTCATAATATTGATTCTTCTAAGAACATGGTATATCTCTCCATCTGTTGGTATCATCTTTAATTTCTTTCATCTGTGTCTTATAGTTTTCTGCATACAGGTCTTTTTTCTCCCTAGGTAGGTTTATTTCTAGGTATTTTATTCTTTTTGTTGCAATGGTAAATGGGAGTATTTCCTTAATTTCTCTTTCAGATTTTTCATCATTAGTGTATAGGAATGCAAGAGATTTCTGTGCATTAATTTTGTATCCTGCAACTTTACCAAATTCATTGATTAGTTCTAGTAGTTTTCTGGTGGCATCTTTAGGATTCTCTATTTATAGTATCATTTCATCTGCAAACAATGACAGTTTTACTTCTTTTTTTCCACTTTGTATTCCTTTCATTTCTTTTTCTTCTCTGATTGCTGTGGATAGGACTTCCAAAACTATGTTGAATAATAGTGGTGAGAGTGGACATCCTTGTCTTGTTCCTGATCCTAGAGGAAATGCTTTCAGTTTTTCACCATTGAGAATGATGTTTGCTGTGGGTTTGTCGTATATGGCCTTTATTATGTTGAGGTAGGTTCCCTCTATGCCCACTTTCTGGAGAGTTTTTATCATAAATGGGTGTTGAATTTTGTCAAAAGCTTTTTCAGCATCTATTGAGATGATCATATGGATTTTCTTCTTCAGTTTGTTAATATGGTTTATCACATTGATTGACTTACGTATATTGAAGAATCCTTGCATCCCTGGGATAAATCCCACCTGATCATGGTGTATGATCCTTTTAATGTGTTGTTGGATTCTGTTTGCTGGTATTTTGTTGAGGATTTTTGCATCTATATTCATCAGTGAAACTAGTCTTAATTTTCTTTTTTTGTAGTATCTTTGTCTGGTTTTAGTATCAGGGTGATGGAGGCCTCAGAGAATGAGTTTGGAAGTGTTCCTTCCTCCACAATTTTTTAGAAGATTTTGAAAAGGATGAGTGTTAGCTCTTCTCTAAATGTTTGATAGAATTCACCTGTGAAGCCATCTGGTCCTGGACTTTTGTTTGTTGGAAGATTTTTAATCACAGTTTCAATTTCATTACTTGTGATTGGTGTGTTCATATTTTCTATTTCTTCCTGGTTCAGTCTTAGAAGGTTATACCTTTCTAAGAATTTGTCCATTTCTTCCAGGTTGTCCATTTTATTGGCATAGAGTTGCTTGTAGTAGTCTCTTAGGATGCTTTGTATTTCTGCGGTGTCTGTTGTAACTTCTTTTTCACTTCTAATTTTATTGATTTGAGTCCTCTCCCTCTTTTTCTTGATGAGTCTGGCTAATGGTTTATCAATTTTGTTTATCTTCTCGAAGAACCAGCTTTTAGTTTTATTGACCTTTGCTATTGTTTTCTTTGTTTCTATTTCATTTATTTCTGCTCTGATCCTTATGACTTCTTTCCTTCTGCTAAATTTAGGTTTTGTTTGTTCTTCTTTCTCTAGTTCCTTTAGGTGTAAGGTTAGATTGTTTATTTGACATTTTTCTTGTTTCTTGAGGTAGGCTTGTATAGCTATAAACTTCCTTCTTAGAATTCCTTTTTCTGCATCCCATAGGTTTTGGATCATCGTGTTTTCACTGTAATTTGTCTCTAGGTATTTTTTGGTTTCCTCTTTGATTTCTTCAGTGATCCCTTGGTTATTTAGTAACGTATTGTTTAGCCTCCATGTGTTTCTGCTTTTTACGTATTTTTTCCCAGCAATTCATTTCTAATCTCATAGTGTTGTGGTCAGAAAAAATGCTTGATATGATTTCAATTTTTTAAAATTTACTGTGGCTTTATTTGTGACACAAGATATGATCTATCCTGGAGAATGTTCCATGCACACTTGAGAAGAAAGTGTAATCTGCTGTTTTTGGATGGAATGTCCTATAAATATCACATAAATCTATCTGGCCTATTGTGTCATTTAAAGCTTCTGTTTCCTTATTTACTTTCATTTTGGATGATCTGTCCATTGGTGTAAGTGAGGTGTTAAAGTCCCCCACCATTATTGTGTTACTGTTGATTTCCTCTTTTATAGCTGTTAGCAGTTGCCTTATGTATTGAGGTGCTCCTCTATTGGGTGCATATATATTTATAATTCTTATATCTTCTTCTTGGATTGATCCCTTGATCATTATGTAGTGTCCTTCCTTGTCTCTTGTAACATTCTTTATTTTAAAGTCTATTTTATCTGATATGAGTATTGCTACTCCAGCTTTCTTTTGATTTCCATTTGCATGGAATATCTTTTTCCATCCCCTCACTTTCAGTCTGTATGTGTCCCTAGGTCTGAAGTGGGTCTCTTGTAGACAGCATATAGATGGTTCTTGTTTTTGTATCCATTCAGCAAGCCCGTGTCTTTTGGTTGGAGCATTTAATCCATTTACATTTAAGGTAATTATCAATATGTATGTTCCTATGACCATTTTCTTAACTGTTTTGGGTTTGTTTTTGTACGTCCTTTTCTAACGTAGTGTTTCCCACTTAGAGAAGTTCCTTTGGCATTTGTTGTAGAGCTGGTTTGGTAGTGCTGAATTGTCTTAGCTTTTGCTTGTCTGTAAAATTTTTGATTTTTCCATCGAATCTGAATGAGATCCTTGCCGGGTAGAGTAATCTTGGTTGTAGGTTCTTCCCTTTCATCACTTTAAGTATATCATGCAACTCCCTTTTGGCTTGTAAAGTTTCCGCTGAGAAATCAGATGTTAACCTTATGGGAGTCCCCTTGTATGTTATTTGTCGTTTTTCCCTTGCTGCTTTCAATAATTTTTCTTTGTCTTTAATTTTTGCCAATTTGATTACTATGTGTCTCAGCGTGTTTCTCCTTGGGTTTATCCTGTGTGGGACTCTCTGCACTTCCTGGACTTGGATGGCTATTTCCTTTCCCATGTTATGGAAGTTTTCGACTATAATCTCTTCAAATATTTTCTCGGGTCCTTTCTCTCTCTCTTCTCCTTCTGGGACCCCTATAATGCGAATGTTGTTGCGTTTAATGTTGTCCCAGGGATCTCTTAGGCTGTCTTCATTTCTTTTCATTCTTTTTTCTTTATTCTGTTCCACAGCTGTGAATTCCACCATTCTGTCTTCCAGATCACTTATCCGTTCTTCTGCCTCAGTTATTCTGCTATTGATTCCTTCAAGTGTAGTTTTCATTTCAGTTATTGTATTGTTCATCTCTGTTTGTTTGTTCTTTAATTCTTCTAGGTCTTTGTTAAACATTTCTTGCATCTTCTCAATCTTTGCCTCCATTCTTTTTCCGAGGTCCTGGATCATCTTCACTATTATTATTCTGAATTCTTTTTCTGGAAGGTCGCTTATCTCCACTTCATTTAGTTGTTTCTCTGGGGTTTTATCTTGTTCCTTCATCTGGTATGTAGCTCTCTGCTTTTTCATCTTGCCTATCTTTGTGAATGTGGTTTTTGTTCCACTGGCTGCAGGACTGTAGTTCTTCTTGCTTCTGCTGTCTGCCCTCTGGTGGATGAGGCTATCTAAGAGGCTTGTGCAAGTTTCCTGATGAGAGGCACTGGTGGTGTGTAGAGCTGACTGTTGCCCTGGTGGAGGTCTGGTTCAGTCTCTTATGGGGTCACTGCTCCTTCCCCTGGGTCCTGATGCAGACACTACTTTGTGTGTGCCCTCCAAGAGTGGAGTGTCTGTTTCCCCCAGTCCTGTCAAGGTCCTGCAATCAAATCCCACTAGCCTTCAAAGTCTGATTCTCTAGGAATTCCTCCTCCCGTTGCCGGACCCCCAGGTTGGGAACCTGACGTGGGGCTCAGAACCTTCTCTCCAGTGGGTGGACTTCTGTGTTATAAGTGTTCTCCAGTCTGTGAGTCACCCACCCTGCAGTTATGGGATTTGATTTTACTGTGATTGTGCCCCTTCTACCTTCTCATTGTGGCTTCTCCTTTGTCTTTGGATGTGGGGTACCTTTTTTGGTGAGTTCCAGTGTCTTCCTCTCAATGATTGTCCAGCAGCTAGTTGTGATTCTGGTGTTCTCACAAGAGAGAGTGAGAGCACGTCCTTCTACTCTGCCATCTTGGTTCCTAATCTTCCACAGTAACATTCTTAAGTCCAAAGCAAGGATACCAAATTATGGTAATTTTCATTTTTTATATTTAATAAATGAATCCTTTAATCCACTCACAGAATATTTACATAACAACTAATTTAAGAAGCAGTGTTTGTTGTTATAGGTTAAATTTTGTTCACCTCAAATTTGTATGTTGGAGTCCTAAGTCCCAGAACCTCAGAATATGATTGTATTTGGAGAGAGGGTCTTTCAAGAGGTAATCAGGTTAAAATGAGGTCATGAGGGTGGACCCTGATCCTACCTCATTGGTGTCCTTATGAAAAGGGGAAATCTGGAGACGGACGCACAGAGTGAGGATAATGTGAGAACTCATGGGGAAGAGAACCATCTACAAACCAAGCAGAGAAGCCTCAGAAGAAACCACTCTGCTGAGACCTTGATTTTTGTACTTCCAGCCTCCAGAATTATGAGAAATACATGTCTGTTGTTTATTAGATTCCCAACCTATGGTGGTTTCTTTCTTTCTTTTCCTTTTCCAGCAGCTGGAATAGACTAAAAGAGGTGAGTTCAACTTTTCCATCTGTATGAGGGCCTCCTGCTTCCTGCCTCACGCTCTTCTGTGGAAGTTGTAAGATGAAATTGGCCTGCATTGTGAAAAGACTGCGCTGTTTGGAAGAATTTAAAGGTCATGTATGGCCTTTGGACTTTTGGAACTTTGCAAAGCAAGTATTTTTGTGTTTCTGGCTCTCTATTGTGGGAAGCCTTTTCAAAAGAAGCAAAGTCAGTGGAAGCCCCACATGTACAAGTTCTAACCTAAGCAGAAGGCTTGGCAAGCCATGTCATCTGAGAACAAAGCTGCCAGCATCCTCCCTCCAGAGACAAAACGCATTATTTCTATGACATGCTTGGTCTCCATCTGCTCAGAGAAAAGGAGTGAATCTCCCATATGCCTCACCATTGGGCTGGTCTTGCTTAGGAGTATGGCTCTCCCCACAATGCAGATTTGAATGTTAAGTAACTTTAGGCTGCTTTAATGGAAATACCATATGGGAACAAAATGGTTGAAAACAAATGAATACCTTGATTATTTTGCTCTATTTTGGTGTTAATAAAAAGCAATTGCCTCTAATCACTGATCAGTTTCTAACAATTTTGGGAAATCTGTTATTTATTTATTTATTTATTTATTTATTTATTTATTTTCTGAAGAATTCTCAAGCAATACCCATCATTCTCATTGTGGAAATTATATATTCATGAAAAAAATTAAATACCCCCAATTATGTGATATGGTCATATTTTCCACATAAACACAGGCATTTATTTCCTCTTTCAGTACCCAGAGCCAATACAATATGTAATTTGCTAGACTATTTGGCAACTAAGATTGATTAAGACCCTGCTGTTTGCAGTTAATATGGTGTATAACTTGAGTTTGAGGCCAGAAAATGAAATAGGGCTGATACTGAACTGTTCCTTTGTTTGAGGGAGTGAAAGTTTCATGGGACATTGTGCCTAGTTTGGTAAGATATTGTTACAGAAATGACAAAAAAGAAAAAATATTATTTTATTTAAGATTTGTATATTATATTCTTAGTTTTTACACTTGATTGCAAAGTTACCATTCTAAGGGAGAACATTAGGCTCAGTCCTGCAGAGGACTTAGTGGTGAGGCAAGCAGTGTGAGATCCCTACATCTGTCACATGGTACCTGCCATGCCATGACCACAGACGACATCCCTCATCCTGCAGGGTGATGTTGTCAATGCTTGTTCTGGGGTACAAAGAAGACAAGGTGAGCTAGTGTCAAGATCAAGACAAACTCATTTAAGAAGATTGAACTAGAAGCAAATGAAAAATTACAGACAAAAATCAAAGAACTTAGAAGCATTTACAAATCTTTGTTGAATGAATGAATGAGTGATATTATTCTTTTCCTCTGGAAGAGCTGTTATACAGCCCTTCAGATGGAATTATTAAGGAAGGAGAAAGTTCTGATGAGAGATAGGACAAGACTAGAGGAAGGCTATTCCCAAGGGCACCATCTCCTGTGCATGATTTAGTCTAGAAGATTTGCTCCCTGTCCCTTTAAACTTCCCAGTGTGGCGGGAGGTGATTAGGGCTCAATTCTCCAAATTGACTGGAGAGAAAGTGAATGGTCAGAGCAACCAATGAGGTGGGTCCTGTGCAGCTCTCTAGTCTGGACCATGAATGACACTCTGTGACCAGTGATGTCATGGGCCCTGCGTTAAAGAGTGCAGTCTTTCAGAAAGTCAGGATTGTTAATCAGACCCTAGAAGATATTAACCAACATAGAGCAAAAGTGGTTAGGAAAGCTCAAAGGAACCTGAAGATTGTGCATTCATGTACCATACACCAAATACAAAGTAAGATGAAGCCAAAATAAATGCATGGCTCTACTTACCAGTTGGAGGTTTGTCTCCAGTCCTCCAAGATAATGCATTAAAATCCACTATATAACAGGTAAAAGTGAGAAATAGAGATGGGAGATAGTATACCAGCAGTGGACAGTAGCACTTACCATTAAGGTAGAGGGAGATCAGCCCAAGAATTCGGAGTAAAAAGAGCACAGAGGGAATGGAAAGAATCCAGCAGCCAGCACAATAATCAACTCAGTGGCACTGTGGCCCACGTTAATGCTACTAAAACTAAGCTTGATAGAGTAGTGCCAGTGCCACGCAGTTAGGAATCAATGCAACACATAGCTTCAGTCTGAAACATACCAGTTTAGCTTCACTTCAAAAATATTTCAGGTGGATAGATTGGTTACCCATTTGGCAGGTTCTCAGGGAAAAATGGGAAAGCAGCAACCATTTATGACCTTTGCAGTTGTCCAAGTCGAGAGAGCTCACCGTTTAACCTTTGAATATCTGCCTGCGACATGCCTCTGACCTTCATCCTGGTTCTGTGTTCAGCCAATCAGTGCACTAAACCCACTAGGCTAGATTATTCTGTACCTGAGTCAGCTTAGTTCAACTTAATTTTGAGATGCCTCAAAGCACCAAAATGTAAACCTCTCTCTCTGAGACCATGGACCATTGGAATGCAGGAAGTTTCTTTCTAAAGACAGTGTGGAGAGCATTATTAGAAAGTAACTAACCCTTGACCACATCTATTTTCTTTGGGACCAGGGCTCCACCTCCTCTGAGGATCCACTGCAACGTAGGCAGGTGGTCCCATGGGGGAGCTGTCGTAGGATGGGTTCCAGCCTCAGGTGGGATTAGAAGGCAGCGGAGGAGGTGGCTCTTGAGAGCCTTTCCAACTCTAGGATTCTATAAGTCTGTGGTAACCTAATCAAGAAACTTTTTTCTTTTTCCTTTTTTTTTTCTAACCACTTGGTTTTGTCAATAGCTTAAGCATTCCAGAATATAGCCCTGGACTCTTTTCCCTGCTTGGTTGCTAGGAATGGATCTGCTGAAAATCTTGGGTTAAAGGAAGGTGCTGGAAGTACCAGAATGGATTGTGGGTCAGTTGCAGAGTCCACTGAGGTTAGATGGAGACCGTTCATGGTCAGCAAGCCCATTGAGCTGGTACCTCTGTGGACCCAACGTTTTTTCACCTCCCCATCATATCATATGCGAATGATGATAGTGACAAGGACCCAGACGGTTCCTCTTCACGGATATTTCTGTGCCAGGAGAGAGTAGGATGTGCAAGAATCATCAGACAAGCCCCACGAGGAATGACTTTAAACCACCACATAAATGCACTGATATAAAGATGCTCTGCTCCTTTGGTAAGATCACAAGTGTGGAAAATGAGGCTAAGAGAATTTAAGTCGTTGGAACAGGTTCTGAGTGATGATAACTTTGGAAATCTTTATCCTGGAGGAGATGGGAGTCTAAAACACCCAGCAGCCTCTCATACTCTGGGTTCTCTCCAGAGTCTCCGTCCATCAGAGATTATGGGTCTGTCTTTGGTATCCAGCTCTTTAGGCTGTCATGCTTGGGGAGGATTTTCCACCTATCTGACTAAAGAATCTCTTGTTTACAGGTTTCTCAGCATGACTCTTCTGTACACATTTTTTTGGACAATGCAACATTTTAAAAGACTCTCTTTAACAGAAAGAATGGCTTGCATTTGTGGGTGTTTGTATTCTGAGGGAAGCCTGGAGACACGTGTTCTGGGGCTAGCACTCACCTAGCCAGCGTGAGTCTTCTTGTGGAGCTGGCCATGGTGGGCATGATCCCCAGACTCTGGGACTGTTCTCTGCCCAAGCATAGGAAGCCTCCAGCAGGCAGGGATGTGTCCTAATTAGGTAAGGCTGGTGTCTTGGTGGGTTAAATCTACTTTTCCCTTAGGCATTGGAAACTACAAGAGGGATCTTTTCTATCTTCCCTCCAGATATATTGTGCTTTTTAAATCTGGAAAATTTACTTCCATTAAATCAATGTAAACATGACCCTGAATCAATTTCATGTCTCACTTTATTTAACTGAGATAAGCAATTAGATCAAGATGTTGAAAAATAAAAACCCCAGAAATCATAATATTTATGTCCTATTCTTATTAATAATTTCTCAATACAACTCCATTCTTGGGCTGCTAACCACAGAGAAACCAACACCTTGAGTTATTAGAATAAAAGGCAAAGCCTCTTTGTGGTCACAGGTCCAGTGTAAGTAGCCTGTGCCCAGGTTGAAGCGCACTCAACGTGCATGGCCAGGAGAAGCCTGGACTTTGGTCTTCCCAGGATCCTGCTATTTGTGAACAGAAATGCAGGTTGGGTCTGGATGCTGTGAGGCTGAGGTTCCCCATCAGAATGATGCCCTCTGATTTTCTCTGACCCCAGACAAAGATAAACAATGGCGGACACTAGTTTAAGTGGAAAGGAAAGATTTTAATCAGTGATATACTGTTGCAGTGAGAGAATGAGCCCAGCATGAACTGAAATCTACTTGCATTTGTTCAGAGGTGACTGGGAGTATTAAAGAGAGAATTGGGGAATGTGGGAGAGGGGAGCAGGGGCTCAGGAGAGTCAGGGATGTGAAAAGTACACAAAATACTAAGAGGGGCTTGGCCCGTGTGAAACCCATCTGGCACTTATTGAAGTGGGGCTCCTGCCCTCCGGTAGAAGCTGGGACTCGGGGCCTTGTTGTCAGTGTTGGTGGGACACAGTCAGCTCTTCTGGCAGCCTGGAGGTTTTTCAGGCACTTTAAGGAGGCCCCAGGCTCATCCATGGGATGTGGCCTTGAGTTGTTAAAGACTTTGTTAATGTTTGCTCAGGTCCTTATAGGCCCAGGTTGAGGTTTAGTCTCGAAGTCTTCGTCAAAGCTCACAGAAAAGGTTTTCTCTATTGAATCTTTTTATTATTCTTCTTTGCTCTTTCTCACTCGCTCTCTCTCTCCCTTTCTCCCTTTCCCTCTCCCTCTCCCTCTTTTGTTTTATTTTTAGGTGTTACTGCGCCATCCTGCCATCTGCCATTCTCTCTGCATCCTCCCAGAGTCCTTAAATCTATTCATTAAACACTTCCCTTAATAGATTACTGATCTACCTGCTGTTCTAATTCATTTGGCTGATGCTAGAAAGAGCTTGAGTTTACAGGAAGATTCTTCTTTCACTAGGATATAATTTTTTAAATGGAAGAGAAATCTAATTGTGAAAATAATCTATAGCATTGCTGTTCAACATAGGACACAGTGAATATTTGGATCACAGCACTTTCAGGTTTAAAGGCCTTGGGGACCAACTGTTTCATTTCACAGAGGAGGAAACTGAGGGCAAGAGATACACAAATTTCTTTTTGAGACACTCTTGGCTGCCCCTGTGTCATGGTGTATTGGAGGGAATTCCCAGTGGGTCCTTAAGACCTGTTGACATGACCATCTTTATGCTGATGTCTTGCCACTTCTGTGGGTTTCAACTTAGTGCTCTCCCTGGATTCTACAAACCTCCTGTCGATTCTGCTAGAATCTTAAATCACAGCTTTGTGAATGTTTTCTTTTTCTTCCAACCATGTTTCTAAAGTTTTGTTTTTTTGTTTTTTTTGTTTTTTTCCCCTATCCACCTAGGTCCTTCCCTCTCACACCTCCGTCCAATTCAGGATTAAGGTTTTGAAAATGTAAAGCCAAAGTTGACTCCTTTCAGTCTTGGAGATTCTGCTGTGACATATTATGGCTTGAATGGCGTCCCCCTCAAAATTCACATGCTGAAGTCCTCACCCCTAGTACCTTAGAATATCATTTTATTTGGAGATAAGATCTTTGCAGATGTAATAAGTCAAAATAAGGTCATTAGAGAAGGTTTTAATCCAATATGACTGGTGTCCTTATAAGAAGAAGAAATTTGGAGAAATACACACATAGAGGGAAGATGGCATGAAAACACAAGGGAACAGGTGATCATTCACAAGCCAAGGAGAGAGCCCAGAACAATCTCCCTCACAGTCTAAGAGGGAACCAACCCTGCTGACACCTTGATCTCGGACTTCCAGTCTCCAGAACTGGGAGATGATAAATTTCTGTTGTTTAAGCCACTTAGTCTGTGGTACTTTGTAATGGTAGCCCTACCAGACTAATACACTGATCCTCCTGGTGTGTTAAGTGTATTGTGCATGAGACAGCTGGATGGCTGGAAGACCCTAGTTAACATTTAGGGTAGTATTTCACCCATGTACAATGTGTTGAACCTGGAGTGGAGAATACTTGAAGCTGCCACCTTGGCCTCCATTGCCTTCCTCTTAGTCTGTAGGCTGTTTGAGGGGACTTCATGAATCTTCAGCATCTGTTAGAGCATAATTAGGGGAAAAAAACCAAGAATCGCCTTTTACAAATGAGGATACTGGTGTCTACAGATGTTGGTATTTGTCAATAAGACCTTTGTTTAAACGACGTGTAGTTGGTTTGTGCTCGAAAAGATTTTGTATGTCTGCTGCTCTTTCTTTTTAAATTACTATACTTATTGGTAGAAAATGGAATTGGCAAAGATAGCCAAAAGCATGCTGAGTATAGAAGAGAAAATGCAACTTTATAAAGATCAGCAATGGAGTAAAAGAATTGATTAAGTAGAATTTCAATTTTTAGGCCTATGTTTATTTTATAAAAATAGAGATACCAAATAGAAAACCATGTGAAAATCAGCAAATATTCTCTCATGCCCACTTATTGCTTGCTACCATAGTAAGTTTCATAGTGGATGGGAAGGAGAATAAGACACTAGTTTCTTTCCCTCTGGCATTTCCTCTAAAATCATTGAAACATATACACAATTTATTAAGGACAAAAGTTATGCTCGGTGTGACATAGTGTTGATGAACAAACATTGCACTCATTGTCTTATCTTAATCCTAAAACTAACCTTAAGAGGGAAATATTTATTCTCACAATACAGACGAGGAAACAGGCCCAGAAAGCAGCAGTGAATTGATGATGGTGTGAGTGAGGGAAGGGCCATGCTGGACCGGAGCTCAGGTCCTAGACCTCAGATCAAGAGGCAGCTCCTCTCTCCATAGGGTCAGGCAGGGCAGCTTCAAGGTGTGTGACCTACACAGTCACACAGAGCCCCAGGGTCAACGACCCTGTGTCGGATTTAATGTTCTGCTCTCATTATCTTGAAATTCCTAATTCTTTTTGAACAAGAGGCTTGTATTTTCACTTTACATTGGGCCCTACTACTTATTTAGTCTATCTTGGGTGCAGGCAGTCACTTTTCATGTTGAAGTTAGACAAATGGTATAAATCTTTCTGCCACAATGTTAGTCTCATGACATTTTTAAATGGCTCAAATCTATACGTGATTATTGGAATATAATTGGATCACTGGGAGGTTGCACAGTAAAAATTCACATATGCCTTCCTTCTGTAGCTACCAAATTCTTAGGCTTCTTTAAGAAAAGCAGTAATGAGGCATTTATACTTTCACCATGATGTATACACTTGAAGATTCTTAGGAATAATAAAACCTAGCACTTTAATATTCCTTTGAGGCACATCAGTGCTTTATCAACATTTAAAGTTGAGAAAAATAAATAAATCTTTTGTCAAAAGTCTGTATCAAAGAGAGCACCTTTTTATTAAAAAGCCAAATAAAGCATACTTAATGTCTCTCTACTTAGTTGCAAAGAGAAACATTGATTTTCTTAGAAAGGCCAGGAGGTTTAGAGGAAAAGAGAAGAATCTTTGAGTCAGAAAAACCTGGATTCAAATCTGATCTCTGGGATTTACTAGACTCTCACTAAGACTCCCTAACTTCATTTTCCAACCTATAAAAGGAAAATAATCAAACTTTTTGCAGAATCCCTTTGCACATTAGATGGTATATGGCTACAAAGTACGTATGAAATTAACTGATACATATTATCTATTTCAAAATTATTGTATTTGTTTTCTCTCATGGAACCATTTCTTCAAACATTTGATAATGATATAACTATGAATAAGAATGTTTAATACAAAGGATTAATCATAGAACTTTTAAGAAAGAAGTGAAAGCCATGGTGATATCTGATATATATACCCTTAAATGGTGCACTTTAGAAAGAATAACAAATTTAGGTAAAAACTTGTGACCAGAATTCAACAAGCAAAAATAATTTGAGACTTACCTCAGCTCAAGAGCTCTCTGCCTGTCAAAGTAAAGAATAGAGGGTTACCAAAACCACTGAAAACATATTCAGATTTGTTAAATAGTATGTTGGTCAAAATAGTGACCAGTTTGAGACTGTGGATCGTATTTCCCAGTTTGCTTGGATGAAATACTTCACCTGGCCCTGGGAATTTGATCATTGGGCTGGTGTGTCCTAAATTCACTATCATTATAATTTAATAGATAATTTTATAAAGCTAGAAAAAGACCAGTACCTCTTTTCATTTTACTTCAAATGACCAGGTCTGATGCCATGTTATTTCTCAGACTACCTGCCCTGCTTGGTCACTTACTTGGAAAAACAATTAATATATAAGAAATGGATGGAATATGATGGGATAGACCAGGGAAAATTCCTGGTAAGAACTGAGGCCCTCTGAGGTCATCCTGTGATGGATCTTTCTTCCCACAGGAAGCAGAACCTGGGTCTATTACTCTTGATCCAGGTGCAGCAACAATGTTTGTCTCTTCCCAGAACGTAGGCTGTGTCTTCAACAGAGAAGGAGAACAGGTAACGGTTGTGAATTCCCTGTGTAAAGTTATTTTTTAATTTTTCTTTCTTAAATGTCAGCTTTTAAGAGAATGGAATGAGGAGGCAAAAGAGAAAGAACATCTTATTTCTTCCCATGTTCAGGTAAGATCACTGCACTCTCCTCTTAGGTCCCTAAGGAATCCCTAGGGAGCAGCTGCATTTTCCTGACATGGTTTGACTTCTGCTGGTCAGCTCTTGGCATCTCTATCCTGCGTCCTTGGTGGGGTTGCTCTGCCCCATCCCCTCCCATGGCTGCCAACTCTTCCTTCACAATTGGGACCAGCATCCCCATGTGATCTGAGGAGGTGTGCTGGCTGATACACTGTTGGCCTTATTCACTGGAACCTGACACAGTCCATCTAGCTGCTTCTAGATTTCTCTACATTTAGAGCTCACAGGCTGAACCCAGCTTCCATTTTCCTTGTCAGGCTGTCTTGTATCAACACGTTTGTCTAGGATGGCCTGCACAGGGGCCGGGATGCCAGGAAAGACAACTAAGCCCAGGTCAAGGACAAGGAGTTCTCCAAAGAACAGTGGTTGGGCTCTAGCCCAGCAAAGCCACTTCTCCCAGAACAAAGAGACAGTTTGTCTCAGTGATAACACAGGATTTCAACTAAGGAGACTGAAACTACACGAAATATTTTTTAAAGTCTTGTTCGCAGCCTTTAGACAATCCCCAGACCCAGTCAACACAGAGCATCCACATACAGAGATCACATTTATTCTCATGACAATCTTACACTATTATGGGTAAGGAAACTGAAGCTCAGAGAATTTAAATAATTTCCCCCAGATTACACAACTTGTGTGTACCAGCGCTATGATTTAAACTGATTCCAAAAGCCTCTTCCCTTTTTTTTTTTCCCCTTTTGCTGTAAAATATAGTAGCTCTGCTACTCTCAACTGCATAGTCTTGGGCGTATTTAACCTCTTTATGACTTAATTTAAGAGATGATCTCCAAGGAAATTTTCAGCTCAAGTCTAATAACATCCTTTAGGAGCCATCATGAGCTCAACCAAACGAAAATGGAAATCTCAGGTCTCAAATGCAGCAAAGGATTTTTGTTTTTCAAATACAAAGTGTGTGTTTGCAAAGGAAAGAAGCACCTGCGTAATATTTAGGTGGAAGGAGAGGGGGACAGTGGTCCCCACTCCTAGCTCTCTCACTTCTGGAGACTTAAAATGGATTGGGTTTTTCTTTTCTTTGGCTTGTTTGTTTGTTTGTTTTAACTTGACTCTCCTTTTCACTTGACTTCTTGAAAAGTCCCAGATGGAATAACAAAGCTCTCGAAACTCTGCCTAGCCACCAGGCTTGCTAAAACAACCAGGACAAAAAAAGCTGTTAAAATCCCTGTTCAGAATGGATGGCCATCTGCTTTATCCTGCTTTCTCACCTTCCAAATGGCTGTAGATAAGGCAGGATAGGGTTCCTTTCCTATCACTCAGGCTGAGGCTTAAAGGGAATCTGAGACTTCAGAAACTCAGCAGAGCTTCAGAATATAAAATGAAGACTTAACTCTTCAATGGCCAGTAACTGTGTTTTTATTTTCCTGCCTTGTTTCCAAGTGCGCTTTGCCATCGACCTTAAGTATCACAGAGAACTGTGCACACCAGATGTTTCTTTGGAGGGATGTTTGTTGTATTTTTTTTTTCTTTTGTCCTTAAAGAGGAAAAGAAAACACAATGAATCAGCTTGAAAATCAGAGAAAGAGAGAGAGCAATAGAGAGAGAGAGAGAGAGAGAGAGAGAGAGAGAGAGAGAATAACAGTTACCTGATTTAACTCATGTTTGGGAAGGTATATTTGGTGGAGGCGTGAGTGCTGGAATGTTTCAGCTTTCAGGACTGTAAAGATTCCTATTTATTGTCAGTCTGTTTATGCTATGTCATGTGTGGTAGCATAGGATATCAAAGGAAGAAGGTCTATGGGGCTGCCACCATTTTCAATGAAAAATGTCTCTTCTCCTCATGCACGGCGTTCTAATGTGGCACAGATGGAAACGTGTGCTTTTCTGTTTTACTGTTTCTGTACATTACACAGGCAATAAACACTGGCCAAATCAAGCTGTAATTTCTAAGGTTCCATATGACCTTTTTTTACCAGTATCAGCTGCAACACTTTACGGGTCCCCTAGATCCCCTAGGGAAAGCTGTCCAGGTTCCCAGGTTTTATAGACCATTTCAAGGAGACCTCACAAATACAATGGATGGAAAGCATGGCCCATAGTTTTAATATCCATGCAGTTAACGCTGTGTTTGCTTGTTATAGTTTGCACACTTCAATTATGAACTGAGCAGACTCCCTCTTTAAACTCATATTTATTCACTTATTCTTTCTAAAAATTCATTTTCAGTTCTCCTGAGACCTTTTTTTTTTTTTTTTTTTTATTGTCTAGGGTGGATCCATGTAGTGTGAGAGGTGGGAGGGAAGAATTGTTTTTCAATGGAGTGTTTGTTCTGCCCCAGAATTCAGAGAAGGTCCTATGGGCTCTGAACGCAAGAGAACTGGGTTCCTGTGTAAACAGTAGGGAGATTGCTTCCAGTCTTCGAGTGCAATCACTTGGAAGAAAAGAGACAGACAGAGGGACTGAATAGATGCAAATGTGACCCAGCTCCACATCCGAGAGATGAACATTGGTTGCATGCCTATCATGAGAAAGGTATCAGGGATTTTTGAAGGATCATCTAATTCAGTCACAGCAGACCACAAATTAGGTGTTATCAGTTTCATGTCATGGATAAAGAAACTGGATTTTGGACCTGCTGAGGACCTTCGAGTCATACAGCTAGGACTGGTGCAGAGCTGGATGTTGACACGAGAGGTGTCCAAAGAGGTGTCCAAATACCAAAGTCCATGATTTTTTTCTTTTTTGTTTTTTATCTAATGCTGCCCAATCTATTCTGGTTTTCTGACAATTGGACAAGGCTCAGTATGACCATCAAAAGTCCATCTTCATGCATTTAGGTGTGTCTTTGTTGGCTACACTATTTTGTTGGTCCAGTGACCTGCGTTCTTTAATACAGGCTTCCTACCAGATTGAGGGGAATTTATTCCCTGCTACCTGGAAACCTGGGGTGTGAAAGTCAGCACTGTGGCAAGGTGACCCCGAGCGGAGGGGAAGGGAAGGGACTTGAGTACCAGGGGAGACTTTCCCTCTGTCTTCTAAGAGAGAAGTGGCTGGAGGGGCAGGATGCAGGTCGTTAGTGGTCCACAGCCCACAGACCAGCTCAGGTTCTGCAAGTGCGGACTTCCTGGCTGACTTTCAACAACATTTCAAAATGATCCTGTACTTCCAACAAGACCTTCCCACGCGGTCCCCATGTAGGTTCATCTTCACTGGGATTTCAGAATGGTGGGGCCTGGACTTTGACTTCCTTGAAGAAAAGGTCCTCCACTTAGTTTTCTGGTGCTTGCAGCTCATATATGAAAAGAGCTTGATTACTCCTTATGAAATTAATGGTTTCAAATAGGTGTGTGACTGACACAAATCTTCATTTAGTAAATTTTTTCTTTTCTAAATATCATGACAAAGAAAATAATTTTTCTTTGAAGTATGGTTGATTTACAATGTTGTGTTAATTTCAGGTGTACAGCAAAGTGACTATATATATAGTTATATATATGTATATGCACACATATATATTTTTTCAGATGATTTTCCATTATAATTTATTACAAGATATTGAATATAGTTCCCTGTGCTATATAGTAGGTCCTTGTTGTTTATCTATTTTATATATAATAGTGTGTAACTGTCAATCCCAAACTCCTAATTTAAATAATTTAAAATGAAAAGAATTTCTAAAAATATGTTTCTAAAACCCAAAATGTTGCAATGGCTTCTCTTTTCCCGGATGATCAAATTCAACCCATCATACATGCAGCCTGTCCCAGAGCTTAGCTCTTCATCAGAGCTCAAATCTTGTTATTTGACAAAGACTCTCTCCTTGACCAAACTTCAGTCTGGCTGTTGTCAACCTTCTCAGCTAAGCTTGGACCTGGGCCCTCATCATGTCTTTGGTCTTCATAGCCCAGCCTGAGCAAAGAATCCTGCTGTCTCATTCTCTTCTCCTTGATGTCTGATAAGGTTCTTCATCCCCTACCTTCAGCATCTAAGTCCTTGGCCAGTGTAGCCAGACTCCCTCTCCCATAATTTTCCATCCGCTGACCCCTCCCTCCACTTCTTGGCTGTGGATCCTCATCTGTCTTTGCTATATTAGGAACTGAGCTTGATTACAATAATCTTGAATAAATTCTTTTTTACCATCTCAGTAAATGTCAGGATCATTTTTCTTTAACACGTTCCTCATCAAATGCCCTGTTTCTAACAATACCGAAATATTTTTATTTTGTGAATAAGCCACACTGTGTCTTTCCCCACTTCTATATCTTTTTACACACGGTTGCTTCTGAAATGCTCTTTCCTTCTTTCTCAACTAGGAGAACTCTTGCTCACTATTTAAGATTCAGCTCAAATGTCACTTCCTTCCACTCTCAGAGCACTTTTTGAATTTACCTTTCTTAGGCTCCTTATTACATTGCATTTGAGTTAGCCACTGGCTTGTCTGTCTCTCTTGTTTCACTGTGAGTTCCTTGAATGGGGTTCCCATTCCTTATTAACATTGGTTAAACATTTTCCCCTCCCTTCCCTGGGTATAGGACCTGCTTCTAATCGGGACTTAAGGGATGCTGATGGCATGAATGATTGCAGTGTGAATGAATGAAATGTTCATTTCAAAAAGTGATCACTCTTCCCTTTTCTTTAGTTCCATGAGATTTCCACTGGGCAACTCTTAGTGCCTGAATTAAAAGCAAAGTTGTTTTTTTTTTTTTCTTCCCTTAAAAAGAATAATCCACATTTAAGACTTGTCACCAATGTACACTGGCCTTTCCAAATGTTTTCATTTTTTTTCTTTTTTGTTTTTAGAACGTGTACCTCTGGGTTCTACTTTGGTAAGGAATCCTGATTTTCTGTGAGTGCTAAACTTGTTACCTATTTTCTCTGCACCCGAAATGGCAGGTCCACACGACATCCTTTCTCACCTTTGTAGCTGTTTTGTTTTTTTCTTTTCCATTTCATGACAGAGTAGGTCCCCTAGAGTCAGTGAGAAGATACTTTTTGGGCCCTATTTGGACTTTCCCGAAGATGTATTTCTTGGTTACTTTGTGATGAAGGTTGATGACATCATATTCAAATGACTATTATTTGCATAAATCCCTTACAATGCATGATCCACTCATGTTCTCTTCAAGTGTTATCTTGAAGGTAAATGCTAAGATACCCATTCATTTCAGATTCTATAGGAAAAAACAAAAATACAAAAAAAACCTCTCTTTGCAACCATTTCAACCTGCATTCTTTGTATCAGATACTCAGTTAACTTACTTAACATCCTCAACAGCTCCATCATGTGTTATTGCTATTTTTTAAATTCCTGTCTTCCAGTCGAGTTAACGAGGTGGGCGACTTGTCCTGTATCCTGTGGCCAGAAAGGGCATCCAGGGACTCCCGGCCGGATGGCGTGGCTGCAGCTCAGGCCTGTCCTCAGCCTTCCACGTCCTCCACCGAAGCTGATGGACCTCTTTTGTATATCATATATATATGATTTTATATAACTTCAGTTCTCCTCTAAACTGTTCAGCTAATAATCTATTTTTAAATAGTTTTGTATCCATTCACAAACTATAAAAACACTTTTGGTATCATTTAGAGCTAATTTAATGAATTCATGCCATTAGTTTGGGTTTACTTTATACACGCATTTGAGCAGCTCAAATGGAGGCTTCCATGACCTGGTTGGGAACATGAGGGGTGCCCAAGGGGGGACGCCAGTAAGGCAGAATGGGTATCTCAGTTAGAAACATGTACAGAGTTCCAGTTTCAGAGGTAAGCAGGAAACATGGTGATGGGCTTTGGAGTCAGGGCGCCACCCGTTCACGGGTCATGCAGACTCCGTCACGCTCTAGGAGCTCTCAGAACCCCAGCCTCCTGCTCCCAGATCGATAGCAACTATCCTGCGGGGTCATTCTGCAGGAATCATGGAAAGGTCCTCACGTAGTACCGATACTCCATAAAGCTTTTTCCTTTAGCCATTAATTAGCTTTATGACCTTCAGGGAAGTTGCTTAACTTCCCCGTGACTGGCTTTCTTCTTGTCAAATGGCAATATTAATACCCGTTTTATCCACACCTAGGGGTTTTTATAAGCGTCAAATGAGATAATAGGTTTGAAAGCATTTGGAAAATATCCAAAGGTAAGCTTCTGTGATTCATGACTCTGATGGTCATTTTACCGACACCAGAGAGGGAACACTGGGGAAAACAGACTTGCTGATGCTTTCCTCTGGACACAGCAGTAATGACAGTGGTGGTTCTGCATTAAAACCTCTTTTGTCTTTTGTCCTTATATTTTTCAATATCGGTGTGATAGAGAAAACTTGCAGAATTATTTTTGTAACCTCAAATGAGTTTTTTTTTTTTTTTTGTCTATTATATAATGTGGTCCTTTTTCTCTTGTTTTGCTATACAGTTTTGATGATAAAGTTACACAAATTGTACTTTTTTAAACCTGTTTTATTATTTAGTATTGAACTCGACATATGTTTATTTATGTATCTCTCACCCTCTGAGAATGTCGGCAGATACGTTATCTTGACACTGAACATGAAGAGAATCTAATTTATTTTTCAGCATGGTTTAGGCTTCAATGAAGTTATCTTTTCTTGATTTATGTGCAAATGTATACATCCCTCTAAGATTTTCCCAACATATTATAGCATTCTTACAGAATCACAAACTAATAGGGCATTTTAAAATTTGGACACGGAGAGCTCTGTTCAAATGAACTGTAGGAATTCATGGATTAAAAAATAACATTTCCCTGAAGAATTTACCCCTACTGGGTGTTGGTTTGTGATTGTGGCAGAAGAACAGAAAGTTGAAAGCAGTGTGTGGGAAGAAAAAGAATCAGAAATGCCAAATTATGCACTCTGCCCTGAATGTAATCATATGGAAGTGAGATGCCATAGACAGGCTGCATCTCCACGCTCAGCAGTGTCATTTTTCATAAAACACACATAAATAAGTAAATAAAATTTCTGCAAGTCAAACCTCAAGAATTTAGAAAGATTTTTTTTTTTAATTTGAAAATGATCCTGCCATCTCTTAAAATTTCTAAGCAACTCCAACATGTTATGTATATACTCTTTAATTCATGGTCTCTGAGTTGATCAAGCCCTACATGGCCACTTCCTCTAGGACTGGAGAACATGTGTTGCCAGGTTGAGAGCCCATCCAAGTTCAGTGGTGTGGCCTTTTCAAACTGAACTTAAACCATTTGGTATGCAAGTTCTTTTGGTCCTGGCCAAACATGACTTCCTGTTTCTGAGGAGAAGGGCTTAAAAAGTCTCATAAAAAGACTCAAAGAGCTTCTTGGATATCAAAGGGTCCTTACAAAACACTGTTTGATGAGTTAAGTGTATGGAATAAGAAACACACGGAATTCATTTCCTCTAAAATGCACGTGGGATTAAGAGTCATGGAGAAAAGGGCTTAGGAAAATACATTTGAATTTTTATCAAACTTAAAATGTGTAAAACATAACTTGAGTTGCATTAAATGTATAAATCAGGGTTGAAATTATCTATTAAAATGTGCAACTGTTTATACATAAATACACTCATACAGAAGATGAACCTATAAAATAATGTGATAGATGTTTAAGATTCATAATAGAAACTTTATCCCCAAATGATTTTTTGTTTCAAAATAGACAACTTGCAAGGCCCTTACACAGTGTAAGCACCCTGTGCCACTCTGCCTGTTATCCCAGCACCACCACCTGCAAAATAACATGACTTCTTTGTTTCAAAGTTGTCTTCTGGGTTTGGAAAACATTGTTTTGAATAGCTTCAGTCTTCATTTTACAACTACATTTGGAGAAAAAACAAAAAACAAAAAACATTTCATTTAGAGTCAAGTCTCCTGTATAAATTAAGTGATAAATCTGGGAATTCTAATTTAGGCTTAAGAAAATCAGATGTGATTTCATTGTGGGTCTCTTAAACTGGTTCTGTGACAGTCACAACACAGGAGATCCAAAAGTATTTAGAACCATGGAATCATTCTTTGAAGAGACATTCAGACTCATCGGATGATTACTTCAAAGGATGATACCCATTCACATGGGTATATTTTGTGATATCTGCTCAAAATGCATCCATTACTTTACAATGACTGTCTGTTTTGGTGTGTGAGTATGTGTGTTAGCATACAAAAATAAGAGGGAAAACATTGAAACATTGACAGGGTGGGGATCCCCAAATGGTAAGATTATGGGTATTTTTTCTTTTTTCTTTTTTGTACTTATCAATGATCAATTTTTTAAATTGTTTTATATAAGCACCAAGTATCATGCTGATATTTAACAGCTGACTCTCAAAAAAAAAAAAAAAAAAAGAAAGAAAGAAAAAAACAAAACAAAACAAACTCTGATCTCTGATCTGTAGTGTTTGCCAATTTCCATGGTGTAAATTCTCCCATTGTGGCTTATTTTAAGTGTCCAATGTGACATCAGTGAATGCATCTTTGGGATGATATGTCCCTATTTGCATCACATGAGCTTGTGCAGGTCATCTTCAGCACACCACTGGAGCACCTGCTCCTTTCATAAACAACAGGGTATTTTGCATTCAAAGAAAATGGGAATATAGGACTTATACATATGGACACCAAGGGGGGAAAACCGTGGTGGGGTGGGGATGGTGGTGTGCTGAATTGGGCGATTGGGATTGACATGTATACATTGATGTGTATAAAATTGATGACTGATAAGAACCTGCAGTACAAACAAACAAACAAAAAAAGAAAACAACTAATACTAAACTTTCTTTTGGTTATTTGTATGGAAATATGTTAATATAAATGTTTCAGACATTACTTGAAATTTCTAAAAATCTTATATGTTCTGGTATAATGTTATAAGTCATAATTCTAGTTATTACTTTAAAATGTATATCTCAGAAATAAAAAAAACAAAAAAAAAACAAAAAGAAAAAGCCAGGAGCATCTACAGATTTGGAAGCAGGTATTAAAAGAAAAAAAAAAAAGACATACATAAAGTCTGACTTTAGATTTTTAAACTTTTTTTTTAATGGAGAAAGGATTTAACTGTTTAAAATGGTTATCTCTGTATCATAATATTAGAATAAGTGAAGATGTATAATGCTTTTCATCTTAGAATTAGCCTTATAATTAGGATGTCCATATACTTTATTGTCTAAACTCTGACAACTTTGAGTGAAAAGGGAGATTATTATTAGTTTTGCAAGGAGAAAAGTGTAACTGGAACTCCCCCTAGAAAACCAGAAAGTATGTTCAGCCAACTTATCCTTGGTATTTTGAGAAACCCTAACCATGACGTAGAACCTGACCCTTGCGTGGGTATTGAGGGAGGTGCCATGAATTGAGTCTTTATCTTGTTTTTTCCTGGTCTGTTCACTGGACATTAGGTACCTCATACATGATGAGCACTGTAATATGTAATGGGGATAAAGAGCCTGAATCAGTATAATGCTGCATAGTTTAGAAAGTACAATAATAGATATTTTGTAAGACGCAGAAGATTGTCGGGAATCCTGAGACATCAGAATGGACGCAAAGGCATGGTTTCATATTCTCATGGTGTGTTTATTTTAAAAAAATTTTTTTTTCAAAGAACTTCCTTCTTCTTTTTTTAAGATTTACTTATTATTTATTTATTTAATTTATATTTGGCTGCGTCGGGTTTAGTTGTGGCACGCAGGATCTTTCGTTGCGGCTCACGGGCTTCTCTCTAGCTGTGATGTGTGAGTTTTCTCTTCTCTAGTTGTGGCTCGCAGGCTCCAGAGTGCCTGGGCTCTGTAGTTTGCAGCACGCGGGCTCTAGTTGAGGCGTGCAAGCTCAGTAGTTGTGGCGCGCGGGCTTATTTGCCCCGTGGTGTGTGGGAACTTAGTTCCCTGACCAGGGATCGAACCCACATTCATTGCATTGTAAGGTGGATTCTTTACCACTGGACCAGCAGGGAAGTCCCTCTCATTGTGTATTTAGACAAAGAAGGGCTAGTGTCCCCCACTATTTCCACTTTTCCTGAGACAGGTGATTAATTTTCCATTATTTAATAAGAATAAAGAAAACACCCCGGATTCCAAGCCTGAAACTTCACTTCCATTTATGTGTTGAGTCTGGAAATACAGCACCATTTCCATTAAGTCTATAGAAAATCTACATAAGTCCTATGCATCAATCCAGGATGGAATCGATTCATTATGTAAGTATTGCCTCAATTCTCACAACACACCTGAAGCTTTTATCGATTCATGTTGATCAAAATAATCTCTTTCTCTAATGGATTTTATAGCATTTTTTGTTGGTACTATCCTATAGCTGTTATCTCGGTTGTAGGTATACTATCCTATATAGACACACCCAGGAGATACTATGGGTTTGGTTCCAGACCACCACAATAAAACAATTATCACAAAAAAGTGAGTCACGCAGATATTTTGGTTTCCAAGTGCATATAAGAGTTATGTTTACACTACACTGTAGTCTATTGAGTGTGCAACAGCATTACATCTAAACAGTGTATAAACCTTAATTTAAAATACTTTATTGCTAAAAAATGCTAACTATCATCTGAATCTTAAGTGGGTCATAATTGTTTTGCAATAGTAGCATCAACGATCACTGATCACAGATCACATAACAAATATAATAATAATAATAAAGTTTGAAGTATTATGAGAATTACCAAAATGTGACACAAAGACACGAAGTGAACAAATGCTGTTATAAAAATGATGCTGATAGACTTGCTCAACACAGGACACAAGGTTGCCTCAGACCTTCAATTTGTAGAGAACACAATAAAGCAGAACACAATAAAACGACGTATGTCTGTAGTAGTATTTGTAGATGGTACTTAGCATATATTCTCTTTCATTTGGTTAATTCACTCATATGTTTTAATTTCTCAACTAAACTGAAAATTGAAAGTCCTGTACAAACAAGATTCGTAGTCTAATATCTGCCTTTCTTTACAAACTGTCTGGGATCATGTTTTGCTCGTAGTAATAGCTAAATAAATCTTCATTTATTAATGGATTGAAAGTCACTTTGGAATCTCTGTATTAAGCACAGTATAGGCTAGTGAATACCTGTTAACACTCAGAATGTCTTAATATGAGCAAGAAGTTTAATACATTCAAATCGAACTTTATAGGACCGAGTGACGACTCTGATAAATCCGAAGGACATGAGAAATGTAACCTAGCTCCACATGAACAAAGACTTGGTGTCTGCCTCCTAATACAAGCTCATTAATAAGCTTGAAAATATAATCACAGCCATGGGGCTGTGCTCTGATGTGGGTGATTTGCATTGTACCTTTTCACATAATATTTCATATGAATATTGTGCCACAACATAAGTTCAGGATAAGAAGTCCAGAGTTCCAGGACCAGTTCCTGTCTGTCACAAGCTGGCCAGGTGACCCTAGGACAAGAAAGCTGAGGTTTCACCTCCTCTTCAGGCCAGAAGGATCTGCTCCTGATCCGTGGTTCCAGGCTGACCTTTGGTTACGCTGTCTGGCTCAGTTTCCCTGGTAACCTGGCAACAGTAAGATTGTTATTTTTGTTACTAAGCAACCCTCCTTAGGATAACACGGCTGCTGACTGGACCTTGTGTCTGGACTGGAAGGGACAACCAATAAGCTGTAAATACCTGATGGACACTAGGCTTTGGGCTTTCCCGGCTATGGTGGTTCCTATAACTGGTCTGTATTTATGCCTGTGAAATTGTGAATTGAAAAAGGTACTGACTACTTTTAGGGTCTCTGGTTTTACTCCAGGAGCTTTTAGTCAAGGCCAGCTCCTGCATCTGCCCTTTGTGGGTCTCCTCTTCTTGCACCTGTGCTGATTATGGTACCTCTTTTGCTGCCAAGCCCCTGCTGTGGGCGAGGAATGCCCCTGCTGCCCATGGCCAGCTTCCACTCCCTCTTCTATTCTTCTGAGCAAACTGGAGCCACATGTGGCCCTGGGTCATCTTGTGGGTGGGAGTGTTTACCTCCGGGGGCAAAGGCTTAGTGCACAGTGGAATATGGAGTTACTACAATTTTTTTTTTTTTTGCAATGACTTTTTGAAGGCATTTTTGAATCAAGATTTTTTTTTGTGAATTGAAATATGTCACATATTTGTTCATTTACGTTTTCAAATGCCTATATAAGCTCAAAATAAAGTTCATGAAAATGCTAAGGAATTTAGTACATTGTGCTATAATTGTCTGCTTACTTAGCATCATGTTATTATTACAAGGTGATTATATAAAAAGTTTTGATTCTGAAATAAATTTTCTTGCTCTCAGTATTTCTTCTAGATGTAGCATTACTTGACTTTTATGATTATGTATTCTATAATGTTATGACTATTATTAATATTAAGTGTGTTGTCACTAACATTTTTACCAACTGAAAAATCAACAGATTCTTAGGATTCCATGCAAAAACATTTTCCTCAAATGTTGGCTTATGAAAACTAGGATAACTAAAGGTGGTTTTAATTGCCTTGAGAAGAAGTAATGTCTCCTAAATTAAAGCAAAGTTTAAAAACTTGTATGTATTTATTACATATTAAGTGTCTATATGATACTGATGTGTTTAGATAACACACACATTTATAATACGAATGTGAGTATTTTCAAACTCTAGGATATGACAGATTTTTAAAAACTAAAAGCATCTACTCCTTTCTCATTTCTCAAGACCACTTTGGTAGAGCAGAAGAGGTGCCCTCTGATTGATCTCCGGCCCATGGGGGCAGATCAAGAGGTTCGGAAGGTAACTGGATCTCAAAATGTATAGAATTCTGTTGAATGAAAATCCTGTAATTGCAGCCAGAAACATGCTGGAAGGAAGTGCAGACTGGAATGGGTCACAGATCCATAGATGTCTCTTACCAGAACAGATGTTATAACAATATTGCCATAAATAGCACAAACAATTCGAATTTCACCGTATATGGTAGTGCTCAATTAAACAGAAATTTGGATAATGGTAAAAGAACTTGCAAGGAATGGGAAGCCCAATGTTCTTGAATAACTGAGAGTTCACTGAGAAGTTCAAGGCTGGCTCCAGGCATCTAACTAACAAAAACTTGGGATCTGCAGAAATTTTTGCCCTCAGAAATGCCAACATATTTTCCTTTCCATAGATGGTACATTATTTTTAAAATATTGCACCATCTAGCCAAGATACAGGAAGAGGTACTTCCCTGTTTCCGATTCCAGCCTCCATCAAAATTATTTAAAATATATGTTACATTTAAAAATCTTACAAAGTGTCAAGACATAGAAAATGAGGGACCAGGGAAGAAAGGAGGTATCAGAAGAAAAGAAGGTTGGGGTTTTGATGGCTTGAGGTCCCCCACACAAAGGCTTTCTTCTGTCAAGGCCCATCCTTTTTTCAGTTTTCCTTTCCACAGAATTTCCCAAGGAGGCAGCTACAAAGAGGCTTGGGATTTTTGAGCATCTTGAATAGATCAGAGGAAGTTCAGATGAATTGAGGAGAAAAAGTGTCCCGAATCATCTGAAGGTCAGAGCCTCCAGGAAAGCAGTGTCAGACGTTCATGAAACAGCAGCTGTTACTAAAAATAAAGGAGAGGGTAAGAAAGGGAAGGGACACAGAACAAGGAAGTGGAGTAGCAAGAAAAGAAGTGTGGAAAGCAGGGATAAGAAGGTGGAGAGGAAAGTGGTGTCAGAAAAGCTGATAGAACCAATGCAGGAGACAGAGAAGAACTGAGGATGAGAGATAGGAAAGGAGGAAGGAACCAAGGAATGGGAAGGGATGAGAAAGAAGGGAGGGAAGAGATCCAGAGATGCTGCCTATTTTGAACTATTAAAAACAAGGTAGATACCAAATCCCGATTGATGCATCGTATTTCTCTGGATGCAAATGTGTCAGATTATATGAAAGACTCAGCAATAGCTATCGTTTTATTGACAAAATCAGGAATCAGAGACTATAATGACATTTTGTTGAAAAAGAAAATCTAGTCACAGATTTATTAGTGTTTTTAGAAACTGGAATTCTGCTTAATTTGCTCAGTACCGTCCACTTTCCTTAGCAGGAATACAGCCTCAGTAAAGCCAACACAGGAGAACAACTCTGCTCATAATCCTCTTATACCTAACTTGTTGTTCTTTGTCACAGTGAAATTGAACATATGACCGTGAGCTGTACATTTGCTAAGTTTTCTTCTCTGTGTCACATATCAGCCTGTTTTCAATCATTAGTTCTGATAGATATAAGATCATTGACATCTTTTAGAATGAAGTACCCAAGGCATTTTATCCCAAATTCAATGATCTCAGCCTTTGATTGTCTGGATTTTTTCCTCTTGAAGATAAGATAGAAAAATACATAAAAGGAAAACAGGACCAAAATCCATAAGATGAGCCCCGGGTACGGGACTCATTCCCTTAAGGCCACATTCCCATCACTTTCTTGCTCCTCTGACTTGGATTCCGGGCACAGCTGGAACGGGACACCAGAACCATGGAGCTGTCTTCTGGACAAGCACACATCACGGGACAGGAGGTGAGGGAAGCTTGTGTGTTTCAATGCTGTGGAAGGATTTCACTGAAATCAGCTTCACAAAATGAACAGCTTCACAAAATAGCTCTTTAAAATTGTCTGTTTTGTGGAGTATTATCACGATTCAGTGCATGAAAAGGCCTCACCATCCTAAGCACACACATTAGTGGGGAGATAATTAGGAGTTCAGACCCCTCTTCAGTTGATCACTGCAACCCTCATCCAAGCCATTTTCTAAAGCAATTGAAAATTGCCAGTGAAGAATGCTCAACAATGTTTGCCATGAGACGTTTCAGTATGCAGATCAGCACTGGAGACTTGAAAATACACATCATGTCAAAGCCTCACTGTGTCAAGGATCCATTTCTTTAAAAGAGTACTTGCATATGAATTTAGAATTCAATAGACTATGTCAGCTTCAAGGATGTAGTCAAGGGGTAATGGTTAAATAGTGTAAAATTTTCAAAACTAACTGTTTATGTGACAAAAATAGCGCTATAGTCAATTATTTAAATACAAATTTCTTAAAAATTAAGGAAGTGCACAGGTTAATAGTATTTTCTGTATCTGGGAAAGAAATTAGGATATCAGCAATGTGAAAAGGCTCTAACTGAGGAATAATCACTCCCCAAATCTCAGTTCTCAGAGAAGAGAGCGCAGGTTTTTCGTGATGGTTGACCAGATGGCCGGTCAGGGGACCAGCACTCTGCTGAGATGTATGAGGCTCTCCATCCCCTTGGTCCTACCATCAATCCATGTCTGCTCCCTGCCAAATGGAACAGGGGCTGCCACGCCAACCGTGCATGACTCCCTTCTCTTCTTTGCCCTCCTTCCATCTGGCCTGGGAAGTGTCCTGACACATGGGTTAACTTCTAGTCCTCCCTACAAATTATGCCACCAGCTGGCAGAGTTGTTCAGCTGGCAGGAAGTGGGCAACGCCATGGACCTTGGCCAGCCATTGTCACTCAACTCAACGTCTTTTCTTCCCTTTCCTCTTTTCCTCTCCTGGCTGCTTATTCCTGTCCTGCTCATTCCTAACAGAATGAAGCTGAAAAAAATAAATAAACTAAAACAAGGCTCACAGTAACAGTAAAGTCTCCAGAACTTTCCATCTTTTACAGACATCTCTGATGCTTTCTGAAGTTTGATCAAATTCTATGGGGCTTGATCTCCCCACCAAATGCATTCTATGAAGGTGAAGATTATGCTGGTGAATTTCTATGGTGACTTATTCACTGTACTCACAACACACTATGCCTGTGGTCACACTCTTTTCCCCAAACTTGCTCTATAAAAGCTACCACCATGATCACCATTTTTTTCTTATTTAACTAAACAACTGCATCTCCTTGCAACCCTGCAGGCTGTGGAGATGGCTCCCTCTTGGGAGTTTACAAAGTTGACTCTGATAAGGCTTGCTTGCCAGTGTTGTGGTAATTGTTTTGCCATCTTTATCTTGTTTTTATGATTGAATTCTCAACCCCTAGAGAAAGTCCTCTGGGCACAATGTGAAGAGGCATGGTTTCTGCCATTTCTCTAAGCAGAATTGAAAACAGCATGGTCAGAGCACTTAAGAACTGGAGTGACTTTCCAGAAACTCAGTTCCTTGTAGGCAGGGAGTATGCACGATGGTTAGTGTCAGAAAAGCTCAACAGCTCAGCTTTTTCATTTACCAGTTGTATGGTCTTGGGCAAATTATATGATTGCATGAATATTAGTTTATTTGTAAAATGGGAAAAAATAAAGCTGTTTACCTAATAAAGCTTTGATGATTTAAAAAACACTAATCTGTAATCTGTGTTTAGAAGAATGTCTGGAACAGAGAAAATTCTCAATATTTGTTAGATATTCTTTTTATTTTAATTTTATTATTGTATTATTATAATGTCTATGATCTCCTGGGCTCTAACATGCCTTTGTATTTCTTGTAGTTGCTTAAAATATGTTTGTTATTTCTTAGTTTCTTTGATTAATGAGTTATTCTTTGTTTAAAGTTTGAAAACACATATATGTGTACATATTTAAGCTATACAAAGAATATACACTAAACATCAAGTCTTCTACCCAACCCTCCAAACCTCCTTTTTTTGAGTCAATCACTATTAGCAATTATTTATGTGCCTTCCAAAATTTGTGTGCCTGTTTTTCCTTTATAAAAACAAAAAATCTGCTGAAACTATCTTTATGCTCCTCCCAAGCCCATACTACTGTCTTCCCATCAGAGGTAATCACTATCATGAATTTTATATTTATTTACCTTGTTTTCCTTTTTAATAATTTTACCATGCCTAACTCCAAACAAAATTTTTTTAGTTATGTTTATTTTAATCTTTATAAAGAGGCTACTGATCAGCTTTTAAATTTATTTTTAATGAGTAGAAGCATGTTATACAAATTTTTCAAACTTCTTTTTCTCTTAACTATAGTCACTGCTTATTTAAAGTATTTGAGTCAATTGTGTGAATCAGAAAATTTTCATAATTGTGAATTGATGAAGATAGAAATAAGATTAGTTTTTTAAAAAAAATTATGCCTAGAAATAGTATCATTTTAGTGATTCTTCTATAACTTTTTTTCCCCCCTTTTCAGGTCTCTGACATATTTGGAAACCAAATTGTTAAACACTGATACTTCTAAATTATAAAGGCGGTGCAAAGAGATGAGAACTGGAATTACAGCTCATTTTCTTGTCCGCAGAATGGGCCAGAGCGATGCTGGAGTTGATGGTTCCATCACATCTATGAGAGCTCCAGATATATTTATGATTTGGGGTAATAGCTTAATAACTACTCACACAGGTAGGAATGCTGTTGGGTGACCCTAAAATGAAATCAACTGCTGCATTTCTAATCATTTTAATTAGTCCTTCAGGTTTTTATTAAAATAGGCATAATGTTGCTGATGTATATATTAGCTGTTAAAAACTTAGCTTATGATACTTTCCATGCACAAAAAGCAATTAGACTAACAGCACTATAGATTCGGGAGCACAGACTCCAAACATGTGGTGCTTACAACAATTCCGTATTGAAACAAATTATTTTCCATGTAAAGGTGTTAATGATGAGTCCTCTTACAGTCGTCTGAATTCCTCAGTGGAAGGGAGCGTAAGCAAGCAAGGGACTCAACGTCAGCACCTAGGGTCCCTTTAGGAAATGTGGACAATTCTGAGTGCCTTTGCAGCTGGGGAAAGCTGGAGGCATAGAGGAATCAACCCCAGAAAAATTATTTTTTTGCAGTTTGCATGTATTCACTTTACCTAATCGCTTTATACTCAGTATTTAACTTGCTTCACATTTTCCTGGAAAGAGAAACATACCTCACTTAAGAACATTTAGATAAATACAACCAAAACAATGAGAGATGAGACTCGTTTACACTGATATATGAGCCAGTCTAAGAGATCTCCCAGTCTCAGTTTGCTGACTGGTTTGATTGCTTTATTTTAATCACTCTTTGGATCCTCCTTTGTTCCCTCCTTCCTTCCTTCCCCCCTTTCCTTCTTTTATTCCACACTTGATGACAAGCTACTACATGTCAGCCTTAATAGATGCCAGTACTAGGCTCAGGGACAACAAATAGGTCACAGTCACTTGAATTCAAATTAACAAAGAAACAACTAATTTTTGGTCATTTTGGATGTGTGTATTTATACCAGAAGGGTGAGTTTGGTGAAAAAAAGATGGAGTCAAAGACATGCAGCAAATAACTTAAAGTATCTTAATATAACTAGAACCTCATCTACTCATGTGTGTGAGTCTCCTGTTGGCTCTATTTATAAAATGTCTTAAGAAATATTAGGAGGCAAATTAAAAGGAGAGAAATTCCTCTTATGATGGACAAGATAACTCCATCCATACTCTGTATATAAACTATAAAAAGGGATAGAGGAAATATAAGCATTAGTTTACTAGTTAATAGAGAGACTATCAGAGTGTCTCTAGTATATAAAACATGACTTAAAAAATTTTTTAATTTCTCTCCTCTTTCTCCCCTCTGCCATCTGGCTACATCCGTGGTATTAACTGACTCGATGGGATCACACAAGTCAGGGTAAAGCCATTTGATTGTGAGGTTGCTGGTGGTGCAAATATGCTCCTTCTTTCAGGGTCACTGGGTAGAGACAAGAATAACAAAAATCATTTAAGAGGTAGAGCAAAGTGCAATGCACAAAGTAGGTAAGCAATTACAACAGAAACACAGTCTGTGCTTGATATGCTGGTCCTATTATTGGGCTACTTACTAAGCTTATACGATAATAGCTAATCCTGAAAATACTATGCTAAATGAAAGAAGTCAATCCCTAAGATTCTATGTTGTATTATTCTACATATATGGAATGTCCTAGGAAAACCTATAGACACATAGAAATTATGTTAATGGATGCCTGCAGCTGGGGGGTGGGGAGCAGGAAAGAAGAACCAGTCATGAGTAGGGGCTTTCTTTCTGAGTGATGAAAATATTCTAAAATTATATTGTAGAGAGAGTTGCACAACTCTGTGAATATACTAACAGCTGCTGAACTGTATACGTTAAATTGATGAGTTTCATAGTATGTGAAATATATCACAGTAAAGCTGTGAAAAATGAGTTCCCCTAGGGTCAGGATCTTCCCCAGCACCTAATGGCAGCACAGTTTCCCGACTGGAGTAACAGATGAGCCGCCCTACAGGAGAAGCTGGCTCGAGGGACCTCCTCATGCCCGCCCCTCTTCCATCTGCACTCAAACCTGCCCTTGCTTGGGGGTGTCCTAAGCAGGAGGTGGCCACAAGTCTACGTATCCCGTCAAAAGGACCTAAGGGAAGACGAAGTAGAAGAGGCAGTTGTCCATCCAAGGAAAAAGCGAGAGAAGGAAGAGAGAATTTCTAGTTGTCTGATTCAGTGTCTGCGTTCCTTCAACAGGAGGATCCTTCCCCTCCCCCAGGTGGCTTTCTTGTTTGCTTGGAGCCCATTTTCCCTTTGATCTGTATCAGTATCTCTTCCTCCTTGGGATAGATTGACTTAACACAGAACAAGAGACTTCAGTTCCTTAGAGGAGAGTGTATCTGACCTTGATTCACAGGGTCCTCCATTCAGCATTTCGGGGTCTTTACCATTCAGGTGCAGAAGCTGAGTTAATGGTTCTCTTCAGTTCACAGTTCACCTTTGTCACCGATTTGTGCAAAGGTCCTTTTTAAAAAAATTCATTTGCATCTTCTCGTATACTCAAGATCTAGTCTCGACCCTCCCATTTTTGCAACCACTTGAACGTAGTGGTTTATGTAGTTGTTCATCTGTATCCTTTATAATACGCTTATTCATTCATGTAGTTGTTCATCTGTATCCTTTATAATACCCTTAACGATAAACTAGTAAGCATAAAAAAACAGTGCAATTTAGGTAGTTTTATAGACAACACAGAAAGAAAGAAAAGGAGGAAGGCAAGGAAATTGCTTAGGAAAATGGAAGTGATTTGAAACTTGTCTTAGAATAATATAATATCTAAAATAAATATTAGTCTGACAATGAAGGAAGTATTAAAGAAATTTGCTTGTATATTACAAGAAGGTCAAATTGGACGTGCCCCCTTCATCTCCCTAATTCAATTCTGAAGATTCCACTGGAAGAAAGACTGTTGATCAATTACAATACAACAAACTAAATAGAATTATAAAAGCCCCCGATTCAGTGTGTGTTGGGGGCTGAATTGGCCGAAGGTCACAGTGCGGAGATGGGAGAGAGAAGATTTTTCTCTTCCCATGTTACCTTGGGAGATCACTGGCTGCTTTTTCACTCTTTCAAGACAAAAAAAAAAGAGAGAAAATTTAGTTAACATCATGCCAGCCTCTGAGCATTTACTCCTCAATACCAACAGCCTCAAGCCATCAAGTAAGGCTTGATTAAAAATGAAAAGACTCTGAACAGAGCAGGGCAGGTGTCAGGAGCAGGTGACAGTTCCAGAGACTCTCTGCATTAGGCATCGACTTTCACTTATTGTGGCCCAGACCAGGAAAGACAAGGGGAGGACCCCGTCAGCATCCCTCCCTCCCAGTCACACACATCTGAAAATATCAGGTGACTATAAACTCATAAGGGTAAATAATGAGTCATTTTGAGACAATTAACTGAACATCTTATTTCAGATATAGCATAATTATGAAAGCAGAGAGATCAGGAATTTACAGTAAACTTTCTTATGGAGAATATCTTATATTGGAAGCAAGTATTTTAACTATTATATAAAATCTCATAGTTAAAATAAAGATATTCATAGATGGGTACATTAAAAAGCTATATGGCTGCAGAACAAATCGATGGCTGGACAGACTAGATAAAACAGTTCCCAAGGGCACGGAGAAAGAGAAAGTGTTAATATAACAAAAATAAATAAAAATTAAAAAATGAAAAGTTAAATTAGATGCAGGAAGTGATATTACTTTTGAGAACAGAATTGAGAGAGAATAGAAAGGCCAAAAAACCATCTAAGTGATGCTCTAGAAAGATCTCAAAAATAATCTATTGGTTTCTTAATAGAGTTAAATGAACACGTAAACCGAATAACCTCTTCAAAGGCATTACCTATGAGAAATAAAACTATGCCCACACACCACACGACAATTTGTACATGAATGTTAATGTCAGACTTATTCACAATAATCAAAAACTGGAAACAATCCATCAGTGTGTAAACTGATAAACAAAATGTGATACATTCATGTACTGGAACACTACACAACAATGAAAATGAACAAATCAGCAATACACATAACAACATGGATGTATTCCACAATCATTATGCTAAATGAAAGACGCCAGATGTAAAAAGTGAAACACTATACACTTCATTGCAATGAAATTCTACAAAAGACAAAACCAATCCCATAGTGAAAGAAAGCAAGTAAGTGGCTGCCTGGAATTGGAGAGGAAGGGAGCTTGACTGCAAAGGTACATGAAGGAGTTTTTGGGGGGATGAAATGTGTCTTAGCTGTTGTTGTGGTTACAAGTATATACAGATTTTTCAACACTCACTGAACTATTGACTTACAAAGAATTCATCTTGTGACATGTAATCATACCTTAATAAAATTTATGTATGTATATGTAAGCATACATATATATGTACAGTCATGCTTGCATTTTCTATCAAAACTCCCTGGAGACACAGAAAGTTTGAAGAAGTAGGTGAAAAAAGTTCTTCAAACTTGAATCAAAAGGAAGAGAATCAAGGGTGAAAATTTAGAAAATTTTAAACTAGTCTAAATAGAACTTATACCAAAAAAAACATATCTATATCTATCTATCTATATATATATGTAATAACTAAATATTAGCTAACTAAATAAAACTGTGTATAAAAACATAACACATTTTTACATTGTTGACATCAATCTCATTAGTATATTAATATAGTAGAATAAAAGATGAAAAATTACATAAAGATTTCAAGAGAGACAGAATAAAGTATTTAATAAAAGTGAACATTAAAAAAATATCTGAATACTAGAAAGGGAAGAACTATACATAAATGTTATATTATTTTATATAAAAATCCTGCAGCAAACCTCATATTCAATGATGTATCTGATTTCAGCTCTGACTTTATGGAGGTGTATATTTTGTTCGGTTATTTGAATTTAAAGCTATGAAATCTTTTTTTGCTACATGGAAACTTTTTAATTGTTTTGTTTTGTTTTCACGGTGTTCATTCCTATATCATTTTACTAATTTCTTTTAGTATACATCTAATAGTTAAAAGGAAATCACGGCAAGATCCTCTTTGTTTATTGTTTGCCTTTGAATAAAGTTTGTTTTTCCTGGATGAGCAATTCTTAAGAGCACAGCGTTGGAGGAGGGTGGGCGGATAAGGAAACATTCAGAAGGGACAACTGGGGAGAACCCCAGAGTCTCATGGCGTCACACATACTGTTTCAGCACCAGCTAGGTTTACCAGCCTAGAGCAACTCTCTGTCAGGAGAAGAAATCTAGTCCTTGATGGGAGTTTAGAGAGTCAGAATGGGCATCAACAAAAAGTCTAAAAACAATAAATGCTGGAGAGGGTGCAGAGAAAAGGGGGCCCTCCTACACTGTTGGTGGGAATGTAAACTGGTGCAGCCACTGTGGAGAACAGTATGGAAGTTCCTTAAAAAACTAAAAATAGAACTACTGTACAACCCAGCAATCCCACTACTGGGCATATATTTGGAGAAAACTCTAATTTGGGAAGATACACGTATCCCAGTGTTCATAGCAGCATTATTTACAATAGCCAAGACATGGAAGCAACCTAAATGCCCATCAACAGATGAATGAATAAAGAAGTTGTGGGGTGTATACACACACACACACACACACACTCATATATATATATATATATGGTGGAATATTACTCAGCCATAAAAAAATAATGAAATAATGCCATTTGCAGCAACATGGATGGACCTAGAGATTATTATATTAAGTGAAGTAAGCCAGGAAAAGACAAATATCATATGATATCACTTCTATATGGAATCTAAAAAATAAAATACAAATGAAATTATATACAAAACAGAAAGAGACTCACAGACATAGAAAACAAACGTATGGGTACCAAAGTGGAGGGGTGGGGGATAAATTAGGAGGTTGGGATTAACAGATACACACTGCTATATATAAAATAGATAAACATCAAGGACCTACTATATAGCAAAGGTTATATTTTGTAATAATCTATAAGGGAGAATAATCTGAATATATATATATATAACTGAATCACTTTGCTGTACACCTGGAACTAACACGACATTGTAAATCAACTAGATTTCAATAATAAAAAATAAGAACAGATTGCCATTTCCTGATAAATAAATTAGGGACTCCTTTGCCAACATCATAAAGCCTAATTTTTCATAAAACTGTAGAAGCCTAATTCACAGGAGCTGGCTACCTGGTCCTGGAAGGACGAAGAACAAAGTTGAAAATGTTAAAGACCCTAGGGCTTTGAATCAGGTCTTTTAAAATAATTTCTCCTAAAAGGAGAAATAAAAGCTTCCAAAGAGATGTGACAAGTCTCTGGCTGCTGTGAGAAGAGGACACCAAGAAAGTGTTGTGTGTTACCTGGGTTAATACAGTGTAATCTCAAAGAAAGCTTGGTGAATTCCAATTCAGTGCCCTTCTAATGGTATATTCCAGTAAAAAAATCACACCGTCCCAATAGACCTCAAGTAAACACTTCCAGCTGGAGGAAAGAAGTGTACTTCACAAGGGGAGAATGAATGTGTTGTCATGACAACTATGAAGAGTGTTTTATTAGATGACTGAATTGAATGCTGTGCAGAGCTTCCGGGCTCTGTGGTCTTAGTTGAAAGTCTAGGAAGCTGTCTGATGTCTCACGTCCTTAAAATTGTAGAAAAATGTGGCTACTCTGATCTCCAAAGTGTGACCCAGTGAGACACACCCCTTTTATCTTAATCCTGGTGTCTGCTTCAAAACAGATAAACATCTACCTATGTATGTCTATACATATGGAAGGCTCTGGAATACCATTCACTTGTTCTCTGTGCTGGACGTCAAGGCTGCACAAGCCTCTCACTTTAGAGAACGTCTTGACAATATGTTTAATGCCGAAAGGCCTGGGGAGACTGACCCAGGACCTCGAGGGAGAGCTGCAGATCCTGATGGAGAATCAGGATTTCAGATTTTCCTTATCTCAAAGATCTCTTTGTTTCCTTTCATTCAAATTCTTCTCTTCTATAGTTGGAGCTAAGATTTAAGCCAGTCTTTATACAAACTTGTCTCTTCTACAGTTGGAACCAAATTTTAAGTCAGTCTTTATATATGTTTAAAAGCTACTTGACCAAAAAGCTTTCCTCCAGTGCTTTGGTCAGTCTCACTGAAGCCGAATCCAGCCTCTGTACCCCGACACCGAATTAATTTTCAAAGACAGATTTTTGGGTGAAGTAGAAAAGAATAGCTTTATTGTTTTGCCAGGCAAAGGGGGCCACAGCGGGAAAATGCCCTCAAAGCTGTGTGTCCCCGGAGGGGGTAGTGAGAAGTTTTGTAGTAATGGTTCAAAGAGGGCGTGATCAGCTCATGGACATTCTTCTGATTGGCTGGTGGGATGGTAAGTGGGAGTCGGCATCACCAATCTTCTGGTTTCAACTGGTCCGGGGTCTATGTTGGCAGCAGACAGTTAACTTCTCCCACCTGGAGGGAGTTTCAGTATCTGCAAAACAGCTCAAAGATATTGTTGTGTGTATCCCTTGAGGGAGAACCAGGACCCTGCCCCAAGGCTGCACTATGTTTTCTCTTGACTGCCCCTCCCATGTCTCGCATCCCCTCCTTCCCTAATTAGCAACTCTTTGAACCTACTCCTTGGAACTCAGGGAAGGTCATGGAGACTGAATGAAGGCTGTTTCCTGTAATCAAGAAATGGGGGACACAAAGAGGCTTTTGTGCCCAGGAGCCCCACAGAGTCCTGCTGGGTATCACCACCAATTTTTGTTTAATCGTGAATATTTTATTCTTTCTTTGAAGGAATTATTAAAAATAAATACCCTAAACTTAACACCAGAGTCCCTAACCATTTAACTTTAGTAAAAAAACCAAATCTTCAAAGCAGCTAATTTTGATTATCCACAAAGACCTTGCATAAGGATAATACAAAACAAGAGGCATTTTTGTAAAAATCATCTAATTTTTTTCCTGAGTAATATTTGAATACACTTAGAACAGTGTAATGTAGCCAAAGAAGCCAGAATGATGCATAGTGCACGGGAGGATCTGAACACAGCTTTTGAACGAATGCTCTGATCCTCATTTTCTTGTATCTACGTTAATTGCAGAGCTAAGATCTGAACTCCAGTACTTTGATTTCAGAGGCAGTGCTTTGATCTACTATGCCCACCATCTTCTGAGCACTCATTTACTTGTCATTTTATTTTGTTTTGCATTAGGGAAAGTGGTTGACTTGTTTCCTTTCTCTACGGATTAGAGATAGTGCCCTGTAGATCTACTTCTCTTAATAAAGCATAAAGCAGAGGGCTTGCTTCCAGTAGCTGGAGCCAAGCTGACGGGGAGAACACAAGGGTTTTAGACTCAGACCAAATCTGAATTTCAGCTTGGACACTGTTATGGGCTAATCAAGTTCCCCACAAGCCCCCAAATTTATATGCTGAAACCCTAACCCCCAGTACCTCGGAATGTGACTGTGTGTGTGGACACAGAGCCTTTAAAGTAGCAACTAAGTTAAAATGAGCCTGTTAGGGTGGGCCCTAATCCAATACGACTGGTCGCCTTATAACAAGAGGAAGAGACAGCAGAGGACCGTGAGCACATAGAAAAGACCACGTAAGGACAGAGCGAGAAGGCGGCCACCTGCCAGCCAAGGAGAGAGGCCCCAGGAAAACCAAACCTGCCGACATCTTGGTCTTGGGCTTCCAGCCTCCACAACTGTAAGAAAATCAATTCCTGTTGTTCGTGGTATTTTGTTAGGACAGTCTGAGCAAACTAATACAGTAGTTGGACTCCTAATCATACTGTGCTCTTAGGCAAGTCACTAAACTATTCTGTGCCACGATTTCACATCTACAGAATTATGGAAGGTGAAAAGCATATGGCACATAGTACTTGTTCGAAAATGGTACCTATTATTAGTGTTATTATATTATTATTATCATTAAGATATTGGACTTCACTAGAGAAACAGAGTTAATTATACCATAAGTGTGTAAACCACCCTTCTGTATACTGAAGTGAAGGGTACACTACACACTCTCACATATAGATATAAGCCATATCTGATCAGTGTTGTATATACAACTATTTTACTATTTTACTTATTAAATAACATATTGTACTATTTTATTTATTAAATAACATATATTTATATATTATGTAACTTACTATTTACCCACTTTCCAAGAACAAATGAAAATTGAGCCCATTTCCAAAGGTGGTTTATGCAAAATGACAAACCCACAACCACTTACATGTGGACACTCCTCACCTGAAGACAGGGCCCATTCTCCCTTGTATATCAGCTCTGAGAGCTTGTTTTCTGATTTGTATTGGTTGCTAGTTCATTTGTCTCAGCCTTAAGCTGGTACTGGTTGATGTTTCAAAAATTATTGTAGCCCACGTTTTAGAGTGTGTTTTCCAGTGTTTCTATGAAATCCAAGGTATGTAGTTATTTAAGTATAGTCTGGACAAAGGGCCATTTTTTTCTCCTTTTTTTTTTTTAACAAACTCCTTTAATAGGAAGTGAATGTATACCCTGATTTTCCTGGGATTGTCCCTAAACACATTGTCCTGGCATGATTATTAACAACAAGGCCTCTCACTCCTCGATATTCTCCCGGTTTGGATAATCATTTAAGCATCATTTGGATGACTTTATGGTTACCCTACAAGTAGGGCACTCTTTGTCTTCACAGCCACACCTTCTGTAACCACATCATCAAGTGATTCAATACATCTCACTTTGAAGGCTAGTGTATTTGAACATTACAAACATTGAGTATACACTGTCAGATTTCTTCCCTAGTATACACTGTCAGATTTCTTCCCAGATTTCTCAAGGCACAAACAGAAGGCAAAGATAAGAGTGGAAAAAAAAAAAAAGTTAAACCAAACATTATTCTCCCTGGGTAATGCTATGCCAGGACTTGAATACTCTGCCTTTTCCAGACTTCCTTTGATGATAGCTCTTTGCTAGTTGGTCTCTAAACTCAACTGACAAGACCTTCATGAATTGTCTCTAAGTTCTGAGAACTAGGCTAAATAATGCTTCTCCATGGTCTCCAAATTCACTGAGTTTGGTATTGAAAATTACAAAAAAGAACTAGGGATCCCAGGTTCTGGTCAATTTTACATCTATTTGGGGATAAATGTAAAATGCCATAGTGTTGGCACTCTTGTCCTTTATGGAGGAGATTGTAAAAGAAAAAGTTGGGTCCTGGAAAATAAAGGATATTGGGCCAGAAGGATAAAAAAGCTAAAAACTACAAAGCCACACTAAGATTCAAGATGCTAAGAGAAGAGTCAAGGTAGTGAAATAAGTCAGACAGAGAAAGACAAATACCATATAATCTCACTTATATGTAGAATCTATTAAAAAAAAAAAACCTCATAGAAATGCAGAGCAGATTGGTGGCTTCTAGAGGCAGGGGTAGGAGGGATTGGGTGAAGGGGGCCAAAGGGTACAATCTACCACGTATAAGATAAGTAAGAACTGAGGATGCAGTGCATAGCCTAGTGACAATAGGTAACACTGGTGTATGGTGTATTTAAAAGCTGCTAAAAGAGACTAGATCCAAAACTTTTCATCACAAGGAAAAGCTATTTTTTTAACTAAATGAGGTGACGGATATTAACTGGACTCGTTTCAGTAAACATTTAATGATATATGTGTGTTAAATCACTATGCTGTACACTTTAAACATATATAGTGTTTTATGCCAACTACATTTCAATAAAACTGAAAGGAAAAACAAACAAACATACAAAAGTCAAGATGACTGGCTAATTCAGGGTTGAGGATGGGGCCTGGAGCCAAGAGTATCAGCAGGAAGACAAAAGCAAACTAGCTCTGGACAGGATGGAACCAAGAGTAATATTGCTTTCTGTAACATGCACGCCTTGCTTTTTAGTCTGCCTAGAGGGTAATTGATGGGTGAGTGTGTCAGCCCCCATAAAGACAAGCGATGGAAAAAGGCAAGCAGTGAAGACTTGAGGCTAGTAAGAGTAGGAGCCAGATATCCATTATGTGCAAGGACAAGCACCAAACAAATGAAACTCGGGGATGTATAAACCCATAATAAGTGGCTTTTAGAGACAGCGTTCTTTCTGGCTTGCCTGGACTTGAAGCAGCCTGGGTCTGTTAAAAATTGAGAGAGGCCTGATTTGTAATGATTTACTCTCGAGATCTCGGTGACTCAGCCAATGCGATTCTTTTGTCTCACCAAAGTGTCTCTCTCTCACACAATAATTTGCTAGTTTCTTCAGCGAGATTCTTCCTTCATTATGGCCAGCCTTCTCATTTTACCATTATTACTTTCTTGTTCTTCCACACTGAAGCCCTCATACTACCAAAATCAGAACATCTCTGTCATTTACAATAATGCATTGAGTTTTATTCACGCCAAGGTAATATAGCCCAGGAGAAACTCTTTGTATCACTTAAGTGCTATCTGGCAATACCACCATAAGAAAGGAAAAAATGAAGGCTTGTTATCTGTCAGCCTGAAAACAATCCCTTCTGTTTTGACTTGAAAGGCAGCTGGCTTACAGGGATACCTTTACCCAGGAAGAGATTTACTCTTTTCTAAAAGTAAAGACCACATAGACCTTTTAGACCCTGACAATGGGATCAAAGACACAATGCACTAGTGTCTTATAGTCACTGACATAAAGGCATGATCAAATTAAGAAGACTCAGAAAATCTAATAATGTAGCCCTTGTTAAAGTGCATACATGTCCTCCACATTCTGTTCAGACGTGATTCATTTGAAACTCAGAAATGTACTGACCTTCCAGATACTCATATATTTGTGTTTTTATAGAATTTCTGATTATTTGGAAAGGTGAGTTGCCCTATACATCTGAGTTGATTTTTATTCTGATTATTAATTAGAAAATGAATCTAAAGATAACATTTCAGTTCAAGGGCAGTTCTTCACCATCATAGTTTTCTCCATGATTTTTCTTTGTAGACAGACATTGGGTCTTTATGCCATGATGTCGGCAACAGCTTGAATTTATAATACTGAAAGTGAAGGACCCTGAAATCCTACCTAGAAACAAGACTTTTCAAAGGAACATTGTATATGTTGAAATATTTTTGATGAATATAAGTTATATATATGTATATATTCATCCAAAATATTATATCCATATATATAAAATCACCTTACATTAGAAGCTATGTTGAAAATTCTATACATTTTTTTTCTCTCTTCTTAAGTACTTAATGTCTAACTCTGCGTTTCTTTCCACACAGCTTAAAAACATTTTGTATTCTCTATCCTGAGAGTCATCTTTCCCTTCTTCTTGCTTCCAGCCAGTTTTCTTTAAAAAAGAATCACCAAAAGTCTGCAAACCATAGCCCACACATAAATTCCTCGTGTTTTGCAATGAATTCCTTGCCATATGATTTCCACCACCATCATGCGGGTTACCTCATTGATGACCCCGGGGGACAAGTGTGCATTTTGCATGAAGAGTCTTTGGGAGACCCATGAGTTGGTAGCGTCTGCCTTCCCCAGGCACTAATGATGGATGAACTGCCAGGTCAAATAGCTTTTCTTAGTTCTTACTATCTTTGGATCTGTGCCCCCCATGCTCTTCCTTTGAGCACTTGTCTTGGTTTTGGTTGATGATTTACTCCTTTGAATTGTGTTCCCATTCTCACCAGGGGTCACAGCTCACCAGACTTCTCTAATGCTTCTTCCTTTATTTACTCAGCTTTTTTTTTTTTTTCCTTTTACAATTAACTATAGGATCACCTCCTGGCAAACTCCAACTCTATCCCTAAAAATTTGGGGTGTGTGTCAATATCACATCTCCAACTGTTTACTGGCAATTTCCACTCAAATTACTTTTCCCTCCCAAACTTCCCCCTCCTACCAACACACACACACACACACACACACACACACACACACACCTCTTTACCTGGGTACCTGCTGGTGGGTGAACAAGATTAGAGAGGCAAATAAGGAGGAATAATCTTTCCTTTGGCACAATGTGCTCTTAGTTGACTTTTTAGACAGTCTATTTGTGCCTAAATTACGGGAGGATTAGGAATAAAGATACTGGGGAGACTTCTAGTAACCTCATAGGACTAGGGTCTGCCTTTTCCTTTGAGAAAGAAGGAAAGGAATAGGTCCTCCAGCAAAGCAGATGCACAGGGACAGTTTCAATCTTGGAAGAAAAAAAAAAAACAACTCTAAATTGTTGATATCTGTATCCAAGGGAAAAAGCATTTGGTTCTAAAGAGGACAGGATCACGGGGAGAAATGGTTAGAGCTTGATAGTTTAGGATCCTGCAGAACAATTCAGTCATTCTCATCGTAAGACAGAGGGTGATGTGAAGAAACAGATGTCGGGGGGCGGGGGGCAGGGGAAACAAGCTCTAATCTGGCCACACACACGAGAAAAGACCATCCTCCTAGATGATCCTAGATCAAGAAATATTTGGGCCCCAGATCTGACAAGAAGAATGAGTTCAGAGGTTGAGGTGCTCTTCCAATTACATAACTGATTTGAATTTTGGGGTTAAATTTTGTATACTTACTTTTCCGTAACTACAGGGGCACCGAGCTATCTCCAGGGTATGTATGAGTCTATTTGTTTCAATAATGTTTATTTATTTTTCTTTCTTCTAGTCAATTTGACTTCCTCCCAAGAGTCTGTTTTCCTCCGGTCAGTGCTGAAGTTCCACCTGTGAGGAGAGAGGATGGTCCTCCTGAGGTCCACGCATGAGCTAAGAGTTCAAGGTTTAGGGAAGAAAGTCATGTCTGCTGACTTCTGGGTTCAGAAACATAAGCTGGGAAAGGTTTTTGGTTTTTAGTTTTTCTTGAAAAACACAGAGAGAAGATTTTGAATAAAAGTTTCTTTAATTCTATTTCCCTTTTCGAATAACTTTCTAAAATGAAGTATAGATAATTTATCTTTAAATCCTCTCAGGGAAAAATCTATACATATGTATATGCACACAGATACATATTTCTGTTCAAAAAAGTAGTTCCTGATGTAGTTAAAACATTTTTGAAAAAGAACGAAGTTAGAGTACATTCACTTCATGTTTTCAAAACTTATAAAGCTATAGCCATCAGGATAGTGTGGTCCTAAAATAAGGATGTATAGATCAGTGGAGCAGAATGTGAGATATCAGTGGAAGAGAATTGAGAGTCCAAAAATAAATCTATATATTGATAATTGATTGTTGACAAAGACACAGAGGCGATTATCAGGGAAAGAACATTCTATTCAACAACTAGTGCTGAGACAACTGGTCTACACATGCAAAACAAGGACCTTCATGTGGACCTTCATGTCAGTCACACAAATTAACTCACAACTGACCACATGATTATATGAAAGTGCTAAAACAACGGGACTTTTGGAAAACAATAGGAGAAAATCTTCAAGATGTTGGGTTCAACAAGGATTTCTTGGATTCTATCCCAAAGGCATAGTATAAAAGAAAAATATGATAAATTAGACCTCCTCAAAAATTTTTAAAATTTCACTTCAAAACACTTAATTAGAAAAAAAAAATACAATCAATGGATTAGGGCAAATTTTTGCCTTAATAACTTTATCAGATCATATTTTTGCCCTAATAAAAGTATAACTTCTCTTCTCATGCCAGTGTAATTCAAACATGTTAGCCTAGTAATGAATGAATGCTTTTTCCAGCTGTTCCTCCAACTACCATTAATTCCTATCCCCATTAATCTAACCCTTCATAGACTCACTATTCTCCTTCCTAATGTTTACCACAGCATGACAGCATGAGTTGTTTTACCTCTGATGCTTTGCTTATGCTTTCCCTTTAACCAATGGCTTCCATTCCTTTGCCTTCTCTAATAGATTCAAAACCAAACTAAAATGCCATTTCTCCATGAAATCCGCTTTACCTGCTCAGGAGTAAACTTTTCATCTTATCAATTGGAACTTTGGCTTTTACTCTTCTTGGGGAATTTCTCAAACAGAGTACTCTTCTATACTTCTTCATGTACATATCTTATCTTTCCTAAGAGACTTTATGCTCTTTTAGGCAAGGGCCACTTCATATCCAGAGAGCTTTACATGGTCCCTTTCTTCCAGAAATTATTCAGTAAAGAGTCTGACTCATGGGCAGAGGAAGAAAATCAAGTTCAAGAGGAACCATGGGAGGAAATAAACAAAGGGAAAGAGTTCAAGTTGAGTTATGAGGATCTAGGATGGTTTCTTGAGGAAAAGAGATGCACCTGAGAAATGCCTAATGGGCCAAAGGGAAATAAGTCCAGGGTTCCACACCTGACACAGACTCCAGAGGTGGTTTTGTTTGTGTGAATAGAAACTTAGGAAAGGTAAAAATGTTTTCCAGGGAAAATGTTGCATTTTTTAAAAATAAATATTATTACTATATGTTTTCAGGGATATCCAAGGTCCAACTCCTAGTGTGAGAAAGCACATGGCATTAGATACTAAGTGAGGAGTTGGGCCTAAAGATGTGAATGGGAGCATCTTCTTGGAGGCAAAGGCTTGTGTTCCAGTTCCATACTTTTTAGTCGGAGGTTTAGTAACAACTTTCTTCTTTCCCTAGGCAACCCATTCTAGAATTTCTAACATCTTCCTATATCTCTTTTATTTATCTGTCCCAACCATGCCTAATACGTGCATGCTCCTATTAATCACTTGCTTTGTACCATATCTGAGACAACCATCTGAACCTCCAGGATTTTATAAGAAGCTGGCAGACATAAACTCTATTCTGTACATGCCGGCTTGTACAGAGTGGAGAACTGCAAGGCTGGGGACATGCAGATGACCAGTTGGCATCCATGTTTCTCCCCTCATAAAAACCCAAAGGCATCCTCTAAAGCTGTGCACTATGTCAGAGCACAATCTATGGTGTATAATAATCTGCCTCTTCTGGAAGAGTGTGAGCTTCTGAAATGGAACGATGGGGTCTGACTCAAATTTGTATCTCTCCGGTGTCTGCACAGTTGCTAGCCTACAGAACTTTCTTATGTCAGGTGGAGAACTTATTGGATATATAGGAACAAGAAGCCTCTTTTGTGACTTTGAGTGATTTCTGGACACCTTGTTATTGTTTGGTTGTCTATTGGGCAGGCTGTGACAGGTAAAATATCAAGTATTCAGTGATATGAACCATTTTTGGTGAGCTAAACATGGCAAACTAAGCAGGACCGTGGGATAAGTAATCTGTAAGGTCTACCTCAGAAAACTTATGACTTACACACTAAAACTAACTAGCTAGTAAAACTGGGTGTTGAGTTGAGGGCCTGTGACATATTGAGGTGGACCTGTGCAGCTCACTGTCAAAAACATTGGCTCAGGTTGGAGATTTATATCTGAAAGCTGGCGGAGAATTGGTAGAATTTGACATCATGTGGCAGATTGCCCACTGGGGAATACATTACCTAAGTATACAAAGAGGATAAAAGCCCACGTTTAAGGAAGCAGCAGTGGTAGAGAAAGAGAAAAAAAACTGGATGGGGAGGTTGAGAAGATCCAGGAGAAAGACCTTGGTGTGGGGAAGGTCAAGAGCAAAAAGAATTCCAAGCAAGAGGGACTCATCACCAGGCAGAATTGAGACCGAAAGTAACCTTTATTCTTGGGAAAATCACATGAGGAAGGAATCCTTTATAGTTGATTTCTGGATAAAGGGAAGAGGAACAGAAGGGTGAATGACGGGTTCTCATGGTGTGAAAGACTTTGTTGAAGAAACCTCTGTGGCCATGACACCTGAAGGAAAGAATTTGGAAACTTAGGAGGATTGAGTTTACAGTATAAGAAATCAGATGCTAGAATACCTAGGGCGTTGGTGAGGAGGCCTGCAGTGAAGAAAATCTGGGAAACAAGGGGAGCTGAATACATTTTAATCAGACAGATCTGTGGGCACCAAAACAAAGTCGGCTCCACAGAGGAAGGGCAGGAAGTGTAAGGGGATGCCGGGTGGGTGAGCCCTGGATTGTCCCGACATGTGAAAGACAGATGGGAATGATCCCCCAAAGGCAGAAATCAGGCCTCGTTCCTAGGAATGGGCTTAAATAATTAAATCCATTGTAAAGGGGAAAGAGCGACCTAAAGCAAGAAAGGAGATACGTCATGGAAACGTAACTGAGCCAGCAGGAAAACACTCAATATATAGGCAAGAGGGAGGGAAGCCTGATAACACGTGGCTGTGAAAGGGGAGATCGATATTTTTTAATTGTTGTTCATTTAATTCAGATTCTCTCTTTACAAAAAAAAAGTGCAACAGGGATACGATAACTAGACAGAATGCCACCTGTGGTCAGTGCAGGTAAAGAAAGAAAGTAAAATAGACGAGAAAAGGGTAAAGGAGCAGTTTAAAAGCATAAAGAGGTAACATAAAACTGTGAGTGTGGACAAGCCTGCAGGCTTGATAACATGTACAAAAGAGCTTAAGTGATCCCCTTGGCGAAGAACCCTCCGGGCTTTGTGGGTGCTGTGCAGACTTCTTGGTGCGGAGAAGACAGAACTGGAGGCTAGGCTAAGATGTGGCACCTGCCCCTGGCAGGGCTGGGGGTGAGGGTGAGGATATTTGTAAGAAGAGATTAGGAGACAAGGAGGTTATGGTCTGGAAGCCTACACGGGCAAAACCAAGAAGAATACAAACTGTCCTGTGGATGCTGATTTGCTAACAATACTTCTTTAATGAGGGTGAGCATGGGGGCAGGAAACACATCTTTATGTCCAAGTAGTTCAGTAGGGAACTTGAAAACAATGAATATGCAATTTAGGGAAAGTCTAAAGGGTGCAGAGTTGAAAGGACTAGGGCTGAGCTGAACGGTAAGAGACAAAGCACACCTGATGGCTCCGGCGTTCCCAGGGAGACAAGGAGGAGAGCTGGGGCCCACTGTAGGCAGCAGCAGAAGGCCCTGTGAGCCATAGAAGCTGTTCTCTCTTTCACCCTCTTAAAGTATTTGGCTGGAAAGTCGGCTGAAAGCTGTGAGGTATGGCCATCCAGCTGTCACATACTTTAACACTCGGCAAAAACAACCAGGGCTTTGGTGTGTCTTTATAAAACTGGGAAACTCAAAGATGCTCCTATATCTGATGCCAATAAAGAATCTGGCTAGTGAGAAAGCATTTGAAATCAAATTAACTTTGCCTGAAATATACCATTCTCTTTGATTTTTAGAATAATGGCAAATTCAGCAATCTCCATGAGGCCAGAAACAATTTGATGCGAAGGAAATTTGTGAGATGCCTGCTTTGATATTTAAGAATGCTCCTTTTTATTATGTGTATGCATAGATGACTTTCTTTGTTCAAATTAGAAATCCTGATCCCAGTGTAAAAGTGTACAATAAAACGACTCTATCACTAGCTGTTTTCAAAGGACTCAAAGGGGAAGATGTGATTTGTGGTTCTGTGAAATGCCTAAGTTTTGTTTGAGAACAGAGCCTGCTATGATTCTGGCGTTAACAGGGACAGAGAACCCACGTAGATCTTCTTGATTTCTATTTTGCTTACATTATCCACCACCTCTTAGTTTCCTACAATTTTAATAAGTCTGCCCATCTACAAGAATACACCCCCAAAAATGTTCAATGAATGTAATCGTGTGTAAGTTTACCTGCATTCTAAGAGAAAGCCTGGATAGTCAATCAAGTCCTAACTGCCATTCAACCCTCAAACTCACCAGTGGAAAAATGACTTGAGACCAAAGGCCAGTCCTCAGGAGCTGAGTGATGCCAATCCTGTATCTCAAGTACTAGCTCCTGGCACTGGGTTGGCAAACCTTGTCCTGGGTCCAGTTAGGATAAATTCCCCAAGTTGGACACATACCGGAGAGAGAGTGTTCTCTTTCTACAGAATGAGTCATTCTGGAGGCTTTTCAATACTGTATGCATGGGATTATGGACAGAAATCCTCCCCACTGTCCCTATCTCCCACTGGTTGAAGTTGCGCTGGGAGGGTGTAACCCCCTCACATTCAGGCACTGCAGGCAGTCAGAGAAGGGAAAAGCAGACGGACCCACAAGAGGCAGGAGCGTTGATCAGGCTGGACACTGAACTTGCACAGAACTGTCCGCTCTCTGTGAGACTGAAGTGAAAGGGGCCTCAGGAATATTGTGTAGGACACTGGGGGGCGTGGGGTCTGATGGGGTGCTTTTGTTTTTACTTAATTTCTCCAAAATGCAATGAATCATTTCCATCCACTTACTGAGCTCTCATTGTTATTTACTTAGGAATGTTTTCAATCATGCCCTTGACTCTCACCTCACTTCTTCATGTGCCAGCATTTAATGCAAAAACTTCAATTTTTAGATTAGATCGCCCATCTCAGTCTCCAAATCTATTATTTCCTCTTAACATCGTCCTCATTTTGTCTTTTTACTTCCTATTTGAAGGAAGGATACCCAACGCAGCCAAAAATAAATTTCAAATAAATAAATAAATAAATAAAATAATTAAAAAAAAAAAAGAATGTGTGAACCTGCATTCTTAGTATTTAAATTGCAATATTATTTTACTAGAACTGAATATACTCATTATCGATAATGGTCAAAAGACATATAGGCAAATGGTGAGCTTTAAGGTGCAAAATATTCAAATGAAAATGTCAATGAAGGATTTGAAACTAAGTGCTAAGCACAGGAAACAAGGCAGCACCAAGGTTCCAAGGTCAATTCTCAGTTTCTAAAGCTGATCTGCAGTTGCATTTTGTTATTAGCATTTGAACTGGGATAATGAGGTGATAAACAGTTTTATAATTAGACAAGAGTAGGAAGAGACATCCAAGCAGAAGCTCTAACAGACAACACTATTAGAATGACCACTGCCTGGACCCAGGCCCAGGGAGAGCAAGGGACACACAGCAGCCCTGCTGGAAACAAAGCATGGTTCAGTCTTCCCTTGTCAGTCTTTTTATGGCTCCAGAGAGAATGACCTTGCTTAATACCTTATTTCTTCATAAAAAGGGGTCACCCTGAGGTCATCCACGGCCAAGGATGTAGAATTTTGTTCAGCAGTTTGGGGAAGCTAAGGACTTTCTGGTAGTGGATGAATCAGGAAGAAGGTCCCACCATTTCTTGTCAAAGATTGCAGCCTCTGTTAAGTTAATCATAAAATAATTTCTAAATTTGAGCAAGACATATTTTGATAAAAAGGCATGGCTTTAACAGTACTTATTAATGTATTATCTTAACTCTTTAATCCTTTAACTAATACAGCTAGCAATCTGTTTCCCAGATTTCTGTAAAACAAAAACCAAAAACACAGATGATCCTTTTTCTCCTTTACATTGCCTTTTCTATATGCAAAATGACAGCGTAACTATTGTTCAAATCAGGTTCAAAAATTTTAGTTGACAATGACACTAATAAATTGTTTAACCATTCGTAAACTGTTCTTTCACTATTTTTGTTAAATGATTTTTCAGATCAATTCATAAATGATTAGAACACATACTACTGAATGATTGACCACTGCTGTTCTAAATTGCCACCCCTGTTTCAGTAGGTCCTGGGATTTCGATGATCTGATCTTAGGATGCTGTTCTAGTGCATACTTTCCATTAAACAATATTACACACACAAAATATCACCTTTGCCGTTGCAACAATAACCCAAACAACAACAAAAGAATGAAGCAACAGCAAAGATTAAGATGTTTGCATAAACATTAATCAGATGTTAACAGCATCACGTTACCAGTATCACCACTGGAGTGACTGTCGCTTCCTTGTTCCTAACCTTCTCTTGTGTGGCTGGCATGTCCCTGGGACCTCTGCTTTCACTCATTCCATGTGCAGATATGCAGATCTTTCCACTAAACTTTTGAAAGAAATCTGGTTCTCTCCCAAAGGCAAGACCTGGAAAAAAACGCTAGATTCCCTTTTAATCATGTCCGTAGCCTTTACCAAATCCTGAGAATATGTTTGTAAAATTAATATGAGAATTTCAATAAGATACACTTGCAGGGGGGTGCAGCAACATGTACTCAGCTGATGTGTTGCTTCTGAGAAACCTAAAAAGCCTTATATGTGTGGCATGATTTCAACTTCTCTTTCAGCAGCTATCTCGTGACAAATCCCATCTGGCAATCCAAGTCCTGAATTATTAAGGCTAAAGAAGTGTGGCTACATTCAGCTCCTATGTACAGCCTTGGCTTGACTAGAAGACTCGATTAATTACCAGATCAAAATTGGGCTGGGATTTGCTTTGTAAATTGCTAAACAGTTTAACTGGGTTATAGGGAAAGACTCTATATGACATCAAATGACCTTCCTAAAAGCTTATTTCTCTCCCAACTGCTCGTATTGGAATCAATTTCAGGAGTCATTCAAAATGAGCGGTTTATTAGCTTCCTAAATGCATTTACTACATGCCAGCTGTTCGTCTCACACCAGTCTACCCTTGTCTTTCAGTGACCCCTTGAGTAGATGCTGCCGCCTTGATCCATCACCCAGGAAACCCAGGGCACAGAGTCCTGTGGTTGGCAGGCTGGGTTCCAAAGAGAAAGAAGTCATCCCTGAGGTGTGGGCAAGGGGATGATGTCACGGGGCAAGGCTCTAATGAGAACACAATTAAATTTGTCCAGGATGAGTTTAGAAATGCATTGTTTTCTCAGACCTCTAAGTGTGTTTCAAGCATTTGAAATTCCTTCCATTAGATGCAAATTAATTAGAAGCGAATGTGAGTAACATCCCCATGACAGTTCTAGGCCTATTCTATAGCTGGCTTAAACTTTATTTTTTAAAAACAATCTCATTAACCCAAAATATTCTGCGGGAGAGATTTGCAAGACTTTTTTATTTTTTCACTTAAATGGTGAGGTCATTATTATCCGTTGTCAGAGGCACACTCTGAACAAAATGTAAGTTAATCATAAAATAATTTCTAAATTTGAACAAGACATATTTTGACAAAAAGGCATGGCTTAACCAGTACTTATTAACTTACTATCTCAACTCTTTAATTCTTTACTAATACAGCTAGCAATCTGTTTTGCGGATTTCCATAAAACAAAAAAACAAATTACCCGTTTTCTCCTTTACATCGCCTTTTCTGTATGCAAATGACAATATGTTTATTGTTCAAAACAGGTTAAAAAATTCTAGTTGATGATGACATAAAAATTCCCCAAATAATTTTTAAAATTGTATGTAACAGTGTAAACAAAACTGAAACAAGTTAAAATAATTTTGGACAAATATTTATTATAAAAATACATTTAAATACATTGAAAAATATCGGTAAGTATAATTTTGAAGTGAATAATAAAATACTTTATTTGTAATTTAATGTCTTTTTTCTATGATAAAAACATGAATATTGTGAAACATGCATTTATTTTCTGGAAATATATAATAAAAGGGACAGTATAGGCATCAATAAATAGAAGCATTAATAAAACATCAACAAAATGCAGAACAATAAACACAAATGCACCATTTAAAATATCAAATATCATACCTGAATGTCTTTCTGATTTCACACAGAGACATTTGCTTTCTATCTGTTGGGTCTATAAAAATGTCATAGTTAATGACCATATTTTCATGGATATCATGGGATAAAACTGAATTACGTAGTTAATGGTAATGAGCATTGCTAGGTTATGCGTAAATTCCACAGGGAAAGGGTTAAATTATTTTTCTGCTCACTAAGTTGTCATGTGCACACAGTCAAAGCTTCTTAATGGTGATGATGAAAAACTTGGAGATATTAAAACATGGAAATTATTCAGATTAATATGCATATGTTAACATAGTTTTTGTTGTTGTTGTTTTGGGGTTTTTTTTCTTTTTCAATTGCAGCAAAAATTCAGCCCCAAACTGCTCTAACCTTGCTGAGCCAAGTGAAACTGGTGTTGCTTTCCCTGGGGATGTTTGAGAAAAAGAAAGAAACATTGAGTAGAATGGTGTAGAGGGAAGAGTCAGTGTGGGCTGAAAGGCCTAGAAAAGTCAAGTCATCTTTGTGAGGCTCTGTTTACTTGTGTGTAAAATGGAGGTAGTGACAGGGTTAGGGTGAAGCACAGATGCAACAAATATAAATGACCTAGCTTTGTGCCTGGCATCTAGCAGGTCCTCAATAATGACAATAGGCGAACACGACTCATATCAAACAGTTCTTACTCTTTTCCCTGAGTGTGGCCGGTAACAACTGTTCTTGCTTGACCTCTGGGGTCTGTTTGCCTCCCTTGCTCTTGACGGAGGCCTCTGTCTTGGCAGACATGGCCAAGTGAAAGGTTTAACACAGGTGCCTGGAAACAGGGAGGGGAGAAGAGCCGGGACTGGGAAGGCTGTGGGTACTGGGGTACACGGAAGGCATTGAGAGCCATATATGAGGTAATTAGATGGGGGGACGGGGAGAGAAGAGCAGGACGGCTGCAGGTCTACTTAGAGTCTTCACGGTGTTTGCAAAAAAAGTAAGTGAAAGGCAAATTATTGTAAAAGTGTTTTTGGTTCCTCAAATATGTTCTTTTGGTTTTTTTTTTTTTATTAACATGAATTTATTTTCTAAGTTAAAAATCATTACATATGTATCATAAAATCAATCAATGAGGGCAAAAGGGCCCTTTCTGATAAACACAAAAATCTGAAATCAAGGGTAAGGGAACTACATTCTTATACTAACATTCAGTTTATTTCTTAATTGAAGTATAGTTGATTTACTGTGTTGGGTTAGTTTCAGGTGTACAGCAAAGTGTAGAATATGTTCTTTTGAATTCAGCACCGCTCTGGGTCTGAACTATGCAGAGCCTGGCTTTATTGGCGCTAAAATGCATATGGCCATCATTTTCTAGAGGGATTGAAGTGTACTTCTAACTACTGACATACACGAGGTAGGCCTCTTGGATTCGTTCTTCATACCTGAATCCGTCTTATCTTAGAAATTCCAAATACCACGTCTGCCACGATCACCACTGTCCCTGGTTCATCTCACTGGCAGAAATATTTTGCAAGAACTCCCTTTATATTTTACCTGTGCCTATCTTTGGTCAGAATCCTTAGAAGAAGAACCTGGGGTGGCAATTCAGCTGCTTGCGATTCCTTGAGGGAGAGCCAGCAGGAGGAAGGGGGTGTAGGGAGATGGGATCCGCCGGAGAGGAGTCAAGGACAGGTATGGTTTCATCAGGACTCCACCTCTGGCCGGCTCTGGCCTGCCCACAGAGGTTGCTCTGGAGCATGAACTATATCACTGAGCGGCTCCAGCCTTGAGGCAGGAAGTCAGCCTTTAGACACTCAGTCCAGTCAGCTATTGACTGTGGGCTCTGCCTAAGCTCCTGGGAAGGACATTTTACTGAAGGGTCTTCCCTGGAGGAGAAGAGAGTACAGTCACCCAATCTAGGGTCCTGGATGGCGCATCAGTGGTAGCACCCAGGACCCAGCTATATCAGGAGTAGCACTCTTCCTGATGGCCTTTCTCACTCTCCACCTTGTATATTCATATTTCTGCCCTATTTCTATTAGATTGTGAATGAGTTGAGAACAAATTAAGTGAAATTACTTATCTTTGCAGCTTGCAAAATACCTAGCCCAGCTCCCTGTATGTGCTAATACTGGGAAGAATTTTGGAATTGGTTGCCAGGACTTAATTTCTAACTGGTGGAGATCCAGAATATGGTTCCCATTCGTTCTACCCCAAAATGGAGTAGAACATTAATATTACTATGAGGAAACATCCTGAAAGTTCAGAAATGGGCAGTTTTACTAACACTGATGTAACCAGAGTTACCAAGGTATAGGAGGATCCAAAGGCAAAGTGGGTTCAGAAGGGCATATGGATTAATCAGGTTTCCTCAGCTGCTAAGTGACTTGTTCCTACACATGAAACTTACATATATGATTCATTTCTAGGCCTCAGGAAAATGACACGTCTATACATTACAGACCTTCAGATATTCATAAAGACTGCATTGGGAATATTAAATATGTGAATGCCATGGGTTTGGTAGGCATATTTGTGGAATAAGTGAATGACATATGAAATTGTAGAATGTGTCGTAAATACATGTTATAAAACCCCTGAAAGAGCAATGAGAATGAAGATGGGAAGAAAATCTGAGAATAATTCTGTTTTATGCAGACTTACTCAGTGATCTTATCCAGCCTCTTTGCTGCCTATGCTGTCTGTGTTCTGAAGACTCCCAGGTTTAAATATCCTTCTTCGATTCCTCACCTAAGCTATTGTCCCAAAGGTGGGTGACACCTTTACCTGAGAGTCCAGCAGCTTCCTGCAGCTGGAGCATAAAACAATCATTATCATCTACATCATCGTCATCACCATCGTGGTTATAAAGGATTTTGTGAATTTGTGTTTTATGTATCCTTCTGTAATTCCATAAAAATAAACTCTATCTGGATTAGTTTGCTGATTTTCTCCAGTACTGCTATTTTCTCTTGAAATTAGGGTTTAGCCACGTAAATGCTGCTGACGGCAACGTTGCTGATGTATTCTTATGTCTTTTCATGGGATGAACTTCAGAAGACGATTAAGCTCAGCCTTCAGTGGTTAAGAATCTCCGCTCTTGAAAGCTAAATGGAAGCTGATCGTAAATCTCTGGATGCTTCCAGGCACCGTTCATTTGGGGATGTGCTGACAATGTAATTAGTAATATATAGAAATAAGAACTCCCAAAGCAGAAGACTGGTCTCATGACCTGGCAAAATGCAGGTGGGGAGTGGGATTAGGATGGGGTATAATCATTTTATACTTCCATGCAGAAAATCCTAGAAGAAAAGTGCTTCTCCATTAGCTGTCACTGAGAATTGTCTGTCTCCTGGGAGTAGCCTGGTGACAATATTTTTTGCTGAATTTCAAAAGAGCACCTATAACTCAGGCCATGACCTTGGCACACTAAAAGAGCAGAGCTATTCCATCACTTTACAGCGGCTGTGCTCTGAGGCCAGGAAGTGTGGGCATCTCTGGTGCCCTTAGGAGGGAGGGTTTGGGAGGATTTTCTTTAATGATTCCTTAGACAAAGGAGGGTTGAGGTGGGCTTGAGGTCTGGGGAGACTTTGTTTTTGTTCTATCCTTTCCTGGGTCCTTCTCCTCCTGGACCACTGCGGATGAGAAGGCAAGGAGCGTTCTCTGGAGGCAAGGCTGAGTCTCTGTGCCAGCTGTGTGTGGTTTCTGCAGCTGTCTGCCTTCCAGGAGCCTGAGTACAGCCTCGTGCTCCTGGCTCCCACAGCTGAGGAGAGCAAGAGATGAGCTTTGCCTTCCTGCTGCTATTCCACAGATACAACACGGCTGGAGGCCCAGTGTGAAGATGTGCAAGCAGGCAACGCTACGTGAGCACAGAGAATAAGAAAGCGCTGCCTGGGGCTGCCGGAGAGAGCACGCTGACCCAGAAGGACAGCTCTGGGCAGGGCCTGACACCTTCCTTCCTTCCTCAGTGTTATGCTCCGAGTATAATAAGAGGGTGCCCGCTTTCCCTCCCCTACAGGCACTTACACAAACCTGCATTGAAACGGGAATATTTTTAAACCTCATTGTAGGAGTGATATTTATAGATTTTATTTTGAAAGCTGTTTTTCCCCCTCGCCTGCTGTAGAACCATCTCTTCTACTTTTGCCTCTGCTTTCTGCAAGTTCTCATGGTCCCCAGACCTCGGACTGTCTCGTAGGCATAGGATGGGGGTGGAGTCAGGAGAGATGAGGGGTCATGTCTGTGTGCATTTCCCACCTCCCTCAGGTGCTTGCTTTGTGACTTTCAGCAAATTATTCAACTTCTCTGTGTCTCAGTTTCTTCAGCCGTAATTTGGGGATCATATCATCACTTACCTCAGGGGAGCGTCATGAGGATGAAATGAGTTAGCATCTGTAAGTCAGCGTAGAACAGTTTGTGGGACACTGTCACAACTATATAATTCTTTGCTTTTATTAGTATTATATTTTCAAAGCTGATTATAGTCAAAGTGAATGAAGATTAGCCTCCATCCCTCTCTGCTGGGGTCTTAGAATTAAATCTTCGACCCGCTCCAGCTCTGGAAACCCTACACCTCCAGCCACTGCCTCTGTCCAGCTCTGCTCCCAGCCCTCCTGTGATTTAGGGTCCCCAGGGAGAACCATGGGGCCTGCAATGCTGAATAAGACCTACTCTCGCTGCTCTTCCCATGCCTTGCGTCTGCCAAGGATCAGCTTCTGCTTGGTGCTACTCCCAAATTCAGATGGACCATCTAGGTTCATTGTGGGATGAAAAGACATCCTGCTTATTTCAGACCAATGCGAGTCCTGCCGCCTTTTCTTGTTTGGGTCAGACTTTCCTCCAAAAACAGAAGGGGCATCATGACCAGTGTCATTGACCAACCACTATATGCTTGTAGAAAAATTATACACACACACACATATATATACACCAATCTCATGATCAATATTTATTGCTAAGTAAAATATTTAATATAATAATGACATTAAAATGAGGTTTTCAATTTTTAGTCTAATAGGAAAATGCTAATGATATTTTTAAGTGAAAAAGACAAGACATAAAATTGTATATATAACATGGTTTTATGCACACACATTTAAATGAAAGGAAAAAAATTGCATACTTACATGGTGGTGAGATTATGGATCATTTATATTTTCTTTATAATTTTCTATATCTTCCAATATTTTTATAATGAATTTATAGTACTTTAATATATTGTGACATAAAAAGCAATTAATAGTACTATTTTTAGAAAACTTGAATAAGAAGGATTTACTCAACCCCTTGGGTACTTATCATAATCTGTGTTCCCCATTCATCAGACAGAAAATCTAACTCTCATGCTGGAGAATCCATTGAACAACTGTAATGAAATCTTGGAGGATTTGTTGTGACGACTCTCAGCTTCCCTGACTATGAAATGAGGGAGGTGGAAGCTCCAATTTCCTCCTCAGTGCTAACATTTCATAAAGCTTAAAGTAATACATATTTCTAACAAACTTGGTGACCTTATTGGGGGAATAAAGCCTTGTCAATAATACAGTGAGCCATCTACAAGATTTCTGATTGTGTGTGTGTGTGTGTGTGTGTGTGTGTGTGTGTGTGTGTGTGAACTTTCTCTCTGTTTATATACCCAGGGGCCAAGAGCCCTCTTTCTCCATTGGCAAGTCTCACTCTGGGTACTGTGATTTCCTCCACTCTCAGTCTACCCCTGCATGCCAGTACGCATCCTCAGGATGGGGGACGATCTGCACTGACCCCAGATGAGAAGATGCAGCCAGCTCTGAGCGGCTTGGGGTGTTCTGTCTGGTGACCCAGAGGGACACAGGACATCCCAGGCTGCTGCGATGGAACCACCATGAAGTCACAAGCCTTGGTGTGATGATAAAACTGTGTGGTCACACCTAAAGGACACTGATCTAACCATTTCTTCAATGATGCTGAAGTTCACTGTATTTTGGAATGAACTTTCTTTAAATCCTCATGTAACTCAGTATGGGGGAAAAAGTTATTTTAGGAGGCACAGATTGTACTTTTCTTATGTTGCTTACACACACTGTAAATCAAATCATCTTTAGGCAAGAAACGGACAAAAATGCAAATTTTGAAAAAATGCAAATGGCGGAAAGGGGCAAATGAGGAGCATGAGTTGCCCTTTGACTTTTGGGATTATCGGCAGGTCAGAATTAGAAGATGCAGGAGCACCAAGTTAACCTCTCCTTCCTTCTCACGGTGTGTTTAGTCCCTGTCAAAGCCAACTTCAACTCTGACCTGGAGGCCAGTCAGTTAACACTATGACAGATGTCTTAGTTCATATATGGCCTCATATCATGAATTCCATGACAGAAACCTTTCTGAAGCCACAAAGCAAAGCGTGGAATGCTCATCTGAGCACCTGAGCTGGTTGGGTGGGTAACAGGGGAGGACACAGCCCACTGATATTGAGTCCAGAGTGGAGGAGAAGGAGGGAGGCCAGTTTCATTACCAGCTGCCCAGGTCCACGGGTGGTCCTGTCCCCACCACTGGAGCAACCCTCCCAGGGCGCTGTCATGCCGAGGTCTCTGTGTGGGTGAGGAATCCCCAGCAGTGGCTGCTCCAGGTCCATCACCCGGCTCCTGCGGGTGTCCCAACAGTCCCTGCCTTCCCGACATATGGTACCTCTCACCTCCTGCCCGTGGCTTCTTTCCTTCTGGTACAGCGTGGCTTCCAAGGGATCCCTGCATGGCACTCAGGGATGTACAACTCCGAAGTGAGGGGCACTAGGCAGGTAAATGCTGCCTTCTTTCTGTGCAGATGGGTGGTCCTGAGATGCACCCCCTACTGCTTCAGTGTCCACGGCAACAAGCCCCAGCTTACATACAGTGGCTTCCAGGTAACAACACACCCTCGTTTTTCACGTCTCTTCCTCCACTGCTCCCCTCTCTTGCCTCATCTTGCTCCCTAAGACCATGTTACCTCTCCCCCAGACTCTCCTCTCCCCAGACTCTGCTTTCTAGGGAACCCCTGTAAGACACCAAAGTAGGAGCTGGGGAGCAGACCCAGATGCCATAACAGGGGCGGGCAACATTCAGAGAGAGACTTGAAGCAGAAAACAGAAACCCAGTGAGCCCAGAGGAAATAGAAATCCTATGCCTTGTGTTTTATCTTATATAAATAAATATGCAGTACTTACTTATGGAGTGGATATAAGAATGAATGAATAAACCAACCAAATAGTTAAAACAAGTCAAGGGTGAGAATTGCAAAGGAGGAACACCCAGTACCTAAGGCAATTCCTGAAGGTAAGGTGGGCCCAGCTGAGCATTTTTAATCCTGACTAAGCAACATGTAGGCATTTATGCTGCCTGGATCTTAAAGTCAGGAAGGATGGATTTTTACACTTTAAAATTTCCCAGGATCTCAGGATTTCTGTGCAAATAAAAACATTTAATCCATTTACTTGATCCACTTCTCTGTTCAATATCCATTTTTTGAGCACCCACTATGTGCCAGACAGAATTCTGAAACACCTTGCCAACACGTGTACCTCTGCCTTACACATACACACGTGCACACAAGGAGGCTGTGGTTTGGGGACCAAACCTACACGCAGCGGAGCTGCCTTTCCGGCTCCCGCACTGGCTCAGGACTCTGCTTCCATCCTCCTGCCCTCATCCCTTCAGCATCCCTGGGCCTGCTGTAGCCTGGGGATGCGATCTGAGCATTTGTGCTGCCGTCCCAACTTCCTGCCCAGCCGCTGAGTCCTTATCTCCCTGATGTGGTATTACCTGGGCAGGTTCTTCAGACCAGGGCTGTCCAACAGGACTTTCTGTGGTGATCGAAAAGTTCTTTTAATATACTTTAGTTTTTAATTTATATTTTATTTTATTTTATCAACTTTTTTTGGATTATAGTTGATTTACAATGTTGTGTTAATTTCAGGTGTACAGCAAAGTGATTCAGCTATACATATACCTATATCGGTTCTTTTTCAGATTCTTTTCCATATAGATTATTACAGAATATTGAGTAGAGTTCCCGGTACTACACAGTAGATCCTTGTTGGTTATCTATTTTATATATAGTAGTGTGAGTATGTTAATCCCAATCTCCTAATTTATCCCTCCCCCCATGTTTCACCTTTGATAACCACAGTTTGTTTTTGAAACCTGTGAGTCTGTTTCTATTTTGTAAAAAAAATTCATTTGTATCATTTTTTATTAGATTCCACATACAAGTGATATCATATGATATCTGTCTTTCTATGTTTCCACTATTTACAGTAGCCAAGACATGGAAGCCACCTAAATGTACATCGACAGAGGAATGGATAAAGAAGCTGTGGTACATTTATTTTATTTTTTTAATTTAAGTACCTTTAATTTACAATGTTGTGTCAGCTTCAAGTGTGCAGCAAGGTGATTCAGTTATACACACACACATATATATGTATATACATATATATATATATTCTTTTTCAGATTCTTTTCCATTAGAGGTTATTACAAGATATTAAGTATAGTTCCCTCTGCTATACAGTAGGTCCGTGTTGTTTATCTATTTTATTTATATATAGTAGTGTATATATGTTAATCCAAAACTCCTAATTTATCCTCCCCCTCCCATCCCACTATCCCCTTTGGTAACCGTAAGTTTGTTTTCTATGTCGATGAGTCTCTTTCTGTTTTGAAAACAAGTTCATTTGTAGATGGAAATGTTTTGATCTGCACCTTCCAAAATTATAATAGCTAGCCACATGTGACCAGTGTGACTAGGAGACTGAATTCTAAATGGTATTCAATTTTAATTTATTTACTTTGGAAAACCACATGATGGTCAGAGCCTACTGTATTAGACAGCACAGCCCTATGCCGTTCAGGGTCACGCCCATGTGTCAGCATTTTACAAACCTCTTCTTCCCCTGGAACAACCCTGTCCTGATTCCCATTCTCAAGTCACGCCATTAACTTGTGACTTTTTGAAAATCCCAGACAGTGGAAAAGTCTGTGAGAATTTGCAAGAGTTTTGGCAAATGATGAGAAAAGCAGATGGAGGCAGAAGACCCAGCAAGGGCTGAAGAAGAGGACGGACATCTGTAAATCTCCGAGGATAATAAGAGAAAATGCTATTATACAATTCAGTTTCACAAATGAATTAAAGGCACTGGGGATTAGAGTGACTAACGGAATGAGGGAATCACTGAGTGAAATCACGTTGGAGCTGATAACAAAAGTGCTTGGCTGGGCTCGACAGACACTGTGGGTGAGTGAGGATTGGGAGGAAAGAGCTGACGTAAATGGGAAGCGGGCGCTTGAGTGGGAAATGGGAGAGGCCCAGTGGTCGGGGGCCACACGTGGGCAGGTGTCAGAAAACCGCTGCCCTGCTCCCCTCCTCAAACAGTCGAGTTTGCCAAATTGTATGCAGCCTCTCTCAGGTTTCCACATCAGAAGGGGTTTATGGCATGATACGTGCTTTCATCACTTCCCTAAGTGAAAGATGGTGAATGAAAGCACAGGACAAGAATGGTTGTCCTGGTACCTGCACAGTGTTCACGTGCCCAGGGATGCGACACCGATTATGCCCTGTTATAAGTTGGAGCCGATCTGAGAAGGACCACAAACAGCTCTGAGATAACTTCCAAGTCTGAACAAGAGAAAAGTGATGGCAGGATCAACCATGTTATTTAAAGTTTAAATACATTGTGGAATCTAAAAAGAAGAGGTACAGGTGAACTTATTTATAAAACAGAAAGAGACTCACAGACATGGAAAACAAACTTATGGTTACCAAAGGGGAAAGGGGGGAGGGATAAATTAGGATTTGGGGATTAACAGATATGCACTACTATATATAACATAAACAACAAGAATCTACTGTATAACACAGGGAACTATACTTAATATTTTGTAATAACCTATAATGGAAAAGAATCTAAAGAAGAATATATATATGTATAGCTGAATCACTTTGCTGTACACCTGAAACTAACACGATACTGTAAATCAACTATACTTCAATTTAAAAAATCACTAAAAACAGTTTAAAGACACGGTATCAGGTCCTGGAAAAGCACATCAAAGAGAATTTAAAAAGTCATAAATCGACATGTAACATCGAAGCACTGGGGACGCAGCACCAAGGTGAGTGTCCCCGAGGACACACGGAGACTCCTTTCATCAAAATCACTGTCTAGCGCAGTGGGATGGCGTGGAGACCAACCTGAATACCGGGTCACCCAGAGCCCCCTCAGTTTCTCCCTTCAGGCCAGAGAAAGGCTATCTGACGGTGCAGCAAGCTTTGGTTTGGTGTGTTCAGGACTCGGAGAAGGGAACTCTTTAACACAGAATTTGACTTCCACCAGCAGATGTCCTTCTCCAACAAATCAAATGCAGAAGAACCCAGGCTCAGCCTATTGTGTGCTTTGCCTTTTCAGAGCCTTGGTTCTTTCAGGGGCTTCAAGTGTGTAGGGGCCTGGCTTGTTGCCAAAGCATCTGCCAAGCCTCTCTCTCCTCGGCTTGGGTGATGGAGGGTCCTTGAGCAGCAAGCTTAATGGTGTTCACCTGACATGGCAGAGCTGGCTGGGGGCCGTCAAGGAGGAGGTGGGGGAAGTGTCCAAGGGAGAGGGACCTCCAACCGTCACTCTCAGAGCCTGGGAGTGGGGCTGGGGGAAGGCGGTACCCCTGTCTACCGCTGAGATACCAGTGTGTGTGGATCTGATCATCTTAAATCACTGAGATTCTATCACTGAGAATGACTTTGCTCCAGCCAGCATGCACATGACCCAGTGCTGGACCAAAAAGGCAGACGGAGGCCGCTGACACTCAGCACCCAACACTCCTGACCGGAGGCTGGCATGGCTAGATGTGCCTTCCAGCCCCTTGGAAGCCCTGTGAGGGCCATTTAGGTGATGAGTGGCCTGAAGAAGGAAGCTGATGGGAAAATTCCCTCTGGCTTTAGAGCACGAATCTCCCCTGCTCTAAAATGAAATACTGCAGTCAGACCTCCTCACAAATCACGTGGAGGGTTTATTCATATCGGGGGAGGTGAACTTCCAAAAGGTATTGTCATTTACATTAGTGAATTCTCTCCTTTACCTCAAGAATTTTTGTTTGTTACCACGTCTTTTTTAGATTAATCTGAAAGCCAAGAAAAATGGAGATAGGAGAAAAATCCGTATCTTCTACACTGGAAAATGTGCACATGGGTCATATATGGGAGAAGCTAGGGTAAAGGAGGATGGTGTGGAGTAGGGGCTTCGGGGAGGATAAGTAGAAATCAGGAAGTAAAAAATATATAAGAAATCAACACTGATGACCTACTATGCGCCAGGCACTATACTTGGCAAATGTATACATCCTATTTTCTATAAAGCCCCCTAATGTCCTTTAAGACTGAGACTACATTCCCTGTTCTATAGATTTGGAAGAGGCTACACACTTTAGAAAACCTAACAGAGCTAATAATTGATGGATATAATGCTTGGACATGTCTGTCTGAATCCACCTCATAAACATGAAGAACACTGTGTCCAACCCCAGGCCAGGAACATGCATTCTCCAAGGCTTTGATTACTTAATCTCCAGCCATCCTTCCAATTTCAGCTCACATGTCACTTCCTTAAAAAGACCTTCCATAGCTCCCCTGAACACCCTCTTCATTACCCTCATTGCTACTGTGTAAGTATTTTGTTCAGTATTTGCTGGTGACCATATCTGTTTTGGTTATTATTATATTCTTAGTGCCTCACTCATAACAAATAAGCATTTCCTTAATGAATGAATGAATGACAGTTAAGTAGCACCAATGGACTAAAGTCCATATTTTGCCTTAATAGTGCCTCTTGTGTATTTTCAGAGCCAGTTATGACTCTTAAAAAAGCCATGCTTTGTCTTTTACTTCTGTTCTGGAAAAATGAAATCCAGCATCGATCTTGCCTGGACATGTCTCCTGAATACCGAATGCACGTTCCATCCATAAAGCATTCACTGGACTTGTTCTTTATTCATCTTCATTCTTCACCAAGCATCAAGTCCTATATGCTCAGTTATTAGTAATAAATACCCAAAGTATTAAATACGTAGTTGGACAATCTGTTATATTAGTTACATAATAGAATTGTGGTGGGCATACATGTTAATAAATAACAATGCAATATTATTAGTGATCACTTATACTTGGAAAATGATAAATTATGCAGGAGCCTCTAAATTCTTGAATGTAACATTATATTAGATGGAAATTATCAAAGGTTTATTTTATTCATAGCAGACTCTCAACATTTATACTTTTGACAGGTCCAATCATCTCACTCCGACTTGAGATTAAAGGAGGCTTGGTGTGAGATAGATTCAGGTTAACTCTTGGCAAGCTGCTGGGACACCATGACTTTTCACAGAATGCCCCAGCTCCACTGTGTTCAGGGAACACTTACTCTGCAATGTGGGTGAATTCAAGTCCCAAGGCTTCTCAGAGGCACAGGAAAGGGGCACTCACTTGGCAGTGGCACAATGGGAACTTGCCAGATGGTCAGAGCATATGCTCCAGCGACTGCCACCATCTGGAAATTTATTTGCAGGTCACAGAACAATTTTCTATGGCTCTGGCCTCAAAGTCAAAATTGGTTGTTTAGCATCATAGAATGCATTTCTCAGATTGAAATTTTGGAAAGGAGGTATCTATTGGTTCTTGAACACTTACTACTTGGTATGTATGTTACTTCTTTTCTTTCATCTTTGCATCAACCCTGAGATAGAAGCATTATTACACATTCCAGCCCTCATTCTAAAGCTCAATAAACACTCAGAGTCATCGTATAGCTTGTCCAAGATCAAGATAAGTGGCCAAGTATGGATATGAACCCAGATCTACCTTAGGTCAAAATTCAGATTATGCTTTTATTACATCCCAGGCCAGCCTGAGGCTACTCAAATTATTATATCTTTGCCATTCTTTCTTTTTCAGTAGTATTTCAAGTGCTATTTTCACTCAAGCACAAATACTAATCAGACTTTGGTTGTGTGCTGATTACTATATAATCCTTGGAGAAAACATGGCAAGTAATCAAGATTCAATCTCTTCTTCCATGAAGTTTTAAAGAATTAAAAAACTTAGATTTACTTATTATTATTATTATTTTAAAAGTAACATTAGAACTGGTTGGTTTGGGTTTTTTTTTCTCTCTCTCTTTAAATACACCATGAGCCTGAGATGGAGCCCATCGCGGGGCCATCAGCGCCATCCCTACCTTTCCACTGAAGTTGTCTCTCTCAAAGCATCCAAACCCCCAATGTAAAATGCTCAGAACTTGTCTTCTAAATCTCAGTCCTGCTTTTCAGAGTGGTAGGATTTCTGTTTCCCTGTTTGGTTTACCCACTCTCTGGGATTCGCTAGGGGCCTCCTTGAATTTTCAGCGAACTGCCAGCTTCTCAGGCCAGGGGTGTTCCTGGGACCTCTGGGAGGACTCCGTGCAAAGCCCATGTGCCACCTTGTGGCTGGAGCAGGAATTTCTCCTTCCTGGAATTCTGGGGCCAGGAGACAGCCACCAGGGACTCAATGTGATTTTAATCAACTTAATTTAATTTGTTTTTAAACTTATTTTACCTTATTTGTCCTCAGTGAGGCCAGTGATTCCACTGATCTTCTGACCTTTTGTTTTAATTGAAGTATAGTTGATTTACAAAGTTGTGTTAGTTTCAGGTGTACAGCAAAGTGATTCAGTTATACATATATAATATAATATAATAATAATAGAATAGAATAGAATAGAATAGAATAGAATAGAATAGAATAGAATAGAATAGAATAGAATAGAATAATATAATATATATTCTTTTTCAGATTCTTTTCCCTTATAGGTTATTACAGGATACTGAGTACTGTTATCTGTGCTATACAGTAGGTCCTGGTTGTGTATTTTATATATAGTTTTGTGTATATGTTACTCCCAACCTCCTAATTTATCCATCCCCCTCCCCTCCCTTCCACTTTGGTAACCATCAGTTTATTTTCTATGTCCCTCAGTGTCTAGGTTAACTTTGGTCTATTGAGGAAGAGTAGTCTAAGAATCTTCCTCGCTTTTCTAATTTCTCATTTTATACCTACTACTATCCATATGCTTTCATGATATTCTCTTTGGAAAATGCAAATTCAGCTTTATGACAAAAAGTGATACTTATGGTTAGGTTTAAAAATGGAATCTTTTGGAAAACTAAAAATACAGAAGGGAAAGTTCTTTAAAAGAAATATCTCAATCTTCATGTTTGGGGTTCACGTGGTGCAATGAATGACCAGGACCACTATGTAGAAGGTTTTTTCCAGCTTATTTCTATCTTCCTTTCTCTAAATCAACGGTCCTCAAAGTCGACTACATACTGGAATCGCCTTGGTAATTCTGATGGGTAGCCAAGTTTAAAAACCACTGTGAATCTAGACCCAGAATGCCAAAAACAATTTATTATTTGTACATTTTATACTAAAAGGCAATACTGATCAGTCTGATGTGCCTTTGTTTGAGAGAAAACTATTAAGTGGAAACAGTTGGAACAACATGGTCCAAACAAGGGTTAGTAACCTAAAGTTATTAACTCAAGGTTAACTATTAAATACAGCTTTAACTATAGCTACTGACTGCAGCACTTCAAAGTCACAGAGTTCACACTAGCATTTTTGTGTTTCTGGAGATTTGTGTGAGAAGAAAAGCAGAGTATATAATGGGAAATACCTTTAGCTTTACCCAGAGTTCTTACCGAGACAGCTCTGATGTTTGCTAGTTAGAAACAATAAAAGAAGTGGATGGTGAGTAAGTAGTGGTACTTAGGGTCTTGAGAGGTGTACACAGTGCACTATTTCTAGAAGAACTTGGCAACTTTAGAAGGTCTACACTCTTTGTATACTTAACATGCTTTGTCTTTATAACACTGTTGGGTTCTATAGATATTTGGCTTTTCACTTTACTGCATTTTTTCATTGAACAAACAATATTTAAACAATAAGTACTCATTTTTAATGTTGTTTATAATAATGAATAAAACACTGCGTGTATGAATGAAATAGGTCACACTTTCCTCTTCCAGATATGCAGGGAGTAAAAATAATGCATGTGACCCCCCAAAAGCCAGTCATAAATATAAATGATACATGTGTTCATATGTTCACTCTTTTTAAAAAGAGGACTTTGTAGGGTTTGCAATATTAAATACATGGAAAACAGGAAATGAATATTAAAGCTGAAGAGTTTATAGAGTTAAAAGGGGCAACCAAAGAGATGGTATCAAGTAACAGGACCAAAATTTAGGTAAGTATATGATATATGCAAGTTAATGTAAATCGATTAACCAAAAATATAATTAATAGTACTTTTTAACCAATGTCTTAACTTAAAAAAAGTGCAGTTTTCCTTTAAAATGATGCAATATATCCACGACTGTTTCTGTTGAATTTTCCTTTGAAACCCCAGAAGTGTAGTCATTATTTCACAGGATGCAGCATTTTGAAGATCAGTGATGGCTTATAATAGGGCAGTGGGTAATCAGAAAAGGATCCCACTGCAGCCCAGACCACTCTGGGCTATCATGGATCTACCTATTTTTCCCAGAGATGAGAACTAGATGGGTATTTCCCCCTCGGTTACCTGTGAAGAGAAAACTGTACCTTTTTTTTTTTTTATGTTTTATTTTCTAGGGAAGCATACAGTAGAACTAAATTTTAGATTTAATCTATCTCTCTAAGAACAGACCAAAAAAAAAAAAAAAAAAAAAAACAGCCACAAATGCATAGATTCTAAGGCTAAAACCTGCACTTTTTCTGTTTCCAGTTCTCGTGAAAGAGGAAGGGATAAAGAAATGGATAGAAACTAAAATTTTGGAGCGCCTGGAATAGTCTAGACTCTGCGTTAAGTTCCTTACATTCTCTATTTTACTTTACATCAACACTTTGAAAAAAGTTTTCTAATCTCTGTCTCCCAGATCAGGGGACTGAGACTCAGAGAGGTTAAACAATTTGCAAAATGCTGTGCAGATTTTTATTTGAGTCCAAGTCTGTAACTCAAGCTCACACTGCTTTCTCTATGCTCTACTTGAATATGGGAGAAGAGAACAAGACACTGAAGAAGGTCCCCACTCCAGGCCTCTGCCTGTCTCAGGTATTGGTGGGTTCCAAGCCCCTCCAGGCTGGGTGTGTGACTCCTGTCTCTATGGAGTCACACCTCATGTGAGTCTAGTTCCCTGCGATATGAGGTCATTATCTTCTCACATTCTTCCTCCACTCTCTAGGTTCTCAGGGCACAGTCACGCGAGGCGCAGCTCAGCAGGCAGTGAGCACAGCCAGGAGGTTGGCTGTCAACTTCCTTCTTTTTCAGGATAGATATATTTTACTGTAAACCTGTATGTGCCACGATTGCTTCAGTTTGTGAAAGCCCATGGCAGGTGAGCTCTCCTAACCCCTCCGATGTTTCCACCTTCCACCCCCCAGCCCCATCCCATGTTGCACTGAAGGGGGAGCAAGGGGAGAGAATGATAGATGTGATGTCGCTATTACTGGAATGACATAGTGGATGCTTTTCTTCTACCTTAGTTCCTCCTCAGCATCTGCATCTCTCCTCCTTCATGCCCAAGCCACCAACACCATGCTTACAGGTTACTTGAGTAGAGAGAACCACATTTTTACCAAGTTTTCAGTTGGTACCAAAAATAATGAAATACTATATCTAGGTATTTTTATGAAGAATATGATCAGTTGAACCTAGTGAAGGGAAAGAATTTTGTGGAGGGAAAAAGAACTCACCTGTATTGACCCTGGTCACGCACCCACCAGTGGGTGGATGGTGCCACCTTCAGTGGGCACCTGTCTCCGAAGAGAGCAGAGAGCAGGACGACAGCTGGAGTCATATGATGAAGAGTCAGGGAGAACAGCTATGTTCTTCAGACTTTCTGATCCAAAAATAAGGGCACGCATTCTAATAAGTTCGATGTTACTGTTTTTCTTAATTTCAGAAAGGCAATCTGGTTTTTTTAGATTTTTTCTTTTTTTTATAAATTTATTTATTTATTTTTGGCTGTGTTGGGTCTTCGTTTTTGTGCGAGGGCTTTCTCTAGTTGCGGCAAGCGGGGACCACTCTTCATCGCGGTGCGCGGGCCTCTCACTGTCGCAGCCTCTCCCGTTACGGAGCACAGGCTCCAGACGCGCAGGCTCAGGAGTTGTGGCTCACGGGCCTAGTTGCTCCGCGGCATGTGGGATCTTCCCAGGCCGGGGTACGAATCCGTGTCCCCTGCATTGGCAGGCGGATTCCCAACCACTGCGCCACCAGGGAAGCCCTAGATATTATTATTTTAAAGCAGGTTTAGGTTCACAGCAAAATTGAGAGGAAGGTACGGTGATTTCCCATAGACCCCCTGCCCCACACATGCACAGCCTCCCCACCATCAGCATCCCACACCTGAGTGGTCCATTTGTTACAGCTGATGGACCTACACCGGCACATCATGATCACCCAAAGTCTATAGTTCGCCTTAGGGCTCACTCTCAGTGTCGTACATTCTGTCGGTTTGGACAAAGGAATAATGACATGTATCCACCACTATGGTATCATAGAGAGTATTTCCACTGCCCTAAAAATCCTCTGTGCTCTCCTTATTCATCCACCCCCAACCACTGGCAACCACTGATCTTTTTACTGTCTCCATGGTTTTGCGTTAGTTTGATGTTATTTCTACTAGCAACGCAATGTTATTCATCTTTGTACCTCCCCTCGTTAGCTCACCATAGCTTTTGGAATAAAGTTCGAATCCTTAGTTCACAATACTCTTCACAGTCTCATTTCTTACTACCTTCCTAATCTCTTCTCTTGTCATTTCTGCACATATTTGACTCTGGTCATAAAGAAGCATTCTAAGTATAAAATAAATGTCTTACATCTCAATTGTTCTATGTGTTCTCCCATGAACAAGAGCCTGCAGTGACTATCAGCCTGCACCTGTGTAATGAATGACCCCTCCCCCCTTGTTACCATGCTTAACTGTGCATTCTAACAGACAGAGATGGGTCTTAGCTCTGAGTAAACAGTGGCTTTTGCAAATGTACATTCTGAGACATAAATTGCTATAGCTTATGATGGAATAACAGAGTTGCTAGGATTGTCCTTCCTCCTTTTATATATATATTTTTTCTTTTTAAATCATGCTGACTCTTTTCCCCCCCAAAGCTAGTATAAGTGTAACCTCTTTCAGGAAGTTTTGCCTTGCATGTCCCATGGGATTTAGAGACCCATCAGGTAGGGTATCCTATCTCCCTATGCTATCTCCATTCCAGAACTTACCATCCCATAGGGGGCCATTGATGTCCTTGTCCTTGAATGTTTCTCCCATAGTCTGGAAGTATTTGTGGGAGTTTTTCTATTGCCTGGCAAATCCTGGCACATTGAAAACATTCAATAAAATGTTTTTTGAAAAGAATGTCAAAATAAGAATCACCTGGAGTTTTGTTGGATTTGTCACGAATAGAGACCAAGTTTAATAAGATAATTCTAGAGGTATTTTGGAATATTTTCCACTTTCTTAGGTTTATAATATATGTTAGTTACTCTGATACCTGCTTCCCCATAATGCTTAAAAATCCATGCATACTAATTTGACTTTAAATGTTGGGGTATTTAGCTTTCCACTGGCAGAAACTAAAAGGTTAGAGTTGAGACACAGGTTTTGCAAACAGAGTCCCAGAACCATCCATGTCTGAGTGTCAGCCCACGTAGTATTCTGCCCTTTGATATGGAGGGTTGGGTTGTTAGCACTCAGGTTGACTCCTTCCATGATGGCAGTTGGGGAAAAAGAGTCTCTGTGATGAGCACTTACTTCGTCCAAGCTCTTGAACTTGATAAATATGGGTAAGAAAGTGACTGATCAATAAGTATCAAACAAGAGGCATTGGATTATTCAAAATTATGATTATTCGAGATTGTGATAATATTTGGCCACTCCTTAAATGAGAAAAAAATCAAAACAAAACATGACAATCAAATAATTGTGATCAAAGGGAGATTTGCATAGCAGATTTATTTAAATTCCTGATTTTCTTAAAACTCCACTGGAATTGGATATAAAGAAGAGTCAGGGATATATGATATTGACATTGAGTTAATAGAGAGTTAGAATTCATTTTTTTTCAGTTGCACTATCTGCCTAAAATTCCCCTAACAAGATCATTTTTGTACATGAAATTTTGCACCTCATTACCCCTAATTACATCCTTTAAAAGGCATTCTTTGAGAACGCATAGTGAACAGTGTAGAATAAAAAAATACTTATCTTTCTTCTCTCCTTGTTAATTGTCAAGTCTTATTCTTACATCTGACTTCAGCATTTATCTTTTTCTATCCCAGATAAAACATTTTTTCATCACCTAAACTTCAGAGACTTTTCTTTTGGGGAACAGGGAGAGAAACCTACCATTTTAATGAATACAGAAGAAACATTTTCCCTTTCTCTCCTTTAGCACTGTCTTCCTACCTTGCTTTCATCATGCAACATGTTCTGCCAAATCATATAATTATTCAGTACTTGTTTTGGCTGCAAGACTACAAATTTCCCAAGGACAGGAACAATATCTTGTAGATTTCTTGAATCCTTACAGTAACAAATGGGTGCCTTGTGAAGAATATGCATCTGACAGTTTTTGTTGAATAGAATGACACTGAACAGTTTTTATATCTTACAAGGAATCCTGCATTATGTAAATATTTCCAACTATTAGAAATGCTCTCCCTATTTTGAGGTCATTTCTGCTTCTTTTATCTTCCTCCAGATCATTTACTACATAAAACTATTTGAAGTATGTCTAACCATTCTCCCATGTCAGTCTAACAAATTCTTGAAGATAATTATATTATGCATCTGAATATTTTTTATACCCTTATCTCAACACCTGTTTCTTCATATCTTGATTTAAAATTTAATTATCCTCGTTGCTCTTCTTTGAGTATGCTCTTGTACCGCTGTGTTAAATATATATTAATAAGTAGAAATCAAAATTGGATGTAGTCCTCTGAGATGATTTGTTTAGCTAAAGTAAATAGAACTATCATTGCTATTGCTCTAATACAATTTTTCTACCAAATGCTAGTAATACTATCCACACATACTTGGCTACTGTTAAAATCACCTATTTGAGTTAAATAAGAATTATTTTCTTTTTAATAGAAATCCAAGCTTCTCTTAGGTTAGTCACTATCATCTTACTCTTGTAATTTTTGAGGGGATTTTACATCTTTCTCTAATATAAGTTGATAGAAGATGATAGATAGATAGAGAGATAGATAGATAGAAACAGTGAGTAATTTTTGGGGAGGGTACTTATTCTGCAACAGGTACTTTAATGTGTTATCTTATCCTCATAATGAAAAAGCTATTATTGTCCTGATTATAAAATGAGTAAATGAGGGTAATGAGGATTAGGACCATAAAACTAGCAGTTTGCCTCTGAATCCTGGACCCCCAACAACTTCTTCACAATCATATCTCTGCCTGATGAGATGCTCTTAGAGTCAAAATATGTTTGCCTTTCATCTGTTGTTGCATAAACATCATGACACCAGGAAAATGGCTAGTTGAGTCAGATATATTTGGGAATGTGTACAGAGGTGTGTGCGTGTGCTCTGCCCCGAAACTGTGCCACATGAAGAGGGAGGGGCCCCTCCTTTCATCTCTACTTAATGTAGAGGGTCTTCTGATGACAACCTCCTTCCTTCCTGGATCTATTGTAACTTTTAGAATTTTTTAAGAGGAAAAATCTAAACCGAGATCTACATCTTGATGGGAATAGCTGTGGACGGGTGAGACTCTGCTCTTTTCTCAAAACAAAGCACTTGGCAGTTGCCCTCTCTGTTCAAAGGCAGGAAGAGCCCTGTGTTAATGTCGCATGATGTTCCTTCTTGGGTAGAAAGCATTGCGTACAGACCATCTTGTCAAGAGGGTTGATTTATGTATCTTCACATTTTTTGAGAAGTATCAAGGCTTTTTCCATTTCCTGATCATTTGCAGAGTATTTAATAAAACCCATTGGAAAACACACTTACAAATCAGGGTTAGATTACCTCTATTTAGAGGTTGATTGGAAAAAGAAAAAGAAGATTTTACTATCAACATCATGTTGGATAAGAATAAAGGGCATTGTCCTAATGGTCAGGCCACCTGTGTATGATGACCAGTTCATCTCTGCCCTTTTAATGTTTTGTTCCTAGGATTATTGAAAGGCATCATATACCATGGCAAAGACCCCAAGAGCTCAAGACCTGAATCTTAAATGTCCCCAGGTCCCCTGTGTCGCATATTATCTCACAGAAAACTATACGTGCTTCGTAAGATTGGTTCTGACGAGCCGTTTCACTTCTGATGCTCAATTACTCAGTTACTAGTAGGTGTCAAGGCTTGAGTTTACATTCTAATCACAGCCTTCAGCTCATCCTTTCTCAGTCATCACACTAGTCCTTTGAATAATAGCTTCTCCATGAAGCGTGGAGATCACACAAGCACATCTCTCATAACTAGTTCCTTTACCATTCTAGTCACAGCTCAGATCTTCTCTGTGGCAAGTTTGTTTGTGTGTGTGTGTATGTGTGTGTATGTGTGTGTGTGTGTGTTTCATAATGAAAAAGAAGTGTCAGAGAAGGAATGACCAAGGGGCCAATATACCTAATGTATGCAAAGGATTTAAGAAAGTCCTGAAGGTTAGGCAAGAGGAATCGTTGCAATGATCCTAACCTGTATTTTAATTTATCCTGTAGAAGTGATGAGGCTGTATCCAGAGTGAGTGATCACCACGCTATTTTATGAACTCACATGACTTCTATGGAACATGTGGGGAGGATATTTGGGGCATTATCAAACACCTGGAGATTTTCAATTCCTCATTTCTTGCTTCTGTGATTTATTAACAGTTCTGCTAATGCAGATAGAATGCAACCCCCAATTATAGCAGTGGATAAGGCTGAATGCTGCACAGTCTGTGCTATTCAGAGTACAGAATATCTTCAACCTAGTTGATCATTTTTGAATCATCAGCTCCATCTTTACTTTAAATTAACAATTTAACAGCTGCTTTCATCAAAGTTCTTTTGTGTCTATCAACTGGATGCTGCCTTTTTTTTTTTCTTAAATGCAATTTGCAAGATCATTTCTGTATCTTTTTAGTCTCAGATTCCTGATTTGCATGTTTGCTTAATTTGTATACAAATGTTCAGGCATTTATATACCATCTAGGGAGCATGAAGCACTCTCCACAGCTCTAGAGAATAATTTAATCCATCTCACCATTCAGTTAACTTAAATTTTTTTCTTTAAGGACAGGTGATGAATGAATGCAGTAAGCTATGACTGAGTAGAGGTCCATTGGTTCCCAAATAAGAAATATTCTAAAGCAAAAGAACAACCAAAGGTTCTATTTTTACATAATTCCAGTAAGTGGGAATACTGAAAATCGGGTCAGACCTGTTATAAAAGACAGGGCTCTTCTCACCTTTTATGCTAGTTAGCTCAGACTATGGTAACAAAATACCATTGGCTGGGTGGCTGACACAGTAGAAATTGATTTCTCACAGTTCTGGAAGCTGGGAAGTCCAAGATCAAAGTGCTAGCCAATTCAGTTCCCAATGAGGGCTCTCTTACTGGCTTACAGACGGCCACCTTCTCGCTTTGTCCTCACATGGTCTTTCCTCTGTGTTTGTGTGTGCATGCACACACACACACACACACACACACACACACAGATAGAAATGAGGGAGGTGATAAAGAGAGCAAGCTCTCTGGTGTCTCTTTGTATAAGAACACCAATACCATCATGAAGGCCCCAATCTCATGATCTCATTTGAATTTAATTATTTCCCAAAGTCTCCTTCTCCCAACACCATCATATTGAGGTGAGGACTATAACATATGATTTTGCGGGGGGGGGGGGGACACAATTCAGCTCATAGAAACTTTCATAGCTCAGAAAATATTTTGATTTTAGCTATAATTTATCAATACTTTACAATTGTCATTATATTCCTAAGCTATAAAATGTACTAATACAGCCTCAATGTCCTGAATCCAAAAGAAAGCATTAAGGTGACAATGCACCTAGAGTTTCAAGGAAAATCTGTGGTGTGTTTTTGGCAGACATCACTTGAATCTGAAATAAGTTGCTTTGTTGGCCACTAGATCTGCCTTAGAACCCAGGTCCTCCTGATCTGAACAGCCTCCTTCAGGACACTCAGTATAATCCTCTATTACAAGTTGAGTTTAGAAGGAGGAATACCTATAATTAGTCTCTGTAATGAGTGTCAATCTAGCCCCTTCAAGCAATCCCCCAGGTAGGGGCTGCTCAGATCTGACCATTGCTGGAAGCTGTGGGACCAGACCTTGAAGGAAGCGCTGGGGAGGACGGAAGGGGAGGAGGGACAGGAGGATTCCCAGAAGAGTCCATAAGGGATTAATTGGAGTCAAGGGTCAAGGAGCAGGGGTTACCAGATGCTGACATCAAGTCCACAGTATCAAGGGGTGAGTTGGGGTGGGAGAATAGAATCCAAAAATCTGGGTAAGTGGGGCAAAGTCGAAATGAGAACAGGCCCAAGACCCTAAACAGCATTTAGGCAACCATAGTTTGATTTATCCACTGCTGAGTGCTAGATGGAAAGAAAGAAACTTGTTCATCTGGGTTAAAGGATCAGAGGCAGTGTGGACCCAACAGTTCCCAAAGGGGAAAGCAAACAAGAGGCGTGGCTGACAAAACCAATGGCTCTTAAAGCTTTTGCTGTTCAAGTTCACCACAGGACATGCCTTGGCTTAATATGTATCTCCCGAAGAGTTGTAAGCTTTTTAAAATCAGGGCTTTGTCACACTCTTCTTCTTCCTGCTCCTCACAGAGTACATGCTCGTGTCCAATAAACATTCAACTTGGGTTCTACTTTCTTACACACCTTTTTGTAGTCAGGCATAAATATGAACTTCACTAAAAGAGGTAGCATTTTAAGTTATTCTCAAGATCTCATATCAAGGAGCTAATGAGTTTTAGGCCCTTTCTGCAGAATAGGTTTTGATTTGATGAGGGAAGTAAGCTAATTTAGCCTCAGGCTCCTAAGGGAGGGGCATGAGCGGAAATGGGAGGGCACAGGTGGTTACAAAAATTAAAAACAAATGATACAAATAGAGTGGAAGCTGATGATAGACCTTTCTAATTGTCCAAGTTTTGACAAGGTTCCAATGACATTTTATTAGCAAGCTAGTCACTGATTCTTGTTTTGTAAGATTCTGTAAGTGGATAAGGAGCTTTGCCAAAATTTTTGCATCAACCTGATATCTCAAGTCCTCCTGTCAAAATAATTAGAATAAAGAAGCGATTGAGGGGAAAAAAATGAAATTAACAGGTATTTCGGAGAGAAAGCAATTTCGAAGGAGTGATGTGGATTCAGTGCAGATATCCAGGGTTGGATGAACCAGGCATCAGTGCCTGACAGCTGCCAACATAGGATGGTCCTCTTCAAATAGGCTGGTGGGGACCCGTGTGTTCTTCTCTCTAAGAGATCAGCCAAATTGTGATGAGGAAAGTATGTGTAATTGTTACTGAGTTTCAGAAATAAACCTACCTGGAAGTCGTGATAGTTAAGAGGGGTCAGTTGATTCCAAGAGCCTGAGATAAGCCCTGTGTCTAATCTGTCCACATTTTAGGTGCCAAAGATCACCAGCTATCAACTAGCTACATCAGAACCATTGGATTTCCATCCCAGACTCAGTGAATCAGTATCACGGGATGGACCTGGGAATGTGCATTTTACCAGGATATCCAGGTGATTCTCATGCACTGCAGTGTTTAGAGAAAACCATTATAGAATCTAACGTGCCTTGAAACTTTCAGAGCTGTGGTTCTGTAACTTTGCTTCATACTAGAAATATCTGGGGAGCTTTTAAAAGCCTGGTGCCCAACCCACACTCTGTACCAATTAAAGGTGAATTTAAGAGGTTGGGATCAAGGAGTCACTCTTTTTAGACCCTAGCAGGTGTTTCCAATGTGCAGCAAGTGTGAGAACCACTTTTCACTTGGAGTAACATGTGCAAGGCTCAGGGTCCTTTCTGGCGGCACTTAGAGAAGCTTGGATTAGGGGTGTGATATCACAGTTCTGCATGGCAGGGCCACCCCCAGGAGTGGCTTTGCAACAGTAAGTCTTGCTCATGCTATTTAAACTGGCAAAAGACCACCTTGCAGCAAATGGAAAACATTCATCTATGAAGAAGAGTATTGCTGAAGCAGTGGGACATTCCTTGAAGTGTGGCAGAATCAAGGTCTAGAGATCTGTGTCTATTGTTTGTCACCTGGAACAGTCCTGAGCAAGTAATTTGATGACTCTGAATTGAAGCTTTCTTACCTGTAAGGTGGATGTGACAGTACCAGCCTTGTTACACGGTTGCTGTTTTATCCTATTAAAGAAGCTGACATATTCAAATGCACAAAGTGCTTTTGATTGGAATTGAGAGAGCTATTTGGAATTCCCTACTTAAACCTGGAGTCAAGGCTTCATTGACTAACATTTGTGATTTTCTTACTTGTTTCTCCATTATTAAACACTTTTACAACCCTTTATAAGGTCAGCAGTGCTAAATATGTTGCTCTTTTGTCTTAGAATAATCTTGCATCACACTGTCATAATTGGCCCACAGATTCTATGGTGTTGGTACTTTTATCTATTGCTGCTGAATAGGAGGGAAGATGAGGAGGACTTTTGCTGCCTACACATCTGATAAAGTCCAGATCCATCTGGAAACCATTTGGAGTTCATAGGCAAATGAAGTCGGTCATAAAATATGAAGAACTCAAGAGAAAAAATAAACTACCAAGGTTGAATTAGAAGTTAAGGTCTCAGCTCTTATCTTTCTTAATAATGCCTCCTCTGCTTGCCATGGCAACTGCATGTGATGTGAGTTGTTATGGCAAAGGGAGAGGACTACCCAAGGGAGAGGCTGTGAAATACTGCAAGGGGAGAGGGCATCTGGGGACTTGTAAAAACTTGGACTTGTACTTGAATGTGATCACCTGTGTGAATCAGCATGTGTCCCGATCCACTCAGATTTTGAGGCACGCTATTCTTCATCATCTTTTCTTTGGTGCAGAGCCCCAAAGGCTTTGGGGTATCAAAAGGTGGGTCCTGGTGTGAGTGAGTGTAAAAGCGTCTATCTTGGTACTTCGCCCTTAGAAGGCATTCTGCCTGTGTTAGCTAAATATGAATAATGTAAATGAGCAGCATGTTTATGTCAAGCTTTGAGCATATGCACTCTCAGTAGAAAAATACTGCTTAAAAACACAAGCAAGAATGAAAAGCTTGTTTGATCGATAGAGAATTAGAGCAACTGGAGTTAAATCCTTTTTCAAGGTCACCTCAAATGAATTGATGCTTTGTGAAGGGTATCTGATCAGCTGGTGCTCTGCGGGAGCGTGCTTTCTCCTTGTATGTACTCTAAGTTTCCTAGATGATTACAAATACAAGGATGACCATTTGCAGAGACTGAGGCTAAAGTTTATTGCTTTTAATTGGCAAAGAGTTGAAATTCTAGGATTCGAGGAGACTAGAGACCTATCAAGGGGCTATTTCACTGACCACAGATCCTTTGCTTGAAACCACGTAGAGCTGTGTTTAGTTTTCCTCACATGGATTTCAGCTTCCAGATTGTGTGACTTCAGCCCTCCTGAGAGTAAGACGAATTCTCTCAAAATCTAGACAATTTGCACATTCCACTTCTTAGTTGGGGGAGAAATAGTGGACGCAGGACTTTTCTCAGCACTGGATGATTTTCATGAAGAGGACGGGGACATTTCCAACCCATTTTTGATTTCTTTGAGGACCGAAATGATGGGCTGTGATGAGGTCCAATTAGACGGGGGTGAATTCAGTTTGATGGCCTCATTTTGTCACCTACCATGATTCTACTCTGTTTCATGACAATTGACAGTAAACCACAAGCTGTCACATGTATGGCAGATGTTTCTCACAGAAATTTGGCCAGTGGTAGATACTCTACTTGGTGCACCTGTGAAAAGAACCTTCTGGTAAATGTACACAGGATCCTAGTGCCATTCACTTTAGTTTAGTAGAATAATCATCACTTGTTAATTCCTTGGAAGAAAGGAAATATCATTAATGTGTATGGGGAGGTCAGGAGACTTTGGGCTTATAAAGAGGACTTTGATAAAGGCTCTTCCACCATGGTCTTAAGAAAACAGCAGACACCACTTCTGGCTGTTGTTTCCTGGATTCCATCACCTGGGTCTTCCTTTATGAAGTTTGACCACCTCTATTATTTAGCCAGTCTCAGGGCAGGAGTAGATTAGGAATTTTAGCCCCTATGGCCATCGGGCTTAGAAATCAGGCTTATTTTCCCAAACGTCCTGGTGTCTTTGTATTGAGGATAAGCCCTGAGTGTTTATGTGGAGGCTCTGTCTTGCTGCCTTGGTCCACAGCTTAGCTTCAGGTTTTGCTTTCTGACCTTTTGTCTGGGGCCATTAAATCTAGCTTTTTGTTTTTTCTTGTTTGGATTTCTGTGTCTGGATTTTATCTTGCTCAGTGGATTTACTTTCAAATTTCTGTGCCAACCCTACATGAGCTTGAATGAGTTGTGTCCTCTTGTGGGCACCCTGGGTGCCAGCCCACTAGGTGGGATGGGTCCTGTTAGACTTCTAGACACGCTGACTTATACCCCATCCTGCTGCCGTTGTGGTGACTGTGGTCAGCACAGAGCCCCAGCTCTCTGCTCCTTCGGCGTGGGGGGGGGGGTCCACTTCAACTGAGGATGGCCTCTTCACCTGGTCCTTCCCAGGGCAACCCAGCTGGTGGTCACCCGTAAAGGCCCAGGCCTGTCAGCATAACGGGGACCATTGTCCAGAACGCCCTGCAGGGATGCTGATGCCACGTGCCTGCCCGGGGTAACACTCTTCCTTGGCCAGGGTATGCCCCTGCCTCTTCTTTGCAAGGTACTGATCCCTGATGAATACCTTGTCCTCCAAACTCTGAGTTGGCTTCCAGAGAACCCCAGCCTGGGATCATGTTCTCCTAATATTGAATGTTTGTCCACGCCAGGCCTGCTGTTCCTATTAGGACATTAGAAATAAGACTCTAGCTACTTCTCAGGGACAAGTGGCTAGCTTGAGCAACGTCTCCAGACCCCCTCATAAAATATCAGGCCCTGAGGTGATACACAGGGCAGAGTTGCCGCGTGTCCTTATCTATCTGTGCTAAAGCAGCAAGTTCACGTGCCCTCCAAGCCCACATCCGCAGCCCGCCCCCCCCCCCAAATGACTAGGACAGTCTCCATGCAGCCCAAAGGACCTTCCCCAAACTTATTTTGCTCTTACCTTTTGTGATAACATACACCCTCCTTGCTATAAAACTGTACCAAAAAGGAAGTTTCACCTTTTATGCACCTTTTCTTTGTTGCTAAAATATTCATTTTTGGATAATATTTACTGAGGTCCTGGATCTAACACTTGAATAACATTTTTGTCTGTTTTTTCATCTCTAAAATGAAACAACACCACCTAACTTACCTCCTTAAAGGGCTGATGTGATAAATAATATTTAAAAGAGAATGAAGAAATGTGTACACAAATATTTTAAAAACGGAGACATCACAGAAAGTATGATGAAGACGGTTTTATTTTATAATTATTTTGTAGTTGTTGGTTAGAAACTGTTTAGAACTACCCCTGCTCTTTTCTTTTCTAGTTCCATTTGTGGCCGGTGGCTGACATTTACAAGATGACTATGACAGGATGCAGCTTTGGCTGGCGGACAGAGCTCTGCTCCAGCCTCGGCTTAAGTGGCTCATATGGTGATTGATCTCCTGACCTTGGGCTCATTAACTTCATCCTCTGGCGAGAGGGACACACCAGCTATAAGGCACTCTTTGTTAGCACACTTTTCTTTGTATTTCTGGGGGTCAGAGACACTGGGTCCCAACTTGTGTGTGTAATCTGAAGTATATTCCCTTTGCCAGACAGTTTCAGGGATATTCAAAATTCATGAAATAAAGTGACAGCATGATGGAAAAATGTAGAAAACATTATAATACTTCTTAGCTGATAAGAGCAGGTAATAAAAATGAGAACCATGATACTTCAAGACTCTCAAAGAAACAAAACCATGATTCCACATCTAATCCCATAACAAAGTAGGGAGATCACTCCAATCTCAGGGGCTGGGGTGACTTCTATTGAAATGAATAACTCTCTGCTATTATTCATCAAGATCAAATTTTACAAACTTTCCTAGTTTAATTTGGCAACATAATCCTACCTCTGTTTTAGCCCAGCCACGATGCAGCACAAGGAAAACAAGGAGGTTGCACTGAGGGTGTTTTTTTGGTTCTGTTTTTATAAAAACATAAGATTTTTTTAACAAACAAATAGGAAGCACCTAGTCTGCCAGTGCCCTGGGGACATAAACGTGAAATCGTTCATGCATTTTCCTCCAAACTGCATCCGGTATCACTTTTCCAGGGGAGAGGGTGTGTGCTGGGGGCTGGGAGGGTAACCCGATCTCCCTGCACATCTGGGCACTCACTTCACTTCTACAACAGGGCAAAAGAGAGCTTTTAGAAAGACATGGTCAGAAGAGCCAGGCAAACAAAGATTCCCTTGGTTGCTGGTGGATTTTTATTCTGGAAGGACTTTTCTCAACGGGAATCTCCATGCCCAGCTCCCTCCCCCACCAGGCAATCCTGAGAAGGCCATCTTCAGTCTCCTCCACTCCTTCCTGCCCATGTTTTCCTTGCAGCTTCCTCTGGGCTCAGGGCCGTCTAATCAGAAGGCTTTGCCCCTCATGTGCTGCACAGATCTGGTCTGCAACACTCTGCTTCTCAAAGTATCTGTGGTGAGGAACCAGATCTGGGTTTGCTTTAGTCTTTTGTTACTTTTTTTTTTTTTTAAATTTCCAATCTGTGTGGACAGATATTGTTTGTAAAATACAATCAAAATAAAATGTATTGAAAATTAAGATTTAAATACTATGAAAAACACAAGCTCTAACATCATCCTCACCATCATTATTGTTAGATTTAAGAGACAAATTAATCTGTCGATTCTGTTTCCTTATTTGCTATGTTGAGGAGCTTGCATCTGCAGACACGGTCCCCGCTCCAGGCCATGAGTGCTGCTGGGGGAACCAGAGTACAGGCCTCTCATAGTTCACGTTACCTCTTCCTTCCAGGCAACCTTTAGTCTGTAAGGAGTTTGCTCAGCAGAGGAGGAGGGAAGATGGGTGATGTAGGGAAGAGCATATGGACAGTTCAGACTGAGGGAGGATCAAATATCCTGTAATTGCCAGGGGAGGGAAAGTTCTGGAAGAGATTGCTACAGGTCTGAGAGAAACATGTGGGGGACACACTGTGAAAGCTCTAGATGTCAGGGTGACATTCTCTTTGCTCTGAATTTGGAAGCATCGGTGAGTTTAAACATTGTTTTTCTGACTGTGAATTGATCATGTGCTATTACAGCAAATGAGGAAAAACACAGACATGGGCAAATAAAAACCCCTTCTAAGAACACGGTCAGGAGACATAAAATACTTGGAGAATTTCCCTTTGGGTCTTTTATTCCACGACATTTTCAAAGACTTAGCATCATACATAACACATTATTTTTCAGCACATTATTTTTCAGCATCTTCGTTTAAAATTATAACATAATAAAATCTCTGTATTATTACTTTGTCTTTATGACCATATTTTTAATGGGTAAATACTGTTGCATTCATCTATGAATCACAAATGACTTAACCATTACATCATTTTTGTGACATTTAGATGATTTCGGATTTATTTGCCAATATAAATAGCAATGAAATTAATGTTTATTTCTGTGTTTATAGATTTTTATATAGTTCATGTGTTTATTGTTTATTTGTATTTCTCCTTTGGTTAATTACTTATTCAAGCATTTCTATTAGAAAACTAGTACTTTCCATATCGATGTGTATAAATTCCTTGGATATGTACCATTGGTCGGTCATATAACTTCCTATATTTTTTTCGAAGACCATTGTTCTTAAAAGCTAGTATCCACATTTAAATTTAGTTTTATTATGGTGTTCATTTTTACTTTTATTCTGAGGTAGCTGCTTTGTATAGCAGAAAGAGAATCAATAAGAGAAGGAACTAGTGGACAATTTATTTAACCTCCCTGAGACACCTGAACTCATCTTCTCTCCTCTGGAATATTGCTTTAGAATAGGACCCTTCTATCTGGGCTTCCTTTCACTTTGTGTTGATCGGCCAGCCTCAACACTTGATTTCTACCTTGTGGTCCAAGATGACTGACAGCTCTAGCATCTCTCAGCATGTCCACACTGCAGTGAAGGGGCTGGTACAAGGGGATGTTTAGGGCACGATCTTGACCTTGCATATATTTCTTCTACCTGTGCCCCACTGGCATCTGTTATTGAGGATTCTAGGGGACAAACAGGAGGGTCTACCACAGTCCACACCTTCATCCACCCAATAACTATGCTCACCCTCTTCCACGTAGGACACACTCATGCTCTCTCTAAAGAACACCCAGCTACTCCATTACATCATCTAGATCGAATTCCAGGGTCTCGGTGATGGACTGTCCCCTACATCAGGTTTGAACATGGCTTTGAACAGTTCAGCCAGCTTTGAACTAAACTATAAGTTGTCTACCATTTATACCCAGTATTCCATTATCTATGATAAAAGGGAGAGCCACAATATAAAATGCCATTTAGAAAAGGAAAAAAATGAGAAACCCACACAGCAGTCATTTTCCTTAACAATAATCAGATTAAGTTGGAACATTCTTGAAAGTGATTCTCTGATTTGGTAGTGAAAGAAGCATTAGTAAACCCATCTGACAGGTGCCAGTGCTTCCCTGGAGGGAACTCCTGTATCCATCATTCTCTGTCGCCCCAGCTTACCCCTCAGGGAGCTTCTCCTCTTTCATCACCGCCTCATTGGAAATTCTGCTCATCTGAGGGGCTGCACAGTGTTCCCTGCAGACTGGTGTATCAACATCACCAGCAGCTCAGAAGCGCAACATCAAATATTCTCAGATTTGTGAAACTTGGGTAAGCCTTTTTTTTTTGAAATATTATTTTCTCAAATATTGAGTAGTGGGCTACAGGCTCTGTAGTGGGTCTAATGGTGGACTCCGGGAGGGCTCATGCCAAGAAGTACTTCCTAGAATTTCTGCTGCCAGTGTCCTTGTCCCTGCAGTGAGCCACAGCCACCCCCCCCCCTCTACAGGAGACCCTCCAACACTAGCAGCCGTGTGGCTCACAGGGTCTTGGTGCTCCAGCTGTGTGTAAGACCTGTGCCTATGAGGTGGGAGTTCAGCACATTGGTCCCAATCGGCTCCATGTAATATCAAATGGTAAAAGCTCTCCCAGAGATCTCCATTTCAATGCTAAGACCTAGCTACACTCAACAACCAGCAAGCTACAGTACTGGACACCCTATGCCAAACAACTAGCAAGACAGGAACACAAACCCACCCATTAGCAGAGAGACTGCCTAAAATCATAATATGGTCACAGACACCCTAAAACACACCACTGGACGTGGTCCTGCCCACCAGAAAGACAAGATCCAGCCTCATCCACCAGAACACAGGCACCAGTCCCTTCCACCAGGAAGCCCACACAACCCACTGAAACAACCTTAGCCACTGGGCGCAGACACTAAAAACAATGGGAAATACAAACCTGCAGCAAAAAGGAGACTCCAAACACAGTAATTTAAGCAAAATGAGAAGACAGAGAAACACACAGCAGATGAAAGAGCAATGTAAAAACACACCAGACCAAACAAATGAAGAGGAAATAGGCACTCTACCTCGAAAAGAATTCAGAGTAATGATAGTAAAGATGATCCAAAATCTTGGAAATAGAATGGAGAAAATACAAGAAACTTTTAACAAGGACCTAGAAGAACTAAAGAGCAAACAACCAATAATCAAAAATACAATAATGAAATTAAAAATTCTCTAGAAGGAATCAATAACAGAATAACTGAGGCAGAAGAATGGATAAGTGACCTGGAAGATAAAATAGTGGAAATAACCACCACAAAGCAGAATAAAGAAAAAAGAATGAAAAAAATTGAGGACAGCCTCAGAGACTTCTGGGACAACATTAAATGTACCAACCTTCTCATTATAGGGGTCCCAGAAGAAGAAGAGAAAAAGAAAGGGACTGAGAAAATATTTGAAGAGATTATAGTTGAAAATTCCCTAAAACAGGAAAGGAAAATGTCAATCAAGTCCAGGAAGCGCAGAGAGTCCCATAGAGGATAAATCCAAGGAAAAACACGCCAAGACACATATTAATCAAACTATCAAAAATTAAACACAAAGAAAAAATATTAAAAGCAACAAGGGAAAAGCAACAAATAACATACAAGGGAATCCCCATAAGGTTAACAGCTGATCTTTCAGCAGAAACTCTGTAAGCCAGAAGGGAGTGGCAGGACGTGTTTAAAGTGATGAAAGGGAAAAACCTACAACAATGATTACTCTACCCAGCAAGGATCTCATTCAGATTTGATGGAGAAATTAAAACCTTTACAGACAAGCAAAAGCTAAGAGAATTCAGCACCACCAAACCAGCTTTACAACAAATGCTAAAGGAACTTCTCTAGGCAGGAAACACAAGAGAAGGAAAAGACCTACAATAAGAAACCCAAAACAATTAAGAAAATCATAATAGGAACATACATATCTATAACTACCTTAAAAGTAAATGGTTTAAATGCTCCAACCAAAAGACATAGACTGGCTGAATGGATACAAAAACAAGACCTGTATATATGCTGTCTACAAGAGACCCACTTCAGACCTAGGGACATATACAGACTGAAAGTGAGGAGATGGAAAAGACATTCATTGCAAATGGAAATCAAAAGAAAGCTGGAGTAGCAATTCTCATATCAGACAAAATAGACTTTAAAATAAAGACTATTACAAGAGACAAAGGGCACTACATAATGACCAAGGGATCAATCCAAGAAGAAGATATAACAATTATAAATATTTATGCACCCAACATAGGAGTACCTCAATACATAAGGCAAACACTAACAGCCATAAAAGGGGAAACTGAGAGTAACACAATCATAGCAGGGGACTTTAACACCCCACTTTCACCAATGGACAGATCATCCAAAATGAAAATAAATAAGTAAGCACAAGCTTTAAATGATACATTGAACTAGAAGAACTTAATTGATATTTATAGGACATTCTATCCCAAAACAACAGAATACTCTTTCTTCTCAAGTGTGCATGGAACATTCTCCAGGATAGTTCATATCTTGGGTCACAAATCAAGCCTTGGCAAATTTAAGAAAATTGAAATTGTATGAAGTAACTTTTCTGACCACAACGCTATGAGACTAGACATCAATTACAGGAAAAAAAAGTAAAAATACAAACACATAGAGTCTAAACAATACACTATTAAATAAACAAGAGATAACTGAAGGAATCAAAGAGGAAATCAAAAAATACTTAGAAACAAATGACAATGAAAACACGATGGCCAAAAACCTATGGGATGCAGCAAAAGCAGTTCTAAGAGGGAAGTTTATAGCAATACAATCCTACCTCAAGAAACAAGAAGCATCTCAAAAAAAACAATCTAACCTTACACCTAAAGCAATTAGAGAAAGAAGAACAAAAAAACCCCAAAGTTAGCAGAAGCAAAGAAATCATAAAGATCAGATCAGAAATAAATGAAAAAGAAATGAAGGAAACAATAGCAAAGATCAATAAAACTAAAAGCTGGTTCTTTGAGAAGATAAACAAAATTGATAAACCATTAGACCGATTCACCATGAAAAAAAGGGAGAAGATTCAAATCAATAGAATTAGAAATGAAAAAGGAGAACTAACAACTGACACTGCAGAAATACAAAGGATCATGAGAGATTACTACAAGCAACCACATGCCAATAAAATCGACAACCTGGAAGAAATGGGCAAAATCTTAGAAAAACGCAACCTTCTGCAACTGAACCAGGAAGAAATAGAAAATATAAACAGACCAATCACAAGCACTGAAATTGAGAATGTGATTAAAAATCTACCAAGAAACAAAAGCCCAGGACCAGATGGCTTCACAGGTGAATTCTATCAAACATTTAGAGAAGAGCTAACACCTATCCTTCTCAAGCTCTTCCAAAGTATAGCAGAGGGAGGAACACTCCCAAACTCATTCTATGAGGCCATCATCACCCTGATACCAAAACCAGACAAAGATGTCACAAAGAAAGAAAACTACAGGTCAATATCACTGCTGTACATAGATATAAAAATCCTCATCAAAATACTAGCAAACAGAATCCAATAGCACATTAAAAGGATCATACTACATGATCAAGTGGGGTTTATCCCAGGAATGAAAATATTTTTCAATATATGCAGATCAATCAATGTGATAAACCATATTAAAAAACTGAAGGAGAAAAACCATATGATCATCTCAATAGATGCAGAAAAAGCTTTTGACAGAACTCAACACTGATTTATGATAAAAACTCTCCAGAACGTAGGCATAGAGGGAACTTACTTTAACATAATAAAGACCATATATGACAAACCCACAGCCAACATCATTCCCAATGGTGAAAAACCAAAACTATTTCCTCTAAGATCAGGAACAAGACAAGGTTGTCCACTCTCACCACTATTATTCAACATAGTTTTGGAAGTTTTAGCCACAGCAATCAGAGAAGAAAAGGAAATAAAAGGAATCCAAGTCGGAAAAGAAGTAAAGCGGTCATTGTTTGTAGATGGCATGATACTATGCATACAGAATCCTAAACATGCTACCAGAAAACTCCTAGAGCTAATCAATGAATTTGGTAAAGTTGCAGGATACAAAATTAATGCACAGAAATCTCTTGCATTCCTATACATTAATGATGAAAAATCTGAAAGAGAAATTAAGGAAACACTCCCATTTACCACTGCAACAAAAAGAATAAAATACCTAGGAATAAACCTACCTAAGGAGACAAATGACCTGTATGCAAAAAACTATAAGACATTGATGAAAGAAATGAAAGATGATACAAACAAATGGAGAGATATACCATATTCTTGGACTGGAAGAATCAACATTGTGAAAATGACTATAGTACCCAAAGCAATCTACAGATTCAATGCAATCACTATCAAACTAACAATGACATTTTTCACAGAACTAGAACAAAAAATTTCACAATTTGTATGGAAACACAAAAGACCCTGAATAGCCAAAGCAATCTTGAGAAAGAAAAACAGAGCTGGAGTAATCAGGTGCCCAGACTTCAGACTATACTACAAAGCTACAGTAATAAAGACAGTATGGTACTAACACAAAAACAGAAATATAGATCAATGGAACAGGATAGAAAGCCCAGAGATAAACCCATGCACATATGGTGACTTTATTTTTGATAAAGGAGCCAAGAATATACAATGGAGAAAAAACAGCCTCTTCAATAAGTGGTGCTGGGAAAACTGGACAGCTACATGTAAAAGAATGATATTAGAACACTCCTTAACACCATACACAAAAATAAACTCAAAATGGATTAAAGACCTAAATGTATGGCCAGACACTATCAAACTCTTAGAGGAAAACATAGGCAGAACACTCTATGACATAAATCACAGCAAGATCCTTTTTGACCCACCTCCTAGAGAAATGGAAATAAAAACAAAAATAAACAAATGGAACCTAATGAAACTTCAAAGCTGTTGCACAGCAAAGGAAACCATAAACAAGACGAAAAGACAACCCACAGAATGGGAGAAAATATTTGCAAACGAAGCAACTGACAAAGGATTAATCTCCAAAATTGACAAGCAGCTCATGCAGCTCAATATCAAAAAAACAACCTAATCCAAAAATGGGCAGAAGACCTAAATGGATATTTCTCCAAAGAAGATATACAGATTGCCAACAAACACATGAAAGGATGCTCCACATCACTAATCATTAGAGAAATGCAAATCAAAACTACACAGAGGTATCACCTCACAGCAGTCAGAATGGCCATCATCAAAAAATCTACAAACAATAAATGCTGGAGAGGGTGTGGAGAAAAGGGAACCCTCTTGCACTGTTGGTGGGAATGTGAATTGATACAGCCACTATGTAGAACAGTATGGAGGTTCCTTAAAAAACTAGAAATAGAACTACCATATGACCCAGCAATCCCACTATTGGGCATATACCCTGAGAAAACCATAATTCAAAAAGAGTCATGTACCACAATGTTCATTGAAGCTCTGTTTACAATAGCCAGGACTTGGAAGCAACCTTAGTGTCCATCGACGGATGAATGGAAAAAGAAGATGTGGCACATATATACAATGGAATATTACTCAGCCATAAAAAGAAACAAAATTGAGTTATTTGTAGTGAGGTGGATGGACCTAGAGTCTGTCCTGCAGAGTGAAGTAAGTCAGAATGAGAAAAACAAATACCGTATGCTAACACATATATATGGAATCTAAAAAAAAAAAAAAAAAAAAAATGGTTATGAAGAACCTTGGGGCAGGGCAGGAATAAAGACGAAGATGTAGAGAATGGACTTGAGGACATGGGGAGAGGGAAGGGTAAGCTGGGACAAAGTGAGAGAGTGGCATGGACATATATACACTACGAAATGTAAAATAGATAGGTAGTGGGAAGCAGCTGCATAACACAGGGAGATCAGCTCAGTGCTTTGTGACCACCTAGAGGGGTGGGATAGTGAGGGTTGGAGGGAGACGCATGAGGGAGGGGATATGGGGATATATGTACAAATACAGCTGATTCACTTTGTTATACAGCAGAAACTAACACAACATTGTAAAGCAATTATACTCCAATAAAGATGTTAAAAAAAAAATTGAGTTGACCTATTCATTTTCTAGAGCTGCCATAACACAATATCACAAGCTTGCTTAAAAACTCAGAAATTTATTATTTCACATATCTGGATGTCAGAAGTCAGAGATTAGGTTGTCTGCAGAACCATGCTCACTCAGGACTCCAGGGAAAGATCTATTCTAGATTCTTGGATTGTGGCAAGTTAGCTCCAGTCCAATGCATGTCTATGTCCAAATTTCCCCTTTCTATGAGGACATGGATCGTACCTGATTAAGGGTTCACCCAACTTCGGCATGACCTTAGATTAATTATCACTCCAATGACCTTAGTTCCAAATAAGGTCGCAATCTGAGGTACCAAGGCTCAGGACTGAAATATATGAAAATTTTGTAGGGGGACATCCATAACCAGAATCTTCTGGACTTTTTCCTTCTGGTATTTTCCATGTCAGTAATCATTGTCAAAACACATCAATAGATACGAAGGCAGTTCTTAAGCCTGAAGACTGCCTGATTTTATTTACTGGTCTCTGAATTCTAATCACCCATTGTCTCATAACTATATGGCGATTTCCTTGAGACCATCTGAAGCAGCAAATTTTGCATGGAAGCCTTCAAATTTTTTCTTCATTGTATTTCATCTCTGCATAGAGATTAGCTAGATTTAATATGAATTTCTCTCACTCTCATACAATTTTGCTCAAAATCAGCCAGAATTAGACAGTACACATGAACTGTTGGGACAAGGGCTTTTTGGGTTTTATTCCTTTGTATTCCCTACACATGTCCCATATTTTGGTTCAGCCTCTACCAATAGATCCTTATTCCAGGAAGCATTCAGAAGGAGCAGAAAAAGGGAAAACATACTTTTTCCCTTTAGGGAAGTGACTCCAATGTCAGGCAGGTTATTTCCATTCTCATCCGATTGGTCACAACCAGTCTGATTAGTCACAGGATACACCTGATAGTAAGATGGCTGGGAAATGTGGCCTTTACCAAGGTGGCTATGGGCCCAAATAAAAATTACTCTACCATGTGAGTAAGAGAGAATGGATTTCAGGGGATAAGTGTCAGCCACTGTCACAAATATGTACTTTAAATGAAGACCTTCAAATCCCTTGTTCAAATAAAACAAATTAAAGGGAAAGGAAGATGGATGGAACAATGGGGCTTCTACTTGATGGATAATCTGGGCTCAAATCTGAACTCTGATCCCAAGTGTGTCATCTTGGACAAATACTTCCCTTCTCTGGTGTTTCCTCACCTGAATTATAAAGGGTTGGATGAGAATAGCATTTTCCAATTATAATTCTATGGAATAAAATATCTTAAATAAAATAGCTATACTGTGACCAAGAATTTTTATATACAAAGTTAGAAAGTGATTAACACTATATTAATGATTCACCATAAAGATTCTGATAATCTTTCTATTGATAACTTTTAACCTGTCATATGTTTGGGTGTGTGTGTGTGTGTGTTTCACAGAATACTTCATTGCTCAATGATCTATTAACCTCATGTGAAACTCAATGTGGGGAACATCAAACTAAATGGCTTATAAAGTTGCTCCCTGCTCTAATGTTCTGTGATATTGAAGTACATCATCAAGCTTTTGCCACCCTTCAACATCTATTTAATTATTTACTAGATACGTTTATGGCCTCCCATACCTGAAATTGAGTTAAGGAACCTTACAACAAAAGGCTGTTAAATAAGGCTCTATATCAACAACAGATAGTGAAATAAAAAAGCAAGACCAGTTTATATCTTAACATGAATTGAAATGTCAAATTTGTTGGCTGGGTTGGCTAGTTACATACTTAAGCTCTGGGGGAATAGAGCCATATGAGTTTGGAGGGAAATGCTGAAGTCACGTGAGACCTGTCACTAGGGGAGGAAGTGGGAGGAGGGTGATTGGAGGGAGCTGGCACAAGAGACCCCCCAGGCAGGCAGAGAGCACGAGCGCCTGAAGGGCACACTGAAAGGCAGCAGTGCACTCCAGGCAGGAGGGACAGCCTACTTCCAGGCTCCTCGACAATTTTGCTTAGGCCTGGCTTTGTGTGTGTTTAAATCATTCAGATAATTGCTGTAATTCTGTGCTTAGCTTGGCTGCTGAGACCCTTGGTTCATGAATATTCATAAGATCTATCCACACTCCACTATTACTTAGATTTTCCTAGACAGCTTTCATGCTGAGACTGCCAGCACATTTGTGCTGGGGATGCGGATGGTAATAATTTCTTGCCTGGGTGGAAACTTCCCTGTGCTCACCCATCCAGGTGATGATAAGAAAAGGCAAGCTTGTATAAGCTGGCCTTGCTTCTTGGTAGCTTTTGGTCTAATACACTGATTCTTTCATTCATCGTTTACTGAGCCCTGTGCCCGGCACCTTGCTGGGTGCTGGGGTTCAGGCACAGGAGACAGGTGAGTACCAACCTCAAAATGGGTGCGTGTCCTGACCACCAGGAGAGGCTTCTTAAGAAACCATCACAGAATAATGATAGTTGCTAAAAGAGATTGAGCTTAGAATGCTGTAGATTTGAGAAGTTTAGAGAAAGTACACAAAATCATAGTTGGGAATGGGTGAAGTCAAGATTAAGAAGGAATTGCTTCTCACAGGATTCAAATACCTACAGAAATGTTTAAACTAAATCTTGAAGAATGAGTAACAAGATCTCAGGTAGATGAGGTTGAGGAAGGTGGTTTAGGCTCAGAAGACATCAGGGATTCCACAGAGGTGTGAGCCTCGTACGTCTTGGATCTGAATGAAGCCCAGGAGCTCTAGATGAGAATGGTCCTGGAGAGGAGGTGGGGCTGACAGTACAGTGCTGTATATTCCTGTCTGGGTCTAAGGAATTGGGGTTTCATCCTGAAGGCAAAGGAAGTCACTGAATGGTGGTAAAGAGAAGCACAGCCATTTGGAAAATCATTTGAAGGATGGATGGAAGCAGAGGCAGCAGTGGATGGCTTTTAGCTGAGGCTACAGCAAGTACTATAAAAGCTTGACCATAGCCAGGCTGGATCGGAGCCAATCACACACAGAGACAAAGCATGTGTTCATTTTACTGTTGTGATACATGGACATCCTAAGTATGGCTTCTCCTCCACCTTCCCCTAAAAATGAGAACTTAAACATCTTAGCACCTCACAATTCAGCACAGAGATTAATTTCACTTTGTGCTTGAATCCCAAGACTGGAAGACAGACCAGTTAAAAACTGCTTATCCATTCAAGCCACAACTCAAGTTATTCTAAAAGGACCACCTTGACCACAGAACCTCATTTTTGTTGGGGCTTAGTGCTCTTTCTCTCACATTTGCTGGCAGAACTGCATTCAATTAAAAGTATATTTAGAACAATATAGTAAATCATGTAGTTACAGCTGAATTGGTTGCTAGAAACCATTTATAAATAAGTATATGGGAATATACATTTGCATTACAATAAACTTTTATGAAAAAACAGCACTCTTGGGGTTAACTCTGGGATCAGTGTGGTTGTAGGGGGAGCTGAGATCATTTCTGCATTATTTTATATACTTTCTCTGTTTGGTAAAAAATATGTATGTTTCTAATAAAATAACAATATCTTCAAGTTTTCTTTTTTTGTTTATCCAGAAAAGATACATTTTGATTTGAAAGAAATTTAGAAGGAAAAATGTATAGGACATGTACACGATTGGATATGGCAGGGAGATAAAGAAAAGCAGCACATGGGTGATTCTTTGGTTTCTGGTTCCCACGGTGGTGCCATTCATAGTAGGGAACACGGAAAGAGGACAAAGAAAACAATGAGAACCCACAACAAACTTGAAGTGTCTTCAGATACTTGAGTTTAAGACGTTAAGAAGTTATAGGTTCTCTTCATTTGAATTCCAGAGAAAAAATTATGTTGGAAATTTTAATTTAGGAGTCATCTGACCATATATGCTCATTGCCGCCCTAGGGAAGGAGACAATCATTCAAAGAGTAGGGAGTGAAAAGTAGAGAGGACCTAGAATTGAGCCTTGGGGACACCAAGACTTAATGGGAAAATAAAGAATGATTAGCTGGTCCAAAGGAAAAAAAAGGCTGAGACCAAGGAGCCACAACTTAGACAAGGGAGTGCTTCTAGAAGGATGAATCTTTAAGCTGCCTCTTGGGATCTGTCCTCCTTTGGGGACCGCACTACTCACCTGTTTGCAGAGGAGCTGAGTAGACTTGTAGATGAGGATCCTTCCTTAGAGAAACAACTGGAGAGCATGCAAGCTGGAGCCCCAGTTGCAGAGACTTAGAACAGGAGAGGCTGTCAAAAGTCTCTGAGTAGTTTTTGTCTTGGTCCTGGTTTGGGTTTCAGAGAGAGAGAGAGGGAGGGAGGGAGCATTTTGGATGAAAACGTAAAATGCACTCCTTTAAAACTGTTGGAAATATCTAGACACAATTCCAGGCTCTACGAACACCTTTAGGACAGACTGTGACACAAAAACAAAGAGAGGTATCTCCTCACTTTTCTTCACACCACCTTATTGCTCTTCTACCTCAGCCAAATCAGCCTAGCAATGAAGGTACTCAGTGAAAGGAAAACTTATTTTCAGTGAAGTGTAGTTATCAAACAGGGGTGGCAAGGGACTTCCCTGGTAGAGCCATGGTTGGGAATCCACCTGCCAATGCAGGGGACACAGGTTCGAGCCCTGGTCTGGGAAGATCCCATATGCCGCAGAGCAACTAAGCCCATGTGCCACAACTACAGAGCCTGCGCTCTAGAGCCTACAAACCACAACTACTGAGCCCACATGCCACAACTACTGAAGCCTGAGCGCCTAGAGCCCATGTTCTGCAACAAGAGAAGCCACCATAATGAGAAGCCTGTGCGCCGCAACAAAGAATAGCCCCCGCTCGCTGCAACTAGAGAAAGCCCACGTGCAGCAATGAAGACCCAACGCAGCCAAAAATAAATAATTAAAAAAAAAAACCAGGGGTGGCAGTTCCCAACACAAGTTGATTTAGTGCCCACAAGACTGGGTCATGTCCACTTGCAACAAAGGAATAAAGAAGAATTTGCAGTGGTAAACACGTGGTCCCCTATGGATGAACCAGAGCAGAAGAGGCAGGGGATTGCTAGATGCCATTTAGGTGTAGAATGGTTACGTATACAAGAGGTACCCCCTCACCTGGAAAAGCCAAGGCAAGAGTGCTATGGACACTTGCGCTCCTGCATAAAAAGTTTACGAAAATGGTAATAAAATTGGTAAAATTACATATACAGGACACACTTTTGTGTTTAAAGTTGATTTAAACTAAAAGGCTTATGCTAATTATTTTTGAACAAAGTCCACTCAAAAAGATGTTCACGTGGTCCAAGACACTGCAGGTTTCATTCGTAATATTTAACACACCTGCCATTCTTTCTAAGAAGAGATGGGGGACCTATGTAAGACCATAAAACCACAGATTTTTGCTAAACAGATAACTACAACAGGCCATGAAAGCTTAAGGCATTAAAGCTATAAATTCAGGGTTGTCAAACTTGAGCCCACAGGTCCAGTTGGACCACTGAGTGCTTTTGTAAATAAAGTTTTATTGAGGCAAAGACACCCTTGTTAGTTTATGTATTGTCTAATACAATGTTTTCAAGCTAAATTGAATGGCTGTTATGTCAACTATATAGTTTCAAAGCCTAAAAAATTCACTCTCTGGCCCTTGACAGACTTTATTGTAAAGATAAAAATCATCATCCTTTGTTTGTTAGTTGTTTGTTTATAAATTAGCAACCACACCTTACTAGAAAGATCGGGCTAACCTCCTATATTCCAGAAGCAGCTGCCTCCCCAAGTTTACATGTACTAAATTTCACACTCGCACCCATCTCTATGGCACAGATTTTGCCTATATGATGAAAAGTGTATTCTAGTTTACTCTGTGCCCTCACCCCCATCCTGCATGCTGACAAAGCATGACTATCCAGTCAGTCTTTCCCATTAGAGCCATTCATTGCCAAGGTGAACGCTGATGGCTCTTTGGGAAACCTCTTAGTACAATACAACTGCCCTATTAGGTCAGTAATCAATTTCATGCAGTGAGTTTTCCAAGTCCCATTTCCCTCACTGTGAATGGACTTCCCCACTGGGCATCGAATTTCATAGAACTACCATATGAGAGAATTCAATCAGTGAAAAAAATAAGTGCTTTCTAAAAATGCAGATTTCCGGGACCCACCCCAGATCCTTTAAATCTTTTAGAGGGAGCCAGAAAATCTGATTGCGGGGAGGTGCAAAACCTCATGATCCTGATGTAGATCTCTAATCCGTATTTTGAGAAACACTGATCCATAGAATTATTTTCAGCGATACTACTTCACAGCTCTGTGAACACTTGGCTTGCTTTACATTCCATTTCTCAAATCATTCTGTAGGCTTCTATTTCCCTTTCAAAGCTGGAGAATATTCAAGCCGTGTGAGATACAGTGTTGAAAAGGGTTTATACCAGTTGAAATTTGTGTTATTATATTTGTTTCATGCGTTTAATTCCTGTTGAGACCTTAAGTACGGGCAGCTGGATCACTCTTCCAGGTACTATGCCTCACAAATTACTGACATCTTTTCTCTCTGTTAGATACCAGAGCCCAGCTGTACCAGAACTAACATATCTACCACCTACAATAGCCTCTCATTTGCCTGGGTGACCACTACTGAAGATGTGAAAGGATAAATTTGGAGGGGAGTTTGCTGTCCTGAGCTGCAGGCGAGCATTCTTTGTAGCTTGGCTAATTGAAGTATATGAGTAGTGGTTTCTTCTAGATTAGACAGATTTAAGTTTATTTCCTGGGAGAGAGAAGAAGTAACACAAAAGCTTAGTGATTCATAAAAATTCTTGAGGTTTTATATAAGCATGGAAACTCGACTCCCATGTAGTTTTGCTAACAGGGAACTCACACCTCAGTGACTACAAATCCCAGAAAATGGTCAGTAATATCTGTCTTACCTACTTAATTGTCACAACTTTAAACTCCATTGCCTTAGTACCTCTAACATTAATGTAACCAATATTGATTAACTGTATTTTAGTATAACGGATATCAGAGTCAGCAGGTAGGGGCTTCAGAAATTAAGACATACTCTTTGCTTTCCAGGTGCTTGTGGGTATAAACAAGCACTTAAAGAGTAAAGAACTGATTATACTGTGTCAGGAGGACAGGGGCATACATTTCAGTCTTCCTATTGGCTTGAAAACCAGAGGTGAGGAACACCCATGTCTTGGTATTTTTTTCTCTACCATGGTCCTTGTCATCTCCCCTAGTCAGGAACATGTGTGCAGCTCACACTGTCTTGAATTGAGTGGACTCTAATTTACCATTTCCCTTTTAATGGATTGGATAAGAGCCATAAAATCTGCTTTCCCAACAGAAAATTAGCTGTTTTAGGTAAGTCTTGTCATTCATGATTTTCAGTGTTGAAAATGTGTTTTGCCACCTTGGAACTCAGGCTCACCTCCAGGTAAAGGAAGAGAGGAATTTTGGCTAGTTCCCTCTCCCACAGCAATGTTCTCAGCTATCCCACTACCCATTAGGAACACTTGTATTCTTGAATGTTCTACCCTCTTGGATGTTTCCTTCTCTCTCTAATTTCCTCTTCAATAATCACTTGTCCTCTGACTAGTTTTTCCAGAACTCACTCAGTGAATGGTAGGGTAATATAACAGATTGATGATAGGAAAATCTAACGAAAAGAGTATAGTGCTCTCACATTATAGATTTGCTTTTTTACAGGACCTTTTGGAAACAAAAGGTCTTTAGCAAACAAACATAAAACAATTAAAAGGACAAATTTTAGGAAAGTAAGAAAGGCGTTTTCAGATAGGTCTTTAATGCCCACTTTTACACCAATCTGTCAGTTCTTACTTGGGATTAGAGTGCCTTAACATCTGGTTTTCAAGTTAAAAGTCAGAATTTTTAAAACTTGGCTTATCAGGGCTTCCCTGGTGGCGCAGTGATTGAGAATCTGCCTGCCAATGCAGGGGACACGGGTTCAAGCCCTGGTCTGGGAAGATCCCACATGCCACGGAGCAACTAGGCCCGTGAGCCACAACTACTGAGCCTGCGCGTCTGGAGCCGGTGCTCCGCAACAAGCGAGGCCGTGACAGTGAGAGGCCCGCACACCGCGATGAAGAGCGGACCCCGCTCGCCACAACTGGAGAAAGCCCTCGCACAGAAACGAAGAGCGAACACAGCCAAAATTAATTAATTAATTAATTAATTAAAAAAAACAAAGCAAAAAAAAAACTTGGTTTATCTTTAAAAAAATGCCTATAGCTTTTTTTTTTTTTATCCTGAGGACCTTGCTTATCCATAGTATAGTGTCATATCCTCCAATAGAAAGAAAGTAGTTTTGAAGGAGTGTAAATCTAACTTTTATTAGTCTGGTCATTTTTTTTTTTCTTATTCTGTTATTTGGTTTTTGTAGTAAGTTTCCTCAGAAATAAATCTTGCTTCAAATACCCAATATTTTAAAATGTACTAAATATCACACATTATATGATTTATATAAACAATAATATATAATAAAAATTTAATATGTAATAGATCCAGTAAAAAGCATCTCATTCTCCTTGTCTTTACGTCCTTATCTGATGCTATGGCATGCATTCAATTATAGGGCTGGAAAGTCCTCACTGAATTTCAGATGGCATCAAATTTTCATAGGTGAACAGCCCCACATTCTTAGATGTGAAGAGGTTTCCCAAGGAAGCCCTGGGGTAGATTCTAGGTCTCCTGGCTCTTGGTCCAATTTTCCAGCTCCCAGGCAGGCAAGTAAATGTTTTGAGTTGATAGAGTCAGGCCTGAGCAAGGAGATGGTACCGGACGAAGTGCAAAGGCAAGTGTGAGAAATGGACTTCCCAGATGCCAGGTGTGAGCTGGCTTTTATTAGCTTCATCACTTTAGAAATGACTTAGACCCTCTCCGTCTCAATTTCTTTCTCTGCAGAGGTAGAGGATACATGTATAGTTGCTCTAGAAACCACTGCAGTGTTGTGCAGGTGAGAACTAATCTTATTACCATTCTTATTATTCTACGTAAATAATATTAATTAGTAGTTGCTGGACCCAGTGGATATTGTTGTGCATCCTCTCTGAGTAGGCAAAGCTCTCAGCAGATGTCATCTCTGTCGTGCTCACACATCCTTTTCAGGAGTAATGGCAGCAAGGGTTTATCAATCTCATTTTACAGATGGGGAAACTAGAGCTGTGCCTTTCCCCCTGGCTGTGCTGACTCAGCGGCTTGTTAATGCCTGGGTCAATGCTTCCGGCTTTAAATCACAGAGAGAGAGACAGAAAGCCCCAAACTGATCATGCCATTTCTTTAAACCACCATGGAATTGCGTGTTCCTGGAAGTTCTTAATTCAATATGGAGTGAGAAATTTATATTCCTCTATCATATATCAAATCAAAACTAATTTTTGGAGGAATGATACCCCAGATCCTGGTGAAGGCACAGGTTCCTCATTAAATAAAAACTAGTGAACTAGGGAATAGATAGTGACAACATATTATTTAAATAGCAAGGCAGTTGGCTCAGAGGGTAAGAGTCTTATCAAGGGCAAGCTTGTCTTTACCCATGTGCAGAGTAAAACCAAATGCTGCATTGATGTAAGTATATATAACTTTCCATTTGTCAAAAAACAAGAGGTTTATTTTTACTGCCTTTACTCTGGTCCCAGTGTGTTTACATCGATTCTCTTCCTGAGCATGGTGAGGCAGGTAGAACAGCAAGCATACTGCTCATTTGATGAATGAGAGGGTGAAGGAGCTGCGCAGTCAGGGGCTTCCTACATGGCCGAGAGCCTCCTTAGTGTCATAGCAAGACATTCTGCACTTCCTGCCTCCATGCTTGTGGTTTTCCCAAGCACTCTGCAGCTCGAACCCTGATCTGCTCCCCAGTCAGGATTCAGAAGGGCTCCTGAGCATGGCTGACACCTCCTGTCACTTTATAGGACTCTGCAGTGGTGCCCTTGCCTGTAGCGTCATGGGGTGCACATGTCTGTTAGATTTCCCACTCCACGTGCTTGTCAGGAAATCAGAGTGATGGGGGTGGCATTTCACCTTTTTACACTGTATTTTGAACTCTTAGTCATCAAGATTTGAATGAGTTGCTGGGCCTTTAACTAGTCCCCAATAGGTGCTTTCCGCCTCAAAAATCCTCAGCTTAAGTCCTCAATAAAACCTCAGGGCTGCTCTCCGGAAAGGATGCCCAACTTGAGCCATTCAAGGGGCTGAATAATCATGGGCTCATTAGTGCAGGTGGTCTCCTGCCATCAGAGGCAAGGCTCCTATTTAGGCTGTAAGAGGGCCATCGATGTTGAAAGGCTTTATAGCACAGCTGGTCTGGAATGGTCCCATGGCTTAATTTCAGTTCTCCTCCTCTCTTGCATTTACACACAGACCCCAGCTGCCCAGATGAGAATGTCACCCAAAAGAGAACATAAGCGTAAACATTCTCTGGATCCTGGCTATAGGTAATATTTCTACTAGATAGAGGCTCTGTGTGTTCTATCTCCATTTCTGTTTATTTCCTTATTTCCAAGGAATAATCAGTTTGAGACTCATCAACACAATAAAACTCAGAGACAGCCAGAGGCAGATTCAATTCTGGGGAAATATAGAAAAGACCGATTATCATGAAAACCCTCAATTTGCATTTTGCTACCCTTCCCTTGTAAGTCATAGTACCAGGAAGCTAATGCAATCCCCTGAAAGAAGATATATCTAATAACAAGGCTATATGCCTCCACGGTGGTGAGGTTATATATTTTTTTGTCACTCATCTGAAATGGTCTCTATCCTCTTCTCTGCTCTGTACTCTCACGAAGAGGGAAGAACTTTTTCCCGGGAAACAACCCATTCATGCTGTCTGCCCAGCAGAGAAATCTATGATGGGTGTTACCTGATTTTTCCTGGCAGGAAATGTGCTTAGCTGCATCTACAGGCTGCAAGCCCAGGTGATGGAGAGGGCCTGCCTGGTGCTGTGCCCTGGACCGTGCTCCTACAGCCTGGGACAGCTCCCTCCCTGGGATCCCAGGATGCAGGGCTTCCCACTTAGCACGTGTGCGCCATGCCTTCCCAGCCCGATCTTTAATCATCTTGATAGCCAAAGTGGATTCTGAGGCGCATCTCTAAAGTAGTGGGAGTGGTACCCATTGCTCTCCCTGCTTTGAAGACTGTCATAACATGACTGCATCCAGTCCCCCCAGACAGCCCAGCAAACAGGCGGGGACCTGCAGGTCTAGACTTGGGCAGACCACCAGCAGCTGCACGGTGAATTAGGGCTCTCTCCCTCTTTCTCCTTCTCTCTTGAAAATCTCAGCTTTAGAAATAAAAGATAAATTCTTTAGAGTAATTAGAGACTGCTGAGCGCTTATGGTAATAATGAAGGAAAACCTTCTGACTGATTTACAGCAGGAAAAGGCAGTGAGGGAAGCGATGCAGGTTGAAAAAAAAAATAATTAAAATCCGCTTTGCCACTATCTCGACTGAGCTGCCAGTCAACCTCAGAGAGAAAAGAAATGCTAATGAAATATTAATATGCTGCCTTGGATTTTATGTAACAGCCTTTGTTCCCAGGTACCTTTCCAGTTCATCAGTCAGAAGGGTCAGGTGTGAAGGATGCAGGAACCGGGGCAAGGAGGGGAAATGGGCACCCGGCGGCCAGAAGGGTGCTTGGCCTCGGGAAGGATTTACTGTAGCATCAGGACTGACACGATGGAGAGCCTTTCCGCGACACCAGGGCTTCATCTCCACCAGCTGGAGAGATCCTAGCAGGGGGCAAAGCCTTTTTCTTTTCTTTTCTCATCCTTTTTTTCCCCCGGGCTGACAGACACTAAATGTCAGAAATCATCATGACACAATCGGAGCTGGTTTTATAATATCTGTAAGTGGTTTCGAAGTCTGCAGATGCCAGACAGTTTCACCATCGCAGGGAAATTGTGTCTCATAGGTTGTCTTCAGATGAGACGGAGCCCACATGCTTTCTGGTTCATCCAATCACTCACTCAGAGCTAGGCTGCAAAATAGATGACACAGCTTGGAAGCACTGCGTGTGCGCATGCACATGTGCCTGTGTGCGCACTGTGAGCTGGGTGTGTGCACCTGTGTGTATGTGTGTGCCGTGTGAGCTCTGTGTGTGTGTGCACGTGTGCCCATTTGTGTGCTCACTGTGTATTGTGTGTGCAGTTTTTGACCTGTATGAGTGCAGGTGTGTGTGCATGTGTGAGCTGAGCGTGTGTGAGGGCACATGTGTATGTGTGCATGTGTGAACCGCGTGTGCTGGTGGTCATTTGTGCACATCTGGAACCACTCAAGTATTGAAAGGCTCCCAAGTAGCCGGCACCACACCGTGCATGGAATGGTTTGGGGAAACAGTTCAGTCCCCAAGAGCTCCAGACGAATTATCCCAGCAGACACAGAGGAGATGGCTGTGAGGAAAGGATGAAGACAGTGGTCCAGAGGTGCCCACAGGAGCCACTAGCACAGGACTGACACAAAGCCATACAGCATCATTATATGGACCACTTTTTGCGTGGACTCATTGAATGTTTGGAGTCTCAGGAGGGGTGGATGGGGGAAAATGCCAGGTAAGTAAAGCCAGGGTCAGGAGGAGGCAGATGAGAGGGAGCGAGGAGGAAGAAAGGAGAGGCTTCTGGAGGAAGAGTCCTGAGATCTGGGTTTAGTCCTGACACTGATGTGAACTTGCTGTGTGACTCTGGGCAAGAAATATAAACCCTTTGACCTCATTTCCTGTAACTAAGAAATGAGAAAAGGCTTGGGTCCCCAAGGTCTCCTTTGGGTCTATGATTTGAATAGAAGGCATTAAAGAAGGGACAAGGGATAGGAGTTATGGTCCTTTCTGTCTGGGATATGGTTTCTGCACTTTTGTAAGACAACTGACTCGTTTTCCATGATTCAATTCTAGCTGGGGTGCAAACGTTTCTTCCTTTCAAAGAAAACATAAAATAGAGTAGCAGGTATTTCATTTTTTTTTCAGAGATCTATGCATATGGAACTTACATTATCTTGGATTATCTTAAAGTTCCTAAGGGCTAGATATTATCATCCCTTAGTGCCACAGAAAGCAAGAAATACTCAAGTTTCCAAATAAAGAGGGCAGAGAGCTAGGTCCCAACCCAGGTCCACGGCTCTGAAACCTATGTTTTCTTTCTTCCACATCAGGACTGCTATCGTGTGGTCAGTTACCAAATCCCATCATACGTGGTGTTTTGTTGAATCCTAAAATCAGCCCTGTGAAGGTCGGAGATTTGGAACTTTCCCAGGTAGCCCACTGAGTGAGAGAGAAGGCCTTTGTCCCTCTCACCAAACTCCTCAATTCACTGGACAGCAGTCGCTTTCCCATCTGGCTCCATTTAGGAGAGGACAAAACCCAGGAGAACCGGCCCTGCTGCTGACACGCAGGTTGCAGATTCAATTCAAGAAAGAAGAGGCTGCCTGACTGGGCGAATCACATACTCTCCCTGGACCGTGGTGTCTGTGCCTGAAATAGGAGAATATGGCATCATTTTGGATGACTATCATGAGGGTTAATTAAAAGTGATATTGTAGAGCACTCAGCATAGGACCTTGTTAATCAGAATAAAATAACAGCTGACGTTTATTGGGTTCATACAATATATCAGACCTTGCACCTACCTTGGGGGACATAGCTCTCTCCCTCTGGAAGCAGTATTCAGGATCCACAGTGCCCTGGCCTAAATACTCAGCTGCATCTGTGCCACTTTGAATCCCAGCCACAACACTGGTGCCCATCACTTAGATTTATAGCTTCCAGACATTTCCGATCCTGCACTTCAATTAGTGAAAATAAAAAAAAAGAACATGTCTCCGTTGCTAATATATAAATTTACTCATTCTTCCTTTTTTACCTATATTTGTTGATCTGTACATGAACTATCAGTACAGCTCAGTTTATTTTTTAACATGTTAGAGGAAAGTAAATATGTATAGAAATCCTATTATTTTCTTCCAGCATTACAGCTGGGGGAATGTGCCTTTTATTTTGAAATCCACTCCTTTAGCTAGTGAGGAAACCTATGTGATACACAACATGTGTATCTTAATCTGACATTGTTACTTTCTGTTCATTTTCATCTTTTAATGTGATATAAAAGGTCATTTCTTCATGTTAAATGGCTATAAAAAAACTCAGTATAGATGCTAAATGGTAAAAAAATAAAAATAAAAATGGATGTAAAGAGGTGTAAAAAGTAATAACTCTTAACTTCCCTTCAAAAATGAATTGTTACTAAGCTAAAGCTTAATAAGGGGCTTTAAGCTAAACATAGAATGAGTACTTAGGGCAAATATTTGGTCCACATCTACAATATTCTGGGTACTGTGCTGAATTATTTTCAAACTGTTGTTCATTTAATTCTCACAGCTGTCAATGGTTGTTCAGCAGTTAGTTGTGATTTTGGTGCTCTCGTGATAGGGGGTGAGCTCAGGCCCTTCTACTCCACCAGCTAGTCTCTTTCCTGATTCTCACAACAGCTGTGCGAAGTAAGTGCTATTACTCTGTGAGGGAAGTATAATGAGCCCCACTTCACAGATGAGAAAACTGAGGTAGAGAAAGATGAAAGATACATTACTAAGCAGTTAAGCGCAGAAGAGGAAGGAATAGTTCTGGATAAATAATGTTGACTATGGCAAAGGCATGGATCAATGACAGTGCTCTCCCCAAATTCTCCCAAGAGAATTAACACTTTGTAAATAATTTCTGCAAGTACTCTGAGTTATAATTGGCCTCATAAACTTAGCTATACGGCTGTTAGTGATGAGGCAGACAAGGAAGCCACATCTGTTGGCTGTTGGGTCAACGTGGTAGCCACCTGACCACTCAGTGTTTTAGCCGTGCATGTGGCGAAGCAGAGATAATAACACTTCTTTTGGTTTGTCTTTCACAGATATTTGACTTTGTACATTTTATGCCTCAAGGATAGCAAAAATCCTTTTCACATCCCAAAGAAAGCCATTTAGCATCTTGAGTGAACACCTAATGAATAATCATCTATTGAGTACCATACTGTGGCCAGCAACAAGGGCAAGGATAGAATTCAAGAAAAATACGCAATCATGGGGGTACCTGCTTAAATTCATTATCTCACTGAGGAGAAAAGACTTAAACTGTGTATAATTAGAGAGTGAGTCCTTAATCAAGCTTTGAAATCAGTGCATGGAAGGAAATCACTGCAGGAATTCCACCTACGCAGCCCTTCCCTGGTCTTGGCCAAGCACAGAGGAGCTTTGGTCTGTGCTTTGGTGTCAGACACAGGCTATTGGAACCTCACCTCTGCCCTTGTTCTATGTTATGCTGGGAGCTGGTTTCCCATCTCTGAATTGAGATGATAAGTAAGCTTACCTGGAAGGGATATTGTAAGGACTTAGGAAGGAGAAATACCAAAGCACGGTGCTCTACGGACAGTGTGCCTCTCTCCTCTTCCCTGGGCTCAGCAGAACACCCCAGGCATGATGGAGCCAGGGCCTGAGGGAGCTGAAGTCCTAGCAAGAGTTGTCTCTGCAGAATTTATGGGACGGGAATGAGGAAGTGGATGGAGATGGGGCCTCACAGGAACCCAGACAGAGTCTGAAGCAGGAACCACAGTGTTTTTAGAACAAGTTTCAGTGGATTCTCACGGGGTCCTCCCTTCCCAGCTTCACCCTGAAGTGTCCACCCAGATCGTGAAAGGGACCATCAGGCATGTGGCAGGACGATGACCGAACTTCCTCCAGCCTTTTCTGTCTCTGATGCCCTCATTTTGAAAACCTGTGTGAGACTCTGTTGAGGCCCAAATAGAGACTAATAAATGTCACAGAATTAGAATTCCAGTGTAAAAGTCTTAAAGCTTGTAGAGTTCAACTCTGTGTATGACTGATCTGTAACCCTGTGTTTGGAATCCCCATCTCCCTGCCTTTCCTGAGACCCCATCAATCATTCACCCTCACCCCCAAGGCACACAGATAAGCACCTCTTTGGGGCAGTAGCCTCTCTCACTCTTCCTGTTATGGATTTCATAGTGTTCCCACAAAATTCATATGTTGTAGTTCTGACCCCCCAGTACCCCAGAATTTGACCTGATTTGGAAATAAGGTCTTTAAAGAGGTAATTAAGTTAAAATGAGGTCATCAGAGTTTGTTCCAATCCAACCTGACTGTGTCCTTACAAGAGGAGGAGGTTAGGACACAGACATGCACAAGAGATGTGAGGACGCAGGGAGACAGCCATCCACGTGCCACGGAGAGAGGCCTCAGGAGAAATCAACCCTGCCAGCAACTTGACCTCAGACTTCCAGCCCCCAGTACTGTCAGAAAATAAACTTCTGTTGGTTAAGCCACCCAGTCTGTCATACTTCATTATGGCAGCCTTAGCGAAATAATATACTGTCTCTGTCTCTCTCAGCCTCCTTTGGTCTTTTCCCTCCCCCCATCCCCACCCCATGGCTCTTTCCCTTCAGTCTTCAAACCTGTTCATATTATTCACAATCCCCTGTGTCTGTGCCCCTCCTATGGCCCCAGTGAACCTTGGGCATCTGTGTTGTATCTCACAGACACTCCTCCTCCACTGCCCTCTGGCCTCAAGCTAAAGCCATAGCTTTGTTTGTCCAAACCCAAAGATCGCTTCTACTCCCCATGGAGGTGGATGTCTGGTGTTAGGGCAGAGTTGAGCCCTGCCTCGCTGTTAAGTTTGTGGGCAAAATAAAACACTTGGAGGAAATCTGACCCTGAATGATCCAGTTGTCAAGACGGCCATCCCGTTCCATAGTGTCTCTGGTACTGCTGGGTCTCCTGAACCTTCCTTGACACAAGGTTATCTGAATCAATTTGGTGGGAAAATCTCTCAGCCATTAAAGAGAATGAAATAATGTCATTTGCAGCAACATGGGTGAACCTAGAGATTATAATATTAAGTAAAGTAAGTTAGACAGAGGAAGACAAATATCATATATCTGTTATATGTGGAATCTAAAAAAAACTGATACAAATGAATTTATTTACAAAACAGAAATAGAGTCACAGATATAGAAAACAAAACTTATGGTTACCAAAGGGGAAAGGGGGGGATAAATTTGGAATTGGGGATATACAGACTACTGTATATAAAAAAGACAAACAACAAGGACCTACTGTATAGCACAGGGAACTATACTCAATACATTGTAATAACCTATAATGGAAAAGTATCTGAAAAAGAATATATGTATTATGTATATATATTCGTGTATGTATATATATATGTATATACATACATGAATATATATACATGTATGTATATATATGTGTAACTGAGGCACTTTGCCATGTACCTGAAAGTAACACAACACTGTAAATTAACTATACTTCCATTAATAAAGGTTAACAAAAGATGAATTAATAAACTGATGTCCATATTATAATTTATAAATCAGGCTCATAACTCAAAGCTGACAACAAATTCAAAGCTGTCATGCTATTAATGAAACCTACAACAAACCTTATTTGGCTTTGACCAAAAAAATTAAAAATAAATGAAAATAAATAAATACGTTATTTTGGGTGAACCACTTCACTGAAGTTATCCTTGATGTCCTCATCTGGTTTCTACAGTACGAGCATAGGGTCTCCTTTGCAGAGATGTTACAAAGATGAAATGAGACAATGTAAGTAGAGCATTCAGTGCTTTGCCAGCCCAGTAGAGATGCAATATATATTAAAAGGTTGGTTGATGTGTGCCTTGAAGGACAGAATGGGCCTGGGTATCGACAAAAATAGGAAGGAATGACCTCAAGTAAACTAAGGGAACCACACATGTAAGGCGTGAGGGTTATGACTCTGCCAGTTAACTTCAAAGGAAGTTTCCCTTTCACTGGAATGCAATATTTTGTAATTTTAGTGGAGAACCATGGAGGACTCCACTGCATGATTCTTATTGCAAAACATAATTCTAAAGGAAAGGATGCATTGCTATGTTTCTTTTAAATTAAATCGAACCTGACTATATACCCACAACCCACGTGGCAGGTGGGGCAGTCAGTCTCCATTTTGGGAGGGGAGCTCCTCTCTCTTACAAAGCCCCATAAGAATCTAGCCAGCTTGTACACTCCCAGAATGTCAACAGACTTCCTCTCTCACTCATTAAGATCACTGCTGATGTCCTCATGGTCTTGGCTTGAATAGTGTCTGGAAGGCAGGTGTCTCTCCTGCTCCAACAGGTCAAGGTGCAGGCATGTGCTGAATCTAGAAGCCCCTGTGTTGGAGTACAGCCTCCCTGAGGGCTCACCTGGGCACCCCCAGGGAGGTTCCCCATGCCCCACAGACGTATGGGACAGACCTTATGGTTGTCCCTTTCTACCTATGAAAGAACTAAGGCTTAGGCGATAAGCAACCCACCTACCCAAAACTGTAAAGCCAAAGAGCCAGGAATGGGATGCAGCCGTGTGGTGAGTCCAGGACTAGATCTGTATGCTGTCCTGGGGGGGACACAGCCTCTGCAGGAAGGGGTACAAGACAGAGGGGGCATGAGGAAAAACAGAACTATTAAGCTTTTGATCAATCCCTCTACCTCCTGTAATAGCAAAATAAAGAAGACTGTCTAGATCTTGAGTCTACATTTGGGTTCAGTGTCAGAATAGCCAGAGTTTACATCCTGGCTGGGCTACTTGCCAGCTTCAACACCAACAAAAGCAAACAAGGGGAATGAAAGAAAAGGGCGGGAATCTTTGAAGCAAACAGGTCTGAGTGCTAATCCTTCTTTTCCCGGAGACGACGCTGGAGCCGTCCTCCCTGCACTACATCTGCATTTCCTTATCAATGAAATGGGCATATTAATGTTACCCTGGTGGATGGCATTGGCCAGGATGGCTGCCTATCACTCCCGCTGCCCTTCAAAGCTCTGGAGGTTGCACCACTGCCTGGGGAGTATACTCAAGGGCATGGGAGATGGTAGGCCTTGCAGCTGCCCAGCTGACACCAGCTGGAGCAGAGATGAGGGGCCTCGCTCAGCCCTGTCCTCATCATAAATGTGTGAGAAAATCATGTGGGCATTACTTAAGCCATACGATTTTGTGGAGTGTTCTGCTCTTACCTACCTCTCAGAATTAGACTATGCGATGAGATGTGAAAGATATTTGTAAATGCTGGGAGCTACACTTAACAGGGCATTAGTATCCAGCTTCTCCAGGCTTAGGTAAAGTGAAACATATAAACCCTTGCAACGTCGAGGTTGTGCATAATATTTGTGGGTCTGATCAGTGTCTCTAAGGTGTGTGCAGAGGGAGGGAGAGACTTCTGGGTGCAGGGAGTGACCAGGGCAGGCCAGGCAGCTCAGAAGCAGCAAATGACATCCACATGCTTCTGAGTTCACATGTGAAATCTTTCCATGCAAGTGACATAGGAAGTCTGAGAATTAAAGTGGGAGGAAGATCATCTCTCAGAATATGTGTCTCCCCCTACCGCTGCCAGCTCCCAGAGGGTTTTCTTTTTAACAAATTTACTGAAAACTTAAAAAAAAAAATGCTACAGATTATAATTTTAAAAGTTGGTAACTGCAGCAGAGAAACAAGAAAAAATAAACCAAACAACCAAGACAAAACAAGGTGGCGTCTGCTGGCAGTGACTCATAGCAGGGATTTTTATTGCGCTGGCTGGCAGGGAGGCATATTCAAAGCCGTGTTTATCTCTTACCTTTCCTTAGCTCGAGTTTGTTTTAGTCTTGGCTTAATTTCTTTGAAAGACCCTGGGCCTAGGGGCCTATACTAATTTCTATAGCTGTGCTACATTTTTTTTTTTCTTTCACAGAACCATTGTCTGCTTTGAATACCAAACCTGACATAAACTTTAAAAAATTAAAATCATTTTATGGATAATTGGAATGCTGGTTTTGTGAACATTAATACTCCAATAGAGAAACTCAACCTTTCCCTACGTTTACCCCTTTGGTTGGATTAATTTTCCACTAGCATTTCTACCTCTTTTTATAACCAAGAGAAGTTCAGAATTTAAATAAACTAATTAAATGAGGGGCTTAGAGTCTCTGCAGACCAAAGGCAAGCCCAAACCTCTCAGAGCACTTTAAGAATCGCAGCGAGGCTATGTCAGGAGAAAGCCTGGAAAGGCAGCCTGTCAAACCCCCATCTGGGTGTCACTGGGAGTGTGACGCCTCCAGCAGAGGCCACTGGGATGGCAGCAGAGGGACCACCGTGTAGCGTCTGTCACAGGGAAGAGGAGTCCTGTCGCCTCTGCATAGTTAGTCAAGGAGCCCCTTCTAGCGACAGCAAAGGTCAAGTTCATGTTTTGTAGCTTTTTGTCCTCCATGGGCTGGGAACCAGGAGGTTTTGACAGAGTCTGCCATACATGCAACAAAGGGCTGGAACCCAGAGAGCTCTCTGTGTCCCCCGCTCCTCGGGTCCCAGAGCAGCTAACCTGCCAACTGCTGGTGCCAGTGGAGCTCAGAGCGAGGGCATGTGGGCAAGAGCATGCTCCTCTCCCAGCCCAGAAACAAGCTACCCCTGGGAGTTTCCTAAAGCTTTCAAGAGTGAGAAGGTGAATCTTATAAACACCTCCCAGCCACATCAGGGATGATTACAGTAGAAGACGATGACTAAGTCTGAACTCAGACAGGCAAGATGTTCAAAATAGACCTCCAGAAGAGAACCTGATGGAGAGGAAATGGGTGAGGGGACCCTTGCTCTCTTTTTTAAAAAAAATATTTATGTATTTATTTTGGCTGTACCATGTCTTAGTTGAGGCACACACGATCTTTAGTTATGGTATGCAGACTTCTTAGTTGCTGCATGCATGTAGGATCTAGTTCCCCAACCAGGGATCAAACCTGGGCCCCCTATGTTGGGAGTGTGGAGTCTTACCCACTGGACTATCAGGAAAGTCCCAAGGGGACCCTTGCTTTTCCAATAGTGTTGTATTTGTGTTGGCGATGTCTAAGGGCCACCCCCAATAGGCTACAGATATGTAGCTGAATAAAGGTGGTACAACAAAGAGTGTTCTATGGGGTAGCCTTCTTGGCCTCTGGCCAGCAGAATGTCCCTGTGGTTTCCGAGGCTCTCCTGCTTCAGAGGTCCCTTCAGAGAGTGCCCTGCTCTCTAGAGGAAAGGCTAGAGCCATTTGAGTGTCTTCACCTTGAACACGGGCAGGGAGCACCGATGCACCTGTCGTTGGTCACCTTCTATATTTTTCTCTATCACTGTTTTGAGTTTTGAGCTGCCTGATTTCCTGGCAATGAATTACAAATTGAAGTTAATTATAAAGAAATTTGATGCATCAAAGTAAAAACAACCCAGGATCTCCCTGAGTGCCCAGCATGTGTTATTTGCAGAAGAGCAACAATATCTGTTAGTACCTGTGTCCTTCCATTCTAAGTCAACACATGAGGTTATTAAAGCATATTTCTGAAGACCACCAGTGTGCAATACATCTAGAGAAGTTGTGGGGTTTTTGTTGGTTTTGTTTTTGTTTTCTGGCGTACTCACAGACAGTCAAACCCAGATGAGTGTGTGAAGCTACATGTCAGAGGGGAGTGTATTCTGACTCCACAAAGCTATAGACTAGACCTAACTTCCTTGTTGATCTAAAGTTTCTACAAGAAGATTCGTAAGGCATGGCCTCTGCCAATGAGGCGGGTGAGTGACAGAGGTGTTATGTGTCCTGTTCTCCTGTAGGGCTCAGAGGAGAACTCACATTTCTAAAGTATTTACATAGGATCACGAGCCCCACAGACATTTATTTAGTTCTCACTGTTATTCTGCAAAGGAGGCACTACCCTACAAGGAAAATATTTACAAATGAGAAAACTGAGGCTCAAGACAGTGAGGAAATGTGTCCACACCACTTAGGCAGAAATCAGTAGAGCTAGAATTCGATCCCAGGTCAAGTTTAGCTGAAATGCATCCTCCTGTCTGAAACATGTTTTGGACCTACACGTAAAACTGAGTGCATTTTCTACCATTATGCTTGAAATGCAGGTGTTTCTGCTCTAGCACAGTTGGCTTTACTGAAAAAGTTCTTGTTATGCAAAACTATACAGTAAAAACAACAGGGTTTATGTTGCTGTTGGTGTACCGGCACTCAGCACCCATGAAACTTCACACCAAAGTGCTAAAAATAAATGAATAAATAGATAAATAAATAATTTTAAGAAGCAATTCCAGCAATCTTAGTAAAGACGCACACACAATTATGTCTCCACTGGGATTTTCACTGTGTCGTATGGTCAATGGGCCATATTCAATTCTGATTTCTCTTGAGATGTAAGTCCTTAAACATGTTCATTCCTAACACAGCCCAGTTTCAGCAAAATTAAACTCTGACTCTGCGAGTAGTCTTCTCCATCAATTATCTTTTTTAAACAATTTGTAGAATGTGTTTGTGGCTTTACTAGAGAGCTTAACAACATGGAAAGTAGAACAGGGTTTGAAGCCAGCCAACCCCATGCTGCTTGTTCCAAATGAAGACAGTTCTAGAGAATTTTGAGCATATTTCTCAGTCTTCTTTTTTTGTTTTTTTTAATAGGAAATTTGCATGGGGCAGCTTAATTATTTTTTTTTATTAATTAATTTATTTATTTTATTTATGGCTGCGTTGGGTCTTCGTTCCTGTGCGAGGGCTTTCTCTAGTTGTGGCAAGCAGGGGCCACTCTTCATCGCGGTGCGCGGGCCTCTCACTATCGTGGCCTCTCTTGTTGCGGAGCACAGGCTCCAGACGCGCAGGCTCAGTAGTTGCGGCTCATGGGCCCAGTCGCTCCGCGGCATGTGGAATCTTCCCAGACCAGGGCTCGAACCCGTGCCCCCTGCATTGGCAGGCAGACTCTCAACCACTGTGCCACCAGGGAAGCCCCTCTCAGTCTTCTTATGTTGCTAAGGCTTTCCCTCTAATTGTAAGTTTGTCTCCCACCCCCTTGCATCACTACAAATATTAATTGTTTTTGATCAAAGGAAGTTCCCCTTTATGTTGATATTGTACCCTTCTTTACCAGCTGAATAAGAGCTGGTGCACAGCACAGAGACACACATTATCTCAGCACAAGGTGACATTATTATACTTATTTGCTTATACATTTTTCCTCTCCTACGACACCTGGGATCTCCCATATGGCGGCCATAAACCACACGGAGCACTTCAATGTGGATGATTCAAATGGAGATGTGCTTAAGTGTAAAATACAGTGGAGATGTGCTGTAAGTGTAAACTACACATCACATTGTAAAGACTTGGTATGAAAAAATAAGGTAAAATATCTCTGATAATTTTCATATTGATATCACATTGAAGTGATATTTGGGATCTATTGGGTTACATAAAATGCGCTGTTTGGCTTGCTTTCCAGTTCTACTGGGCGGTGCTGGGCTTGATCCCATGCTTATGGAGAGCAGGGGCTACGATTTACTGATTTCACAGCAATGGAACCAGCGCGCCACCTGGCACATGGTTGGCCCGTAAACATTGATCTTAGGCAAGAGAAGGAGGTGTGTCTAACTCAAAATTCATGCTCATGGCAGTTGCAAAAGGAAAGAGCAGGTTGGGCCTGGGCTGAACAAAGCAAAGCCAGGGGCTGCAAGAGGGCTGATGTATGGTGTCCACGTGGTCAGCCTCCTGGGGTGGGAAACACAGTGGAGATGCACAGAAAGTGTCTGTAAGGCAGGAGATATCTTGTACACGATCTTTTTCTTGAATATTTTTGGAAAGGGATTTCTCGGTCCCATGCATTTCCTATTTTCAATCATTAGACTGAACATCTTACTGAACATCTATGATGAATTCACCACTATGCTGTATGAAATTATCCTCGTGCTAAGGACTCTGGCAATAGAATAAGAGGCTCACATGAATGAATAGACAAAACCAGAAAATGTGTGATGCAGCCTTATAGGTTCATTACGCAGTTGTAGTATCTGAATTTTGCTACATAACAGTCATGTGATTTTTGGGAAACTGTCCCTTCCTCATGGAGCTGTAGTTTTCCTATCTGTAAATTATTATAAAAGAGCAATTTGCACAGTATTTCCCTGGGGTTAAATGAGATTCCTATCTGCATGTGAAAGTGCCTGGCAAAGAAGAAGATAAAACCTGACACAAGAGAAGATATTTAATCAATGGAAGTACTGTTGGATTAGAGACAGCTTGACAAAATGGAAAGAGAATGAGTTTTATAATCAAAACCATTTGGCTTCAAATTCTTGCTCTGCCATTGGGCCAGCTAGTTAACCTTTCTAAACTTCAATTTCTTCACCTATAATATTGCAATAATGTCAATTACCTTGCTATTTTTAGTAATAAATTGAATAAAGCCTGAAAACCCTTAGTACAGGGCCTGGTACTTAGTAGAGATTCAATAAGTAGTGATTTAGAAACATTATTTCTTCCTAATTCTCAATGAGACATCTGGTTTCTAGTTTTAAGTTTGTCACTTAGCTAAGAATGATACTTTCAGTGAGGCACTTTATTAAAAAGACTTGCACCACGGCAATAATATGGACTTCACTTAAATTAGAAAGGGATTATTTAAAAAAAAAAAAAAAAAACAGAAAAAAACCCCAAAAACTTCAGTGAATGTTCATGAAAGCACATTGAGAATGGTACAATGGATAGAGATGCAACAGCTGCTGAGGATGCTGGGTTATACTTAGTCATAAAAATGGAGTATTTAAAGCTGGAATTTACACGGTTCCTATTTGGGTCATTGAGCTCTTAGCACCGATGCAAAAATGACACAAGAATTTAAGCAGTTTTGACATAATTATATTAATTTAATGTAGCAACACTAACACTTGAAAAGACAAAAAATAGCACAAACAGAATAATTTACTTAATAATGGTATTTGTTTTGTAGAAAAAAAATTATTTCAAAAATGATTTCTGTGGGGAGAAGAAATGATTAATGTTTATAGAACCATAGGGCTCCTACTCTTCTAATTTTTAAACCGAGTTTCTAAAGAGAGAGAAGCTGTTTACCCAATTACACACATGTGGTTGACACCTGAGAGGGGGCAAGTATCCAAGTCCCCCCTGCTTTAGGCCACCACCCCACCCTATTGTCTCTTTCCCGTGTGCCCTACTGAGTGTCACAGAGGCTGTCATACTACATTTTCCATGGACACTCTTCCCTTTTACTTCTGCCACATTTGCTGACAGGACACCTTAAACTATTAAACTCTCGGCGGTGATTTTATACACTTGTCACCCTGCTATCTTTGCCTTGACTCTCACCAGAGTCAGAAGACATCACAAAATGGAAACCACATACCAAACAAGGGAGTGTTTCATGTATGCAGAGGTAATGAGGAGACACAGAGGGGCACTTATAAAAGGGGGTGGGGAGAATGTAAGGAAAGTAAATTGAGTAGAAAATATAAGGGAAGAGTAATTGGGGATGTGTTCATAACATAAACTACGTAATGACGGCATACCCCTGCATCAGCACCACAGCTTGACTTCAGAGTCTGTTCAGTGTCAAGGGTTTACTTATTTTGTTATAACTTTCCTGATCTAGAACTGTATTTAGTAGTCACAAAATTAAGCATGCTTCCAGGTGAAATGGAAAATGGTATTTTGCCAACTTTGCTAATCCTGTGACTCGTGGACGAGTTTATTAAAAAGAACTGATCTCTTTCTATGTGCACTCATGGTTATTTCAATGACGACATATATGTATATATGCAAACATGCATCCATTCATCCATCATTTTGTTTGTTAACTCAATAGATATTAACAGAACATGACGTCTACACAGAGCCTCCCAATGAAGTCATTAAATCATAGGATCTGGAATCAGATTATCTTAATCAAACCACAGTACTTTCTAGCAATATGAATATGAGCAAGTTACCCAAAGTTTGTGTCTCGTGATAATTGTTCCTGCATTGGCTGAGGACTAGCCTGCAAAGACTTTTTTTTTGTCTCTGGCCGTATTATGGTCGATATGAGCTGTGATGTGTCCTCCAAGTATAAAACAACTAGACCTTGGATCAAACATACTTTTAAATAGATTATTGGGCTTGAAGGAAAAAAGGAATAATTCCAACGGTTTCCCATCCCCCTGGGAAAAAAATGAACCTAGGATAAATGTAGACCCTCTCTAAGGAGAAGCTTGGAACAAAATGGGGAACAAGGTATGCTGAAGACAAATACCAGTATCAGAACTCAGGTTTTTACCAGAATATTGAGCCAGTAGATAGACATGCCTAATTTGGGATTCTTACATTGAGTCTGGGACCCTAGAAGTAGATTAAAGTGAACCAGGTGAGCAGTACTTTCAGGGACAAACATTTATTTTTGGAAGAAGATAGTTTTAACTTAAGCTCTTTGGATTTCTGGAGATTCCACTCAATCAATATGAATTTATAATCAGAGATCCCCAAACACACAAAGGAACTAGAAACAATAATTGATAATCAGTGCATAGTAGTTTTAGATCACAGAGATTACAGGTGTTCAAATCATAAGATAGAGAATATAAAATATTTATGTATGGAATGTCTACAAATAATAAAAGACAACCATAAATGCAAGCAAACTACCCACAATTATGAAAAAGGCGCTTCTATCTCCAGCCACCATGAAGTAACTCTTACACCCACGGTAAACAACTATAAAACTGGGAAAAATATATATGAGGCAACTGTTTTTAGATTTTCGGAAACAAGCAGCACAGGGATGTGATCTTTAAGGTAAGCCCTAAATGCACACTGGCTTTTTGCCTGGAAGTATGCATCTGATCATGGCATAAGGAGGAGGAGCCCAAGCGGAGCAGTATGTCCTTAATGAGCTTGCAAGGCAGAGTCTGGGGCTGGAATGTGATGAGAAGGAAATTGGAGAGGAAGAAACAATTTTAGGGTGGGACAGAAGTCTTTATGGTGTTTCTTGGTGTAAAGGAGGCAAATGACTAGACTGCAGAGAGTCACGAGATTGTTTCATGAAAGGATTAATAAAGTAGTAGAGTTCAATCAAGATTTAAAAGAAAGAGAGAGAAAACATAAATTAACCTCAGAAAAATAAATAGAAGATAGCACTAAAGATTCTACAGGATTTAAAGGATAACAAGGGAATATTATAAACAAATATATAACATTAATCTTAAAAGGTAGAAAAACAAATTTCTTATAAAGCATGATTTATTAAAACTTACAAAAGAAGTAACTAAAAATATGAATACTCTTTTATCCATTACAGAAATATAACTCAAAATTAGAACAATTCAAGGCACTCAAACACTCAATACATAGATGGTTTCTATAGTAACTTCTTTCAAACAGTTAAGGAAGAAATAAGAATAAATTCTGATACAAAATCAGAAAATAGAGACAGATGCAGCACTTTTTATGTGTTTTAAGAAAACATTATAACTCAGAACCAAAATCTGTCAAAAGCTTTAAAGGAAAACTAGAGATCAATTTTTTTTTTATGAAAATACACAAAAAAATTCTTTAAAAAGAGCAAATCAAATCCAGTAATAGAGTAAAAAGATAATACATCTTAGACAAAATTATTTATTATAGGAATCAATGTTGGTTTCATATTTGTAAACCAATGCAATTCTCCATAAAGGAAAAAAAATATGATTATCTCAACAGTTAGATAAAAATATGTAACAAAATTCGACATTCATTCATTATTAAAAAAGAAGTCTTAGAAAACAAAGAATAGAGAGGAAATTCCTCAGTGTGATAAAGGAGTTTTGCAAAAAATCCTATAGCTAACATCATACTTCACGTAATTACTGAAATGATTTCCTTACATCTGGAATAATGTAAGTATTTTCTCTTCCATACCTTCCACACACCATTATACAAGAGGTCCTGGTCAGCTTCAAAAGGTAAGAAAAGGATATCAATATTACAAAGTTTGATAGAAGGAGGGTAAACTCTATTTACTCACAGACAATGTGATTGTTTAGATAGAAAAAGCTATGGCGTCTACAAAAATCTATAGAACTAATGATCAAATTTTGAAAGCTCATATTATACAAGGTTAGTATTAAAAAAATATATCAACTGTGTTTCCATACACCAGCAACAACCAATCAGAAAGTGGAATTTTAAAATATTATTTATAATAGCATGAAAGGGGCAGAACGTTAATTCAGAGAAATAATGGATGAAAACTTTTCTAACATGGGGAAAGAGACAGATATACAGATTCAGGAAGCCTAAAAAGTACCAAAAAAGGTGAATCTAAAGAGACCTACACTGAGGCGATTATAATTTAATTGTCATTAAAGTTAAAGACAAGGAGAGAAGCTTAAAAGAAGCAAGAGAGAATCAACTTATGTTAAAAAAAAAAAAACCCAAACCAAACCAAACAAACAACAACAAAAAAAATCATAAGACTCAGTGGATTTTTCAGCAAAAACTTTGCAGGCCAGAAGGGAGTAGAATGATTTATTAAAAGTGCTGAAAGAAAGGGAAAATAAAAACCCGCCAATCAAGAATACTGTACCCGGCAAAGTTGTCCTCCAGAATTAAAAGAGAGATTGTGTTTTCCAGACAGACAAAAGCTTAAATTCATCATCAGTGGACAGGCCTTACAAGAAATGTTAACAGGAGTTTTTCAAGCTAAAACAAAAGGATGCTAATTAGTAACATGAAAACACAAAAGTATCAAACTCATTGGTAAAGGTAAATATGTAGTTATATTCAGAATATTCTAACCTTCTAGTGGTAGGGGTATATCTAATATAAAGCTTAAAAGAGGAAAGTTTTAAAATACTCGAGCTGGCCTTATTGAAGGGTGGTGGCCTCACTGAAGTGAGTCAATTAACACACCCGAGTGAGTTCAGGGTCCACTTAGAGACTTTTTCAGTGAAGGTTAATGTTCCCTCTCAGCAGAAAACCCCATGGAGATTAGCTCAAGGAGAGTGGGGCCATTTGTGGCTTCAAAGTTAAATCAAGTTCAGATTCCCTATTAAACACCCCACTGACTCCATCATACCTACAACTCTTTTCCTTAAGTGTGCTCAGTGAAACACTGGTCCTGGGAGATGTGGATCAATGTTATAGGGACAGAGAAAAGTGCTGTAGGAAAACAAGTTTGGGACACTAGGTTACCTCTCCAGGAAAACTTCCACTGCAAATGGCTAATTCTTTCCCAGAGTCGGATTACATAGGCAAAGCAGACAGCTTCCCAAAATCTGTAAAAGCTAAAGTACATGATGAATATTGAAGTAAAACATATTTAGACATATAAAGTGTTTCCCAAATTATTTTTTAAAACATAAATTTATGAGGTTAAGTGTACTATCCTTATAACCAGAGAAGATGTAGGCCTCAGTATGCAGAAATAATCTTTGAGTTTCAAATCTCTATAATTGTGAAACACTCATGTCATGTTCTTACTACTGCCAATGTTCGGAGGATTGTAAACAGCAACAACTGAAATGCTATCTCCACGCTAGCATGAGATCAGAAAAAGAAAATAATTTACTCACAAAATTCATGCTTAAACAAGAAAAAATATAAAACACTATCCTAAGAATTATAATTCTGTCAAGTTTTCATCTGAGTAATTATGTAATTGCTTGTCTACAGTGAAATCAAATGAGAAAATTTTAAACTACTTTAAGAGGAAAAATATTGCTACTTTCTAGATCAATAGAGGTATCGTTAAAAAGCAATTACAAAAATGGTACATGTACAGTCTCTGGAGATAAAATGAGATGAAACTTCATTTTACTAATACATTTACAAAATGAGCATTTATAAAAACACAACTCAAATTACAATCTTATTAAGTCCGTTTGAGGTATTGTATAATCATTTAAATAATAGCGATAAAATTAAACCGAAAAAAAATCAAAATTATTTTACAAGAAAAATAAAATAAAAACTTTGCTGTTTCCAGATTATCCTGTGAACTGTTAACAACAATACAAATACTATAATTATGCTGCCTGAAAACAGACTAAATAAATGAAAACCATAACTTATGAGTCACATTTAAATAATCTGCAGTTAAAAAACACTAATAACTATAATCCTGTCAAGTTTTCATTTGTGCCATTGTATAATCACTTAATAGCAATAAAACTGAAAGAGAAAAATCAGATTTATTTAATAGAGGAAAAAAGTGCTTCACCTTGGATTTTAATCTTCAAAAGTAGGTTCTTTGGAACATGGGATCTAAATGAAGATGACTCACCTATTTTCAGGGTTTGGAGACACTTCATCTGACCAAGGGAAGGTGTGCTGAGACAAGGCAGTTCCTCAGTAGAGGCATACCCAGAGGCATTAGCCCTCGCTCTGCTTTCTGGAATAGGGGTGTGGATTTTTTTTTTTTTTTTTTCATTTAGTACAGCTAGAGCTTTAATGGACATTTAGTAGCTTCTCAGCTGAAGACCATTGTCCATCTTTTTCCAAAGGACTCAAGCTGGAAGCATTGCCACCGTGCTGGATACTGACAGACAGATGAACAAGGTGAGGAAGGAGTGAGTGCCCGACTCTTTAGCCTCTCTGAACAGGGCAGGAATCAGATGCTGTCGAATGGTCACTGGGGGCCATTCATGCTGAGGCCGGGCTGGCAACACTGGGCTGGGGTTATCTTGTCAGGGGCTGCTCCCTGGAGCCCTCTGGCACATCTGACTAGGGGATAAGGTGGGGGACCAGAGCCTGGGCCAACAGCACCCTGTTCAGGTGGGCAGGCTTAACTGATAGAAGGACCCAACCCCATCCATCGCCAGGAGCACCAGAACAAGCTCTCTTTTGATCTTGTGGAGGAGTTGATGCGTCAGGATGGGGTTGACCTGATGGAAGTTGTTGGGGGGTGGTGTCTGGTCCACACTGGGAGCAGGTCCACACTGGGAGCAGGACGCTGGATCTGGACTTATCACAGAGAGTGAGGTTCCTCCTTCTCTGGAATCTGGTCAACCCGAGGATTCCTGGGTGGTCTCTCAGGTTTCTGCCAAACACCTGATTTGTAATATCAAGTATATGGATACTACTTAAAACTTTTTAATTCTCCTTCAGTATTATCCTGTTTGATGCATTTCTTTAGTTACCATAAGATACCAGATGTCTCTCAGTCAATAGAGCTCCCAACCTATTATCATAAATTTTACTTTCATGGGACGTAAGCTGACTTTGACAATAGCCACTGATGCTTTCAAGTATTTCTGAGTGAATTTTGGCATATATTTTGTGGATATCCAGATCTTTGCATACACTGCTATTCCACCTGCTCTGGAAAACTTCTCCTTTATCTTTACAGCATAAATTCTTCCTAAATTGAATATTCGGTGAAAATTCATTTTTTCTTCTTGATGCACTTCTGTGAAGATTTGAAGTTTCCAGTGGAGTGGTTGCCTCTACTTTTCTGGGTTTTTTAACTACAGTGAAGCATTCTCAGTTTGGAGACTTTTCATGGGATCTTTAAGTGCATTGGTTATTTCATCTTCTTCAGTTAACTTAGTATACATTTGGTTTCTTTCTTCTTCAAAAGTTTTATAATAGATATTTAATTCAGCTGCATCAATCAGTTTCTTTGAAATTACTTTGATTCATCTTCTAGGATGTCTCCATTTTCAGGACCATTGATTATAGCTATTTCCAAGTTCCCACTATCTATGTTGTCTTTTCCAAGAACAGCAGCCCAAACTCTCCCTTTCTTTTGCAGGTATCCATCCAAGGACTCAGTCTCTCGTTAGAGTTTTGTTTTGTTTTGTTTTTTTCAGTATGGTAACATCATTCACTCCTCTTTCCAACCCTTCAGCTTCTTGTGAAACCAGGTTCAGACTTTCCAGAACATTGAAATCATCCTCTAAAACTTCTTTTAGTGCTGTCTGACATTGTCCTTCATTGGTCTGATGGATTTTGAGGAATATTTCTATGGCAGCTACTTGAAATTCAATGTGTTCTGATGCATCTTATAAAGACTGAAACTGTCTTGTAAAATCAGTCATCAACTCAGCTTGTTCAAAATATTGAGATTTATCTTGTTTTTGTCCATTTGAAAGGTGTCTATGCTAAAACCAAGTAAAGAGTTGAAGATTTCTAGCTCCTTATGGATGTTTTATGTGTTTCTAATAATTTGTTCTCTGGTTTGCACTGAGGTTGACTCAAGGTGTCCAAATATGTATTTTTAATTTAAATTAATAGACCTTATTTCTTAGAGTAGCTTTAGTTTTATAGAAAAATTAGGCAGAAAGTACAGGGAGTTCCCATATATTCTCTCTTCACTCCCCCGCCAACCACACTTACATAGTTTCCCCAACTATCATCTTCCATTGGTATGATACATTTTTTACAACTGATAAACCAATTATTATTAACTAAAATTCATAGTTTACATTAGGGTTCAATCTTTGTGTTGTGCAATTTATAGGTTTTGCCAAATACATAATGTCATGTATCCACCGTTACAGTATCATATAAAGGTGTTTCATTTCTCTAAAAATCCCCTGTGTTCCCTTTCTTCATTCCTCTCTTCTCCTCCTCCATGCCTAAACTCCTGGAAACCACTGAAGTTTTTACTGTCTCCATAGTTTTGCCTTTTCCAGAATGTCATCCAGCCTTTTTCAGACTGACTTCTCTCCCTTGACAATACACTTCTACATTTATCTACATCATTTTTTGACTTAATAGCTCATTTATTTTTTATTGCTGAATAATATTCTATTGCCTGGATGGACCATTGTTTATTTATTCATTAATCTATTAAAGGACATCTTGGTTGCTTCCAAGTTTTGAGCATTATAAATAAAGCTGCTATAAACATTCATGTCCAGGTTTTTGCATGTAAGTTTTCAACTCATTTGGATGCCAAATATGTTTTCAATTAAAAAAAAAAACAACTTATTTTTTTTTGTTTACCTAAAAAAAATACGTTATCGGGCTTCCCTGGTAGCGCAGTGGTTGAGAGTCTGCCTGCCAATGCAGGGGACACGGGTTCGAGCCCTGGTCTGGGAGGATCCCACATGCCGCGGAGCAGCTGGGCCCGTGAGCCACAATTGCTGAGCCTGCGCGTCTGGAGCCTGTGCTCTGCAGCAGGGGAGGCCGCGATGGTGGGAGGCCTGCGCACCGCGATGAGGAGTGGTCCCCACTTGCCGCAACTAGAGAGAGCCCTCGCACAGAAACGAAGACTCAACGCAGTCATAAATAAATAAATAAATAAATAAAAGAACGTGAATTTCTTTAAAAAAAAAAAAAAAGAAAAATACTTTATAAAAAAAAAAAAAAAAAAAAATACGTTATCTTTCCTCCTGGACTGTAGAAGCTCTGTGGGTAGCTTGCTTTTCCTTGAATTGAGTCCATAGTTTCTTCATAATTAAGAATATGACTATGACTGCCCACATCCCCATCTCCCGTAAAAGTCCATGGGGACACAGGCCTGATCTAAGGTCCCCTGTCAATGTTGGTCCACCTGGCCCTGTGGCTCCTGAAAGGATACATCACAGAGTATCATGGCCGTCAGCAGATTACTCCATGCTCTAGAGGCCCAGCTGTGTCACCTCAGATTGTCAAGACCCTGACAGCCGCAGTGGACCCTAGAGAACACAGGTGAGCATCCTGCCCGAAACCAAATCAGTTCCTGGCAACATGTGCTGACCTCTGGGGAGGTTGGGGAAGGACAGGGCAGAAAACCCTGCCTTGAATAAACTTCTCATTGGGGGCCCTGAAGCAGTTAGGCCTGCTGAAGTTGGGGGGCTATCCAGGAGGCTGACTTAGCAAGGTGCAAAGCCAAGGACAGTCTTACCTGCAGGGGTGGGAGAAGCAGCCTAGTGAGTTCTTACAAGACAATCGTTATCTTCCTAAGTCTGGGAAGGAGTTTCTGAAGAAAGAAAGTTCCTAAATCTGGGAAGGAGTTCCTGAAGAAAGGAGTTGCGCTGTAGGTAGCAATGAACCAAGAATGCAGCCTTAGGTCTCTCCAAGCCAGAATGTCCCCACTTGGGTGCCCACAGCTACCCCAGGCCCCTACCCACATGCAGGCAATTTTCCTGTTAATAATTGTACTTGGTATTTTAAAAGGTGGTATTTCTTATGAAACTAACATGTTGTAAATAATTTTGTGCCTCAGTTTAATATTTCTGAAATAACACCCTAGTCATTAAAAGAGAAAAGGGTCAAGGGAGATCTCCTATGAAGAACCAAAGTTCCTTTGGAAATGAATTGATGCCTCCTGTCTACTGAATGACTTGTGTTTAGAAAATCTGAAGTAAGTAAATAAAGGATGTGAGTCACGCAATATCAAAATACATCGAGTCAAATGGGACAGAGAAGAAAACAAACGAATCATTAAAGCGAAGGAGGATTATTGGCGTAATGGAGTAAATTAGAGAGGCTAGCAGTGATTTAAATCAACACCTGAAGATAAAAGCTCAACGCACTTAAATAACAATACTCATTAATGTGATAAATAGACTCCAACTTATGAGAGGCTTGTATGTTGACTCTCTTGCAAACAACCACCTCCTACTTTTAAATAACCTAAAAGCCTTTCACACCTGATTGCTCAATAAACAGTCTGGGTCTGGAGTAAAATTCTGATTAAGAAAATAACTTCCTCTTGGAGGACAGAGGTGAGCTTCATTGGTGAGCAGGGCCGACTTTGTGAGTCACAAATGGGGGAGATAAAGGAGACCTGATGTTTAAAAAATGTGCCATTTCAGTAATTTTATTAGATCCCATTTAATTCTCACCGCTTAGTGGGTAGGTAGCTGCTGTCTACTTTATAAGAGGCAAAAGAGAGGTTCAGAGAAGTTAAACAAGGAAAGGGCAAAGAAGCAGCTCAGTCAGGGAGCGGGTTTTGGTGTCGCTGCCCAAGCTCTGCTAACATCTCAGAGTAGCCTGCTCAGCATCCTGGTGGCTGTGAGTGAGGACCACTGGTGCTCAGGGGGGGCAGGGGAGGGGCCTCTCCCCCTGTTAGACAGCCAGACTCAGATCTGTTCTTAGAAAATGATTTGCATTTTTTTGCTTCCTGCTTGTAGCACGGAGACTGAAGTGCTCCATTCATAGCAGCTCCTGGCCCTCTGCCGAGTGTCCGAAGTCCGTGTTGGCCTCCGGCGTGTGGCCTGGGCTGCCCAGGGCCTGTGTGAGGGTCTCCTGCTCAGGGCCCCGACCCCTCCCAGACCGGGCGTGCCTGGGACTCTCGCTTCCCCACCACTCACAGCTCCAGACCGAGGCTGCCTATGAAAATTTCATGCCTCCAGGTGCTACATGGATTATTCATGAAGGCGGCAGAGCTGTCGCCATGGGAGCTGATTGGCTGCAGCGTCTTTAGCATCTTAATGACCTACGCTGATGGAGTGCAGGGCAGGGACCCACCTGGATCCTCCGTCTCTGGCGGGACCTGCTTTTCCATTTGCAGAACATGTTGTGTGTTATTTCTTCCCAGACAGACCCAGGAGTAATATTTACCTAGTTGACTAATCCAAGCTAGTGGGGAGGCCCCCCTGGAGCCCCAGAGGCCTCTAGGCCCCCTGGCTGGCCTCTCTGGGGGGTCGGCCTCAGGTCACTGCCCCCTCCCTTCCTTTCTCCCCGGCTGGGCTGTCAGGCCAGCAGGCGCCCTGAGTGGTGAGACATGACATCAGAGAGGCTGAGTAACTGAGCCCGGATGGGGCGTCAGGCCCAGCTGTGGGGGCTTCAACGCGGTGGTGGGCACGGGCCGGAGGATCTGTGTTGCTGCAAGGACTGGAGGTGCCAGGGGCCCCTTAAAAAGCTTCTAGCCCCACCCCGCAGAGGGATCATGGAAAACCAGTACTGACGCACACCCGGGACTTGTAAGAAATGCACCGAAAGCTCAGGGCTCGCCACAAGGCTGCCGTCAGTCCAGGGGGTCATCTGGTCAGTGCCAGCTAATTCCCATCTGCAGGCCACCGCAGGGGCTAGCTGGGCACCAACTGAGCACACAGGAGGAGGGAAGTCTGGAGACCTAGACAGCGCTTGGGGGAAAAGTAAGGTTTCGATGCTTCCAGAAAGAAGAAAACCTTAGCCCAGGGAAGGGTGATGCAGGGCAGAGGAGACGCGCCATCCATTGTGGAAGGGGCAGCAGGGCAGCGCTGCCAGGGCCTGGGTGCCAGCAGGGAGGGCAGTGCGGGCTGGCGGCACAGACCTGGATCTCTCCTAAGGCTTTGGGTAAAGAGCCACGGAGTCCAGGGGTCTTTCCGGGGGCTGGTAGGAAGGCTCTCACCTTTCCAGTGAGAAGGCGATGTGTTTAGATTTGCACTTCGGGATACAAGCAGCCGTGGGATGCAGGTTACACAGCCTGCCCCAGAGGGTTAAGCAGCTGTTGCTTTTCCAGTACAGCTGAAGACCAGGGCCCTCCTGCGAGCACCGCTGGGAGGGGAAGGTCGGTGGGTGGAGGAGGCTGGGCCACTGGGCAGCACGCAGAGATGCCCTGGATGTTCCTTGACAGACACAGCGATGGCTGAGCCAGCTGGGTGCCCGTGCCTCAAAGCACCAGGAGGAGAGCAAAATCAGGGTGATGTAAAAAAGGGAAGCCTTCTCCGCTCACCTGGAATGTGCGAAATGAGCCAACGTTAGACCTTCCTGTTCTGACCCCGCCGTGCCCTGTGAGGAGGAGCAGCAGGATTGTGATGGGGCTGCCGTCAGGGAGGAAGGAGGGCATTGAGCCCCTTCTTCTCAGTGGCCATGGAAATCTCTGATAATTTTGCAGATCCAAAGAGAGCCTTGAGTGGAGGGAGCGGAGAGTGGATTGGCATAGGCAATGGTTAAGCCGGCCTGTCACTTCGTAATATTTTACAGCAAATATATAGATTTATATAAAGGAGCTAAAGTTGCTGCCATGCCATCAATCCTGTTAAAAATAGAAGCCTTTTGGATGCTTTGTGTCACCCTGGAAACTACATGATGAGGCCAGAGGAGCAAAGTAAGTGACCTTTGCCTTGGGAGAATTTCAGGACCATGCCTTTTGCATGAGAGCTTTCACTGTGCATTTTCTGGTGTCCTGAGTGTCCCATTGGCAGCTGGGGACGTCACAGGAGGAGCTGGCACTCAGCTGGGCTCTCATGGACTCTGTGAAGTTTCACAGGTGAATATGCTGAGTCACAGTTCCGACACAAGATGCAAATTTCAGCTTTGAGAATGATGAATGGTTTCCAAATCGTATCTATCAAACTGTATATAATATTTATAAACACAAAATGCATAAATGGAGTGATTGTGCTGGAAGTAGATTATTTCAGGTTAGACTGAGGAGAGATGTCATTAAAGGTTAGAGCTTTAATGTCCCTAAAAGACAAATGAGTTTTTCTGAAACCCCCATTTATTCTCAAGAGGAGACAAGTAACATCCAGACGGTGATGTGACCTGCTGAGTGCTTATTAGGAGAGTGGGGTGAGAGGTAACCAGTGGGTCATCCCCCAGGTACCAGTGGGCATAATCACCGGGAGAACATATGCAGACTTTGTCATGTTTCCCCCTTGCTGACTTCAGAGGAAATAAGGTCAGATGGAGGAAGAGAGGGGTAGAGGCGAGAAAATCATTACACTCGTTCTTAATCCTAAATTGTTCAGGTCTCCTGTCTACCATGCAGACTCTGAAACCAAACCTAGGCCAGGCCAGTAGTCTTGGGTCTTCATAAGCCTCAGAATCTGGGGGTCTAAAACATATCAGAAAATGGACAAGGAAAAACCCAGAGATACAATAGATCATCTTTCCCACAGCTGAAGATTGTTCTCGAAGTAAAGCTTTTGGAAAATGGAAAAAAAAAAAAATTATGAAATGTCTAAAAGGGCAAGTGTCTGAGCTCCGCCATTTTTCGTTGCAGCCATGGCACCAGGCTTCCTTTGAAAACCATTCCAAATGTCTGCTCCCAGCATCTCCCGCAATTCCATCAGGGCTTTGCAGAACTGATCTTCATTGAACTCAGCATTGTATATCCACTTCAGGTAGAGTGAGATATTGCGATTATTTTAATGAAGCGATTTGGGGCATATATAGGTACAAAGGCAGTATCTATATGGTAAATATATACATAAGTAATTAGATGGCTGCAACATCATATAGGATGCTGTTTAAAGAAGCAAAGTGTTCAAAATTGAAATGGAAGCCTGGCAAATAACCCATTATACCCCAAGAAATCCTGATTGCCTATTCATAGCCGGAATTTACACGAACCCTTGTTCATTAGAGAATGAATAGTTGCTAATTTGCAGCATTACCAAAGCAAAGTTCAGATGACAGAATAAGAAAGAAAAAAAAAATCCTCTCAAATCAGAAGTCTACCATCTGTCCCACATAAACACCACTGTAACTTTCTTAATATATGGGAGACCCTATTTTTAAATTCTACTATCTAATTAAAACACCCCAGAGAAAAACGATGCAGATTGCAGAAATCAAAATTTAATAATAATAAAGAGAGTGGGAGGGAGAAAATCAATCCATTTGTTAAAGCAATTTCTTTTTTTTTTTTTTTAAAGCTATTGTTTTTTTTTTGTTTTTTTAAAAAATTATTTATTTATTTATTTATGGCTGTGTTGGGTCTTCGTTTCTGTGCGAGGGCTTTCTCTAGTTGTGGCAAGCGGGGGCCACTCTTCATCGCGGTGCGCGGGCCTCTCACTATCGCGGCCTCTCTTGTTGCGGAGCACAGGCTCCAGACGCGCAGGCTCAGTAGTTGTGGCGCACGGGCTTAGTTGCTCCGCGGCATGTGGGATCTTCCCAGACCAGGGCTCGAACCCGTGTCCCCTGCATTGGCAGGCAGACTCTCAACCACTGCACCACCAGGGAAGCCCAAAGCAATTTCTTAAAGTGTTTTTTTTTTGAGCGTTTATTTATTTATTTAAGCAGAAGAAGCTACCTGAGCATTATTCAAGGAAACGGGTTCAGGTTCGTATTCAGATCTAACTGTTAAGAGCTTAAAGCGGGGAGTGGGAAATGTGATAGGAGTGATCAAGACATGATTTCTTCCCCTTAGAAACTATAATCCAGGGAAGGAATCAGACACAGGAGGGAGATGGGGCTTGGGAAGCATTTGGTGAGTGTGAAATGCCCAGCTCTGAAGGGCTGTCACTCTTCCACACAAAGCCTCAAATCTCTGTGTGCTGGAATTACAGCTGAAAGGCATTGTGTGGATGGCAGAAATCAGCTACTCCTTTCTCCTGGTGAGGAAACCCAGGGCGGGCGTTGCTGTGACTTGTCCAAAGTTACACAGAAAGCATCAAAGCTAGAACCTGACCCACACCTCATGATACTTAGATATTTACATTTCACTTATAGGTAATCAGCTTCTCACAACGTATCATTCAAAGGTTAAAAGGCAAAGAATACACATCCTGCCCCTCCACCATCACCACCATACACAACCGGCAATAATCTTAAAATAATGAGATTTCACGAACCAATACCAAGTAATGTGAATACCAAGAAAAAGCACAGGCGATGTGATGGAGCACAGATAACACAAGCTCTAAAGTGCCCATCAAACTGTGACAAAAGTTTATTAGTTCCCAAGAAAATGTACATTACAATATAATACAAATTAAGGCCCATGTTTCACTTGCAAATTTGACAAAAATAAATTATGATAACCAATGTTAGAGAAGCTTAACAGAAAATGGACACTCTTTAACCTTGCTTGTGGGAAGGTAAATCCCACTGGCTTCTCTGAAGGTCAGTATGGGAGCAGATATGGACAACCAGAAAGATATTCATTTATTCAACCAACTCAACTTCTTATAAATTTACCAAAGAAAATCGTCAGGCAAGAAAACAGAGATGTGTGTATACAAATGTTTGTAATACTGAAAACTGGAAACAGCCAACCTAGCCAAAAATAAAGAACAATTAACTAAATTATAGGAATACAAAGTTTGTGTACTCCAGATAACTTTATTATAATCCTGTGTCATATTGGGATTAACAGAATGAGCTCTAGAGTTTGAGAAAATCCTGGCTCCACACAGAACTCTTTGGGTGATCCTGGATAAGTTACCTAATATTTCCCTTCTTTGGGGTCCTCATCTGTAAGATGGGGAAATGCTATTACCTGCTTCAGAGGATTCCCATGAGGATTAAATATGTCAACACTCTTTAGTGTAAAACACTTAGATTGGACTCTGCTACATCATGTGTGTATCAGTCAAGGTTCCCCAGAAAAACAGAACCAATAGGAGAGAGAGAGACAGATTTAGTATAAGGATAGGTCAAGAAGTCCCACCATCTGCTGTCTGCAAGCTGGAGAAACAGAGGCAAGTCTTAGTCAGAAGGCTCAAGAACCAGGATCGCTGATATCTCAGGGCAGGAGATGATGAATGTCTGGACTCAAGCAAAGAACAAATTTGCCCTTCCTGTGCCTTTTTATTCTACTCAGGCCATTACAGATCGGCTGATGCCCACCTGTACTGTGAGGGTGATATTCTTTACTCAGTCTACGGATTCAAATGCTATTCTCTTCCTGAAACACCCTCACAGACAAATCCAGAAATAATGTTTTTTTCCAGCTCTCTTGCATCTTTTAGTCCAGTCAAATTGACATATAAAATTAACCATCATGTGTTCAAAAATATGATTATTTAACTACTTTACTATTATCACATAGTCTCAATAAATAATATTGTCAGAGTAGATTTTATTTTCAAAATGCTTTCAAGTGAAAAAAGAGCCTAAGGAAATAGACCAAGATATTAAAAAATGTTTATATCTCTTTATGCTTATCTATATTTTCTATTTGTATATAATTAATGCATTGTCTGTATATTAACATCATTTTAAGAACCCTACAGATATTTTCAAAAGTTTGCTATGCAAGCAAAGAGGATGTGAAGTTCACGATAAAGTAATAATGTGTTGTGTGGTAGTTAAGAGCTTGCATTGTAGCAATGAACGTTAAGTGTGAATCCCTGCTCTGCTGAACACGTACTTATTGTAAATCCTTGGGTAGGTTTATTTAACCTCTGTAAATCTCGATGCTATAATGGCAATAGAGCTGTTTGTGGATTAAATGAGATAATCCATGAAAAATTTCTAACACCAAATATGAAGCATATGCTCTACAAAAATATTAGCTAGTATTACTACTCAGCACAAGTCAGTTATTATCAAATATAATCATAAGAATTCTACACATATATTACTGGATTGAGCTATGCAGTATCTAGAACATGAAAATCATGTCAGAGGTGGCAGACCAAGGAACAAACATCCAATTCAGATTCCACCCAATTGCTAATATGCCATAGAAATTGTTGTATCTACCTCCTACACTAAAATATATAGCATTTTAAGAATTAATATGATACAGAAAAATGCTTTTGTTGTTTTCAGTTCTCCACAGGAAAACAATCCTCATGAGAACAAGACATAAAAATATGGAAACACACACGAATGCCGCTCATTACAGATGCCATGGCAATTTGTTCATTTTGCTTTCATTGCATAAGTACAAACAAAACAATTGGCCACCTGAACTAGCAAATGTTCTCATCCAAACTTACTTTAAAAGGCAGCAAAATAAATAAATGAATGAATGAATGAATGAATACATAAATAAATAAATGAAATGGATTATTAGATGTTTAAGGAAGAGATAGAAGTTAGGCTTAAGATAAAGGAAATATAGTAAAAGATTGACTGTAGAGCGTAGATGGTGAGTGTATCGCTATTTATTCTATACGTTTTCTTTTTCATCATTCAATGCTGGGAGAAAAGAAAAAGTCCCATGAAATGCATGCATTGGACTCACTGTTGAATCTGGGAGTGTGAGGCAGTCTTTCTAGGAGGAGAACCACAGCTGTGTACTCCAAGTCTGACTGTTTTCACGTAGTTGCCATGGACATGCTCTTTTTCTCAATGGTGGGTGGTGGTAGGAAGCTTAGCTTGGTGACTTTGTGGTGATTATTCCTAAAGCAGATTTCCCTTATCAATCTGGAAGATAAATGAAATGGAACAGACTTGGATTTTAATTAAAAAAAAAAAATGATACCATTGTTTTAGGGATTGTTTTTTTTCCCTGCTACCCTCTAAACTTATATTCTTCTTTCAACTGACTTTTAATGGAACATTTCATTCTGCCTTTGAAGTTTCAACATTTCAGGGTAGAATCAACTCTGGGCCTTGTTGCCAGGGTCTGGTACTGCCCACCTGGGAGAGATCATTTCCTAGTGGGCCTGCTCCTTGGGATGCATCTTTCTTGAGAGAGATGCTTGGGGAAGTTTCATGAATAGGGTAGAATCCTTCTCAGGCAAACGTTGGCCATTGGCCATTTGGAAATCTTTCCTTTCTGAACTTCCCCCTCCACCCATGTGCACACACATACACACACACACACTCCCTCCATGGCTGTTTCAGTTATGCCAACTCCCTCTTTGGCTGACTGCCATCGTGGGCTCATTAAGAAACAGTGGCCAAACCTGTCTTCCCTGTGTTACTCTATATTTTGATAGACAGGCTGCATGAATGACTAATGTAGTATCCACTGTGCTAATGTAGAAATGGCCTGAATATGATCTTTTAACAAATAAAGTACTCACTCGTCTAGAATTGCATGCAAGACAAGAGGTCGTGCATTACTCATGCTTTGCTACCCTCCTCTCATGTGGCGTTCAAGCTGACTTCAAAGAGATCTCATGTGGTTATTCTGTGGGTTTCTAGGCTGGAGAGTGGACGGTGGTGCTGAGTGGCTCATGGCTCTGATGGTGACTGGAGTTGTGTATGTAAAGAACAATCAAATGTTCATATCAAAGGAAAACAGAGGAGCTTGGAATGAATGTAACCTGTCTTCCTGTCCAACCCCCAAATCTATGCTTTATCTTGAAAACATACCTATTCGATATAAATAATATTTTATTAAGTGACTCAAAATATGGTTAAAAATGTCACTATCACTCAAAAATACAGCTTTTGATTCTTTTTGCAGTACATTATTTACACTTAGGGAAAATTATGACAAGGAAATTATATTCCATGTTGAGAAGTGAGCTAATGATTCTTATAAATAACCACTTACTAGGTAAATTGATAAACAGATCAATTGTACCTATTATAGAGATTTATAAGAATACCAAAGGATGACGTAGGTGCTGCTAAGACCTGAAACCAGAGAAAATGATCTAAAGTGAAATGGAGATAATCACCTTGTGTAAATGATGCAGCAATTGCTGTCATTGCCTTGCTCTTACCCCTCCCCCCTTACCATTTGGTGCCCAGAAGTCACCTTCCAACTGTCATCTCATTGGGATGTTGTCATCCTTCCCTGGGACCTGAAGGATGGGTCAGCACCTATTTTAAAAGTGGTTGATGATATTAGAAACAGCTTAGGGCTAAGGTACTGGCTCTTTTTCCATCAGAGTCAGGCTGAAATCAGTGAGATAGTAACAATGAGAGAGATAGTGCAGGAAGCAACTCTGGCAGTCAGGGCTGGAGGTCATCAGAACCTAGACCCTCGGGGCAGTGCTCGACGGAGCTGAGATTCAAACTTTTGCGAGTGGGTGCTATCCAGTAGTTTCCGCAAGTACGTGAAAATTCTGGAGACTGGAACCAACTGCGATTGGAACGGTTGCTGTTTTGTGGGTAAGGAACTTTTGTGTGGACTGTGTTTACAGGAAGTATAAGCAAAGAGAGAGAAGCAAATCTCTTGTCCTGTCCCACGCCCTCTGGTCTCTCTAATGTTCCGTGATGGCATCACCCAAAGCGAAGCACACTGGAGAAGTGAAATAGTCTGCAGGGTTCCAGCCCCTGTACCACAATAAGATATAGAAGGATAGTTTTAAAGCTGAGAAAACCTAACTCTTAAAACCGCTGACATAAAAAAATCATTAATCCACAATTTTCAAGCATAAGTCACATGGCTACAGCTAGGTTCAAAAGCATGGAGAAACCAGATATTGGTCAACAGTAACAGAGTTTACTATACCAAGTAAGATCATAAAGTGAACCTCAGTCTTAGAACCACTAGCTAACATCAACCATCTGCCTGTTCTGCTAAGCCATTTTGAGTCAGTCATCCTGAATTTATTTAAACCATATGACGGCAGTTTATATTTGTCATTTGGGCAATATTTGAAAGGAAAACAGTCGAGTACATTATGAATATTTGTGAAAATGAGACTGTTTTTCACGTTATGTGCTGTGGATGAAGAGGTTAGGGGAGAATAGGAGTCCCTTCCTTCCAGGAGTTTATCCAATAAGACACAGAGTTTTAAGTAAGAAGATGAAGCTCTTGACATGTAGCACCGTGTAGGTGGTATGGATGAAGGGCTGAGGGAACATAGGAAACAAGGGGGTTTGTTTTAGGTGTTGTAAGTCATAGACAAGAAGGGTAAATGGGAAAACTTTACAGAAGCGGTCAGAAGGGTCAGAGCTGGACAGCAAGGCTGACTTTAGAATATTGGGGAGATTTGTGGGGGTGCAGTTAAGAATCTGGGGATTTCCTTCAGCTTTTACAAATCAAAGGAATTTGAGGGGTCTATTTTTGGGGCATTAATGAATAATTCAATGTTTTCCTTCTATACAGTTTTTTATAATTTTTTAAATTTTATACTCTATTCTTCCTCCACCTTGGTATTTGTAAACAGAGGTGTTCATTCCTCTTATTCTGCCCTCCTGTGACTCCCTTAGACTTTTGAATGGTGTTTCTCAGGCCCTGACCTTTCTTTACTCCAACTGGCCTGTCTTAGAATCAGCAAGCTAGATCCAAACCAACATGGTGAGCACAAGGGAAAATTAGAGCATTCTTTTTATCTCCCACATTAGTCCATATGGGGTCTAGACATTTGGAAATTAAGAATAAGGCCTGCCTTGGTGTCCATATGTCTGTTCTCTACATCTGTGTCTCAACCTCTGCCCTGCAAACTGGCTCATCTGTACCATTTTTCTAGGTTCCACATACATGCGTTAATATACGATATTTGTTTTTCTCTTTCTGACTTACTTCACTCTGTATGACAGTCTCTAGATCCATCCACGTCTCAACAAATGACTCAATTTCGTTCCTTTTTATGGCTGAGTAATATTCCATTGTATATATGTACCACATCTTCTTTATCCATTCGTCTGTCAACAGGCATTTAGGTTGCTTCCATGACCTGGCTATTGTAAATAGTGCTGCAATGAACATTCGGGTGCATGTGTCTTTTTGAATTACGGTTTTCTCTGGGTATATGCCCAGTAGTGGGATTGTTGGGTCATATGGTAATTCTATTTTTAGTTTTTTAAGGAACCTCCATATTGTTCTCCATAGTGGCTGTATCAATTTACATTCCCACCAACAGTGCAAGAGGGTTCCCTTTTCTCCACACCCTCTCCAGCATTTGTTGTTTGTAGATTTTCTGATGATGCCCATTCTAACTGGTGTGAGGTGATACCTCATTGTAGTTTTGATTTGCATTTCTCTAATAATTAGTGATGTTGAGCATCTTTTCATGTGCTTCGTGGCCGTCTGTATGTCTTCTTTGGAGAAATGTCTATTTAGGTCTTCTGCCCATTTTTGGATTGGGGTGTTTGTTTCTTTGATATTGAGCTGAATGAGCTGTTTATATATTTTGGAGATTTATCCTTTGTCCGTTGATTCGTTTGCAAATATTTTCTCCCATTCTGAGGGTTGTCTTTTCGTCTTGTTTATGGTTTCCTTTGCTGTGCAAAAGCTTTGAAGTTTCATTAGGTCCCATTTGTTTATTTTTGTTTTTATTTCCATTACTCTAGGAGGTGGATCAAAAAAGATCTTGCTGTGATTTATGTCAAAGAGTGTTCTTCCTATGTTTTCCTCTAAGAGTTTTATAGTGTCCAGTTTTACATTTAGGTCTCAAATCCATTTTGAGTTTATTTTTGTGTATGGTGTTAGGGAGTATTCTAATTTCATTCTTTTACATGTAGCTGTCCAGTTTTCCCAGCACCACTTATTGAAGAGACTGTCTTTTCTCCATTGTATATCTTTGCCTCCTTTGTCATAGATTAGTTGACCATAGGTGCGTGGGTTTATCTCTGGGCTTTCTATCTTGTTCCATTGATCTATGTTTCTGTTTTTGTGCCAGTACCATATTGTCTTGATTACTGTAGCTTTGTAGTATAGTCTGAAGTCAGGGAGTCTGATTCTTCCAGCTCCGTTTTTTTCCCTCAAGACTGCTTTGGCTATTCGGGGTCTTTTGTGTCTCCATACAAATTTTAAGATGATTTGTTCTAGTTCCGTAAAAAATGCCATTGATAATTTGATAGGGATTGCATTGAATCTGTAGATTGCTTTGGGTAGTATAGTCATTTTCACAATGTTGATTCTTCCAATCCGAGAACATGGTATATCTCTCCATCTGTTGGTATCATCTTTAATTTCTTTCATCAGTGTCTTATAGTTTTCTGCATACAGGTCTTTTGTCTCCCTAGGTAGGTTTATTCCTAGGTATTTTATTCTTTTTGTTGCAATGGTAAATGGGAGTGTTTCCATAATTTCTCTTTCAGATTTTTCATCATTAGTGTATAGGAATGCAAGAGATTTCTGTGCATTAATTTTGTATCCTGCAACTTTACCATATTCATTAATTAGCTCTAGCAGTTTTCTGGTCGCAATTTTAGGATTCTCTATGTATAATATCATGTCATCCGCAAACAGTGACAGTTTTACTTCTTCTTTTCCAATTTGTATTCCTTTTATTTCTTTTTCTTCTCTGATTGCCGTGGCTAAGACTTCCAGAGCTATGTTGAATAATAGTGGTGAGAGTGGACATCCTTGTCTCGTTCCTGATCTTAGAGGAAATGCTTTCAGTTTTTCACCATTGAGAATGATGTTTGCTGTGGGTTTGTCATATATGGCCTTTATTATGTTGAGGTAGGTTCCCTCTATGCCCACTTTCTGGAGAGTTTTTATCATAAATGGGTGTTGAATTTTGTCGAAAGCTTTTTCTGCATCTATTGAGATGATCATATGGTTTTTCTTTTTCAGTTTGTTAATATGGTGTATCACATTGATTGATTTACGTATACTGAAGAATCCTTGCATCCCTGGGATAAATCCCACTTGATCATGGTGTATGATCCTGCGGTGGGGTGGGGATGGTGGTGTGCTGAATTGGGCGATTGGGATTGACATGTATACACTGATGTGTATAAAATTGATGCCTAATAAGAACCTGCAGTATAAAAAAACAAACAAACAAAACAACTAATACTAAACTTTCATTGGGTTATTTGTATGGAAATATGTTAATATAAATGTTTCAGACATTACATGAAATTTCTAAAAATCTTATATGTTGTGGTATAATGTTATAAGTCATAATCCTAGTTATTACCTTAAAATGTATATCTCAGAAATAACTAATTTTCTTGTCAACTGCATTATTATGAACTTTCATCAAATTTTTAACTGTGGTCATTTTTAAGTCTTTTGTCATTTACAGACAGTTCTGTGTGTACTCTGATGCTTTTGCAAATATGTTCCTATAAAAGGGTTTCATCTTTAAGAAATTCATGGAAAAGACTCTGACAAGTACAGGTTTCTGGTAACTGACTGTACTGCTGAACTGAATGAATAAGCATTTTCAGAACTCTAATGAAAAACTGATGAACTCATAAAAGTGCTAACAAAAGATCAGGATGAAAAAAAAAATTTAATTACATGGGACTGAGTGAACTGATGTGGATGAGTATAATTTTTGTGACTTTCTGTCTGAATTAAAAAAAAAAAATCCAACAAGGACTCAGAGGCAAAGAATATACAAATCAATTTTCACTGCAAAGTAAAGGAGCTGTTACAGTGGAGGATTACTGGACTGAATGTCAATATTATGACATAGTATGAGTGTGTTTCATGTTTGGTAATTGCAATCATTGTTGCTTTTGTTGTGGTCATCCATGTACAATGCTTGGTGTCAGTCTATTTATCTCTTGTAAAAATAAAATACAGTGTGTGTGTGTGAAAAAAAAAAAAAAAAAAGAATAAGGCCTGTGTCATGTTTCTTTATTAATGTTCAGTGCCATATTGGGAACCCATGGTCTATTCTATAATGGGAGATAGAGGAAAAAACAAACAAATTATGAAAAGCCAATTTACATTCAGGTTTTTCAAGAATATTTCTAATTGGTGGAATGAGACATATCTATCAATAAGATAATTCACCTGAGATTCCTTATGAAAGACATTTGACTCACTGGAGATTAGTTTTTATTTTTATTTAATGTTTTAATCTTATTGCATCTACAGCAGATTTATCTTAATATTATATCAATACATAGTTATTTTTCCATGTAAGGAGATATGAGCTTCATGTGTCTTTTCTTATGTAAAATTTTATTTATTCCATAGGTAAACTTAAAAAAAATGGTTTATTTATGTTTTTCTTCCTGGGTGAGCCCTTGAGAATGGGGACTGTACATGTTTTTTTTAAATTGGTTTGACTGGAATTACACTGATGAGGAATTATTAATAATTCTGTTCTTCTGTGTTCCTAACCATCATTTATTTCTTCCAATTATTCACCTGTACTTTTAATTACTTATTTTCAAGAGCCAATGGGTTATGGTTCAAACCAAGTTATAAACTCTTTAAAGGTAGGAGACAAATTATATACTGAGGCATAAAATATTAGCAGTAGAAGAGACTGAAAAATAAAATTGAGCTGCCTTAAGAGGCCATGTGGATAATGTAAATAAATAAAGTTGATCAGATGTAAATAATAGAGTGGACTGTGGTAAATGAGAGAGGTTTTTTTTTTTTCTCTTTTTATGTATTTGTTGCCCAAATAAAACACTTTTCAGCTTAGAAAAAAATTCTGCCTGCCAGCTGCCCATTGGTAGTCACAGTTTCTAGTATAAATCCTCATTTTGTAGGTTAAAAAGAAAAAGGGCCTAGAGAGATTAAGTGATTTTCTACTCAAAAAGCAAATTAATAACAGAGATCAGGACAAAATGACCAGTTCCCAGTATGGAGATCTGTGCACCAATGATTTCAAATACACGGATCTGATGGGGCGTCATGGACTGTCAACCTTATTCATACCTCACATTCTACTCTGTGACTTCTGATAGACAAAAATATTTTAAAAATTGCATGTTAGTCTTTGCATCTCACATCTTTAATCTAACAGGTGCTTATCACTCAATACACTAGGAAGAAGAATCTTCTGCTCCAACGGGACCTTTCTTATTTTGAGTCTTTAGAAACAATATCATAAGTCATTTTATAAATAATTCATAGAACTTAGAAACAAAGGGATAGTAAAATTTAACCTTATTAGAAACTTTAATAAGAATTTGAACATAGAAAACCCAAATTTTTATTCTTCTTTTTTCTGGTTTTGAATATTTTTATTGAATATACACACACACACTATATATATATATATATATATATATATATATATGTATATATTTCACATGGGTAATGGCCTTTGAATGAAAGTAACCTCTCATCAATGGGCACAAACAAATAACATATTTGTCTTGTACGTAAATAAATCCAGACTTCAACGCATTGTTAATGCTTCTTATCCTTGCACATGCTTTGTCAAAATGCAGTATTAGGGACTTCCCCGGTGGCCCAGTGGTTAAGACTTTGCCTTCCAATGCAGGGGGTGCAGGTTCAATCCTTGGTCAGGGAGCTAAGATCCCACATGCCTTGCAGCCAAAAAAACAAAACATAAAACAGAAGCGATATTGTAACAAATTCAGTAAAGTCTTTAAAAATGGTCCACATCAAAAAAAAAAAAAACTGAAAAAAATAATTTAAAAAATGCAATATTAAAAATTTTTGACAGCTAATAATTTAGATGAAGTGAGAAGAGACGATGAAGAAAAGGATTCACTCTTATTTCCTCCAAAATTACAAAAAAATATTCATTTTTAGATTTATAAATATGAATTTGAATTATTGACCCAATAATTTTCTTATGATGTTTCCTTCAATCTCCCACCTTCAGTATTTTTAACTTATGTACCTACCATATGAAGTAAATTTTGGTGCACAGACATCATAAAAGATGGAACAATTCTGTCACACATCCTTTCTGCAAAATGAGATGTTCCAGGTACCTGGAACAAAATATTTTGTGCTGAAATCCTTCCTACTAGATGACAAATTGAGTGGGAACACAGTATTTCCTTTTTGTTTTTAGAAATGTACTGTTCACTTATTGATTGTTGAGTTGAGCAAATGCATCTAGCATTTTTTTTTCTGAGTTTTTGTGTATGTGACCCACTTTACCATCGTCATTAATGTCTTAAGTGTCACTGATACCTTTTTGTATTCATCTTTTGAATCATTTAGTAGTTGTGAAACGTCTTCTTTTGTAAATTTTCTTCTCTTTACCTTATGGGCAGTGTGAAAAATTCTGAATTCTCAACTACATTTAATGTTAAGATCAAAAAAATTTAAATGATGGTATCTCTAGACATCTTTTATACCATCTTGAAAGGTAATGCAATATCTTGGACAACAAAATAAGAAAACTAAAAGATAATGTAAGAGTGGTGTTTTATTTCAGCTGTACATCTTCCTTCTAGGTGAGTTCATTATTCTTCCATGATATAATTATTTTGTCTCTTTAATATAGTTGAGAAAAATTGTTGAGTAATAATGACATAATTCCTAGGAAGATGAAATAGAAAAATATTTAAGGTATAGGAAAAATAAGAACACTAAGATTTCACAATTTTTCTTACATTTATAAAGAAAACAAAAGGACTCAAATAATAATTGCAAGATAGAATGTTTCATTCCAATTTTTAAAAAAAATAGTAACTTTTCTTTTTGTATTTTGGAAGATTCCTAAGGAAAAAAAAACTAAAAGTTATGACGTAACTATTCTGGAGAAAAGAGATATTCATAAAATAAACTCAAATCTAAAACTGGGTCTCATGGGCTCTGATAGTACACTAATGGTTAATAAGTACACTTTGTTCTTAAGAGTAATGTATATAATTAGATAACAAACCTTGATTATAAGAATGAGAATAAACTTCCTCAAGAAGCAAAATGACATTGAGTCATATATGTGTTTCAATCAATAACAAAGCTTCCAGGTATAAGGTAGAAAAATTTGCCACTAATTTACTCTACATTTTTTTTTTCATTTTCTTCCTTAGGGTGGGACTGAATAGAGAACAGATACAAGTGACATCTAGTGGATACTGAACCCACAGTAGGAAAAAATAATTCTGCACATTGGTCTTACCCTGAAGGAAATCAACTTCAGATTCCACAGAATACTTTAGAGCAAAGATTACACATAATTCATCACCACTGTGAGTTTTAATTGGAATACAACCAAAACTTAATAGTTCTTTAGAACATAATCATCTATATTATATAGGACTCTACCATAATGAGGTTTCCATTCACATGGATGGATTATTTGGTCAAATATTCTATGGAAAGCCAAGGAGTTTCTTTAAAAGGCAAAGTTTAATACTGCTTTTCAGAAGTGTATTAAAATAGTTGTGCCTGCTTATGTTTAAAGATTTATTATTGAGGTAGATAACTAACAGTCTCTTTCGTTTGTGATATACAGAGATGTTTTACTCACAACTTATTTTACTTATTTCAAGTTGTCTTGAAGCAAAACTGCTCAGTTTAAAACCCATTTAGATATTTTTTTTCTATTGATATTGGAACTATTTTCCCAAGCAAATGTTTAGATTATTGCTATTTGTTAATTATGCTATTTCTTGTCATTAAACACAATGCTGTATATCATATATAAGTGTGTATATATAATATATATATTACGTATCTATGTATATATGTTTATATATATATATGTTTGAATGTAGGCAAAAAAAAAGCTTTACAAAGGAGATAAGCATAGAATTTTGGAAGCTGATGGGAGATGGGTGTATGATGATTGATTTAACCCACTTGTGCAAAGTACAAAAAATGATCTAGGATATTAAAATCATAATAAAAGTAATGTAAAAAACTCAAAAGAAAAGTTAAATTATAAAGTTAAAGAACTCTCTCAGAATGAGAAAGACAAAATGATGAAAAGCAAGAGAAAAAGGATAAAAAAATGAGAGGTCAAAGCCAGGAAGTTTAACATCCAAATGACAGAATTCTTGAAAGAAAGAAGAAAGGAAATATAGGACAGGAAGCCACCACTGAAATAATCAAAGAAATAATAAAAGACAGTTTACTAGAATGAAAAGTGCTTCTGGATTGAAGGGTCCATCATATGCACAATAAAATATATGAAAACTGACTTAATCAAGTTATGTCCTTGAGACATTTGTTTTCCCTGAACACAAAAAGAAAACTATATACATTGCTAAAGGAAAAAAAGTTATACTTATAGAACCAGATCGGTTTTAATCATGTCTCCAGAAATTAGGAAAGGGAAAATGCTAGAAGACAGTAGAGCAGGGTTATAAAAGCTCTGAATGAATTTTCATGATATCCCTTCAAAAGATAAGCTACAGGAGACTTGTCATGGCTTTAGTCCAGGACATCTTCCTAGCCCTCTTCCAAGGGGGTGAGAGGATTTGTCTTTTCCCATTGCATATATCTCCACAGCTTTTTTAGATCTGATTTTAAACATCTTTTAAAAGCTTCAAAGAAGGCATGGAAGTAGAATAGGAAAAAGTTTATAAACCAAATTTTTTCAGAATTGACCTTTAAAAGTCTCTTCTGATTATTAATATTTAGGATTTGGAGATTGAAAAGTGAAGCAATATCCTCTGTAGTGTTTCCAGTTGGGATTCTATTCATAAACTGATTTAAAAGTAATAACCCCATAATGTGGAATATCACAAAACATTAATGAGCTATCAATGCACAATACATATTTCTCCTAAGTGGTGAACTTGCCAGCTAAGCACAAGCTGACATACAAATTCTTTTCAAGCCAAATGACCTTTATGAATTGTCTGCAAAATCCTCCAGAGTGTTTACTATATTTGAATACTTCATGAAAGGTAGTTTCATTCTCAAATGTGTTTAATGCCACTTTATACATTATTTGATTCTGTGATTGAACACAAAACATTGACAAAAAACAATAACATACCCCAGAAGTGAGCAGCTGTTGAACGATACCTCACGGAGGATGGGCATTTGATTATTTCTGTTATCAGCTTGTAGCAGCAATGCTATCTTGTCTTCTCTCATTCTGTGACTGTTGTGGAAATGACGTTGAGAAAATGAGAATTTTTATGTAGAGGCACATAGATTGAAATTTAAAATACCCCAAATAGCTCAATCTACCTAAAATGTTCAGTATCTACCTGTTGTATTTAATAAAGCATTTTACTCTCAAACCACTATCTTCTTCCCAATGACCCACAATCAAACAATTTTTCAACATACCTCGACCTGACCATCCATTGAGCCTGCCATGTTGCCATGTTTTCACACTCTCTCACCTTCTTCTGTTCTTTGTTGGTTCCCCAGCTTAGATTCTAGAGTCCGCCATTAAAATCTCTTCCTTGCACGCCTCTTCTTTCGTTCTAATTTTCCTAGCAAAGCTCAAACCGTGGCTTAGTCCCACCCTACAAGTACCCCCAGCTTGAACTGTACAGCTGAGTGATGGAGAGAAGGACAAAAGAGGAGACTGATCTCACTTTAGCTGCCCCTAATTTAAGTGAACTCCTAGGGCCACCACTGACTGTTACCGCATTTCCCTGATCCACCCTCTTTTCCACTCTCCTAAATGTCTAGTTCCAGCCTGGCCCTTCACAAACTTTAAAACTTTGCCGTCATTGTCATGCTCAGCTGATGACTTCATTTCCTTTAACAGTGAGAAAGGACAAGTCAGAAGGATCGAAATCCCACATGCTCCCCTCATCTCAGCACAACATTCCCACTGCATCTACGTTCATTCGCTTTTCTTCTCACCTGGTGCTGTGTGTGTCTGTGCTCCTAAGTCCATCTCTTGGCTCTGCATGTTTCATCCCATTTCTCTCTCATCCTCAATGTGGTCATTTCAGCAACTCTCCCCTCTCTTTCCTGTATCATCAACTTCTCTTTCCAAAGCCTACAGACATGCATTTAAAGCTCACATCTAAATAAAACAGAACAGAACAACAAAAGCAGCCCCTTCTGCACTCTTTCCCCTTTTCAGAAACATTCCAAGACAGATTTGTCTATTTATAATCTTCTGCCCTCTTCTCTCCTTTGCTTGGACCTCAAGTTAGGGCTTCATCTCAACTATTCCATCAAAACAGTCTTCCCTCTTCAACAGGAGACTCCCAATGACATCGGCACTAAACCAAAGAATCAATTCTCCGTCCTCATCTTAAACGTATTTTGACATGGTTTGAGTACATCTTCCTTAAAATTATTTTTCCCTTTGCCGTCCAAGACTACCCTTTCTTTGTTTTTCTTTTATTTTAAAATTTTTTTCCAGATTTTTTTCAATCTGGAAAATTCAAAAAAGTAATTGACACATAAAATTGTATATTTTCATTTAACTTCCTGACTGTTCCTTCCCCCTTTCTTTCCTAGTGTGTCTCATGTCTCTAGCCTCGAAATGTTGGAATATGGCAAGGCTCATTTTCTGACCTCCTTTTTATCTGTGCTGAATGTCAAGGAGATCTCAATTTGTCTCTTAAAATATTATCTATAAGTTGACGAAACATGTGTTTATCTCTGTAGCCCCTGAAGTCCAGACTCATACATCTGACTGCTTTCTTAGCATTCTACTTGATGTCTAGTATATAGCAGAAATTTCAGAGTTTAGTTTTGAGCATCTCAATTCACTTTGCACTAACCAACAGCCGCAGCAATATCCCCCCCTCCCATTCCCCAAAGAAAAACAAAACAAAACAAAAATATCGTTTCTCCCATATTCATCCACATCTCAGTAAGTGGCAACACTGCCTTACAGTTGCTCCGACTAAAAGTATTGGGGTCACAGCTGCTCATTTATGTCTGTACACCTACATCCGATCTATCAGCAAATACTTGTCTACCTTCAACCTTCTCACCATCTCCCTGTGTCCACCACCCATGCCTGAGTCCATCTCAGTTCTGGATTTAATTCTTAACTGGTCTCTCTCTTCTCTGCCCTGGATCCTATAAAGTCTGTCATCAACACAAACACAAAGGAATCCTTTTAAGATATGCATCTGATCACTCTAGCTCTTTGCTCAAAGCCCTCCTACGGCTTCACTCCATGTAAATTTGCACTCAGAGTAAAACCGAAAGGCCTGCAAGTCCCCATTACTTGTGCCACTGATACACAAGTCCTCCATTCCCTTCCACCATCCTCTTCCGTCAATGTGTTCTACTTCACAGTGACTTCCCGCAGGTCCTGAAAAGTATCAACCGTGCTCCCAACTCATTGCCTCAGCATTATAATTAATATAAGATAATATAAATAGTATAGTGAACATTCACTTAATGTACCTGGATTAATGAAGTTTTTGAATGAATACTTGTAATCCCAGTATTGTTGAGTTACTGTGCTTCCCATTTGTCGATAGAAAAACTGATTGGAGAGCTTTGTTGTTTTTTTTTAAGCTAGTCAATGGTGAAACTGGCTTTTAATCACCCAGATGATTTCACAGCCTCTGCTCTGAGCAGGTAGTCTGACGTGTCTTTGATGTGAGTTTATTTACACAGAGACCTCCCAGCAGGGAGTGAGGAGGGGGCACATGGGTTGGGGACGGCTTCCTACAGAAGTGACTGTTGATCTGAACCCTGAAGACACAGGGGAGTGGCCCCGTGGAAAGGAGGACAGGCCCAGGCTGCGTGGTCTCTGGAGGGAGGTGTGTAGCACGTGCACAAACAGCCTATTCCCGGAGTGCATGTGGTTCTAAGGGCCGCAGCCTACAGGTGCGTGTGTGAGCGTGTGAGAGAGTGTGAACGTATCTATGTGTGCACTTACAGCCGAGCACCATGGTGACAAACGAGGCTGAATGGACAGATCAGGGCCACTGACTTGAGTTATTTTAATGCCAAAAGTATGACTCTCATTTTGAGACACAGCAAACGGCCAAAGTCTGAAAAGGGAAACAACTACGGTTTATGTTTGAGAAGACTGGCTCTGCTTTCCTTGTGAAGGATAGTTTAAGTGGAAAGCTGGAGGCTTCTCCAGTGTTAAATGCAATTCCTAGTGATTCTTAGGTCTATAAACTGAAGCACTGCCACGTGAAAATTTTGATTAAGCTTGGCTTCTTGGAGTTAAAAACAAAATACATGAAAATCAAACATACTTACCCTGTACTAGGGAATTATAATTTTTTGTAATTCATAAGTATTAAATTATTTGTATTGTAGTTACTAGGGCTGCCATAACAAATCATCACAAGCTGGGTGGCTTAGAAGAACAGAAATGTATTTCCTCACAGTTCTGGAAGCTGGCAGTCTGAAGTCATGGTATCAGGAAGGACTTGCCTTCACCAAAGACTCTAGGAAAAAAAATCATTCCTTGGCTCTTCCTAGCTTCCAGTGGTGTGGGCAACCTTTGGTGCTCCTTGGTTTGTAGACTTATCACTCCACTTTCTGTCATCACATGGCTTCTCCCCTCTGTGTGTCTGTGTCTCTACATGACCTTCTCAGTCATTTAAGGTCCACCCTAACTAATTACCTCCACAAGGACCCTACTTCCAAATGAGGTCACATTCTGAGGTTCTGGGTGGATGTGAAGTTTGGGGTGGCCAAAAATTAAATCTCATTTTTAAAAACAAGATAGAAAAGATTATTACAAACAGACAAATGTTTCAATTGACAGTGAAAAGCAAATAGAATCAAATGAATGATGGTCTAAGGATTCTTCATCCTCTGGATATTTCCCACCAAGTGGTACGTGTGTGTTTGTATGTGTGTCTCTGTGTGTGTCTGTGTGTGTATTTCCTTTTTAATATCCAAGGATGTTTCCAATTCTGGTGTTGTAGTTTATGTCATAATCTGTCACTGTAATTCACGGAGTAGCTATTCACAGTCAAATTTTCTCAGGTTTGTGAACATAGTTTTTCACAGCTACCCTTTATGTCTTTTTCATCATAGCCTCATAAAGTGCAGCTGCAATTACCAAGTGTATTTTTATGGAAGCCACTTTTGAGCATGCGATCTGTGTATGCTCTTATATCATCTTGTCTGGAAAAGTCAGGAGAAATTGTTGTGCAAAAAAAGATAGGATCAACTCATGAGTCTAAAGCTCTGAAAAAAAAAAATATGCCCTACAGGAAAGATGGTGAATGTTTAGGAAGCCATAACTCTCAGCTAGGGAGTGGTTTCACCTTTAAGAGGCGACAGTGAAAAATTAATGAACCAAGGGCTCTAATGAATGAGGCATGTTGACATGAAGACAGATTCATGGCGTAAGTGCTGAGTAACGGATATGATAGGACTGGGATGGGCTCTGGGGGCCTATGAGGAAGGATTCCTGCACTGAGCTCCTGGTATGCATTTAGTCTTTTATGGCTTTTCCCGCAGTTTTCTCTAAAGCGGAGGCTAATTTTTCTCTTGCATCCCATGTTCCTTAAGGCCTAGAAGAGACATAAAACTCCTGCTTGCTTCCATTACACTTTGCAATAACTTTTCCTTTCTTCTTCAAACACAATCTCTTTTTGAAGCCTGTGCTCCCTGCTTTTGTGGCTGTTCCCTGGTCTCTCCGTCTCTCCCTTGCTCGCTGGAGACAACAGCACCTCCAGTGGTATGACTCTCCGTCCCCTTTCTGCCATATTTCTGGGCGGCTTCCTAAGCCACAGGGACGACCCTGTCGTCCTGTTCCAGTTCCTTCAAGCTCCTCTTCTCCAGCGAGTCCACTTTATTCGTGCTCTGTCCTCATCACACCATGAAGCTTGTCACCCCCGAAATAAACCGCCATTCAAACCTGACCACCGATGCGCCATCCTTTGAGCTCATTTTTTTTTACACTCTTAATTAGACACCATAAACATAGCTTCATCACAGGCTTATTTATCACAGTGAAATATTTGAACTGGTTCCATAAATCATGATCTATTTATTTGGAACATTAAAATCTATTACATGAAATTTTTACTAATACTGAGGTGTGAATAAACATGAAGTATTAAATTTTAAGAAGTTAGAAATCAAAATTGTTTGCTGGTGATGAGTAATGAGTTGGCAGAAGAAAATGATGGAAAAGAAGTATAGCAAAATATTAGCAGTGTTTATGTCTGGTTCTTGGAGTTAGTACTTTATTGTATCTGAAGTTAAATAAGTAAACGTAATTATATAGTAAAATAAATTAAAGTATTTTAACTCAAAAAGTATTTACTTCTGGACCATTATTTCTAAGCTCTCTGCTACCACTGGTGGCACAGAGATGAGTCCGTTTCCTATGAAGCTCTCAGATAGAGAGATGAAAATATCATATAAGTAAACATTTTATATTGTAAGAGAAATCAAATTTGTTGTTGTTTTATTTTATTTTTTATTTTTTTATTTTTATTTTTTCAAATTTATTTAAGAAAAGGTAACTCTTGGGAAGCTGAAGCACACACACACACACACCTGTTTGTGCATGTATGCGTTATGTTTATATGTTTGCCTACATATATTATTCTTCACAATCAAAATTTGATTATCTCATAAACATGGTGTAATAGTTTAAACTCTGACTCTTACAAAAAGGCATGGAAGAAATGTGGATTTGGAATATGTGTCAAAGTGGAGACGGGCCACCTGATCTGGCCCCAATTCATTCCTGAAAGACGTTCATTGCAAATAGTGTTATCAACAAAGAAAGAGGCCAGGCGATGTTTCTTGTTTGTGGGGCTGGTCCCTGAGGATCACCTGACCGGCTGCATCCAGTGTCAGCTCAGCATCTGTAACTTGGGGAAAGGGAGGTTGAAAAAATAAAGTTAGATTTATCATTTAGGAATATTTTACAGTTTTTATTTTATGTCTATATTGCAACTGGAGTAATAACCAAGTTATCACTTGGTTAATAACCTTTAAGAGGTTTACTATTATTTTTAAATATTCATATTAATAAATAATATATCTCCATTAAGGTAGTAATTTTCCTTATGATGAATAAAATAGTAACCAATAAGAAAGTAAAGCTATGGTAAAAAGAGAAATGAGAATCTATGAGAAAAAAGTGAAACCAAGGGAAGCCTGAAATTTGCCCTTTTGCAGCCAGAAATTTCAGTAGCCCAGTTTTGATTAATTAAGTATTCACTGTAAATCCCTAAACATCTCCTGGTGCGTGTGTGTGTGTGTGTGTGTGTGTGTGCGTGTGTGTGATATTTATTCATTCATTCCAGAGACATTCACTGAACACCTTCTTGTAGTTTACATTTTAGCTTCTAGAGAATCACAGATGAAGCCGAGGCCCCTGCTACTTGGGAAGTTAAGAGTCTAGTGGGAGATAGAGGAACGTAAATATGTATGCCTCATGGCCTGTGGACACAGTGAAGAGAGCAACACACAAATAAAATAAAATTAAATTAAATTAAAATAAAATAAAAAAGGAAAAAATATGATTGTTAGGTGAACTCGTTAAGAATGTTGCCCCAAGGGAAATAGGATAAATTAAGTATTGAGCTAAATAAGAGTTCCCAAGGTGGAAAAGGCATTTCTGGAGGAAGGGCAGCAGTGCAGAGGGAGAGAGTCATAAGAGCACATTCTGCTCTGGGAAGTACACGCAGCCACACGGGGCTGAGCGTGAAAGGGCTAAGGATCCAGCCCAGTGTGCTCTCCCAGTTTGGAGAACAGGATGGCAAAGGGAGCTTTACAGGTGCAAACTTTTCTCCATCATGAATGTTCTTGGTACTTTGTGTCTGATCCTGTTTATCCTGCTACGTGCGGTAGCATAGCATTTTATAATGAGGGTCTCAGGGCCGTGTAATATTTAAACACCTGGACTCCACCGCTTGTGAGCAAGATTGTGAGCAAGTTCCCAAGGCTCCTGGTGTCTCCATCTGTGACGTGAGGGTCAGAATCATGCCCCGGGGGGCTGTGAGGATCCCAGGAGTTGAGGCGCAGTTAGCAAGGTTGCTTCCCACATGGCTGCATGCAAACGTCAGCCCTCATGACCATTACCGTGTAGTAACTGAGTCAGGGGGTTATGCTGAACTCCACTCAGCTTGTATGGGCTGGTGTCGGGATTTGAACTCTGACCTCATGGAGCCCATGCTCCTTCCATCACTCTGTACTCAGTGATGCTCAGGTGAGAAGGAGATAGACACTAACTGTTCTTCTGCTTCCCAAGGACCAGATAAAAGAAGAGAGTGAAACTGGGTCATGAGGGAGAATTAGATAGAACTCTCTAATAGAAGAGAAGGCTGTTTGCTGTAACAGGATGCTACAAATCATTAAGTTTTTCTTTGATTTTTTTTTTTTAAAGTAAGAGGTGAATGTCAGCCTGTGACTGTTTTAAGACAAGAGAGTCCGAAAAACCTAAGCTCCTGCCCGGTGGGAGGGGCTGTAAGACAGGACGGCATTGCTTTGATACCGTATGTTTTATAGAAGCGGGACTGCAGTCCCTGAGTGCAACAGCACAATAAATTGACGAGGTTAGATATAAAATTTTGGAAAGATTTTCAATAAAGGGCAAGGAAAGAGTAATATTTTCTACTAAAGTGGAGGGAGAAATTTGAATAGTTATCCACAGGTATAAAACTCAATTATTTTCCTGAGAATAAAGATCAAAATGGTCAAAAGAAAATCTTGAATATCAAAGCAGAAAAAAGCAAACTGCACTCTCTTTAGTTTTTCTGTGCCCACCTCCTCCACCTCCGCCCCAACTCTCTCTCTCTCTCTCTCTCACACACACACACATACACACACACGAGTGCGTGTGAGCCTCAAACATACACAATAATGAAGAATTCTTAGATTCAAGCAAGTCATTATCACCAGTAAGCTAATTTTTTTTCTTAATTAAAGGCTTGAAAGTCAGGAGGACCAAAAACAAACGCAACAAATGTGCCGGGAAGGCTAAATGCTCGACAGTGCTTTTCATGTCAAAGGCTCAGAATCTGGCTAAATGAACTTGAGGTCTTTATGGGACAGAAGCACATAAAGCCATGCATTTGCCACTCAGTGAACATCTTCATTTTGAAAGCTTCAAAGGGGAATATTAGGTGCTTTAAAAACTCCTTTGTTCTCTTCTAAGAAAATAATTACGGCACAATTTATCCTAATTCAGATTTTAAGCCTTGATTAGAGATGTGCAATCTTACCATCAAATAAAATATATAATTTTCCACAGAGTATGCATTCATTCACTCATTCTTCTTTCGAAATTACAGCAAATTGCTCCAATTTTAGTTTCCTTGTAGTGTGCATTTAGGCCACTCAGAATCCTGCCTGCCCTCCACCTATGTGTGCGGTACAGTCACTAATAGAGAATGTCATTTTCATCAAGAGGAGTGAATTCTGCCATTTGGCAGGGCCATTCAGCACAAGCACGCATCTCCATAGAAGGAGGTGGGAAGGCAGGTGTCTTGTGGGAGCATCCTGGTTGGCAGATCAAGCATTTGCCTGTAGCTTTCTGGAGATCTCCCTCGCTGTAATCTGCTTTGTAAGAGTTTTTTATCCAATCATGTTTAATTTGATTTTAGGTCCACAATTGTGTGAGCGCCTCTGAAGAACAGGGGACTGTTTTTGGAGCCTGGAGAGGGTTCAGGTTGGAGGACACCTGATGAGACAGGTGAGATCCTACCCCGGCTCATCTTGTGAAGGTGAGGGGAGAGAGGGCAAATTAAGAGAAACTTTATTCCTGACTCTGTGATGAGGACAGGAGGACGTGGTTAGCTCCCCTATTTATCATAACAAAACCACGTACCACGTGCTGTTCTTATCACGTCAAGTCCATCATCCTGATGAGGAAATGGCTTGGTAAACAGCTGGTAAGTGGCAGCCCTGGATTTGAACTCAGAACTCGGAACTCAGAACCCATGGATATAACCACCAGACTATCCTGAAGGAAGACTAAACCATTTGTGAAAGATCAAATAGTATGGTAATTAGTAGTGGGACTGAAGCTAAACCCAGGCTTTTCTGCTTTATAACTGTTCATGTTTTCTGTTGCACTGGCTTTCTGCAACAGACTAGAATTTATACTTGAAAATTGTTATCTCTTTGCTATTGTTATTGTCTACATAGATGGAAGGGTTCACTTATTTTAGGGGTGAAAAACTGAGTTTTACAAGCATAATTGTCCAATGAAGCCTTTTCAACCTTGTAATGTTAATTAACCTATGTATTTATTTATAAAATGCATTACAGGTTTACATGGTTTAAAATTCCAAAAATACAAAATTGTCAGTAATAAAGATTTTCTGTCTCTGCACCCTTTCCCTTTGCAGTCACCCAGTGCCCCTTCCTGCAAACCATCTACTTCACCAAGTCTTGTGTGTCCCTTGAGCTATGATATGTATATATGGACAAACACATATATTTTGCCCAGTTTTATACAAACAATAGAATAATAGACATATTATTTGGGGCTATGCTTCGTTCACTTAGTAATAGGCCTTGGAGTTCATTCAAATAAAAACATAAATAATTTCTTTGGTCCTTTTTTATGGCTTCATATTTTTCCATTTTGTAGATTTACCAAATCTATTTTACAAGTACATATTTTTGGTATTTAACTGGTTTACAGTATTTTGCTATTAGAAAAATTATGTAGCAAATAACCTCTCACATGTATCATTTTATATACATGCAGAGGAATAAATTTCCAAAAGTGGAACTTCTCAGATAAATTATATTTTAATATTGATAGAAATCATCAAATCACTGTCTATAAAGGTTATGCCAACTGCCTTCCCACTGAGCAACTGTGAGATTGCAGCATTTCCCTGCACCCTAGGAAATGCACTGCATTCAATTTATGTTCTTTGCCAATCTAGGAGATGAACTTGACATTTGAGTCGTTTTAATTGGATTTCTTTTATTATGAGAATTGAAACATCCCTTTATATGTTTAAATCAATTTGTTTTTCCTTTCTTTTGAGCTATCTGGTATTTTTTTTTTTTTTTTGCCATATTTCTATTGATTTGTTGGCATTTTTCTTAGAAGTTCTGTACGTATTAGGGACATTAATCTTTTATTGTACTATTCTTTTCATTATTTTCCTATATTTTAAAATTTTGCTTATATTTTTCCATTTAGGAAGTTTAATTTTTATGCAACTATTAGTCTTTTATAACTTCTGGGTTTTGTTTCACATGTATAAGGTCTCATTGTACTAAGTATTATGAAAGAATTCTGCAATGGTTTCTTCTAGGTAGATGTATAGTTTGAATTTTTGTGTTTAAATCTTAGATCTTTTTGTAGTTTATTCTGTTGTAAGTTGTGGAGTAGAAATCCAGTTAATTTTATTTTTTCCTAGATTATTATCTTACTGATTTTAAACAGTTATGTTCTTTCTTAAATAATATTTTGTTAAAAAAATAGAATGTTTTAAAGTATTTATCTTTCCCCAATAATTTGATATGACATCTTTGTCATATACTAAATCCCTTCATTTGTTTGGATCTATTTCTGAAATTTCTACTCTTTTATATTGATTTTTCCAACTCAAGTGCCACTAAAATAATGTATAATTTAACATAATTTTATGACATGTTTTGATATCTGAGGGGACTATGTCTTTGTTTACTCGGCTACTGTAATAAAATACCATAGACTGGCGTTTTAAACAACAGATATTTCTTGTAGTTCTAGAGGTTGGAAGTCCAAGATAGAGATGGTGGCTGACTTGATTTCTGATGAGGAACCTTCCTGGTTCAGAGACAGCAGACTTCTTGCTGTATCTCCACATGATGGGAGCGAGCTCTGGTGTCTTCCTCATCTTGTAAAGGCACTGATCCCATCAAGAGGGCTGCTTCTCAAGACCTCATATAAACCTAATCAGCACCCAAATCTCTCACTGCACCCCCCAAGTTTCCCCTTTGGCAACCATAAGTTTTTCAACATCTGTAAATCTGTTTCTGTTTTGTAAATAAGTTCATTTGTTTAAAATTAGATTCCACATATGAGTGATATCATACGGTATTTGTCTTTCTCGGTCTGAGTTACTTCACTTAGTACGATAATCTCTAGGTCATCCATGTTGCTGCAAAAGGCATTGTTTCGTTCTTTTGTATGGCTGAGTAATATACCACATCTTCTTTATCCATTCCTCTGCTGATGGACATTTAGGTTGCTTCCATGTCCTGGCTATCGTAAATAGTGCTGCAATGAATATTGAGGTGCATGCATCTTTTCGGATTATGGTTTTCTCTGTTACATGCCCAGGAATGGGATTGCTGGATCATATGGTAGTTCTATATTCATTTTTTTAAGGAATCTCCATACTGTTCTCCATAGTGGTTGCACCGATTTACATTCCCACCAACAGTAGGAGGGTTCCCTTTTCTCTACACGGTCTCCAGCATTTATTGTTTGTAGAATTTTTAATGATGGCCATTCTGACCGTTGTGAGGTGATACCTCATTGTAGTTTTGATTTGCATTTCTCTGATAATTAGTGATGTTGAGCATCTTTTCATGTGTTTTTATAATCTCTTCCTGTGCATCCCTTATTTTATGAGAGGGGAGGAATATTAATATCTTTCTTCTTGAATTGGAAATGTAATTAATTAATTTATTTTTCCTCTAATTTTTGTGGATGTTTGCCTTAAGATTACATATTTTCAACTGGACATTGCTTTATCTGTGGCCCAGAGATATTGAAATGCATGGTGTTTAATGTTGTTATATTCCAGATATTTTACAAATTCAGATGGATTTTCTTTCCAGTTTAGAAGTATTTTCCCATATCAAGAGTTAAGCACATTGTTGCGTTTTGGCTCTGTAATCAATTACTGGCCTTATCACACGGTAATTAGACTATGCAAGGCTGAAATATATTTCAACTTTTTGAAAAGTATGAGTGAGTCTGTGTGTGTGGTGTATTAGTGTCAATTTTTGTGAATGTTCTATGTTACTTGATATAAATATCTCCTCTCTTTTATACTATAGGTTTTGATATATCTGTTAGATTTATGTTTTATTTAGACCCTCCATATTTTTTATCTTTTTTGTTTGACAAAAAAGATATGAATGAAAGTCTCCATTTTCTAGTGTGCTTCTATTTCCCTTTTTAATCATCTGTATTTTACAGAATGAATACTCATGCTAAATTTGTTAGTGCTATAACTTTAATAAAGAAAATATTTACTCATATCATATGATTTATATATTATATGATTTTTGATTTTTATTTAAAGTCATGTGCTATTAACATAAAAATATTTTTTATTTGAATTTTTCCTTATATAATTTCTATATTTTCAAATATGCATAATTAATTGCTTTAGTAGTGTTTAACAAATACAGACTAAAGTTGAGTTTTGCTTAGTGATCCAGTTTGAAGTTGTTTTTTTTGCTTGTTTGATTTTAATGTTAGCTTAGCTTGTTAATACCTATAGACTTATTGCTGCAGCTGATACAAATGTTTTAATTCTGTCATAATATTATTTCATACTGTCTTTAAAAATTCGATGATTTTTTTCTCAGCTTTAATATTGTCAAGGAATGTAAAATATTCTCTCTGTTATATAACGATAATTTCTACAATTTGTTTTATTCTTATTCCTATAGTTACATATTTAATAGTCAGAGCCAGTTTTTTTCCTAATTAACTCTTTATTAGTTGAAGTTTTTCTCTAGTGGTAGGAGCAATATCTCTGAGTTCTTATGTGTAAGGTAGTTTGTCACCTTTTAATTGAATGAGAATATAACTGAGGAAACTTTCTTGGATAACATATTATTTCCTTAATTTTTTTTTTCTTATTTCTGCACTACCTTTTAGCATTTAGAGTTATAGCAGAGAAAACAGTTTGATGTTAGTTTTCTTTTACAAGTGATTTGTTATTTTTCCAGAATACTTGAAGGAACCTTCATTTTGGTTTCTAGTAACTTTACTAGCTTACATTTCAGCTTAGTTTGTTTCAAGGTCTTGAAGATACAATGTGTCTTCTCAATAAAAAACAGATTCTTTTATTTTAATTTCAAAAAGTTGTTTCATTAACCCCTTCCTGCTTCAGAGGCTATCCTTGTACATACCTTGTCTTCTAAAATTTCTGTTTTCTCTCAAATCCTGTAACCCCTAGATACAGTAGCAACAAGCCACATATGGCTATTTATTTATTTATTTTGAATTTTATTTTATTTTTTTTATACAGCAGGTTCTTATTAGTTATCTATTATATACATATTCATTTATATATGTCAATCCCAATCTCTCAGTTCATCCCACCACCAGTTCCCCCCCCACCCCCCGCTTTACCTCTTTGGTGTCCATATGCTTGTTCTCTACATCTGTGTCTCTATTTCTGCCTTGCATACCGGTTCATCTGTAACATTTTTCTAGATTCCACATATATGTGTTAATATACAATATTTGTTTTTCTCTTTCTGACTTACTTCACTCTGTATGACAGTCTCTAGGTCCATCCATGCCTCTACAAATGACCCAATTTCATTCCTTTTTATGGCCGAGCAATATTCAATTGTATATATGTACCACGTCTTTATCCATTCGTCTGTCGATGGGCATTTAGGTTGCTTCCCTGTCCTGGCTATTGTAAATAGAGCTGCAATGAACACTGGGGTGCATGTGTCTTTTTGAATTATGGTTTTCTCTGGGTATATGCCCAGTAGTGGGATTGCTGGGTCACGTGGTAATTCTATTTTTAGTTTTTTTAAGGAACCTAAGGAACTTCCATATTGTTCTCCATAGTGGCTCTATCAGTTTACATTCCCACCAACAGTGCAAGAGGGTTCCCTACATATGGCTATTTAAATTTAATTGTATATTAACTAAAATTAAAAATTTAGTTCTTCTACTTAACTATCCATTTTTCAAGTGATCAATAGTTTTGTGTGTCTGGAGGATGCTGTGTTGGACAATGTAGCCAAGGATATTCCCACCGTAATAGAATGTTCCATTGGATAGTATTGATATTCCTTTAAAAGTTTTTCTACTTTTACATTTTATTTTTTTCACTTTACCATGTCTGTGCTCTATTCCTATTATTATATTATCACAGAGTAAATTATATATTTGAAGACTTGAAATTTAAACAAGTAATTTTGTGTGTGTGTGAATGAGGATGAAAAGTTCAAAGTGGTTGTAGAAAAAATAACTGTTAAGTGTGTATTGGAGGGAAAATTATGTCAGCTGTCACATCTTGCTTTTCCTTTAGGACTTTTGTCTTTTCTGAAACAACATGCCCAAGATTGTCTCAAAGGAAAACATTAAGTGATTTATGTTTGTCTCGGCAGCCCTCAGCTCTTCTTGTGTGTGTTTTTCTTTATATTACACATGGTTCTTTTGCTTTCCTATACCTTTCATTTCTCTCTTATTTCCTCTTCGAATCAAGTTAAGAGCTTACATCAGTCATCTACATGTTAGTGCGAGTGAGCATGAAACACTTTTATTCTAAATCGCTTCTACGCATGGTGTGACATTTATTTTTATGTGTCAACTTGACTGGATCGCGGCATGCCCAGATACCTGTTTAAGCATTATTTCTGAGTGTGTCAGTGAGGATGTTTCCAGAAGAGATGAGCATCTGAATTGGTGAACTGGGTAAAGTTGTCACCCTCCCCGGTGCGGGTAGATGTCATCCAATCCCTTGAGGCTCTGAATAGAACAAAATGGGCTGAGGAAGTTTGAGTTCTTTCTCTGCCTGACTGCTCACTGAGAGACACTTTCTCCTCCCTTGTAGTCCTGTGTCTCAGGCCTTCAGACGTGAACTTAAATCTACACCATCAACCCTCCTGCTCTCAGGCCCCTCAACTACGGCAGCAGCTTCCTTGAGTATCCAGCTGCAGGGGACAGATCATGGGCCTTCTTAGCCCCCATAACTGCACGAGTCAATACCTTATTTTATTGACATCCTCTATATCTATATCTATATCCATATCTATATATATACCCTAATGGTTCTGTTTCTCTGGACAACCCTGACTAATACACATGGGAAAATGAAATGACTTTAATCATTAAGTAAATGAGAAAGTGGGAAATAGGATGATTATTACTCCTAAGGCCAATACACCTGTTCAGTATTTATGCAACCTCAAACACGTTAAAACTTCAAAAATAAAACAGAACTCTTAGGGGGGATTTGTAGTAATACCATATAATTTGGGTTTTTGCTGAAAAAATGAGAAAAAAGAGAATCCGTCAAAGTAAGCTTTATTTGCTTAAACTTGTTGCCTATACATATGGTCCAAGCACTCTGTAGAGGTGAAACAATGAATGAAGTTGTTTCAGTGCTTGAAGAACTCATTGTCCTTTAGCAGAAGCTAACAGCTAGCACGGGAATTTATTCCTTATGGTTCTTCTTACAATTTTTGATGAGGCTGCAGATAAAGAGCGTGTAACCATCCTTTTGTGACCATGAAGTGTGATCTTTGGAAGTTTAGAAACTATATGCAGCCATCTTTTTATTTGCCTTTCACTTTTGGCACAGATGTTCTGAAATCCTTCCTACCTTGTTACAACAGATCTCAAATACTCATGAAATTGTGACATGTTGTCCCTAGTATATGATATAGTCTATACAGCAAAACAAATTATTCAAATAAACCTCTCATTTCCTGGAAAATTTGGGGCTGAATTTCAAGGAGTTACCATGATTTCCTGGAGAGAGCTTGTTGATTTGTGTTTCTGGGAAATAATCAGAGTATTTAAATCAACCTCAAGGAGAAATAATAATCTCAGTGCAGATTTTTATAACCCAAACTCTTCTCCAGCATATCAAGGAAAAGGATAAGGGTCAGCATATGGAGGTGAGTTAGGTGTTTCTCCTTGAGTGACTAAATGTCATATTTGTTGTATAATGATAATGGCTCCCATTTATAGAAAACCAAATACAAATGGTTGTAACTCATCCGATATATATATATTTCTAACTATCCTGTAATATGATTTCCTAACTTTATTTAATAGATGAAGAAACTAAGGCTCAGGAAAGTTAAATGACTCACCTGAGGTCACACAATTTGTAACTAAACTGCATCTCTTTGTTTCCAACCCATATCCTTGTATTCATACTCTGGAGCCCTCAGATGTTACAATGGATGCTGTCAGGCCCCCAGCTATTATTTTCCATATTGTCTCTTCAAAAAGAGTAGACACTAAGATAGCAAAGATGTCTCCATTGTCCCTTCCATTGCCTTCTCCGTGGTCAGACATTTAGTGGGAGGGGAGTTGACATTAAGCCAGAAGGCCCAGCCTCCAGAGCTTGAACTTGCACATGTGACTTAACTTTACAGAGAATCGGTCCCCCTGTCTGTGAAGTGAGGGTATGGCGCATCTTGAGCTCACACATTCCTTAGAGCTCTGATTGGTCTCTAAGTCATTAGTACTGTTCCTTCATCCCACAGGCCATGCTCTGGGAAAGGGGATCATCTGTACAAAGGGCCCATCACTAGAGTGTCCCCAGGCACCAAAGGTGCTTTCTCATGACCCAGAGACTGGACACTAACAGGCCAGTGAGAGACGTTTGGGTTCAAGTATTTATTTTGATGCTCCTCCACTCATGCTGTAAGATCCCCAGGTAGACTCCTGGTCTACATTCTGTCATGTCTACATTACAATTATTTGTTTGTGTTTTGCCCCTTAGTAGGGTTATTTGAGTGCTGTATTTCTTAGTAAATTTAAAATATAACTTTGTTTCCCTAGAATATATGGTACCCAGAGAAATTCAATAGCCTGTAGCCCAATTAAATAGATTCACCCTTGTCAACATTCCCAGTACTGTTAGAATTTGGGATTTCAGATTTTATGAGCATATTACTGACCCTCAAAGAGTTTATAGAATAGTGGCAGGAGCAAATATTTATCTAATTTATCATAATACAATGTAGTAAAAAAATTACCAGCAATATATACCATAAGCATAAAGGAAGTCTTCCATGGTGCGTCACTATATGAAGAGTTGTTTCTGAGCTCCAGTTTTCACATCCACATTCAGCGCATCTTTTTTTTTTTTTTTTAACCAGTTTCTCTGTGTCCCATTTTTTGTTATCTGTAAATGCCTATCACTGAGGGCATCAAGCCTTTTTTCACTGGTCTCTTCTTATGAAGAATGATTGTGACGGTTAATTTTATGTGTCAGCTTGACTGGGCAATGGGGTGCCCAGATATTTGGTTAAATATTATTTTGGGTGTGCCTGTGAAGTTGTTTCTCAATAAGATTAACATTTGAATTTGTAGACTAAACAAAACATTGCCCTCTCCATTGTGTGGTGGGCCTCTTCCAATTTGCTGGAGGCTACTGAATAGAACAGAAGATGAGGTCAGGGAGAATTTCCTCCCTTTGCCTGTTTTCCAGCTGGGACATAGGTTCTCCTCCACTTGGACTGGAATTTTCACCATTGCCTGTCTTGGGTCCCCAGTTTGCAGACAGCAAATCTGTTGGATTTGGACTTCTCAGCCTCCATAGGCATGTGAGCCAACTCTATATTATACATATATATCTCCTACTGGTTCTTTCTCTGTGGAGAGCCCAGGGTAATGCAATGAGATTTAGTTTGGGCTCCAGGGCCTCCCCAACTCACAAGTTTAAGTCAGGTCTTGGGAGCCCCACCCACTCACTTGAGAGAGAAGGGAAATCTGAAAATAGAGCTTAAAAGCACTGACTTAGACCCATCTCCTGGCACCTCCAGTTACTAGCTCCATGACACTGAGCAAGATAATTATCTGCACTTCAGTTTCTTCCCCTGAAAAATAGAGATACTGACAATGCTTACCTCTTAGAATGTGTTAAATGCATTATATGTGTAAAGTGCTCAGAAAGATGGCTGGCACATGGTGACTACTATGTATTGTAGTAGTATGTATAATATGTATTATATGTATAATACTAGGTATTATCAGTTACTATTAGGAAAAGAAGTCCAGAAAAAAGTCTGGACCTTGAGGAAAGCCAACACTCAAAGGAGAGATTTGACAGAGGACCCAAAAAGAGGAGCCCAAAAAGAGAAGAAATAGTTAAAACTAGAAAGCAATAAAGAGTAAAGAAAAAAGTCATAGTAACTAAGGGAATGAAGAAATTCAAGAAGAAAGAATGTTGTAATGGTAACAAATACTGCAAAGAGATACTCTAAGGTGAAGACTGGAAATAGCCCAGTGGATGGAGGAACACAGAAGACTTCGATGCCGTGGCAAGAAGATTCCAGAGGTATGCTGGGGCATTCGTTTGTGGAGGGCCTGGAGAGGGAGTTTAGTTGGAAGTTAAAGGGGATCTGATAGTCAAGATAGGGCTTCTGATGATTATAGGCTAAGGAGGTGAGGCATGTGGTGTAGCAGAGTGTGAAGAGAGGGTGGTTGTTTACTCTTTGCTCATGAACAGCAGTTATGATGAGCAATATCATACATGAACATATATTTGGACTAAAAATATGCAGGCGTGAGTTCTAAATCCATGTGTTCCTAAGAGTAAGATCCAGTGCCTATCAGTTAATTTATTCATATCATTATTTTAAAAAATATTTTTGAGTGCTCCCTCTGTGCCAGGCACTCTTCTTGGCACTAGAGATGTATCAGTAAGCAAAGGGCAAAGCAAAACCAAATCAAACAAATATCCCTGTCTATACGAGGGATTGGCTATACCAAACCGAACAAAGTTCCCAAACCAGTAAAGTGATCAGACATGTCTGCGGAAGTTTAAAACTTAGGATGGTAAGTGCTTTAATATTTGCAAGTACCAGGTGCGTCATCAGACTTTTTCTTATCTGAAAATAATAGGTACATTTACTTGCCCTCTTAACTTCCAAGGTTGTTGTTGACAATCATATGGAAAGGAATTTCTTTGTAAATGATAAAAGACTAAGTAAGGGTATTAGGGTTTTGTTTTATGATGACGACAATACTGAGAAATACAGCAGATCATATCCCAACACCCATTGCTTATTGCATAGTGCGGTCTGGTGGAAAAAGGAACAGTTTAGACATTGGAACTACATTTGCAGTCCAAGCTCTGCCCATTTCCTGTGTGAACTTGGTTTAATGGATATTTGCTGTGCTTGGTGTCCTGCTTTGGGTCCTCTTCCTTATGTTCAAGGGATTCCTTTTGGCATGGGTCTCATAGAGATTCAGAGTCACCTCTTATTAAAGAAGAAGTATTTCACAGGTCTCTCCCTGTCTAACCTGCCCTGAGCCCCTGACACAAGTTGTCACTGGGCTCCCATGGTCACAAGCGTCCACATCAGCCATAACCGCAGGTGCGTTCCAAGCAAGATAAGCAGCAGTGATGTTCAGGTGGTGATTGCCTTAAGACCCCTGTCCTGATACACGTGCACCAGAGGTGCAAACTGCGGGGCAGTGCTGGGCACCCCTGCCTCTGCACATCTGGTCAAGGATGCGGTGTCAGGCACGCTTCTCAACTGCACAGCCCTCAGACTGCTGCTTTCAGCCACCTGCCAATCCTGTGACCTACTGATATTCTTTTAATAAACTTGTTTTCTGCTTAAATAAGCCTCAGTCAACTTCTACTGACGGGAAATTAAAAACCCTCCTGAATGATACCCGGAACGATACCCTTGGATTCATCCTCATGCTTTGAGCCGCATCTTGTAAAGTGGGGACCATACTAAACATCTTTGTTGTAGGGATCAACATCGTTATATGGAAGGGCCTCAATATCCCTAAGTTTCTTTGTTAATGGAAGAGAGGATCTTTGGTTTAGTTTACTTTTTGTTTGTTGGTTGGAATTTTGTAGGGTTTTTTTTTTTTTCTATTTGTTTGTTTTCAGAATTCTTGCTTTTCCTTTGTCCTGTCACAATGTGCAGTCAGGCTCTGAATCACGGCTGATACAGTGCATTTGACTTCATCAGGATCATGTAAAAAGAGGCCTTTTCTCAGCAGCTGCATCGAGTCCTTGAAGTTTCCCAAGAGAAATTCTCCATTTGGCTGCTCATCCAAATCTTGTCTCCATACGCTAAGCTGGGAAAGAAATTAGAAACCTTTGTTGTGAGATTCCCTGGGGCACATAGAGGACAGAGGCACTAAGGTGTGTGTAGGAAAGATAAGAGAGAAAGAGGACAGGAGTCCAGGTACCATTTCCTAAGCACTTACTATATTCCAGGCACTGTGGCAGGGGCTTCTTGTACATGATTTTATGTATCGTTCCCTTAGATGACAATATCCATCTGAGAAGGGCCTTGACTATTTTGCCCACTGTCTCAATCCTTCCCACTACCCTGGAGCTTATCGGAAAATCAGCACTCAAGTATTTGAATGAGTGAATCATTGAAAAAAATAAATAGGCAGTATTTTGTACTACGGATTCCAACCCCCAAGCTGCAGAGAATTGAAAGACAATGTAATTCTTTGATGATCACAACCTAGAAAGTGCAGGGCAAGATCAGAAAGGAGGCTTGCCTGGCTGGAAGATTCTGTATTTTTACGCTACCCTATAACATCCATCCAAAGGACTATGAGTGGAAGAGCTCAATGTGAAAGGCAAGGACAGAATGAAGAAGTATCACCTTCTTTAGTCTCAAAATAAATGCGCAGCTTGAAGGAAACGCTTGCAGACACAGCCCCCCACCAGCCCCCATGTGCCACGTGGAGACGAGAGAAAGGAAGGAAGCACCAGGGCTCCGCTCCCTCCCTGATACGCTTCTTGCCCGTCCTGGCCCAGCGCCAACTCATTTGACTTTTATTTCTCTCCTATGCCTTGTTGAGAGGCCATTTCATGCATTTATGCTTCTTTGCCTGAAAAATTTCTCCCAGGGTTTGTGGTGTAAGCTTATTTTTCTCCCTTCCCAACAATTCCTGCTTTATTCTTTTATCTCATCTGCACAGAGGCAAGATTATTGAATAGATATTCACGGCACTTAACAATTTGTGTAATTCAATTGGGTCCCCTCTTGAACTGCTTTAATACTGTTTTCTTTTACTGTAACTTAGTGTACATACTCTGGGCAGACGTACTTCTGGCCTTGGTCTCGGAAGGGGTCTTATGGTTACCATCATTTAGCAGAACTAGCCCCAAACCCCCAAAGCCTGCAGAGTCAGTGTATCTCAGACCTAGTGACTGTGAGAACTACTTAAAGGACATGTCAGTGAAGGGAGCAGAATCTGCAAAGGTACAACACTGTGAAAAATGCACTGTCATTCAGAAAACGTGAGGAATTCAATCTGGCTGATGTATATAACAGGTGAAAGAGTAAGGAAGAATATTAGTTAATGGGGTTGAGAACTAAGGAAACACATGATTCTGGGGAGTTAGCTTGAAGTTATATTGTGACTTAAGTACAAAATCAAAGATGCTTTTAGGTAAATTTTTTTCTTTTTTTTCCAAAAAGCATAAGGAAGGATGAAGACATACTGTAAGGTAAGAGATCTAAACAGAATGCAGTGGCAAAAATCTCTTCAAACCAATCAGATGCAAGAAAAATCATGGCCTAGTTATGAAATTAGGGTTAGGCTTAGGTTTAGGGTTAGGATTAGGGTTAGGGAACCATTGTTTTTATTGTTGTTGTTATTATGATCGTTAGTTCCTACCACCCTTTACTTCCAATCACAGCTCATTAACTAGGTCTAGACTTGCGGACTAAGTACCTTATGGGTATGGGGGGTGAGGGAGCACCCAGATACTTGGTAAATGATAAAGAACCCCCCCCTACAGTAGGCAGCTTTACCTGTATTCTAACAGATAGAAAACAGATTCAGAAAGGTGCATAATGCATTTTTTCATGAAAGATATTTAGATAATTCTGAAAGATAGTAACCATATGATTTGATATGGGATTATTTCACAAAATGTTTTCATCGCTAAGTTCGTGTCCGTTGAAAGATGTTTTTATGCACAGAAAGATCAGTAGGTTAGTATATAGTCTACTTCTGCTAAAAAAAGGAGTTGGTCCAAATCAACACTAACATTTCATCTAGCCATTCATTCCTAATATCTTACAATTCCAAGAAGATCCATATGAATATCACATTCATTTGTCTAATTTATAGACACCTTTAGCCATAATGATTTGGGACTAATAAGTAATTGGTAAAATTATAAAAATCACATGCTCTACTTATGCATTTTCCATATTGTCATTAATAAATATAGGTTCAAAATGAATGCATGGAATTAAGAATTATGGTGTTTTCAATACCCAAAAAGTTAGTTCATGTAGGAATGGCATACAGATAACAATATTATTTTCTTAAGGCATCGTGGTGTAGTGGAATTAGCAGGGGATTTGGAGTTTTAGAGTTCTGTATTTAAATCCTAGCTTTTCCACTATAATATTGGGAAATTTAATTGATCTCTCTGAAATTCAGTTCATCATTCACTTACAAATTGAAGTAATAATATCTACCTTATTCTTTAGAGTGGGGATTACATACCATGACCTTATAAAGAGCTGATCAGGACATAACCGGTCCATCATGATAGGCACTTCCCACAGGCTCCCATCGATAATGCTCGCAATATCCCTGTGTATATAATCTTCCATTCCCACTTGAGGAAACAGAGACTCCAGGAGTTTGAGGTATTGCTGAAGGTCACATCTGGAAGAGTTGAGGTCTGAATCCATGACCATATGTTCTCAAGTCTGTTCTTCCTGTTGTTCAATATGACTCCCAGTATGGGTCGGTTGTAGGAGGCTTTTGTCTCTTTCACTATACTTCAGGGTTCACATATGGGAAGCTAATCAGCCTAGTAAGAGAGAATCATTTCAATATATTTTTGAAAATTGATAACACTCTAAGAATAATATAAAGACCCATTGTTTTTCCGTTTTGAAATACTATTCAACACTTGAAACACTATTCAACACTTGAAACAAATATTAGCTGTCTAGAGTTAGACATTCAGAGCCCTAAGATCATGTGTTTCACTTTATGAAAGCTTTTGCATCTTCACCATAATTAATCAACGCTGAGAGACCTTCCAATGTTCTACCAGAGTGGCAAAAGATCCATGAGGTAAGCTGGAAAATAAAAGTAGGTGCGACCTTTGTGACCAGTCTCACACCATTATTTTGCACCCTTTTGGGAAATGTTGTCAGTTGGCTGAAGGAAAGCAATGCCCCCTTTCCTGAGAATCTCCCGGACATATGGCAAAATGTGGCAACATGGGTAGACAGAGCAGTTAGCAGTTGCTGCTGTACCGCTGGCTTATTTCCACTTTACGGCTTCATATGAAGCTAAAATATCATGCTGGGGACATATGCTTGCCGGCTCTGCACTTGCTGCCTGCAGCTCCAAACTCCTGTATTCTAATGGTAATTCCACAATCTGTTCTTTGACAGCTCAGGGCCAGATGATATGCCCGCTCCTGACAGGGGCATCCTTTCATGAAGCACTGGCTTCCAGGCACCTGAGTATGGGAGCAATCACAGTCGATGCTCCACAAAACTGAGTTAGACGGAGGCTTCAGAGAGTGAAACAGCCGACTGCTACTCAAAAGGAAGTCCGTCGTATACCCAGCAGGGCTGTGTTTGAAAGCCTTTCCAGGAGGGGTAAAGCTTTCTAAATTCAACACTGAAGGCTTTTGGAGTGATTTTCTCTTCCCTGTTGATAGACCTGGAGGAAGTCTCCCCGGGAAGCCTGTGTCTGTGGAAGGTTCATGTTGTTCTTGCTCTGCTTGTCGGGTGGCCCTCAGCCCAACACTTGGTGAAGAAAGAAGCGGACGGGGCAGCCCTGCAATAAGAAGCTTGAATGCCCCACACCCTGTGGGCATACTCTTTGTTCCCAGTTCCTGAATATTCTGTTCCCTGTTACTAGCTATTCAACTGTATCATTGAAAAAATATTTTTGTCTCTCTCTCTCTATATATATATCATGTACGTATTTTAAATACATATGTATATTTAAGTGTGCACACCTATACACAAATGTATATTTTCTCCAATAACGTTTAGCATCAAGTTACACACACATATCTTAATTTTTGTTTTTAAAAATATGCGAAGTAGATATGATCATCACCATTTTGCAAAGAAGGAAACTGAGCTCAGAGAAGACAATATGGCCAATAAATCAAGTCGGTAGAATCTGAACAGCCTCCTACTATAAATTCCTTGAAATCTCAGATGGAAGGAACATTCCTTAAAAGGCACTCTTAGCTTGGAAGAAAGACAAATGTCCATGTGTCAGACACGCATGAGGTGCAGAAAACCAAAACCCCAAGGGAACAGAATGATCGGCGGACAAGGTAGGGCTGCGGAGTGCGTAGCCTAAGGGTGTGGCTGTGAGTCAGCTGGTGGAACTCCTTGGCCTCTGTGACGTAGAGACCTGCAAAACTCCAGAACTTCCGAATGACTTTATTCCCAGGGAAGAGATGGACTAGGAAAAAAAATCCACTCATGAGTACAGTGCGATGGCAAGAAAGTTTGCCATATCCCGGGCACTGGGGAAAAATGAAACAAAAAGCAAAACCAATTTCCTGAGAAATCGAAACTCCAGCTTTCAAAGCACTGAGCTTTGGGCTAGAGTTCATAGTGTGCAGGTAGTCAGGGAATCGTGAAGCTGATAAATTAACTTAAAAGTTGGTCCCAAGCTGCTTTTACCCTGGGGTGACCGGCGGAAGCAAGTGTAAACTGTTCTGAGGAGTCTCTGGCCCACTATCCAGGCTGCAAAAGACTGTGAGAGGAAGAAACGCGCTTGGATGGGATGGACATGAGGTCTGTGCCTGCACCTGCACCAGCAGGCCTCCATGAGCTGGAATTTGTCCCAATAAGTCCTGATTCAGGGTAACACCTCTTGGTTCAAGGAGTACAACAGAAACACAATGTATTTGCTCCCTAGCCTGAACTACCTCTTCAAGAATTTCTACCTTAGATATCACTGGAAGAAGGTGCTGGTTTTCCCTTTCACTCCAAAATAGCTCAGCAAGCTGTCCTTGCACTAGAAGTTGGGTCACTCTAGGACCAGTTTTGCTGCTCTGCTCCATTCAAGACCAAACTGATTTTGGGATCACGAGCTGGAAGAGCCCCTGGCGGGAAGCTCATCTGGTGGTCTCCCAACCTAACCTCTTCACCCCTCCTCCCAAACCTTCCTTAGTGTTTCCTTTGCTTCCATGAGACAAGCACCAAGGTCTCTTCCGTAGGCCCATTGCTGTGCTTTAAATTAAAATGAGACTAGCCGATTAAGTGAAGCCCCAGATTTGCAGGCTATAGCCATCTGAACTGTAGGGCTTATCCTGCCTTCAGGGTCCTGACCTCTTTTGATAATTCCCTCTCACAGAGGCCACTAGAGACAAAGACTCTGCCATCATGTGACTCCATATGAGCCACATTTCCCTTCTGGAAGGACAGGCACACCTAGTGATTCTTCCCCATGCCTGGCCTTGATACTGGAATGAGTTGAAGCATGACCACAAGGAAGGTCTACATTTGCAGAGGACCCCTGGGTACAGTGATTCTTCAGTCTTGGCTTTAAGTGTCTGTGGTAGAAAAGCACAAATTCATGCTTCTCCAAGGAGAGTGTCTGGGAAGGAGCAGAATGTTACTGTGAATTAGCTTCTATTTGCTGAGATTAGCAAAATATTGTAATACAGGAGACTTTGGACAAGAATCAGCTATTTAGAGAAGAAGAAGAAACAACTAAACAGTCAAAATATGGAGCTTTGAAGGATTAGGAAAGACAAGAATTTCTGGACTCTACAAAGGAAGGGCAACAATTCAAAATGGTCTTGCATAACAAAAGTAAAAACAAATTTCCAAAACTTAAAAATCTTAGTTCAGCAGAGAGACTCAATAAATAAGCAGAGGTTAGGTTAAGAAAATTGTCTTCCTGTCCAAGATGATTTTTCCAAGAGTCTCAAGGCAGCTGTCATCATTGTGGAAGAAAGGGACTCAGGGAAAAAGAGGAAAAGCTAAAGCAGGTTAGGGAATCCTATCTAGTCATGAGCTGTGAGTCTGAATATTGACACATGGGACTAGCTAGAACCAGGTAGACCAGAAGTCCACCTATTTCTGAGAAAACTGTGTTTCCAAAGAAACCATTATCCTAGCTTAAAGATCATTCATTGACTGTAAGATCACTCTTTCACCCTCCCAAATGCCACCAGCATGAAGATGCCTGTGAAGTCTGTGCAGACTTAAGAAGGCCATATGTCTCTCTGCTCACCTTGGTTATGGTCATGGAAGATAACCTCCTAGAAGGTGCATATATGAGCACAGAGAAAAATGGAGTAGGAACTCACTACAAGAAAGTAGATTGAGGACCTACTGAGAAATTTCCCCTACTGCTAGAATGAGGGCTTCTTCACAATGCCTCTCCAGGAAGGTGATGAATTTCTAGAGACCATGGCTGCTATGTTTCCCATTTTTCCACTTTATAAATGGGGAGGGGTCACTGTGGTTGTCATGCAGCAGCTCCACCGTCAATAGTGGTTAGGGGTTGGCGAGTGATGAGGGAGGGAGGTAAATTTTCCTTTTGTTTACAGGTCACCAGATCATGCTGTTAAGTAGAAATGCACAGACACACTCCAAAATTTACCACCCCCATATTAGTTTGCTAGGACTGCCATAATAAAATACATAGACTGGGTGGATTTTTATTTTTCTCATAGTTTTGGAGACTGGAAATCCAAGATCAAGGTATTGACAGGTTTGTTTTCTCCTGAAGCCTCTCTCCTTCGTTTCAACTCTCAGAACCCCAGTCCAAAGGGAAAAAAATAATTTACAAGGTTAAGAAGTTAGACAGGTATGAGAATTCTCAAAGGCAATATAGAAAGGTAATAATGGAGCATAATTTTGAGAAACTTAAAACATAAAATGCCAACCAAGCTGTACTTGAAGTATCAAGGTTATAGGTAAAGAGTTCTGAAAAAACAACAACTCAAGGAAATTTTAAACACATGAGCTTTTTTAAGAATCTACTGAAGGAAGAGCTTCATTAAACCAAGCAACAATTTGGAAAAAATCAGTAAAATGATTCATGATGACAACACACACAGATAATTTTAGAGCTAATAGTAACCTTATGAAGCCATGGCTAGAAGAATAACATGTAAAAGTTGTATATCTCAGCAAAGTAGAAATGATGCAACTAAAAAGATCGGAGGAGATGGGGGAGAGAAAAGCAAATGTAGAATAGCCCTGATGGTGAATACTTGACAAGTCAAAGGACAGCATTTAATATAGAGCAAGTGAGAAAATTGTTATATAAGAACAAAGGTGATTAAAGGTACTTTCAAACTTATGAGTGCAAAGATAACTACTAAGACAGAAATACAAAAATATTTTTTAAATACCAAAGGAAACACACAAAATAGAGAAGAAATACAATAAATATACCATAGTATACACAGTTTTTATAAAATAATGTGACAAAGTGGAGAGCAAACATACCAGTCATGTTAATAAAAGTGAATAAACTTAACTCACCTAACAGAAGAAACATATTTAAACATTAAATCAAAAAATTTTGAAAATGTTTCAATGTCCAATTTAATCATAATAATTTTATTATTTTAAAGTTTTGCAATAAATACCATTCACTTATTGGAAGCCTAAAAAAACAAAAACTCAAAGCAACACTCTACTGCATAGTTGCATATTTGCAAAAGACACATAAAATGTAGTGATTTTAAAGGCTTATAATAAAAGTTTGGACAAAAATATACCAAAATGAGGCAAGAAGAAAGTGGAGATTGAAATACTGAACACAGGAAAAAGTTAAATTCGTGGTGAAGGTGCATGATGTATTCAACCTAGTTTCTAACAATTTTAGAGAAAAAGAAACGAGTGATGCAAACCATCAATCAAAATATTAAAAATTCATGAATCTGCATCTTCTTGTAAATTTTATTTGTTTGATATTATTTTAAAATTAAACCTGAAAGTAGTGGTTTTTTTCTATACATTTTGTTATATTGGCAAAGGGATATTTTAGAATTTGTGCAACATGATGAAAATTAGGGATTTGGCAAATCTAAAAACCTACATCTCGGATTTATTCTTCAAATTTGACTAAACAGTTAAGAAAATCCCTAACCCAGAATTCTTGCCATTCTTTCAAGAATTGGCTTAACCTCATTGTATTAGTTTCCTGTTGGTGCTGTAACCATTTACCATAACCTAGTGGCATAAACCATAAAAATGTATTACCTTACAGTTCTAGAGGTCAGAACTCCAAACTGGGCTTCACTGGGCTAAAATCAGTGTGTCAGCAGCACCAGGTTCTTTCTGGAGGCTCCAGGGGAGAATGTGTGTTCTTGTGTCTCTGCTTCCAGAGACTACAGACCTCCTTGGTTCCTGGCCCCTTCCTCCCTTTCAAGGTCACCATCAGTAGGTTGTGTCCTTTTCACATTGCACCTCTCTGACCTTGCCCTGGCTTTCACATCTCTTTCTTTGACCTTGACCCTTCCACTTCTAAGGACACTTCTCAGTATGTTGGGCCCACCTGGGTAATCCAGGACAATCTAGTTTTAGGTCAGCTAATGATCAATCTTAATTCCCTTTCTCAGGTTCCAGTTATTAGGATGTTGACATATTGGGGGCCATGACTGTGTTTTCCACACTCACCTATGAAGCTTTCCCAGAAAGTCACCCAGAAAGATTTAAGTGCTTCTTCTTTTGTTTTACTATGACATCTTTTATATCTCCCCAATGAGGTTATTTTCACATTTTGTTGGACTGACTCCCTGGTAACTTACGAGCCCTGAAAGGAGAGGAAACTTGTTTTTTCATCAGATACCCTGATTGCCCTGCACAGCTAATTATATAATACTGTTTATACTATTATTAACGCATAAGTTATTATCCACATGTCAATTTATTTATTCATTTGTTTGCTTGTTTATTTTTGGCTGCACCACGTGGCTTGTGGGATCTTAGTTCCCTGACCAGGGATTGAACCCATGCCCCCTACAGTGGAAGCGTGTAGTCCTAACCACTGGACCGCCAGGGAATTCCCCTCCATATGTCAATTTATAACCATGTTCTTGCTTTAAAAGAACCACTTTTCAAAAGAAAATATTCTCATCAATTGTAAAACCTGTAAATAATTGTAAAATTATTTTTCGTATTTATATGTTTTCAGCATATGTTGCCTGAATCTCTCAGAATTAACTTGTAATTTAATGACTATAAAAGGTCATTTTAGGATCTAGTCCTTGTCGGTGTGTTCAGCCTTAATTTACTAACTTCCTACACGTTGTTCTATATTTTACCATAAAGAGCTACTTAATAATAAGGTTATATTTGGGAGTTTTCTATATGCTAGAATTACATGCCTTGTCTAACATCATTGCCTAGAAATCTCCAAACTTCTGCTCTTTCACGCCTCCCTTTGTTGTCAATGCTGTTTTCTAGTTGGACTGGATCTTGTTTCCTCATTGTACTTCAGTTACTTCTTTCTGTATATGTGTGTCCTGCTGTTCAATTAAACATTTTTGAGGGCAGAGACCCTTTCTAATTTTGTATCCTCGCGGAGTACAGCAGTACTTATCACATCGTATTATCTAGTGAATATTCATTTAATGAGAAGAGAAAAGAGGCCATGTTCCATGGAAGTATAAACTGAGTAGGGATTAGAATGTGAATGTTTTAAAGAGTAGCTCGACTGTCAAGGTTGTGAGGAGTCAAAGGGCCTGATCCCTGGGTCTTGAAGAAATCATACTGGGCAACCTGATTAGTGTCACTGGGCCTAAATGTCCTCCTCTGTAAAGTAGATACAAGATTATGATTTCTCCTTATATAATGTTTCAGCTCTGTGCCAGCATTTATTCTAAGAGCTAGAGATAGAGCAGTAAACAAAACACAAATAAATACAATTAGTGCCTGTCCTGATAGAGCTCACATATTAGTGGGGGGAAAACAAGGGAGAATATATAAGTGTGTGTGTGTGTGTGTGTGTGTGTGTGTGTGTGTGTGTGTATGTGTCTGCCAAATAGTAATGAAGGCTGTGAAGAAAAACCATGCAGAGCAAGGGAACAAGGAGTAATCCCGGGGCAGGGGAAGTGGATGCAGGACGGAGATGTTCATTAGACTGGCTGTGAAAGGTCTTCCAGATGTGAATCCTGGGACAGCGTTGGAGCAGAGACCTGAACAGCATGAATGCATGAGCCTGAGCGATACACCGTGGAACAGCATTTCAAGCAGAAGATAGAGCAAGTGAAAAGATGAGAGAATGCAAGTAAATTCGTAGAGTGCCTGGAAAATAAGCAATATAAGCAGGCACTGAATGATATATTTTTCTTTTTTGTATGCAAAATGTTGTTTTAATAGAATTAAATGTACAAAGTGTCTGGAATATAATTAGGCAATCACATACCACTGCTTCCTCTTTATTTAGAAGGTAAGCTCAAAGAATATTTGTGGAGGACCTACCATCAGACAGATTATTTCTTTTATTGTGTGCTTTGGTCATGGAGAGCCTCTGGGAGTGGGTGGGAGGAAACATGTGGTGATGATGGTGCAGTTAAGATTCTGGATTCATAATGTGTTTCTTACCTCTTTAACTTTGCATCCATAATACATTTCTAGGGACTATCCTCAAAATAGCTAACATGGCATTTTAAAGAAATGTAGTAACTCAGTTCTGTAACTACTGGAAACAAAGACACTTTCAATGTGCAGATAATTTGTATGGCTAAAGCCCATTGCTTAAGTATTTCAGTGTGTCCAGGAGATATAAATATCGCTAGGCAGCACTCAGTGAGTTCTGGGAAATAAGAGCCTGATATATGGGGCAGCTGCTACTAATAAGCCATGTCCCCGCCTCCCCTTCTGCCTGTGGCCTCAGGAGAAAGGGGAGATGAGATTGTGGCCTTCCTTCCCTCAGGGAGATGGCCCCTCAGCTGTTAGCTTGCTGAACAACAGCAGAGGGAGGGTAGACCAGCTGGCCGGGGACAGACCTTCTTTCACTGTGACCCCCTCTTGGGAGATGGGCTCAAATAGAAATGCAGAAGAGCGAGTCAGACCTTCCTAGAAGCAGTGAACTGTGCACAGGCCTGAGAAAGGCAGGCTGTGTCTTCCAGCAAGACAAGCACAGGCTGGGGCGAAGCAACTTGAACTCTGGCATTGGTTACCGGACTTGAGTAGTCACTTTCCAATTTTTCTCTGTTTTTTCCTATCAATAAACTAGAAGTCGTTGGACAATCTCCTTATAATCCCCTCCAGCTTTGAAAAATGTCTTCTGTTTTAAAAATAAACTGAGATAGTGGTCATGATAGTGTCAGAAAAGAGAAGCAGCGTATAAACACATGGACGTTTTCACTCTGTTCTCTCTGTGGTCCCGTGTTCATAAGCACTTTCTTTATGGACAAGCTGTCCTTCCTGGAGAGATCATTGATGATCCTAATGAAGTTATTACCACACAAGGGGACAAACATTTTTTTTCAACTGTCATTCACTCACACTTTCTCTCTCTTTTGGTTTCTTGCTTTTCCTGTAATAGAAAAGTAATATATAAGGGACTTTTTAAAAATATCAACCACTTATGTACCAACACAATGTAATATCTGCTGAAAAATTGAAAAAGAGTTCTGAAGAATAGCAGATGAACCTGATTCTAGAGACACTCTAGCCTGGCATGAAATCTCCACTCAACCTCTAATTATGGGACCCACTGCTAGTTTCTTAAGCACTTTTTTTTTTAATCTATAAAATTATAATAAATCATGTCAATGGACATAAATTATCAATAATAGGTGTTTTTCACTAATGGTCTTCCCTTTTCTCTCATCCATTCTTACTTACAATGAATGTGTGTATAATTTATAATGATGCTTTTTTTTTCACCAAAATGTTATTGGATGGGATATATTTAGTTGCTCTCTTGTGTTTGCGCCTCAAAGCAATTTCCATTAGAAAATATTGTTGAAAGTAACTTAAGTGTCCATCAACAGATGATTGAATAAAAAAGATGTGGTACATATATGCAATGGAATACTACTCAGCCAAAAAAGAATGAAATAATGCCATTTGCAGCAACATGGATTGATAGACCTAGAAATTATCATACTAAGTGAAGTAAGCCAGACATAGAAAGACAAGTATCATATGATATCAATTATATGTGGGATCTAAAAAAAGTTATACAAATGAACTAATATACAAAGAAACAGACTCACAGATATAGAAAAAAAAAAAGTATGGTTACCAAAGGGAAAAGGAGAGGGGAAAAATTATGAGTTCAGGATTAAAATATACGTATTACTATATATAAAGTAGATAACCAACAAGGACCTACTGTATAGCACAGGGTACTATATTCAATATCTTGTAATAGCCTCTAATGGAAGAGGATATAAAAAATATATATATTTATATATATATGTGTATAACTGAGTCACTTTGCTGTACACCTGAAACTAACACCACATTGTAAATCAACTATATTTCAATAAAAAATTTTAAAAAATTATTGTTTATAATCACTCTGTGAGCATCTTCCCATGTGTATGTTTTGTTTTTGTTACCTTGCTACTTCCCTAATTGTGCCCAATGTCAAGGCCGTGGCAGTGGACAGGTGTGTCCATTCCAGCACAATAGCTAAGCCCTGGGCACGTTATTCTAAAATGATTCAACACAGTAGCAGGTATAAAATTTGGCATGCTTTTCTTTTGCTCTTAATTTATATTTTACTTCATCACTCTTTAGGCTAAACTAATTTTTTAAATGGGCTTGTTTCTTATTTGTGTGAAAGCAAAATCAGAGACTCTTGTGATGCATTGGCAGAAGACAAGGACAGGGTGTAAGGGGTACCTTCTATTTTCCTGGACATCAGATAAATCCCCAGAAAATGCACAAGCTCATGCTCTCCCCTCCTCAGAAAAAATACGCTAGGATGGCATAGTTCTCTAGTACCATGGGGGCAGAAAAAGATGGGCCTCTTGATGACAGGCAACAGTAGGGAGGAATTTCAAAGAACTGAAAATCAAAATCATGCTTCCTTGGATTAATGGCAGAGATAAGGTATTTAGGCTGCTTTTTAGAAAGCTCCTTTTGTATTGCGATTTTTTCACAGGGTAATGATACTGCATTATTTAAAATAATCAGTAGTTCTTTTGACAAAATAATAATCATATGTAGAGAGATTTGGAAGGAAAAGATCTCATAATAAATGTATGACAACTGTAAGCAGGGGGGCACCCATTAACATGGCTGTCTAATTCTAAGGTAGCAAAGAGTCTGTTAAAAACCTTATTTTCCGCCCTGAACATATTCAGTCCTTGTAAGTCTATCATATTCTCCCCACAAATCTCAAAAAATGCCCTGCTATTTTCTTCAAAGAATCTGACAATAACTTTGGCATCTAATTGTGTGTGGGCTGGGCTTCACTGTGTTCATGCTTCAGAGGAGACGGAGACTGTTTCCTGACTCTTGGGAATTCATATTTATTAATTATCACCCTTCTTTTTATAGATTATTTTTTTAACTAGTTGTGCCTGGGGCTCTGCACTGGAGAGAAGTTTGGGATCCAGGCCTGGCCAGTCTCAACCACTCCCAAAGAGAGTGGGACAATTAAGGGGTTCCACTAGGTCTGAAGTGTCCTTCAAGGGAAGGATCCAAAACTTAAGGAAAACTGGCAAGTGGCAGCAAAGGGGTGAAGACCAGGGCCCTTAGACTGAGAGAAGGAACGGCAGAAACAAGCCTCACGACTCTGAGAAATGACCATAGCAGTGTTCTCTCCAAAACAACCCAACTTTCTTCTTCAGCCTGGCTACACCCCAAACTTCACAGAACCCAGCATTCCTCTTTGCACACATAAGCACTCAACAATCTATGGCTTACTTAATCTGATTACTACCATCCCTAAAATATAATTATTTTAGAAATCAGAATATTTGCATCAGCTGTCTCAGCTGGTCCTCTTTGGGTAGGTCCACTGACAAGGGAAGCCAGGTAATAATTAGGAGCAAGGGGGTTAGATGAACGGTCCAAACGTTTTGTAGCTCAGTCCCTAAGAGCCTGATATTATATCATGTGTCTCTGCAGGATAGAGTCATTTTGTCTCAGAGACTAGAGCTCCAGGTTCAGGGACCAATTAGAAGAAGCCAGCCAATATTTGACCATATTTTCTAAGCTTCTTATTAGACCCAGCTCCTTTCATAGTAACCATAGATGCCGTAGATCTCCTTTAGATAAGCAAATACTTCAGCCTGGTTTCAAATAAGCTTTGACCTTTATCTCTAGGTGACTTTGCATGGCCCTGCTTGATCCATTATGTGTTGATTTACAGTTTATCTGCCAGTGGACAGCCTTATAGGTTTGAGTTATTTGTTACGTCTCATTGTCACCCGCTGTACTGATGAGAAGATTTTCAGCACATCCACCAGTAGACCAGTATCTGAGTAGGAGATCTTGAATTCTGTCCTCGAGCTAGCCCCTGGGGATGCGGGGAGCATGCAGACCTGTGCCCTTCTCTATCCCCCAGCGGCTCTCCCAGGTGATGCTTGGGTCAAGTTGACAGATTTTCTAGGAAGTTCTTTTCAGTGAACCTCCTGTGACCTACCTCCTGTCACTGCGTGTTCTCTGAACAGTCTGCACCCCTTACCAAAATTTACACTCAGCATCAATCCTGCTGCCACACACTGTCTTGGGAGAAGGAGAAGACATTGGGAAACGTGAATAAAGGGTCACAAGGTTGTTCCCACAATTCAGCCACCCTGTCTATACACAGCTGAGACTTGTGTGCCCAGGAGGTGGTGGTCACTCCCAAGAGATTTGCAGGCAAACTTCTTAAAAGGAGTTAGGTCTATTAGTTGTTGGGCTTTGAGAATGTCTGTTTTTCTCCCTGAACTTCATGTGTGAACCAGCATGACAAAATTTGCCTTGAAGTATTGCGACTGCATTAGGCTAGTGTTTATTTCAGACATGTTTTCTTATGCAGAGGTTTTATCTAACCCACTGCATCTGTGGGTTTCAGCTTCAAGAAAGCGCAGCCACCAGCTAGTACGAGATACTTCTCAGCATCGACTGACAAAAAGTGTGTTTTTAGAGCTTGAAGCAAGCCCTAAAAAGAAGAGAAAGAGAGAGTAAGAGATCTTTGAAAAATGTTTTCTTTACTACGTCAAGAATCAAATGTGAAAAAGCCAGATGGTAGAAGTTTATACATAGTGTGGCACATTCCCTTATTTCTGCCTCTGATATTTCTGTCTCTTGGCCACGAGGTCTAGTGGAGGACAAGCAGTTGTCAGGGAGAATTCACAGTCCCAGGTACCACTTCTTCCAGGGTGGTTTGATGGGTGGAGAAAGGATGCAGGGGAAGAGAGAAGACTCCGTGTTTCTCCTGTAGCCCAGCACGATGGGGGAAGGCAGCCTGAGCAACGTGCAGATGGGCGCAGAGGAACTTGAGAATGGGAGAGACCATGGGATAATGCCAGGTGTGCTGAGGGACAGCTCAAAAGAGTCTAGGAAAACTCTTCGGAGGGCCACTCACCACCTGCAAGGTGAATGGCACGGCACCTGCAGCAGCACCTGGAGATGTGAGGCGGAGGCCATTCTTCCTGCTTTTTGTGGTCCGCGTGTGATGGGCCTTACTGTACTCCCAGGTCAGGGGACACAGGCCTCCCAGGGCACTTGAAAACCATCAGAACCCGGGGTCAAGGTGAAGAGGCTAAATAGCTTGAGATGCCAAAACTGGAGGCAAAATGCCAGGTACACGTGTTCCAGCAGTGAATCCTTAAAAGCCAAAAGGCCAGACAGGCTAGCTGAGGTAACCATCCAGACTGGCCACCTGCAGCACAAACCAGTGATGGTCATGCTAAGTTTACTGAATTGGACTAATATTTACTTTTGGTAGATGTCCCTCCTAAGCAGGCTGTGAGGAAGGTCAAGAAATTAGAGCCAGGCACCAAGAAATATATTATTATTATTGTTATTACTAAATAGAAAATAAACTACATATAAATGATATATTTTCTTTATATTGAGAAAAATGTGGGGATTCTACAACATGAAGATTAAATAAGATGAGGCAAATTAAATGTCCAAGAATTGTCCTCTGGCCCATAGTAGGTAAGGGGTTTTGTATCAGGAGTTATCACTGTGAGGTCTAGGAGGGGGGAGCCCAGGGTTAAGGGTGATCTGAAATGTTCCTGGCTTGTACGGCTGAGTGATTGGTGCTGCCTTTCACCCAGAGAAGGAAAAGCAGAGCAGGACAAATCTCAGAAGGGAAGTTCGAGGGGTCACCTTTCTGGAACTGCTTTTGAAATCCTAAGAATAGATGCTGAGTATCTCAGTGGAGAGGTCTGATCAAGAGATGTAGTTTGTGAGATAACTCTGTACAGACACTGATTATAGGCATGGGCAGGGGTGAGATTGCCTGGGGTACAGAATAGAAAGAAAAGGCACAGGCCCTGGCCATGTGGGGCATCCAGGTGAAGAGAATGCAGCCACCAAGGGCCAGAGAAGGAGAGAATAATGAGTCCTGGTCACCAAGGCAGAGGATACTTCAAGAACGGCAAACATATTCAAGGGATGTTTTCATGGTTCATCTTTTTTTCCATCTCCAAATAAAATCTGTAGTCTAGAAAATATATCTGGTTATCTTTTAATGTAATAAAACTTGTGTATCTAACGGGAAGAACTCCATTTAATTTTGGGGTCTCTCAGTGTCAAGCTGAGCGATCTTTAACAATTGCCTAACTGCTCCAAATCTCATTTTTCTAAAGTACAAAATGGGATTTTAATAATCACAAGGCTGTTGCAGAACAAATGAGATCATGTAGATTGAAGTGCTTTTGTTATTAGATGCGTGTGTGTATGTCAGCGTTTTTCACCAGCCATAAGTTCCTCCGGCTCAGGGGCTTCTCTTACAAAGTTGGTATTTAATATTTGTCTAAGTAGTGAATGAATACATGGAACTTGCTCATTAAGTCTTCTTTCAAAACGTGTGATTCAGGTACAAAAAGCATGTTTATGCTTTACAGATATTCCAACAAATTGCAAAGAAAGGAAAAATGAGCTTTTGTTATAGATGGTGTGCCCAAAAGTCATCTCCAATAGTTTCTCCTTTTTCCCATTTCAAGTAGTTCACACAGTCGTATGTTTCAGCAGAAAAGGAGACCTTTCAGTACTGCTTCATAACTGAACTAAGCGAACAATTACAAATACATTTTTACTTAGTCAAGAAGTTAACTTCTCTAAAAAAAAAATTGCACCATTTGAAACACTAATCCCCATGAGCCAAACTTCCAAGCTCTATGCTTTATATTTTGTTTTCAATTTTTTTCTGATTTATTTTTACATTCTACTTGCAATTTAGTGATTTATATCTTTATCAATCAATCATTAATCATTTTTTCAAATCTATTGACCTACATTTATTTACCTTACTAGACTATAAAGCCTGAAAGAGAGCTATCATGAATTCTTTCTTCATAATCTACCCTAATTTTAGAACATTCCCTACTACTTCACACAACAAGCTTGTTAAAGAGATGTTTGTTCAGTGAATGAAAAAATGAATGAATGAATAGATCAATGCCAAAGTAAGAGAGAACTTGTATTAATTTATAGTTTTCCTGTTTTTCAGATACATTGCAGGCAATAAAACTAATATGATATACAGCAGTGTTTATATAACAATCTTTTTTTTTTTTTTAAATTCCACGTAGAAGAAGAGATGTATTGAAAGAAACACCCATAAAGTGAAAAGCCATTACTCTCTGTTTTCTCATTTTCATTTTTCATTAGGTATGAAACTCAAAATACTCAAGAATTCATGTTCATACATGGCCCCCAGGCTATATCTAAAGCATGTTGTTTTTCTCCAAAATAGTTTAACCTCCTTTTGACATGTGAAGATCAAAATTTAAGGCCTTTTAATTTCTAAAATTTAGAATCATGTCCAGTAAACATAACCCCATCTGACAACATACATTCTTTCAAAGCTTCTCTGTTTTTGTCAGAGGGAGAAGCATGCCATAGGTTAGCAATTTGCCTGTCAGGGATCCCTCAGCCTGCTCTCACCTATTTGAACTGAATCCAAGTAATTTAGTAAAGGTATTAAATGTCTTTTCATTTCTTTCTGATTTGAAAAAACATAAAACCCTATAAGGTCTTTAATTTTGAAAAGACTTATTTTATTTTATTTTATGTTTTCTTGAAATTTTATATCCTTAAATAGTTTCATTTCACTCCAGGTTATCTTAATGCAGCTCTTAATGTGAAAATCTAATGAAATTCTTTAGAGGGATGGCAATTATTTATCTGATTTGCATTTTCCAGCCTAAAAAGAGGGATAATTCTTGACTATAATTAATTAATCTTGTGTTGTATGCTATTTTAAAGTTTTTAAAAAAATATTTCACAACATTAGCTTATTTGGTCCGTGGTAGGAAGAACAGAGATCAAATATCCCACATTATAAACAAGGAAATAATGTTCAGAGAGGTTAGGTGACTTTCCTGAGATCACACAGCTATTGGCAGAAATGTGACTGAAACACAGCTCTTCTCTACCTCATTCCTATGCCTGCTGCACTGAAAGGTTTGAACCGCCTTCAGCTCTCTGGGGCCCCAGAGAGAAAGAGCAAAGATGATTCTGCTCCAGGTCTAATCCTATGTGAAGTTGGGATACACTGAACACCCTTAAGGTTCAGATACCATGCACTTCTATAATACACCTTCTGTAATTAAAGTAATTCTAGAGGGTTTCTGTCACTTGCACGTTTATGATCTTTATCATAAACACTCTATGAAGTTTAGTGTTTTCACTAAATTTTCTCATCAGTAATATCTACCTTCATGAAGCCGTGCAGGGGGGTGGAGGTGGGGATTAGGTGACGGACGTTCCTCCAACAAAGACAAATACATTTGGAAGGAAAACCACACTCTGGTCCCTATTCTAGGAGATGTGAATAGTAGAGAGCAAGGCTGAAAGGGTCCTGCTAACATGTTCTACTGCAAAGACATTAAATGTAGAGAATGACATGAATATTATTTCTTCTCACATCAGGGAGACCTACGGTTCATTTTTTTGCAGAGTCCACTTGGGGCTAGACTACGAATGTGTTAGGACATCATACTTCTGATTTATTTCTTCAGTTGACTCTTTAAGATTAAGATATGGAAATCCATTGGCTCCCAGTCTTGTGTCTAAAATGATGTGTCTGTGATCATTTCCAGATCTTCTGTTCTGATATCCAAGTCTCCCTTGGTGCAGAGAGGCAGGGTCTCTGAGAGCAGAGCAGCCCTGATGTGCTGAGGCTTCAGGGTTGCTGAGGAAGCCAGAGGGAGGCCCAGGAGGGAGATTTCCCTGCAAGACATGGCCCTGTGACCATCCTTTTCTCTGTACTCATAGTTTCCTTTGCCTTCCAGTACAGGGTCAAGGGCGAGACTGTCCCCCAGAAGCTCATTCTCATTTCTCTCAAACAGAACTCAAATAGGAATCACAAAAATGATGAAGGGGTGGGGAAATAGGACTCCAGGGGGACTTTCGGGTAATGGATTTTTTAGCCTAGAGAAAGAACAGCTGAGTGTGACTTCATGAAAGTCTAACTTTGAGCAGGTTGAAGACAAAGTTCTTGAACTATGAAAGGGATGGTCTAAGAGGAGGAGGCATCGCCAGTAAGCAGCTCTTGGAGGCTGATTATGAGCATCCTGAGAGGCAGGCATGGCTGGCTGGCACTGAGCTCCCTGTGCTTGGACTTGAGCTTGAAAACTCCAGCTGAGAGTGAAGCTTCAGGTACCTCCGATGCAGTGGGGTCTCCTGCTCCAAGCGCCATCAGGAAGGGAAGCCCAGGCTTCGGGAGGAAACAGACAGGTACTGCTTCTCTCTGAAGAGCATCTGTAGGTATCCGACACCCAAGTCCTATGTGTTATGTGTTTTCTCCATGCCAGCCATCAACAATTCAAATCACCAGACGTTTATTGAATTATTTTTATGTTTCATGTTATCTTTTTTTTTTTTTTCAGTCTTCTTCAGGTTTTCTGAAAATGTTTTTTCCTCAACTCTAAAATAGAGGAAAACATCCTGATTCACTACCTTATGGAGTTATTGTGAGTATAAAAAGAAAAGATAACCTGCATGATTTCAGGGCACCTCACAAAAGTTTGTTATTAGGTCAATAAAGGGGTACTGTAGACCGCTGCTGTCAGCTCCCACTGGCTCATGAGGGCCAAAGTCAAACACAGTCAAATATTTAGGAATTTTGTGAGCTGGGTATTCATCTGTAGGTAACTTGAAATTGGCCTTGGTGGGAGTATTTACAATGCAGAAATCAGAGAAGGCTACAAATCAAAGTTTCTTCTGCTCCCCTGGAGAGCCAGTTTACTTAAACGTCCCTGGCTACAAGTACATTAAATGAGATTTATATTTATTTATGTTTGATAGGGAAAAGAAGACAATATTTAAAAATTATATATATGTATTTTCAAGTTGAAATAAAATGATATGCATTTTTTAAACAAAATCTAACATGCGGCAAAAGTCTTTTTACCAGGTGAAACCTGGTATGTGTGTGTACTTATGACACAGACTTGATTGTATGAACAAGTTCATTAGCTTCTACTTTCTCACATCAGACAGAAGTTGAAGCTCAGGATGTTCTTGATCACCCAGCCTCTGACTCACCGTACATCACGGCATCTGTGTGGTCCTTGGTTGAGCTCCCCCTTCCTTGACTCTCCTTGGTGCCAAAGTAGGTCCCAGGGAAGCGTTGGCTTCCAGCCTGGGTACCACAACCTTTTTGTGGCTTTCTTGACCTGAAATCAGGGGCCACGGGGATCCTCAATAAGTGTGTCCACGTGGATTTACACATCTCTTAGCTTCGTTAGATGGAATCTGTGTCACTCTCTCTTGTCTTTGCTTTTATTACCATTTTTAGAGAGTACCATGTTTACCATTTTGAAAATTAAATTTAGAAACCACTTTATTGAAAAAATTGAGTTGGTTTTTATGTTATCTATTTCTATATGGTAATGATATTTCCAAATGATGGATGATTGTTGATAAAGCAAACTTCTTATAATCAATACTGGAGGTTTTCACCAGAGAAAGAACATGACTGACAAGTTACTCCAAAATTGGCTGAACAGGAGCTTGTGTATTTGCAGGGGGCAGGATTGCGTTTTTGTAGTTGAATGATTCCAAAGCATCTGGGGATATAGTAATGCATATAACTGTGTAATTATTATATGCGGTGGATAGGAGAGAAGACAATTAAGACTGCTATTCAGCTATTTGCACTCTGAATGCAAGAACGTTATCTGTTATTTTTACTGTGGGATTCTCAGCATCTAGAATAGTGGCCGGCGCATGGTAAATGTTTGACCCAAACTCACCAATGGGTAAAAATAAACAACACTGAGCGAGTCATTACTTCCCTCTGGAACAAAATCCTCCCCATTACACAATTTGGAAGGCTTTTGCTGTGGTACTTTCTACCACATGGAGTTTGAAGTCAGTCAGACTTTTGTTTAAAATCCTTGAAAACATATTAGCATGGATGAACTGTTTATTGGTTTTGACATTTGCTTCATATGAAATGGAGATCATAACTATATCACAAAATTCCTGTGGCTGTGAATCAGAAACTATATTTGAAGTGCTATACAGTGTTTTAAATATAAACTATATTTATAGTATTAGCACATTACCTATCACATAGGATGTTTAAATAAATATGAATTTCCCTGTCTCTCCCTGGGAATCTAGGACCCCCCTCTCAGGGAGGATTGATGTAATGGGTGAGGGGAATCACTTGATTCGGGACCCAGGTAGGAGGAGCCACAGGTGCTGCATCGTTACAAACATCTGGGAGCAAGCAGAACTTGCTCATATGCTCTTGTAAACTGCTCATATGTTTTATTTTAATGAAGCTTTTGCACTCGGCAGAAAAAGATGTGCTGAATGCAGTCTGTTTTTCATTATCATAAGTTCACTTTCAGTGATTATTAATAGTAGCTCACTGAGTATATGGAATAGAAATGGATACACATGAGTCAGGAATGCGAAGCTTTATTGCAAGTGGAGAAAGTGACCCCAATAAGCATCCTGCTCTGTCTTGATAGCCTTGATCAACGGCTGCACACATTAGATGATTAGACCTTTAGTGGCAGTCCTGTAATTTCGTCCTCTTACAGAATCTTACCAATCAGTATTTCTGTTTCACACTTTAATGGTTGGTGGGTCCGGCTGTAGTTCTACAGGTACTTAATACCTTTCCTATTGATTTATTTCTCAGTGGAGAAAAATAATTTATTCAACACCATTTACTGATCTTGTACATTGTGTCAGGCATTGTGCTGAGCTCCAGGAAGGCACAAGTATAGACAACACATTCCTGTCTTTCTGTCTGGTGAGGGCTGGAGACATGAAATCTATTCATCTCACCGAAATGCGCTGAGTGATCCGGGGCGATGTGTACAGGAAGCGCTAGGAGAATCAACGGGGTAGCAAAATAAAAACCTTTTAGAGAATTGGGAATGGAAATAGCATTGGCCTGAGATCTGAACTACTTCAGGCTGAGAAAGCAATGAGGCCCTCAGCAGAACCTGGCCTCTGGAGCGCTGATGCTGTGTGTGCCACGTGACCCTCTGAGATGCTGGGACCGCAAAGGGCTCATGGCTTCACCTTGGCCATCCCTCAGGCTTGACCACCTTTGGTGCCCTTCCTTGAAAGCTCCTCCTGTAAAACAAGCTGGTCACCTCTACTGCGAATTTGAGCAGGGCTTCTCATTCTAGTCATTCGTATCTCCACATTCTGAATTCTTTTCAGAGATTCTGTGCCTTAAAGATCCTCCTTCCTAAGAGGAGAGGGAGCTTGGTTTCGGAAGTCTATTAGAAATGATGCCTTTAATGCTGGAAGTATTTCCTGTAAGTAGGCATGCCTCCATGTGAACTCCTGACAGTAATAAAATTACAGCTTTATTTACGGTGGCAGCAACACTGAGCTGTCGCCCAGCTGATGACGCATGAGTGCAATACATTACTGCAGTGAAGGGTTTTCTGATGTAAGTCTCAGAAGGGGTAAGAAAAACTTCAGTAGCAAGTTAATTAAGGAGGAGAAGTCAAAGAAGAGTGAGACTTCAAGCTGAAGGTACAGATAGAGGAGGGCTTTTTTGTTGTTTTGTTTTGGTTTTACCTGTGGGCTGTTCAAAAAAATGTTCAAAACTAAATTTAATGCCTCTGACTTCTTAAAGAATCAGCTTACCTACCATTAACTGATTAAGATGACCACTGTTGAGTTTTCTCTGTTATTAAGTCCATGGGAGATGCTTTTAAATTATTAAAATTACGTCATTCATGCTGAGTGCTAATAAGGCTGGATGGTATATTAGGAACATAAATTTGGGAGAGAGGCAGATCTTAGTTTAGTTTTTGGCTCTGCCACTGCGTGACTTTGAAAATAGTCTTTACCTTCTCTGACCTTCAGTTTCCTCTCCAGGAGATAACAGTCCCTACTACATCAAGTTGTTCTAAGTTTGAGACAAAATATATAAAATGCCAACACAGGGCATGCATACAGTGAATGCTTATTAAATAGCAGCTCTTGTTTATACTGTATTAAATGAAAAATTAATATTCCCAATGGAAACTGAGACAACTTATGTAGACATTTCTTATAAGGTCTTTAGGTATCTGTTATCATCAGTCGATTACGTTTATTTGTTTTTAAATAGAATAAAATGTAATTATCCATAACCAGGTGGTTATAGGTTAACCTTCAGGTTAAAAAAACAAAACAAAACAAAAAACAGATCAGTAAAGAATTCATAACATCTTAGAAGAGGGGATTTGTTCCACTTTTAGAAGTGGCTTTTGGTGAAAATGCAGAGTTTTGTTGAAATGGGGAGGAACTTGTGGTTGAGAGACCTGGTTGGATCATGTCACTTTTTAGCTCTGTGACCTTGGGCAAGTCATTCAACTGTCTGATGGCCCCAAACCTTTTTTACAGCCACAAAATAAGAATGGTAAAATTTACCTCTTTGCAATGTTTTAGTGGTTTAATAGGATACTGTTAACATTTCTGATCAGTAAAGTTACAAAATTTACACTTGTCCTGTTTAAGCCTCATAAGATTACAGGTCACTGAAAAAAAGGCTGTAAATCAGAACAGGAAAAGCAGCATGAGTCTGGGGAAGGACATACCACCCACAAAAGAAGACAAAAATCAAACAGATCTCTGAACCCCGTAAAAAGAAGGAACTTGATGGCCTGTAGAGAGTTGCTAGAATAATGCCAGAGGACAGAGCATGTAAGGAAAGCAGAGTCAGAGCAGTAAGATGAATGCTGAGTAGGTGATCACAGCCTGAGGACTGTCCAGAATTCAGGGTTCAAGACCGAGCTGTGGGGCAGTGACAACCAGCCATGAGAGAGAACCAGGGAGGGAGATTACACATGCGAGAACTTTCTACAGGTCCAAGCTGCCTTCCCCCAAAATGGCCCGAGCATTGGCTGCACTCACTTCTAATGTGTGTATCTTTTATAAAATCACATCCTGCGGGCCTGATATTCATAGGGCTATAAGTGTCATCGGAACCCCAGTCCCATTAGACATAAAACATGTATCACGTTTGGCCTGTTCATACCCAAGAGAGGGATATCACATGTAAAAAAGACAATACCAGACATTGTTGGAAAGTTGGCTTCCATATATCAAGAAAATCGGGCTTGGGTCTCCTGTCTGGGTGCTCAGACAAGAATGGAGCTCTTGCACCCACAGCATCTATTGAGTGAACAATCTCCTAACGTCGTTAGGAATTCTAGTACAGCAATGACTGAGAAATCTTTTTTTTTTTTTTTTTTTTTCATGCTATTCCCTCCATGCTAGAGGTTAGGATTACTAAATTCTATTCCAGGTGCAGTACTGACATTCATCTTTCTATCCACCGTCCTCTGATGTTGTGAAAGAGATCATTTCTACTCAAACACTTAAAGCCCGTGTTCTCTGTCACATTTGATGATAGGATTTCCCTTGCCTTTATTAGGTTTACATTATTCAGACACTGTATAAAAGAGCCATTGTTTTACTAAGTTAGAAAAATAAATTAAGTCTTTGAGTGGTGGATGACTTTGATAAGAAACTCTATTGGTGGAAATATAGGGAGTTGATATTTGTGATGTCTGTTTAACTCAAGCTATTTATCTGGGACTGCTCCAGCTAGGCAGTTTCTATGCAGGCAGCCACTGGCTCTGCAGGTCGAGCAGCTTTTCTGCTCCTTTTGCTAAATGGGGTGTTAGTTTGCAGTACACTGATTTAAAGCATGAGCTCTCTATAGGCGATCTCCCTCATGTGTGCTGTGAGGATTTCAGGTTGGATTCCTGTGCCAGTTGAAAATCAAAACTTTCTTTTGTGGAAAATAAGTTGCTAGCACTTTGGGAGGGTTCTAATGAAAGAACCCAATCCAAGGTTATTCCAGAGAAGGATGTCACTACAACCCGAAAATCATTGGTTGAGCTGTTTGTCATGGCAATAAGTTGATCTCAATTAAAGAACTAGAGACAGCAAAAGAAATAATTAAAAATGAAGTTAAAAATAACATTTATTGAATGTCTACGTCAAATTAGTTTCTATGCTAAGGATCTTACATGGATATTTATTTAATCTTCTCAATAAACCCGCTTTTATAGATGAGGAAATTGTGGCTCAGATAGATTAAGCTATGCACCCAAAGTCATATTCCTAGAAAATAATAAAGCTGACTCCAATGTCCATGCATCTTCTATTAGCTTGGCTTAACTCTGTGGCTTTCATTTTCTACTATCATATTATACAATACTACTCATGATGATTAACCATGAGTGATGGTGTTGCTTGACTGTTTAGATTGGTAAGTGAATCAGTCACAAAGGTTTACTTAAAAATTGTTTTAAAAACAAAAGAGGTATTTATATATGCCTATATTTGATGCTTGCATAAATAAAATATTTTATGGTGTAATTATTCTTTTTAAAAATTAATAAACATAATTTTGGAAATGAGTGGAGTTTTTAAGACTAAAAATGAAAGAAACTAATATAAGGTCTGTAATCTGCTTGATAAAGTTGTTTCTCATGATGGTATATGTTAACAATTCTGTTACCGCTATATATGTATACTGGAGTTGAACAATTAAATAAATTAAGTAAACAGCAAATAATCAGAGTCCAGTTAATCACTGTTTGAGTAGGAAGTTACAGATAAACAAGGAAAGAAGGCTAGAAGGATTCATCTGCTAATGGATTAGAGTTAAAGACACTAAAAAACTCATAATTAGCTTAATATAGACACAGAAGGTTACATACAGACATATTTATAGATGCATGTATACACACAGGTTAGCATACACACATATACACACACATATCTCTTCTTATTCTGTCAGCCAAGAGGGCCTAGAAATAATGACACCCTTGTAGTAATGAGCACACTTAATCCTCATTTCTTGGTTTCTAATACCATTCTCCAGTACAGAGGACCCACACTCCTTGGAGAGTTTGCTTATTCTAAGACAAGAGCAGAAATTTTACAAGATGATCCTGGAGCATCTTGGAGCACCAGAAGATATAACAGTGAAGACACACACACACATACACACAAGGATGGGACACAGGAGTCAACTGAAAAAGCTTCTGATGGCCAAAGCTGGAAAAAATTGAGCAAAAAAACAAAGTAGTATTGAACTGTAATTCAAATTATAAAATACCTACGAGTCCATACTGGTGTGAATAAATGACTGAATAAATACATGGAAGAGAACAAATAGCCCATACAGAAAATTCCCCAATAATTTAGATACTCTGCTCTCCAGAAGATGAAGAATAATTCAACACAACTTAAATGTGGGCTGCAGAGTGATTTGCTTCCAAATATTGTGTAGAAAACAGGGGGTCAGGGGGAGAGTAACTTTACAGCAGAGAAACTTGATGGACACCTCAGGCAGGTGGTCACAGTCAACGCCAACAAGGATAAGTCATATCCATAGTCTGTATCCTTTATGTGGGAAGATGAGAATAGCATTTTACCTCTGAGGTCTTCTCCAAGACTGAGAAAAACATCAGATAATCCAAATCGAGGAGCATCTACAAAATATCTGACCAATGGTCTTCAAAATTTGCAAGGTCATAAAAAAAAGGTGTCTGAGAAAATGTCACAGAGGATCTAGAAGTGTCACTACATGTAGCTATATTGGGGTATCTTGGAATAGAAAAAGGACATTTGGTAAAAACTAAAGAAATCTGAATAATACAGAGCCTTCATTAATGATAATATATCAAGACAGGTTCACTGACTGTAACAAATATTCCATACTAAAGTAAGCTGTCAATAATAGGGGAAACTGGGTGTGAGAGGCATGGGAACTCTGTACCACCTTTGCATATTTTTTCAAAAATCTATAGCTGTTCTAAAGTAAAATTTTATTTTAAAAATCAATAAAGAATTTGAAATGCCTAATAGATTAAGTAATTAAATACATCTTTAAACTCAGGATCACTGCATTTTTTTAAATGGTACAATCAGACTTACAGGAAGAACCAGGTAGAGATTATATTGTAGGGCCAGAGAAGAGAGCCTAGGGCTTTAAGTGCCTGCAGGTGGCGCTACACCCTGATCACTCTCCTAGCCAAGGACCCTACTAACCAGGTGGCCACAGATGTTAGGCTTCCTCTCACACCTCTCTTCCTGGGATCTGAAAAGCAGAGGGTATGCCTTGGATCTCCCATAATAACCAAGCCTCTGGGCACTGGAGCAGGAAAGGTATAGGGTATGTGGGTTTTACCTGTCCTGTGTGAGATGACACATTGGCCCATAGCACCTGTCACAGGTCATCAGGGTGGGATTTTAGGCAAGCGTTCTGGCCTGCGTGTTTTACTTATGCCTAAGTATTTGTATAACCAGAGTCAATTTTGTCTTCTTGCTTCACTCTTAACTGGATTCTAGCTCCTGGACTAGACCTCAGATTAATTGAAATAAACCTCACTAATTGGCTGACACAATATTAACAGGTTTTATCTCCGTGTTCCTGAAAAGTTTTCTGTGGCTTACAGTTATATTCAATGATTTTGAGAGAAATTGAAGACCAAATATCAGGTGAACAATAAAGGTTGTGAGGAAGATATAAATGAAACCATTAGTGGGAGATGACTACATAAAAACCTGCTGTGAGTTTCTGACATTTGCTAATAATGGCCCCAAAATATGGTTCTGGATTTTCTACCAAGCAACATATGAAAGGAAATATTATTAGACGTATAATTCACATTAAGATAAACTTGAGTCAGTTGGAACAAGTACAAAGAAGGCTTTCAGGGTTCTGGAAATATTCTGTTTATTGGTCTGAGTACTGATTACACAGGTGTGCAGGTTGTGAACATTCACCAGTTGTATACCTCCGTTATGTGAAATTTTCTCTATGCATATTCTACCTCAACATGTTTTTAAGTCAATAAAAAGGATTCAAGTTGAGAAGAAATTGAAAAATATCATAGGGGATACTTGATAATGTGCATTTCTTCAGAAATTAGGAGGCAACAAAATATCAGTTGTTTCAGTTGCTGTTTTCCAAGTTCTTTTGAGGAGAGCACCAAACAATATGCTAAATAATGCACACCACGTAGAAGTCTTATCTTTGTCTGTTTAAAATAAATACATTAATGATGTTCATAGGGGTGTTTATTTAAGAATCTCAGTGAAAACCAGTGGATTCACAACAAAGTCTTACTTGTTACAATTCTAAGAAAGTGGCTCCAAAATGCTATCTTATGGGTCACCTGGTCCCCTCCTGGTCTCCAGCATTAGCCGGTTACCTCTCTCACTGCTAATCTCTTGCCCCAGCACAGCTATTTCCTCACAGCAGAAAGAATGACTCCCAACTCTCAGCCCAGAGCCTGCCAGACCCTGAAAGATCCGTCCCTGTCAACCTTGCTAACATCTTTTCTTGGTATTGTCTCCTCTGTCCCAAGCTTTGGTCGCACTGAGAAAGCACTTGACTCAAAGCCAATTCTTCTTTGCTGCCTTTGCACTTGCTGTGCCTCTGTTTGCAATACAGTTGCCCCTTGATATCCGTGGGGGATTGTCTCCAGCCCCACCCCCCATACCAAAACTCACAGATGCGCAAGTCCCTTATATAAAATGGCCTGGTACAATGAGCCCTCCACATGCACAGGTTTTGCATCTGCAGTTGGTTGAAACCGTGGGATGCGAAACTCGAACGCAGATTGTTCTTTTTTCAGATGTTTACTAGTAGGCTTCCTTCTAAAGATTCAGATCTCAGCATAAAGACCATCCGTTCAAAACCCTTCCCAGATAATACCCCCTTCGTCATTTTCCCACTCTACCTCCGTTACTTTTAGTTTTCTTCATAGCATTGATTGATATTTGACATCACTATATTCTTTTACCTATTTAATGTTTCTTTTCCAATGAGAATATGTATTTCTTAAAGATAGAAATGTAACCTATCTTTTTACTGCTGGGTCCCAAAATTCTAGAATGGTGCCTAACATATGGCACACACAAAATAAATGTCTGTTGCAAAAACAATTGAATGAATGAAGAGAGTGTGTAAATTAAGGGATCCAATGCATCTTTCTTGTGATTCCCCCTAAACAGTATTACTTTCAAATAAGCTTTTGGCAAATATGAAATAGAGCACTCATTTCAAAGTTATTCTGGGCATTTGCCTGGGAATAGCTAGTCTTGGTTGCTGGGTACATATAATGTCCTATAGTTACTTAGTACACTGGCAGTAGTACTAAGTAATACCATTCCTTGGTATTATCTTTAAACCACTCTTAAGTAAATAAAATCTTGCTACAAGTAACCCTGCAGTATTTCTAGTTTCCCTGTAAAATCCTGCTTGACTGAAAGTCCTCTGTTCTTGTGCATCAGTCCACTCGATTTTTGTTTTCGAGCTTATGTTTGAAGCCATGCTTGTGTTTTTTTGCCCTAGCATCTTAGCCCTCTGAAAGACATCTCAAGTTATTTCACTTTTAGTCACTCTGAAGGAGTGTATCTCTCTTCTGTGTCTTTCCACCTCCACTGCAGAGTTTTCCCCAAGTAAATTTAGTAAGTGTCATAGTGTTCACATTTTACTTAACATCACTCCAGGTATATCTTCAAATCCAGAGATGATCCCACCAATTGTTTTTCTAAGATGTGGTAACAAAACACAGCCATAAATTGAATTGTTTTTTTTAAAAAAAACTATGGATTCCTACAGTCCTGGGAGGCAGAACACCAAGCCTGGAGGAAATGTGTCTGGCTATTTGGAATCCTGTGCACAAGTTTGCAGCTGGAGGCTGAGAGACTCTGGAGGCTCTCGGATGTGAGGAACTGATACCTCGACTCACCTGCTATTGAAGAAAAGGAAGACTTTTATTATCTCACCTGAAGTAGGGTGACTCCGGGATAAAATGCTTATCAGTGTCTTGGGCATCTACCTCTCTGCTCACCTCTTCTCAGGTGAGCCCACCTCCTGGCTTCAGGATAGAGGCTGTGATGCTGGACCACATATTCAGGCTCGTCCACATCCAGCAACACAAGGGACCACTGCTTCCTGTGTGTCTGTTTTCTTTTGTTTTGTTTTAATTAAGGTTTTTCAGTTTTTCAGTCGACCTGCCCTCACATCTCTCCAGTCAGAACTACACCACAGAACCCACGATGTAAACCAAGTACTGGCAAGAAGAACGGAATTATTATGATTGGTTTTGACGAGTGGGGATTTATTGCCTTGATTCAGGGGAAGGACCATTTTTTTTTTCCTTTAAAGATAGTTATAGGCACCTAAAAACTTTCTTAGGGGTCTGTTAATAGAAAATAAATGGAAAATGGATGTTGTGTAGAAAATCAACCAGGGTTAATAGGGAAGGTGGGCAAGACAGAGGGAACATGGTTGAGGACTGCTTGCCAACGCCCACAGGCCAAGTCAGCTTGGGGGGAGCCACATGGGTGGAGGTCTGGGGCAAGTGTCTCCAGGGGACGGAACAGCTGAACTGAGAGGGGACAGCTTGAGCACTGAGTTGGTCACAAAGACAGGGACTCAGGTGGAGACAGCAGCCTAATTATCAGACGTGGAGGGACGCCAGCGCAGGCCTGCCAACTTTCCAGACTCCTCTCCATCTGGTCAGCAGCCAGGCCCCGCTCACCTTTCCCCTTCGACTTCTCTGTGTTCACACTGCTCTGTACGCAGTGAGGACCTGCCTGCTTGTCTTCCCTGTGCCCTGGACCCTAGTAAGTGCCTCCTTCTTCATCCCCCATTGGCTCGTTCTGCCTCCATCACAGCCTGTGTCCACTCCATTGGAGCCTCGGATGACTTCAGCGCCCTCACTAGCCCTGATCCTTGAAAACATGCCATGTATTATTTTCGCTCTGGAACACGTTCTCATGGCTGGCATTACAGTAGACACTCATTAAGTTCTCGCTGGATGAAGACTCAGCTTAGCTCCTTTAACCCAAGGGGGCAGTTGGTCCAGGAACTGGAATCCTGCCACATTTGCATTCTAGGGACCAAATGATTCTGCTTGATGAGGAAATTCCGTTATAAAAAAATCTGGGAAGCAAGCATGGCCAGCTTCTTATGGATATATGAGATGCTGTATTTTTAGGTATTTTAATTTTTTCGTAGCACAACCAAGCGCTTACCTTACAGCTTTGGAAACCCAGTTTGGTTGAGGTTCTAAACTTTAGAGGCACTGTATCTTATGTCATTACATAAAAGACTTGGCTTTTAACATTCGACTTTGCTTTGTGAATCCATGGAATTACCTTTCCGTTACTTTACAGCTTGAATTCAATTGAAAATAATACAATATACATTTAAGGAAGATTGAGCAGAGAGGTTATTTCAGTCTGAATACACGAGTGACTAGTTATTTCAAATAAACATCCATTAAATAATAGTAATCTGTATACGAATCTTATCAAAATGCTTTAAGGCAACCACAGTTAATGAGTTGAACATTATTACTTTTGAAAAAAAAAATCATAGCTTTCCAGAGAAAGGACTGTCTTTTCTGAGTGAAGCTCTTACAGTCTGACTCTACTCAAAAGGCATTGTTAAGTGTTTTGTGAGGTTTTGTTTTAAGTCTTGATTTAAATAGGAACTCAAGATTACTAAGATAAAAATTTGGAGCCACATGTTTGGACATTTTGTAGCCGTGTGACCTCTCTGAGCCTGAGTCCATTCCTAAATTGGAGTTAATAACATTTATACATCCTCTCTCAAACTGCATATGGTGATGTGTGTGAAGTGCTTTATAAGAACTGAAATACTGTTGATGTTGTTATCTTTTGTAGCATTACCATAATAGAGAACTTAGAACAAATTTGATAATGCCCTCAGCATAGAGCTCGATTGAGGACATAACAGCCAATTCGAAAACAATTGTAGGGATTGGGAATACCATTCTTGGCTCTTCAATCAGAACGGATCCAGGAGTCAGGGGAGAAGGAGGGGACATTATTATTATTCCTGTTAGCGTGCCTCTGTCTGGTTTTACCTATAGAAGAAACACACGTGCCTCCATCATTTGTGAAACAGACAAGATCCATGAATATCTACCCCATTATCCACGTATAGCACCTGAGAACACGAGTTGTAATGTCACCACGTAAGTTTTAGTTGATTGCCACTGCTCACGCACAGACAGCAAAGTTCCAAGGAACTGGAGAGTGTGAGTAGAAGCAACTTGATTAGACATACAATGTTCCCAGGGCGAGAATTCAGTCAGTACAGCTATGTTAATAAATTTCTCCTCTGCCTCATCCTAACCCTACCCTCACCCTACACATAAGCAAGCTGGGCCCCAGTCGCACAAAACATGCGCCATCAGCTGTCATAATATTCTCACTCACATCTTCCTACATTCATATATGCTGTTCCCTTTGCCTTGAATGCCCTTCCTTCTCTTTTCCACCTTGAAAGTGTACGTTTTTCCCCTCAAGGTAAATACAAATGATGTTTGAGTCCTTTTAAGGGTTCCAAGTACAGCTAGTGACTCGCTTTGTTTTATACTCTTAGCATACTATTAAATGACCTCACTTATGACATTTTTCACACCTATATACATTCTTCTTGAAAGTCAGATGGACTGAAATCTTATTTTGTTTTTTCCACTGCAAGAGACACAGTACTGAATAATTGTTGAAGACGTAAATACATGACTGTATATAATGTCCTGTGCGTTTACAAGAAGAGCATAACGATGGAAGATTTGAGAGGCTTTGGCTCCTGGAAAGACTCTTAGCATTTGGACTCACCTGGAGAACTCTTCGAAGTGGAGAAAAACCTTAGCACCCTCTATCAACCTCTTTTCAAGACACAAAAGCAAGTAGGGTGGGACAAGGGTTGTTTCTGTCACTGTTTTCCACACCAGCAAATATTGGTGGAGACTGTCCTAAAAAGTCTAATATTTTAAAGTAAAATATTTATTTTAATTCTCCTTTTAAAAGACCAGATCTTCTTTGAACACAAACCACCAGCCTTCATGCTCTCTTGTTGCTGTCATCAACCAAATGCCCACTTATTCCTGCTCAGCCATTAGCTTGTGGCTAATGTTTTACTCTCCATCACTTCTCCCGGCATCTTTCCACTTGAATATTAGCATAAATGATCCATTCAGTCCTCTAGAATTTTACAACTTCATCTCCAATGACCATTCTTCCCATACCCAGCTCAGCTACCCACTGTCATGGTCATACCTGGACTTTGCCAAGGGGGTTTGCAGTACAGTAACCTTCCACTTTTATACTCTCCACTGCCCCTGTTCATAGTCTATTTAGTTTAGCTCAGGCCTGTATTTGGAGTTGGGGAAGCACATAAAAACACGTGGCCCTAACCTCCGAGGAGCTCAATCTAGACAAGAGTTGTGAATAAACTGAATACCGCACGGTGTCTGCTCTGGGAAAAAGGAAATAACTCTTCCTGGGAGGACTAGAACAAAGGTTCGATTAAGATGTAGAGGAGAACGGAGGTCCAGCAGCTCGAAAAGACAGAGGAGGAGACGCTTTTCCAGGGAACAGACAAGGACATGAGCTGTGCACATGGTTTCTCCACAGACCCCCGTGTCTCCGGAGCACAGCTGGGGCCTGAAGTTCTAGAAGGAAACGGCAGAAGGTGAGATTGGTCAATGACCTCGCACTTAAAAAAAAAGTTTTACCAGTTTATATTTTCTTCTGATCATTTGTTTTGCTTTAAATGCATATTTATTTATTTAAAATTTAGATGTGTTAATTCTTTTTTTTTTAACATCTTTATTGGAGTATAATTGCTTTACAAGGGTGTGTTAGTTTCTGCTGTATAACAAAGTGAATCAGCTGTACGTATACATATGTCCCCATATCTCCTCCCTCTTGCGTCTCCCTCCCACCCTCCCTAGCCCACCCCTCTAGGTGGACACAAAACACCAAGCTCATCTCCCTGTGCTATAAATGCATATTTATTATATATAGATGGATTATTATATATAGCTAGATATATAGATGTATATATAGATTATATATACATTTATAATTAAAATTATATCTATAATGCATATAGTTATAATACATATACATATATTTTTATATATAAAGTTTTAAGATAGAGTTCTTTTCCGATCCATTACATATTTATGCTTTGAAATCTATTTAAACTTAATAAAAATCAGGCACACAGTTATTTGTGAGGCCTTTTCAGCTACAAAGACACCGCACTGTTGGGTGTATCTGAAGATCGGAATACGGCTTCATCAGCCCCTTCACACTGCAAGCTTATCGCCCTGCTCAGCACCTGAGGTTGCCGAAGACCCAAAGGTAAGCTCACCAGAATTCTTTAGAGTTTTTCTCAAGAGAAAGTTTAAAAATTGCAAGGAGAAGGACCAGATGAATGGTAAGGCCCTCACTTTTTTACAGAAAAGCCATCTGGAGAAAACTTGTGTCCTCACCAAGCACTGAAGCTGAAAATGATCCACAGTTATAAACCTGGGAACTGAACCTGGCCCCTGTCACTCAAAGCACAAAGAAACCCTCTTCTGTGATTGATGCTGAGACAGAGGCACCTCATTTTGACCGTTTGGCTCTCCCAACCCTCTGTCCCTGTAACCAGAGCTGGCTCAATTATGCCCCATCACAAAGAACAGATAGCAGGAAGGTCAGGTTCAGGGAGGGGGCTATAATTTTAGAAGCACTTCCTGTTATGAGTCTGACTTTTGATCTCCTGTGATCACTCAGACCAGTGAATTGAAGCAAATGGTATGCATGAGTCACTTTCTGGTGGGATCACTCCTGGAGTGTGGTCAGACGTCTGGAAGGCTTTTTTCTCTGCTGGCTTTAGGAATTACTTAGCCAGTCCACTTTGCCCTCAAGTATGTAGCTTGGGCAGCATTTTTCAGGAATACATATGTAGTTGAGCTGAAATTTATGATATAATAATAATGTCCTGTAGCATCTTTCTACTTAATCAGAACAGAATTGCTCTTAGGAGCTACCTTCAAACTTTTCATTTGGAACATGAAAAAGAATTTTTCTGAATCAACTTACTAATTAAAGACAGGACTGAGACCAGAACCCAGTCTGTACGGCTTTCAAAATAAGCACTTTGTGTGTTTACTAGATCAGACTTTCTTATAGTGCCCTGTCAATCAGGCATCTCTCAGGTCTGATGGGATGTGAATCACAAGAAAATGGAAGCCAGGGTAGACTTTTTGAAGCAGGCTGTAATAGAGTTGAAATTCATCAGATATGAAGGGCCAGTAATTGAGTTTCACAGTTAGAATTAATTTTCCTTTTATGTAAAATAAAAGGTAATGGCTTAATTTGTGGTTTCCAGGCAATGCCATCTTGTTCTGAATTGCCAGAGAATGTTTTAAAACTTCAGATTTCTATGTCCTATCCTAGACCTTCCAAATAACTACTTTGAAAATGATACCAGGATTTTCTCTCTTTCAGATCTCACACAATTCAAATAAGCAGTAAGATTTCCCTCAGAAGTCTGATTCAGCTTTCATATTCTATGATATTAAATCAGTATTTCTCAAAGTTTGCTTCTACTAAGAATGCTTTTATAATCAAGGTTGAGAAGCAGAAAGAAGGATTGGAAACAGTCCTTATCTTTGGAAAACTGACCTTGCATCCTCAAACGTGAGGCTTTAAGAAGTCTTTGACTCACTGAAATTTGTTTGGCTCAAGTTTCCCAAATGTACACAATAGTTACTAATATCTTAGGAGCTAGTCATCTTCAGAATACCATTTTAAGAAAATCTAAATTGTTAAGACATTTATATTGATACAAATAAACAACCTTGTAGTTTTAAGAAAGAATATTCTCACATCCTCAAAACCAGTTGAGAGACTTGAAGTGAGCTTACAGACCAATTTGTTTAATCATCTAAAGACAGATTTTCTCATAAGATGATATTGCTATTGCATATGGTGTTAAGAATTGAATGCTCACAATTAAAAATTGATATCCGAGGTGTCGGACTCTTTAATCCAAGTTTGCACCACCTCCAGTTTCTACTGTGAGAGAAGCTTCTCCAGCCATTTCTTCTGAAGAATTCTTTATTTTCTCCAATAGTCAGAGTTTTACAAATGAGCAGTCTCTCCAGGCACACCTTCCTATTGGAGCTTTGCTTCCTTTCTGCAGTTTATCTCATTGGGTTTTGCAAGTTTCCTCTAACTTAGATGAAAAATTAACTTGAAATAAACACCCCCAGATGGCCACAAAGCCCTTCTGTGCAGAGCTCCAGCGCTGCCGACGGATTCTGAATTGGAGTCAGACCCGAGTACAAGGCATTTGGGGTCAGCACAGAATGACCCGCCTCCTCTGGTTTCACTTAAGCTCAAATTTTCTCCATGGAGATAGCACATACTTCTCAGATTTGGTTACTTACTCCTTGAAGGGGTCTCGTTTGTTCTAATGTAATTTTTAACCTTTCAAAGTGTTTTAAACTTAAATTTCCCCCCTTTATTTTTAACAACATATATTTCTTAAAAGAGGCCTCCTACAAGGGAAGTTAGCATACTAAAAATCTGGTAAAATGTAGAAGTACTAAATAATCAGATTCCTAAAGATTTGATCAAAACAACTGGTCTTTAAAAAAAAGAAAAGAAAAGGAAAAAAAGAGATAGAGGACTGGCATTCTGCTTTTGGCATCACATCTGCATTTGTTCATGGCGCCTGCAGAGGTCTTACAGGTTCTCCTTTGGTGCCCTCAATCTACTTCTCTGTTTGAAATCAACCTCCTGGTTTTTCTCCCAAGTCTTTTCACTTATTGCTGCTAAAAGCTATAATGGCAAAAGCTCCAAAATAATTAAACCTCTTTTTTCCTTCCTTCCTCACTTCCTTTTATTCTCCTTCCTTCCTCCCTCCCTCCCTCCTTTCTTTCCTTCCTTCCTTCCTTTTTTTTTTCCTTTTTTTAATGATCCATCAATAAATTCTTACTGCACACTGAGTTCATGTCGGATGCAGTCCTGTGGTTAGGGATACAGAAGGAAAGAGCACAGCTGTTGCACTGAAAAATTGGGCTAGTCCGTGTTATTGAGTCAGAAAAAAAATCAACAATTACAAAATTCTAAATGGTGAGAGGCCTGTGGGAGGAGCTGCAGGAGTGAGTACAAGAGAGCCTTACTCCAGAGGCTTGGTAAAGGGGACCCCGTGGAGGGCAAGAGTGGAGAAAACCGTTCCAAGCAGAGGAACCCACATGTGGAGCATCTCAGAGATACAAAGCAAGTCTAGCAGAATTGAAATCAGTGTTGCCTAAATATAGTGAGCTTCTGGGCCTGGGGTAGATGGGGTGTTGGAAATGAGCCATCCTCCATGGGCAGTATGCCCGGTTGGGGGGGCTGGACTTCATCCGACAGGCACTAAGGAGAGACGCATTTTATTTATTTACTTACTTATTGTATTGACGTATAGTTGATCTACAATGTTGTGTTAGTTTCTGGTGTACAGCAAAGTGACTCAGTTTTACATATATGTATATTCTCTTTCATACTCTTTTCCATTATGGTTTATCACAGGATATTCAATGTAGTTTCCTGTGCTATACAGTAGGACCTTGTTGTTTATCCTTTCAATATATAATGGTTGGTATCCAAACTCCCAATCCAACCCTCCCTCACCCCCCTACCTACTTGAAATCATATTTTAGATTCCACATATAAGTGATAGGAGTGATGCAGTTTTAACATTGTAACACAGTATGGACAACCACCATACCATAGAAAGGGATGTCCAAATATATAAAGATGTGTGCTATATTTACATAATTAAATTGCTATAAACTCTCTACACTATGCATTATAATGACCTTAAGTAAATGCACAGTTACATGTACCATTTGTGACTATATAGAGACACAATTGCTGATAGATGATGTGTCCCCATGTATTCAAAATAAATTTAACCACACTTTACAAACACTGATTAACACAGTGATCAGAGAAATAAGAATGAATCAGTCGAAACATTTCTTCTAACTTTGTCTCGCTCTTCCCTTTTTACATTTTTGTTGTCCATTTAACCTAACAAAATCTCTTTTAACGCTTAATGACTTCTCTACCATCTTTTTTTTTCCTAAAAGAAAGTATTTTCTGTGAAATAATTTCTTTTAACGCTTAATGACTTCTTTACCATCTTTTTTTTCCTAAAAGAAAGAAAATATTTTCCGTGAAATAATTTTAGAAACTTTTGTGTCTCATGCTGTTAACTTTCTCCATAGCATTTAAACTCATTTTTTTGAGGAATTGCTTGTTTGTTTTTGTTTCTAATTAAGTGCATTTTCTGGTTCAGGGCTTTTGACAATGCCCTCCCCCCAAAAAATGTAATTAAAATCACACTGGTCACAAAAGGAGACTTTTGGCAAAAGCATTTTTTTATTCCTTTCCTGAAAAAACATATTCAGGACCTTGGCCGACCTGATTTTTATCTAACCGGCTGAAAGGCCCAGGAGCTGTAAGCAGTCCACCCTGCTTGTGTGCCTGCCAACCCTCCGGAATTCAGAGGCCTCTTCTCAAAAGTTCAAAGACCGACTTCACATCGTCTAAAGCTTATTTTGAATCTGCCTGAGGGAAGCACTTTGAGGTTAATCCCATGGCCTAAGTCCAAATGAGAGGCAAATGGAAAGCTTTTCCAAAAGTCTCGCCTCAAATCAGCATCTCAAGGTACTCCCCAGAGCGGCCCTTGCCCCGGGGAAGGGGGGGCTTGCTGGAGCAGGTTAGGAGCGGGGAGTGATGGACATTTACAGGGGGAGGGCTGAGATGGACTTTTTAAAGAAGAAAATAGAAGAAGTGGATGGCTGGGCCTGTTTTCCTTCCAAAGATCCCGAGGTAGGGATGTTGTAAAGTCACATTATGTTTATTTTGCTTAATGATATGATGATTAAAGCATCACCCTTGGCAAATTTCTACCTTAATGGCTCACAAAACAGCTGGAAACTTTGCTAAAATATCCAGACAAACCTGATAAGGAAATGTTAGTTTTCCCTTTCGGAGAATTTCTTAGAATGTAAGTAAAGGTAGATTGAGCCTCATAAAAATATATGTGAGGATGTGAGAGGAGCTTCTCACAAAGTAAAGTATGTCCAGAGAAAGGTTCATGATAAATTGTCAGCTCTGGACAAGAAAGAATGGTTGGAAGGATGGAAGGAGGGAGGTAGGGAGGGGAGGGAGGGGAGGAAAGGGGGAGGGATAGGGGAGGTAGAGGAGGGAGGGCATGTGAAGGTGGATGAAGACACAAGGACACCATCGTGGAATCAGGAAACTCCACTCTTACCTTGATCTTGCTCTCATTTACTGGTGAACCTGAAATAATCCCTTTTCTCCCTGGATCTCAATTTCTTTATCAGCATAAAGAGAAGAATTGGAGTAGATACTTTCCCCCCACCTTTACTGAGAAGGAATTGGCATATAGCATTATTTAAGTTTAAGGTGTTCAACATGAGGATTTAATATAAATATATATCATGGAATGATTACCACAGTAAGGATAATTAACACATCTGTCAACTCACATAGGTACCATTGTGTGTGTGTGTGTGTGTCTGTGGTAAGAAAGTTTAAAATGTACTATCTTAGCAACTTTCAAGAATACAATACAGTATTGTCTTCTATAGTTACCATGCTATGTATTACATCCCCAGGACTCATTCCTTAGAGAGATAAGTATTAATGTATGTCTCTTCTCTCTCTAAAATTCTCTTGAGTATGTATGTGTATGTTGCAAATCACACTTACAATTAAGCAGGTAGTGGAAAGAAAATTTCTGGAAGGGACAAGACTGTCAGACTGTTGTCTCACAAAACAAAGAAAACAAACCAAAAAAAAGCCAAATATTAATATCTTATTCAATTTTTATTTGTGCCTTTGCAATTTTGCATTTGGAACTTAAAATGTTAATGTTAGTTATTTCATTAGGGTGCCTTCTTCCTTTGGACTTTGAAAGAACAAAATATTGATAAAGAAGCAGAGATATGTCCTTTATTCAAGACTGATTTCTTGAAACTCTTTCCAGTGTCTTAGGACACACTTGGAATTTCCACATAAATGTTGTTACTTAGCTGGCAGACTTAAATATCTCCTAAATAAATTCTTTAATACTTTTAGAAGTTCTGTTGTATGCTTTTAAATGTTGGTGTTATAGCACTGATTTTTCTTCTGTACCTGAGTGGAGATAAGGCAGAAAAAATAATCACAGAGAAAGGAGCAAATTCATTGATTAGGGGGCTAATCTATCTATTGGCCTTAGAAAGTCTCTATGCCTGAATTGAAATGCAGTCTTACAAATGTAGATCAAGCCTTGAGCCTCAGAAGAAAATGTTTGCCAAGAAGTGAAATAGAAGGAGCATTGTCAGACTGGGCCATTCTTCTGCTTAGGGTCCCTCCGTACCTTCTTGGTTTAGTCCCTCACCAACTAGCTCCTGCCCACGTCTCTAGCTTCCTCCCCACCCCTCTCCACAGACACACCCACACCCACACCCACACCCACACACACACACACACTACCTCTTTCACCAAATATATTCTATAGCTGCTTTGGACAAAGTGTTCACTTTGACTGGATGCTCTATCCCACCCTCTTTAACTGGCCAAACTTTTACTTATAACTCAAGACTCAGCTTGCGCCTCCTCTTTCAGGAAGTCTTCCAGGTCCCTCTCGTAAGCTCCCTAATACTTCATCACATCCTTTATACAATGAGTCACATCATTTACTTACCAGTCCCAAGAGTGTTGTGAGCTACCTAAGGGCAAGCAATGTGTAAGCTGTCTGACATCCTTGGTCCTGAGCCCTGAGTAGGTACCCCATGACTGTTTGTAATTTGGAAGTCTAAGGAGTCCTTTAAGATTTTTTTGTAACCATTTTTTTTATTGAAGTATAGTTAATTTACAGTGTTGTGTTAGTTTCAGGTGTACAGCAAAGTGATTCAGTTATATGCATGTGTGTGTGTATATATATATATTCTTTTTCAGTATCTTTTTCATTATAGGTTATCACAAGATATTGAATATAGTTCCCTGTGCTATACAGCAGGTCCTTGTTGTTTATCTTTTTTATATATAGTAGAGTGTATATGTTAACCCCAAATTCCTAATTTATCTCTTCCCTCGCCTCTGCTATCCTCTTTGGTAACCATAAGTTTGTTTTCTGTGTCTGTGAGTCTATTTCTATTTTGTAAATAAGTTTACTTGTATCATTTTTTAGGTTCCACATATAACTGATATCATTTGATATTTGTCTTTCTCTGTCTGACTTACATCAGCTAACATGATAATCTCTAGTTCCATCCATGTTGCTTCAAATGGCATTATTTTATTCTTTTTATGACTGTAATATTCTATTGTATATATACACCACAACTTTATCCATTCCTCTATTGATGGGCATTTAGGTTGCTTCCATGTCGTGGCTATTTTAAATAGTGCTGCAATGAACACTGGGGTGCATGTATATTTTTGAATTAGAGTTTTCTCCAGGTATATGTGCAGGAGTGGGATTGAAGGATCATATGGTAGTTCGGTTTTTAGTTTTTTAAGGAACCTCCATAGTGTTCTCCATAGTAGCTGCACCAATTTATATTCCCTCCAACAGTGTAGGAGGGTTCCTTTTTCTCCACACCCTCTCCAGCGTCTATTTATAAACTTTTTATTGAAAAATGTACCCCATAAATATTTGCAATTTGGATGTCTAAGTAGTCCTTTTAGATTAGAAAGCAAAAAACACACAGAGAATTTAAGTTGGGAACGAAACAATAAGCTGCACCCTATGTAAAAATCTGTTCACTGCTGTGGTCCATTGGCTGAATGGAGGCTCAGTGATTTGCTTCTGAAAATTGACATTCGTGAGGACAGCTCTGGGACACTGACACTGGGATACAAGGGAATGGAGACTTGTTGGCACTCACGCCCTTCACTTTGTAAGGTCTTGTATGAGACAATGGCTTAAATCTTCAGTAGACTGAAGGGTTAACCAGTGCCTTCCTTCCTAGTGTATCGGCTTACTCGTGAGGAGTAACTCACAAGCAGACCATAAAGACAGGCCAAAAATCTTGGGTCACCAGTGTAAGGCTGTGTTAAGTAAGGAAGAATTAGAATTGAACATAAATTAACGAGGTTATGACCTAGTAAAAGCTTTCCCACAGTTAAAGCTCTTTGAAATGGCTTTTTGCTTTGCTATGTATTTTTGAAAATCAATAAAAATTAATACTAATGCTTCTGGAATGAATAAGGGGGGAGAGGCTACATTGTAATTTCTAGACATCATGCTGAGTGTGCAGTTCTGGCAGTGAAAGGAATGACCACAGCCCTGGTAAAGGCTGGAGAAGGGTGATGGAGAACTCTTGGTTTGGGCACAGCCAAGAACCACGGTTGTTTTAGGCCTTTCTCCAACAATCTCATAAACAACAGCGAGGTCTCTAAAAATCATTCTTGGTTTGGGTCAGATTGATGTTAAAAGAAGAGGAAACCTCTTTTTAGCAGAGACTTAGTTGTAATTGCTTTGAAAGATGTTGTATAAATGGAATGTTAAAAGAAGGAAATTAGATGACTGGCTGGAGTGCCATTTATTGAGGAAAGAGGAGGCCAAATTCATTCCTGCATGTTGGACCTGGCAACCATGTTTTCCTCTCCACCCTGCAGCGCGTCAGAAAATCAGATGGTCCTGAGGGTCAGGAGGAAACTAGAGTGGAAAGGGCACCTCTCTTTGCAGGACATGGAGAAATGTGCTACCACTGCTGTTTCCCAGCCAAATCAAGCGGCACTTCAGAGTCTGTACTAAGGTGGTTTTCTCCCTCTCACATCTTCTCGCCTTTCCTGCCAAATCATCAGGGTCAAAGTTCAATTCCACTACCCCAGTCCTCTCCTAGAGTCAAGTGGGTCCTTAAAGATCCGCATAGGGCTTTGTTCACACCTGTTTGTTAAGACTCTTCACAGCCCTGCCATGGCCTCTGTCAAACCACCATGGCATTTATAACATGCACCTCTGTTTCACCCATGGTCACCATCTCTCCCATCTCTGGAATGAGAGAGCCTAGCTGGGGCCCAAACATTAAAGACATCATATATGTATGTAGGGATGTATTTTTCACTTGTTGGTTTTGTATTTTGAGTATGTGTGGGAAATTACACCCATACAAGTTGAGTGTTGTCTTGGCATGCAGTTGAATCTGGTTGAATATGAAAATATCTATAAGAAAAGATTACGATTTATAGAAAACTGGTTGAGAACAGTTTTAATTTGATGGTTGAAAACTGGTTGAGAACAGTTTTCATTTGAAGTAAGGCCCATGATGTTATGCAGTTTCTGTACAAGACTCAACTCTTGGGTATCTGCATAAGTGCTAGTCTTTCTGGGGAGATTGCCCAGGTATACTTGCACTTCCCTCCCAAAGGCAAAACTAAAGATGCAAAGAGCATCCAGTGCTGTCTATGCTTTGTCACTGCTGAGAATAAATCTTGGCCTTGGGGGCAAAGTCGACATTGACCTATGAATGGAATTCATTGGCATCTTCATTAGTAATTTTAATTTTACCATGAACGTATCATACGTAAAAGAGTCATTGTATATAAACATATATACACACATATACTATTTGCTTATATATGTGCATGTTGATAAATGGCTTTAAAATAATAATAAAGCCAATTATCTGTACCCAAACCTTAAATTTATTGTATTTAAAATATTACATTTACCTCTGAAGACTCCAGTACACCCCTTCCCAATTGTATCTTCCTTCTTATCAGAAGTAACTAAGAATCTGTATTTTATGATTTCTTTAGTATTTCCACATTGTATGTGTATGTATAGATCTCTACTGTGAATGCATATAAATGAAAGAATCCCTGATCAAATTTTAGAAATAAAATCAGACTGTATGTGATCTTCGTCAACATACATTTTTCTCTCAATGTTAATACTCTGAGTCATCTATATTAGTATGTATAGCTGTAATAGATTCATTTAAAAATTATTTTATAGTGAAATTATAAATTTATATTAATCCAATTAATATTGGCTGACCTTGGATAATCCCTCATTTTCTGACAACAATATCTTTTAAAAAAGGTATGTGTTCAATTCTTTGTTGATAAGAATGAAATTGATTTTTCTACAATTAATATACTATGCTTATATTATTTTGAGTCAACCTATGAATCAAAACACCCAGGATGATGTTTTTCTGACCAGTGCCTCAATTAAAAATCAGACCTTTGCAGAACAAAACCTTATATTTAAGGAGATTCAACAACAGTGGTGAAGATCTGATTCCTGGTGGTTGATGGTCTCTTCTGCAGCTTTGCTGAGGATCACCAAAATGGGGCATGGTTACACACACATGCATACACGCACATGTCACACTAAGAAGCACAGTGTAGTAAAATATTAGATGTTTAAAAATATATATTTATGCATTAAAATATTTTGAGCATCTACCAACTGCTGAGACACAGCTCTAGACGCGGCATGTATGATATAAACAAAAGAAGTAAGGCCCATGATGTTATAAAGCGTAAATTTGACAAACAAGTAAACATAATTATTTCAGAGAGTGAAGATGAAGAGAGTAAATCAGGGTAATGCAAGAGAGGGACCAAAAGATGAATGGTGAACACTGTCTACTTCTAAAGCAGGTGGAGAATGCCTCTCCAAGTAGAAGATATTTAGACTGAGACCTAAATCATAAGAAGTAACCAGTTAGGAGACGATCCAGGAAAGAACTGTCCAGATGGTGGGCTATATTATACTATACTGATGACTCATGCTAACTTGACCACAGCTATTCTACATGAGAAGGTTATTATTAGATCTGCTAGGCTAGCAGAATGTTACTTCATCATACAATGGAGGTGGTACATACGGGATTGGGTCTGAGCAAATCTAGAGGACATGAGATAATTCCATGGACGGGACGCCTAACTACTACTATTCCACCTCTCAAGTCACCTTTCTGAACAGATGCCTCTTCCTTAACCTACCTGCTGACAAAGAAATATTGGGTCCAGTTGACAAATGAATCATCTGAAAATGGACTGCTGCCACAAAATAACCCCATTTGTGTTGGACTTGAAAGCGGTAGTAAAAGGAAATCTTTATAGGTAGCGCTCTGAACAGTATATTGCTTTGTCGTATAGAAGAAGAAAATCATGTGGTCCAAATGGACTCCTGACCAAGCAAGAATGGCTTGGATGGTTGAGCAAAGGAGGACAAGGAAATTGAAGGAGGTGAGTGGATCTATGGGAATGTGTACAATGTGTGCAAACTATGTGTGCTTTACATTTTGATATTAAAAATGTAGTAATTATTACATTAATAGTGTCTACAGAGTGTCTACAGACAAGTCACAAGCAGCATTTACAACACATTGCTTCTTACCTTGGCCCACCTAGTGCTTCTCCAAAGGGTCTGTAAATGGAGTGGTCATGGTGGCAAAGATGGAAGCTTTGTGTTGACCCAGTAACACAAACTCCTTCTCACCAAGGCTAATCTAACTATTGTCAGTGCTGAAAGCCCAAACTGCCCACTGCAGTGACCAACTCTGAAGCCTCAACATGACACTTCATGAAGACCAGGAAAACACTGGGTGGGAGGTTAATTTCATCAGACTTCATTCATCCTAGAGAGGAAGTGATTCATCCTTATCAGAGATGACATGTCAATTGCAGGAACAAGAATACAGACTGTGTCTTGTTATATTAACCCTCTCAAGTTGTCCACCACTTTGAAGGCTCTCTGTCAGACTGGACTTAATGGAAGGCAGGAGCAAAGGATTAGAAAAAGTATATCGTTGGTGACCCACCCAGGTCTCTCGGCTCCACTTTTCACCTAGCTGATGCTCCAGTAACCACCTTTGCGCAGGTGTGACATGACAACCCTTAGTCTCAGCTGCACTGCCTCTTGCTTTCCTAGCTCCCTGATCTCCTGAGATGCCCTTACCCATGCGTGCACAGCCGGGAAGTGTGAGGGAGTTAATAGCACATAGACCGTTGAGCAATGGGGGTGGGAACCACCAAGAAATGCTTTCACTCTTCTCACTGCTTCATTCCTTTTCCCTGAAATCACTCTTCAGAATTAACCATCTGGATCAGCCTTGTCTCAGTTCTGCTTTCTAGGAAAGCCCAGGCAAGACAATATCTATTATTACCCCATATGCAAATGAGGAATTTGAGGGCTTAAAAAATTAAATAACTTGCCCAAGGCCTCAAAGATAGTATAATATAGCCAAGAATTAAACTTATATCTATTTGACACAAAAACATATTTAGCATCATCTTTAGACTCTCATGATTATTACAAAAAATTTGCCTTGGAAAAATTTGCACATCATTATTTAAGAATTTTTAAAAATGTATCTTAATTTCTACTACTCTTTCCATAAAAAACAAATATGTTAAAGAAATTAAATCTTGAAATTGGAATCTAATTACACTATCATAAAAATTTCCAAATATAATAAAGACGTTAAAAATACAAGAAGTGATGAAATCAAGAACATGTATTTTAATCAAGAAAGTTGTCTTATACATGTAAACTGAAGCACTTTGCTGTATACCTGAAACTAACACAACACTGTAAATCAACTATACTTCAGTAAAAAAGTTAAATTAAATTAAAAAACGAAATGAAAATTGAGTTTGAATCTCAGTGTTTCTACTGGATTCTGGAGAAATCGTTTAGCCTTTCTAAAATTTGGTTTCCTTAGTAGAAAAATGAGCATAATACTTTTACTAGAAGACTTTATAGAGATAAATACAGCATTAATCTCATTGCCTGAAATACATTAAGTAGCCAACAGATATTTATTTTCTTTCTCCTTTGACCAAATCAATAAAAGTTTATATTTTACTAGACATTAAGAATAAACTTACAATATATGATGCTAAAAAGGAGGTAACTGGAATCAGAAAGCAGAGAGAAAAATCAGTTGTGTAAATAAGTAATGTGTTAGTTGTATATATAATGAAATGACATTTTGTGGAGGCCTGGCCTTGGAACCCGAGGCTGGACCGTGTCTTAACTGTGATGATTTCATTGGCCTGAAGAGTCTAATGAGGAGATTTTTCCTGCGGTCCGTACGCTAGTGTTTATTCAACTTCCTAGAGAAGAAGATCCTCCAAAGACAGTGAAACATCGACTTCTTAGACAGGAAACAGATCCGAAAAAATAGCCAAAGAAAATGCTTCAAACAAAGAAGCTTTAAAAGGAAAGAAAAAAACAAGCGATGAAATCCAAAAACAAAGGAATATGTAAGATGTGAAAACTCACAAAAGACCACCTCATGTGGATTGGAAACAACGGCTGGGCTCCTCACACCCAGAACTGAGGCTCAGCTTTGCCTCTGGCTCTAGTTATGAACCCTAATGGGCATCCCTGCTGCTGTCAGCCAGGAATGGTGACCCTTGATTTAGTCTGCAGGTGGAGTTTCATGACCCTCCAGGTGGCCTCGGCAAGAAATCTGCCATGTACATGACCATTCATCACTAAACCACAGGGGCTTTAAACCTGGTGGGAGAGGTACACAGTTTATGGAAAGAGAATATATATTGAGCCAGGAAAGAAATGGCTTTATTTGTGTGTGTGTGTGTGTGTGTGTGTGTGTGTGTGTGTGTATACTTGGCCCTGCCACGTGGCATGCAGGATCTTAGTTTCCTGACTAGGGATCGAACCTGTGCCCCCTGCAGTGGAAGTGCAGAGTCCTAACCACTGGACCGCCAGGGAAGTCCTGAAATTTCCTTAAATAAATTAAATTATAACATAGATAGATAGATGATAAATATACAGAAAGATTATAGTACACAGCAACATCTATGTATGTCCTAGTGTCTCAACAGAAGGCAAAAGGTTACTGAGGGCAATGGAACAGACATTGGATTACTAGTAGTTTCCAGCAGACATTGGATTACTAGTAGTTTCCAGGTGGGGTGTGTTAACTGGGATGGTTATGACTAAGAACCAGGAGTCACACACATTGATCATTTATTCTGTTAGACACTTTATGTACATTGTTTCATTCAATCTGCACACAAGTCTATAATAAGATCAACTATTCCCATTATACAGATGAGTAAACTGAGGTTAGGAAAATTATAAAAGAATTACACTAAATTCTCAACTTCAAAAGTAAGAGAACCAAGATTTCCACACGACCTGGACTCCATATCACACTGACGCTGGTGACCATTTTCATGAGGACAGGGCATCCGGTGGGTCAAAGGAGAGGAGAATCTTGGGCTGAGCAGTAATACAGACTGGGCTCAGGGTAGAGATAAGGAGCAGGGCTGACTTTGGAATGAGACTAAACAAAATGAAAACAACAGTGAGAAATCTGGAATCCAAAGAGTGCTAGGACAAGTAGCTCAGATTCCATCCTGAAATTCAAGAGTGATGGCAAAGGGGGCTTCCATACCTGCACATAAAACCTGTCCATGCCAAGGACTCTGCCACTCCAGCTAAAACCACAGGGAACTCTAGGAATCTTTTGTTTGCCTCCTGTGTTCCCAGCTGATTTGAACATCTGTCTGCAAAGCACAGCTCTAATTAGTGTAAATATGCTAGGCTGAAATTAAATAAATATCAAAACACATTTCTGCTCCTGCCACATCCTCTTCTCTCATTACCCTAGCTGGAATCATAATAGTTCAAGTGGGACAAATCCCAGTAGTTCTCTTATTTTTTTTCTGTTAGAGAAGCCAAGCAACATAATTCAGCTTCTCTACATGTCATCAGTTCCGAAGGCTTGAAGAGCAATTGCTAAAGCTGAAAAATGTTACAAAAATGCTCCTGTGATGCAAAAATTCCAGGTAACAACAAACACATCTTTGAAATGTGTATTTATATCTGGCTTTTGTTAATGTTTCATTTATGCTGCACATGCTTTAAGTGAGCACCTGTTATTTAAAAAATCATGTGTTAATGCAGTTTCTAGGATGCCAAACAAAATAAAACAAAATAATGTCAAAAATGTAATACTCTCTTATGAAATAGAAAAATCTCAATGTTACCTAGTTCTATAGAAGGGGAGAAACTATAGGAGTCTTTTATAATATTACAAAGGCACACAATAAAAGTGACACAGATGAGGGATGGATAAACTACTACGTGGATTTAGAGACAGAGAGTATGTCCACTTGGAGAATGACAGAAAGAGCCTCTGGTGAGTTGAAAAGAACATTGTGTTGCCAGTAAGGATTTTGGATTAAATTCTGAGATAAGAATCATTTTGGAGGATTTTGATGAGAAGAGTGTCCATGAGTTACTACTGTGATTCATGGAGCCCAAAGTAGAGCCAAATGAATTGCTTGCCTGCCCCTACAACATGGATGTACCATGCTTAGCGTCTCTTCCTAGCACAAATTATTCCCTAAGACTTAAATATTTTACATATTTATTCACTTGTCTACCTTCCATAATTAAAAGGTAAACTTTGTGAGAACAAAGACTTTGTTTTCCTTTATCTCCAATGCCTAGAACAACGCTTAGCACATGGGAGGTGCTTGATGAATATTTACCATTTATCAATAGTCAGTTATGAGACAGATACTTTCTTCTTTTTATTTCACACCTATATAAACATTCTGGGTTCTGACTCTTGTCCCCATGTCATAGGTGAAGAAACTGAGAGTCAGTGAGGTTATATAAATGTACCAGAGAACTTGGCCACACCTGGATGTGTGAAGGTGGGCGTTTGGAGACGGAGATTTAGCAGAGGGTAGATTGGCTCTCAGGCAGTGAGAAGGAGAATGGACTCCAGCTGAACTCAGAAGTTTTGTAGATGAGAAGGGACTTGTGTCCTTGGGATGTCATCACCCACAGAGGCAGTGGGTACACTCAAGTCCTGGGCAGTGGCTCTTAACCCTGTTTGCCATTAGATTCACCAGGGCAGTTATGGTGGGGAGGAACTTTTATAAAATATTCATGCCAGAAACCCTCCCCAGACATTTGAGGTAAGCAGAGGCATTAGGAAATCCTTGCAAAGATTTGCATGCCCTAGAGTGACTTGAAAGCAGCAGAGTGAATTCTGAGCCTCCAGCCTGCCACAGAGTAAAGGGAGCCTTGGACTTGGCATGGCAGGCGGACTGGAGTTTGGGACGCCTCAGTGCAGCTTCCGGTGGGATGTGAGGAGCCCTGGAGGCTGGACATCTCAGCAGATGCCTTCAAGGAGAGAAGACACGGGGCTGGGAGGTCTCCCCCAGGGACCCCGCAGGGCCTGCATGCAGGCTGTGAGCTCCTGGCAGGGCTGCACTCTGTGTCTGCCTCCACCTCGGAACAGGGAATCAAAATAGAACCTACCATGAGTTAAAGAATAATGAAGTGCATTTGCATATACCTGGAAGTGTAGGGCGAAGTCATATTTGCTGCATGTTAGCTTTCATCCTGGACTCTGAGATGTCCTAAGCATCATGTATCCACTCTGTCCTCGGTGCACACCTAGAATCATTTGAGGAGGTCATTTGAAGGAATGGCTCTGGGTCTGCGGGAGAAGGTGCAGAAGTGGGAACCTCCAGAAGTCACCTTGGATTCTGGAAACAAGTTTAACGTGGTGAGATGGAGTTTGCAAGAGTGTTTTATGGTATTTTAAATTGTCTGCTTAGAGAAGGTTAGGTGGCAGAAGAAAGGAAGTGAGATGAAGTGAGCCTCCTTCCACTTTGCTAACTGCTTTCAGGCCAAACATGGAGAGAGCAGCTCCCCACAGCCTTTCAGTTCAACCAAATTGTTCTCCCACTTCTTTTATCAAAAGTGTGGTATGCCAGGCTCTGTGCTTTTACTGTGAGGAATAACCATTCTCAAAACCAGATATTGCTCACTTAATGGACCTGAAAAATAATCAACACACTTTTGCATATACATATGTTAAAGGCAACCCTAATCGTGTCTACCTTTGCCATAACAGACTTTAGAAATTGTTTTACACAATGAGAAGTGAATCAAGGCTACAGTGAAATATTGCCCGTGTAGAGACTAGAATTCAAGTGGGCCCATCTCCCAGCTCAATGCTTGTTTGCATATTTTTTTGACATCTATATTGGAGTATAATTGCTTTACATTGTTGTGTTAGTTTCTGCTGTATAATAAAGTGAATCAGCTATACGTATACATATATCCCCATATCCCCTCCCTCTTGTGTCTCCCTCCCACCCTCCCTATCCCACCCCTCTAGGTGGTCACAAAGCACAAAGCTAATCTCCCTGTGCTATGTGGCTGCTTCCCTCTAGCTATCTATTTTACATTTGGTAGTGTATATATGTCCATGCCACTCTCTCACTTCCTCCCAGTTTACCCTTCCCCCTCCCCATGTCCTCAAGTCCATTCTCTACATCTGCATCTTTGTTCCTTTCCTGCCCCTAGGTTCTTCAGAGCCATTTTTTTTTCTCAGATTGAATATATATGTGTTAACATATTGTATTTGTTTTTCTCTTTCTGATTTACTTCACTCTGTATGACAGACCCTAGGTCCACCCACCTCACTACAAGTAACTCAATTTCGTTTCATTTTATGGCTGAGTAATACTCCATTGTATATGTGTGCCACATCTTCTTTATCCATTCATCTGTCAATGGACACTTAGGTTGCTTCCATGTCCTGGCTATTGTAAATAGTGCTGCAGTGAACATTGTGGTACATGACTCTTTTTGAATTATGGTTTTCTCAGGGTGTATGCCCAGTAGTGGGATTGCTGGGTCATATGGTAGTTCTATTTTAAGTTTCTTAAGGAACCTCCATACTGTTCTCCATAGTGGTTGTATCAGTTTACATTCCCACCAAGAGTGCAAGAGGGTTCCCTTTTCTCCACACCCTCTCCAAAATTTATTGTTTGTAGATTTTTTGATGATGGCCATTCTGACCGTTGTGAGGTGATACTTCATTGTAGGTTTGATTTGCATTTCTCTAATAATTACTGATGTTGAGCATCCTTTCATGTGTTTGTTGGCAATCTGGATATCATCTTTGGAGAAATGTCTATTTAGTCTTCTGCCCATGAGCTTCATGAGCTGCTTGTATTTTGGAGATTAATCCTTTGTCAGTTGCTTCATTTGCAAATATTTTCTCCCATTCTGAGGGTTGTCTTTTCGTCTTGCTTATGGTTTCCTTTTCTGTGCAAAAGCTTTTAAGTTCCATTAGATCCCATTTGTTTATTTTTGTTTTTATTTCCATTCCTCTAGAAGGTAGGTCAAAAAGGATCTTGCTGTGATTTATGTCATAGAGTGTTCTGCTTTTGTTTTCCTCTAAGAGTTTTGTAGTTTATGGTCTTACATTTAGGTCTTTAATCCATTTTGAGTTTATTTTTGTGTATGGTGTAAGGGAGTGTTCTAAGTTCATTCTTTTACAGGTAGCTGTCCAGTTTTCCCAGCACTACTTATTGAAGAGGCTGTCTTTTCTCCATTGTATATTCTTGCCTCCTTTATCAAAGATAAGGTGACTATATGTGCATGGGTTTATCTCTGGGCTTTCTATCCTGTTCCATGGATCGATATTTCTGTTTTTGAGCCAGTACCATACTGTTTGGATTACTGTAGCTTTGTAGTATAGTCTGAAGTCAGTTAGCCTGATTCCTCCAGCTCTGTTTTTCTTCCTCAAGATTGCTTTGGCTATTCGGGGTGTTTTGTGTTTCCATACAAATTGTGAAATATTTTGTTCTAGTTCTGTGAAAAATGCCAGTGGTCGTTTGATAAGGATTGCACTGAATCTGTAGATTGCTTTGGGTAGTATAGTCATTTTCACAATGTTGTTTCTCCCAATCCAAGAACATGGTATATCTCTCCATCTTTTGTATCATCTTTAATTTCTTTCATCAGTGTCTTATAGTTTTCTGCATACAAGTCTTTTGTCTCCTTAGATTGGTTTATTCCTAGCTATTTTATTCTTTTTGTGTGTGGGAGTGTTTCCTTAATTTCTCTTTCAGATTTTTCATCATTAGTGTATAGGAATGCAAGAGATTTATTTCTGTGCACTAATTTTATATCCCACTACTTTAATAAATTCACTGATTAGCTCTAATGGTTTTCTGGTAGCAACTTTAGGATTCTCTATGTATAGTATCATGTCATCTGCAAACAGTGACAGTTTTACTTCTTTTCTAATTTGGATTCCTTTTATTTCCTTTTTGTCTCTGATTGCTGTGGCTAAAACTATGTTGAATAAAAGTTGTGAGAGTGGGCAACTTTGTCTTGATCCTAATCTTAGAGGAAATGGTTTCAGTTTTTCACCATTGAGAACGATGTTGGCTGTGGGTTTGTCATATATGGCCTTTATTATGTTGAGATAAGTTCTCTCTATGCCTACTTTCTGGATATTTTTTATCATAAATGGGTGTTGAATTTTGTTGAAACCTTTTTCTGCATCTATTGAGATGATCATATGGATTTTATCCTTCAGTTTGTTAATATGGTGTATCACATTGATTGATCTGCATATTGAAGAATCCTTGTATTCCTGGGATAAACCCCTCTTGATAATGGTGTATGATCCTTTTAATGTGCTGCTGGATTCTGTTTGCTAGTATTTTTTGAGGATTTTTGCATCTATGTTCATCATTGATATTGGCCTGTAGTTTTCTTTTTTTGTGACATCTTTGTCTGGTTTTGGTATCAGGGTGATGGTAGCCTCATAGAATGAGTTTGAGGGTATGTCTCCCTCTGCTATATTTTGGGAGAGTTTGAGAAGGATAGGTATTAGCTCTTATCTAAATGTTTGATAGAATTCACCTGTGAAGCCATCTTGTCCTGGGCTTTTGTTTGTTGGAAGATTTTTAATTACATTCTCAATTTCAGTGCTTGTGATCGATCTGTTTATATTTTCTATTTCTTCCTGATTCAGTCTTGGAAGGTTGTGCTTTTCTAAGAATTTGTCCATTTCTTCCAGGTTGCCCATTTTATTGACATATAGTTGCTTGTAGTAATCTCTCATGATCCTTTGTATTTCTGCAGTGTAAGTTGTTACTTTTCCTTTTCATTTCTAATTCTGTTGATTTGAGTCTTCTCCATTTTTTCAGTGATGAGTCTGGTTAATGCTTTATCAATTTTATCTTCTCAAAGAACCAGCTTTTAGTTTTATTGATCTTTTCCATTGTGTCCTTCATTTCTTTTTCATTTATATCTGACCTGATTTTTATGATTTCTTTCCTACTGTTAACTTTGGGTTTTTTTTGTTGTTGTTCTTCTTTCTCTAATTGCTTTAGGTGTAAGGTTAGGTTGTTTATTTGAGATTTTTCTTGTTTCTTAAGGTAGGATTGTATTGCTGTAAACTTCCCTGTCAGAACTGCTTTTGCTGCATCCTGTAGGTTTTGGGCCTTAGTGTTTTCATTGTCATTTGGTTCTAGGTATTTTTTGATTTCCTCTTTGATTTCTTCAGTGATCTCTTGGTTATTTAGTAGTGTATTGTTTAGACTCCAAGTGTTTGCATTTTTTACGTTTTTTTCCCCCTGTAATTGATATCTAGTCTCATAGCGTCATGGTTGGAAAAGTTACTTGATATGATTTCAATTTTCTTAAATTTTCCAAGGCTTGATTTGTGACCCACGATATGATCTATCCTGGAGAATGTTCCATGAGCACTTGAGAAGAGTATTCTGTTGTGTTTGGATGGAATGTCCTATAAATATAAATTAAGTTCTTCTTGTTTAATGTATCATTTAAAGCTTGTGTTTCCTTATTTATTTTCATTTTGGCTGATCTGTCCATTGGTGAAAGTGGGGTGTTAAAGTCCCCTAGTATTATTGCATTACTGTTGATTTCCCCTTTTATGGCTGTTAGCATTTGCCTTATATATTGTGGTGCTCCTATGTTGGGTGCATAAATATTTACAATTGTTATGTATTCTTCTTGGATTAATCCCTTGATCATTATGTAGTGTCATCTTTGTCTCTTGTATTAGTCTTTGTTTTAAAGTCTATTTTGTCTGATATGAGAATTGCTACTCCAGTTTTCTTTTGATTTCCATTTGCATGGAATATCTTTTTCCATTCCCTCACTTTCAGTCTGTATCTCTAGGTCTGAAGTGGGTCTCTTGTAGACAGCATATATCCGGGTCTTGTTTTTGTATCCATTCAGCCAGTCTATGTCTTTTGGTTGGAGCATTTAACCCATTTACATTTAAGTTAATTATTGATATGTATGTTCCTATACCATTTTCTTAATTGTTTTGGGTTTGTTATTGTAGGTCTTTTCCTTCTCTTGTGTTTCCTGTCTAGAGAAGTTCCTTTAGCATTTGTTGTAAAGCTGGTTTGGTGGTGCTGAATTCTCTTAGCTTTTGCTTGTCTGTAAAGGTTTTAATTTCTCCATCAAATCTGAATGAGATCCTTGCTGTGTAGAGTAATCTTGGTTGTACGTTTTTCCCTTTCATCACTTTAAATATGTCCTGCCACTCCCTTCTGGCTTGCAGAGTTTCTGCTGAAAGATCAGCTGTTAACCTTATGGGGATTCCCTTGTATGTTATTTGTTGCTTTTCCCTTGCTGCTTTTAATATTTTTTCTTTGTATTTAATTTTTGATAGTTTGATTAATATGTGTCTTGGCATGTTTCTCCTTGGATTTATCCTGTATGGGACTCTCTGCATTTCCTGGACTTGATTGACTATTTCCTTTCCCATATTAGGGAAGTTTTCAACTATAATCTCTTCAAATATTTTCTCAGTCCCTTTCTTTTTCTCTTCTTCTTCTGGGACACCTATAATTCGAATGTTGGTGCATTTAATGTTGTCCCAGATCTCTGAGACTGTCCTCAATTCTTTTCATTCTTTTTTCTTTATTCTGCTCTGTGGTAGTTATTTCCACTATTTTATCTTCCAGGTCACTTATCCGTTCTTCTGCCTCTGTTATTCTGCTATTGATTCCTTCTAGAGAATTTTTAATTTCATTTACTGTGTTGTTCATCATTGTTTATTTGCTCTTTAGTTCCTCTAGGTTCTTGTTAAACCTTTATTTTATTTTCTCCATTCTATTTCCAAGATTTTGGATCATCTTTACTATCATTATTCTGAATTCTTTTTCAGGTAGACTGCCTATTTCCTCTTCATTTGTTTGTTCTGGTTGGTTTTTACCTTGCCCCTTCATCTGCTGTGTATTTCTCTGTCTTCTCATTTTGCTTAACTTACTGTGTTTGGCATCTCCTTTTCTCAGGCTGCAGGTTTCTAGTTTCCGTTGTTTTTGGTGTCTGCCCCCAGGGGGTAAGGTTGGTTTACTGGGTTTTGTAGGTTTCCTGGTGAAGGGGACTGGTGCCTCTGTTCTGGTGGTTGAGGCTGGATCTTTTCTTTCTGGTAGGCAGGACCACGTCCGGTGGTGTGTTTTGGGGTATCTGTGACCTTATTATGATTTTAGGCAGCCTCTCTGCTAATGGGTGTGGTCGTGTTCCTGTCTTGCTAGTTGTTTGACCTGGGGTGTCCGGCACTGGAGCTTGCTTGTTGTTGAGTGGAGCTGTGTCTTAGCGTTGATATGGAGATCTCTGAGAGAGCTCTCACCGATCGATATTATGTGGGGCTGGGAGGTCTCTGGTGGTCTAATGTCCTGACCTCCACTCTCCCACCTCAGAGGCTCAGGCCTGACATCCGGTCAGACCACCAAGACCCTGTCAGCCACATGGCTCAGAAGAAAAGGGAGGAAAAAAGAAAGAAAGAGAAATTAAAATAAAATAAGGTTATTAAATAAGGTTATTGAAATAAAAAATTAAGAATATATATTATTAAAATTAAAAAATTAAAAAGTAATTTAAAAAAAAAGAAGAGAGCAACCAAACCAATAAACAAATCCATTAATGGTATCAAACACTAAAAACTATACTAAGATAAACATAAAAATCAGAAACTGGTCTGTTGCAGACAGCAAACCCGAAGTCTACAGTTGCTCCCAAAGTCCATTGCCTCAATTTTGGGATGATTCGTTGTCTATTCAGGTATTCCACAGATGCAGGTACATCAAGTTTTTTGTGGAGCTTTAATCCGCTGCTTCTGAGGCTGCTGGGAGAGATTTCCCCCTCTCTTCTTTGTTCGCACAGCTCCCGGGGTTCAGCTTTGGATTTGGACCCACCTCTGTGTGTAGGTCGCCTGAGGGCGTCTGTTCTTCACTCAGACAGGACGGGGTTAAAGGAGCAGCTGCTTCGGGGGCTCTGGCTCACTCAGGCCGGGGGGAGGGAGAGGTACGGATGCGGGGCGAGCCTGTGGCGTCAGAGGCGTCGTGACGTTGCACCCGCCCGAGGCACGTCGTGCGTTCTCCCGGGGAAGTTGTCCCCAGATCACGGGATCCTGGCCATGGCAGGCTGCACCGGCTCCCGGGAGGGGCGGTGTGGAGAGTGACCTGTGCTCGCACACAGGCTTCTTGGTGGTGGCAGCAGCAGCCTTAGCGTCTCACGCCCGTCTCTGGGGTCCGCGCTGATCGCCGCGGCTCACACCCATCTCTGGAGCTTGTTTAGGCAGCGCTCTGAATCCCCTCTCCTCGCGCGCCATGAAACAAAGAGGTAAGAAAAAGTCTGTTGCCTCTTCGGCAGCTGCAGACTTTTTCCCGGACTCCCTCCCGGCTAGCACCGAAGCCCGAGCCTCAGCTCCCAGCCCCGCCCGCCCCGGCGGGGGAGCAGACAAGCCTCTCGGGCTGGTGAGCGCTGCTCGGCACCCATCCTCTGTGCGGGAATCTCTCCGCTTTGCCCTCCGCACCCCTGTGGCTGCGCTCTCCTCCGTGGCTCCGAAGCTTCCCCCCTCTGCCACCCGCAGTCTCCGCCCGCGAAGGGGCTCCTAGTGTGTGGAAACCTTTCCTCCTTCACGGCTCCCTCCCAGAGGTGCAGGTCCCGTCCCTATTCTTTTGTCTCTGTTTTCTCTTTTTTCTTTTGCCCTACCCAGGTACGTGGGGAGTTTCTTGCCTTTTGGGAGGTCTGAGGTCTTCTGCCAGCGTTCAGTAGGTGTTCTGTAGGAGTTGTTCCACATGTAGATATAATTCTGATGTATTTTTGGGGAGGAAGGTGATCTCCACGTCTTACTCCTCTGCCATCTTGAAGGTCTCCCTCTTGTTTGCTTATTTTTTCATCTCATCATTTCCTGCCTTGGTTTCCTGGCTTGTATCTCATTTTTGCAAGTAATTTTTAAGGGTAGAAGTGTTTGCAAGACATTTTAGAGGAAAGTCAGTTTTCAAGCCCACTAACACGAAAATATTCCTACTGTAGATTCTGCTTTCGAACAAAAGTGAGTGGTGTGCTTGCCTTTCTGGTTGTGGGGTTCAAGCTATGCCATGGAAGCTCCTTATTCCTACTCCGAATTTGCTAGAAATCCCTGGGGTTGTGGCCCAAGGTGGGCTGGGATGTAGTAGGACCAGTCCCTCTGTACCCTGAGGGCTGTATCTGCAGAGCCAGGAAGAGTAGCTTCTGCTGTCAGAGCTGATTCAAAGGAGAACCATGATGAGGAGATAAAAGGGGAGACCTCCCTGAAACCCATCCGCACAGAACCAACATAAGATGGACACCCGACCCAACACTCAGGCTACCAGTCAGACCAGGGCCGCACTTGACACTGGCCAGGGCTGACCTTACAAGTTCCCTTAGAGGAGCAGGCTTATTCCCTCCCTCTAAGTGTGTCCCCTTGATCCTTTGCAAATACGGCCTCAGCAAAGATGCTCTTGGATATTCACTAGTGTAATATGTGCAAACACACACAGTGCAGGAGGGACCTTTTCTGGGCAGCCAGTGTGAAAATACTGCTGGCGGGGGCGGGAAGGGTGCTCTACTTTAAGAACTTGGTAAAGATGAAGTTTGAGGTTTGCAGAGATCCATGCCCGTAAGATGAGTGGCCTTCAGGAAGTTCATGCTGATGAAGACATAAGGTCATGGCTTAAGCTCCCCAGTTTGGTGGTTAATGTAACAGGGGCCATTCTGAACTGGGGGAGAATTCATAAATTTTGATGGTGAGCAAAACAGGAACACAGCCATGGATAAAGCATAATCATAAAAGTACTGCAAAAGAATTGGAGGAAAATTATGAAATCATATCCGAAGTCATTGCTGAGTGTTGGTGAAATGACAATTTCCTTCTATTTCACTATTTTGGGGGATTTCTGAATTTTATATACTAAATGCGAGTCCTTTGGTCACTGAACCTTTGGTCTCCTCTATGATATAGTTTATTTGTTTTATTCTTTTAATTGTCAAGAGTTTGTAGTCATTTTTTTTTTTTTATTGGAGTATGGTTGATTTCCAGTATTCTGTTAGTTTCAAGTATACAGCAAAGTGATTCAGTTATACATAACATATAAATGCATATATCTATATTCTTTCTTAGTATTCTTTTCCATTATACTTTATTACAAGATAGTGAATACAGTTCTCTGTGCTATACAGTAGGACCTTGTTGTTTATCTATTTTATATATGTAGTGTGCATCTGTTAATCCCATACTCCTAATTTATCCCTTCCCCCATTTCCTCTTTGGTGACCATAGGTTTGTTTTCTATGTCTGTGAGTTTGTTTCTGTTTATAAATTAGTTCATTTTCACTAATGTTTAGATTCCACAGATAAGTAATATCATATATTTGTCTTTCTCTGTGACTTAACTTCACTTAGTATGATAATCTTTAGGTTCAGCCATGATTTTACAGTCATTTAAAAAATTGTGTTTGCATTTATATGTATTTTATTGTATCACAGTTCACGGAATGTGACCAGTGCACTTTCTAATTTCTGAAATTTATAGAATTTGGCTAATGTAGGACAATTAGAAAAATGTTCCATAAATATCTGAAACAACAATACCAGATACTACCTTATGCTGCAGATGGTGGTATATTTGTATTAAATCAACCTTATTAATAAAATCATTTATACCCTCTTGTATTGGCAGACACATCAGCTAGCTTGTTTGTATTGGGAATGGTGATCAGTGGTTCATCTTACATCAGTTAAATGGAAGTGAGCTAAGAGAATACATACCATGGCAAAAGAAATTCACAGAAAAACCATCGTAAATTTGAATATACCTATCTCACTTTTTTTTCTGCATAATTCCACCACTCTTTGGATTTTGGATATTTTCTTTCAGGTTTCTTTGTATGCAAAGAGATATTTTGGACGCCATTTTTTTACTACTAGAGCAGTTTTAGGTTCATTAAAACTGCTCCCACCCTGCCACACACACAGCCCTCCCCCACCAGATGGTACATTCGTTACAACTGATGAACATACATCAGCACATCATATCCTCTCAAAGTCTATATGAGGGTTTACTCTTGGTGTTATATATTCTTAGGGTTTGGAAAAATGTATAGTGACATGTATTCACCAATATAGTGTCATACAGAATATTTTAATTGCCGTTAAAGTCCTATTCATATCCATCCCTCCGACCCCTGGCAGTGACTGATCTTTTTATTGTCTCCATAGCTTTGCCTTTTTCAGAATATTATAAACTTGGAATCATACAGTTTGTAGCCTGATTGATTGTCTTCATTCATTTAGTAAGATGCATTTAAACTTCCTCTGTGTCTTTCCATGGCGTTATGACTCCCCATCTTTGCAAGGATTTGGTATTGTCAGTATTCAAGATTTTGGTCATTCTAATAGGTGTGTAATGGTAACTTGTTTTCATTTACATTTTTCTGATGATGCATGATGTGGAGTATTGTTTCATACATTTATTTGCCTTGTGTATATTTTCTTTGGTGAGGTGTCTGTTAAAGTTTATAGCCCATTTTTAAATCAAGTTGTTTGTTTTCTTATTGTTGAGTTTAAATAGTTCTCCTTTCACTTTTGGCATATCAATTAAGCGTTGCTTTCTCTTCCAAAACCACTGTTCACCATTCCCAACATAAACACATTGTACTACGCCCATAACCAATTGAGCATTGGTGGCCAGTAGACTTTCTACTGGACTCACATATATGCACTGTCCGTCTGAAGTGTATGCTGATCAAAAGTCATATTTGTTTGTTGTATTTGTTTTCAGTACTATCATAATCATATAGTTGAATTAAATACTATGTACATTAATGATTTGTAAGCATGAAAAGAGAGCTTTCGTAACTATGAATTTAGCATTAGAATACTAAGCACAATTGTCTAAAAAAAAAATATTGAATTAAGTGTGGCAAAGCTTGGGGAAAAGCCAAAGCTTGGGAAAAATCAGAAAATTCTGGAAAGATATAGATTTTCTCAAAAGGATATCACAGATTTTGCTTTGTTAAAGGAAAACCAACTGAAAGCTGTAAAAGTTACATTCTATTAGTGTATTGTCAAGAGAATAATTACCCTTCCCATCATTTTTTTCTTCCATGCTTAGTTTTTAATTATTGATCTTAATAGAATAATGTGAAATAATTATTTTATATTATATAACTCCTATTTCAAGAAGTCTGCTACCATCCATCTTTTAATTACAGTAGTAATAATAAAGTGAGAGTTCCATGTTTACTTCCATGTTAGTTTTGCAATATGTGTGTGGGTTTAGTTTTATCTCATCTCTTGAATGCTCAGCATGTCTTTAAGAGTGGTAAGTTTGACTTTCAATCTCTCTAATGGAACAATGGAGAATCTCTCATTCCACAGAGAGAAATGATGTACTAAAAAACAGAATGGCAATCAGCACAATGCTGCCAGGTGAAAAATCTCCGCTACCTCTCAGATCTGTAATTCTTCAGTGAATCTGCCCAACAGGGTATAGAAGTGAGAAGTGAGCTTTCTATCAATGTTAGCTTCCTTTTCTTTCTCTTGTTCTTGAGTCTTGTTATGCAGGCAAGCAGGCTCTCTGTATTTTATGGAAGAGACAAGTAAAGACAAGCCTAGACTCCTGAGACACTAATACATACTATGACCACTTGCTAAAGCAAATGCTTAAAATAGTATAAGATGACAGAAAAAATAAAACATATTTACATAACAATGTCAGGATTTTCTCTTAAGGTGACCTATGAGGTTAAAAGCCTTTCTATTCAAGATTAGATCAAAGTTGTTTGAAATGGAGATTGATAGTCCAGAGGGAAATAGAAGGGAAAAAATAGAGACATTGGACATGGGATGAGAAAGGATAACAGAGAGAGAGAAAGAAAAATCCAAAGAAAAGAGGGAGGAGGAAAAACGAAGCCTTGAGATGCTTAATTTGTTTTTCCTACTGGGATCCATTATACAGGCGGCTGGTCAGTATGATGGTATTTAGGGGGCCTGTCTGTGTTGTGCTGGTGTCTTTAAGATGTGAAATTAATTCATAACCTTTGAGATCACCTACTGTAGACCCTGCTCTGTGCTGGACATCGTGGGGAACACTTAGGAATGTGTGGACGCAAAGGCAGCCTTACTCCAGAAAGTCACTGGAGAAAGATCTGAAAACAGTCTTATCGTAGACAGTTATCATAGAAGTTAGGACTCTGGGACAATGTTAACATCCACATACACCTTTTCAAGAAATAACAACAAATATTGGATGAACTACAACGACATGTCTATGCCTATTTAATGCAAAGCCCCATTTGCTGATATAAAACCTGTGGAAACTGTAGTTCTTGCCCTCAGGAAAACTTAGTAAATGCTTATAGAATAAATGAATGAATTGACATTTCGTGCTTTTTGACCCACAAATAAATATTAGACCATGAGTTCCATGAGGCAGAGTGCTTGTCTCTCTTGCCTTATTTCCAGTGTCCTCGGGTACTTGAAGACTGGTATTCTAGCTCAAAAGGTAAAAAGAATTATGTGTTCCCATTTCTCTAAACGTATGGGTCTTTAACTCAGAGATATGAATATACTCACCAGGTGTGAATAAAACAAAAGCACCATTTTTAATACATCTTTTTGGTCCTCACTGGACTTACTATGAGAAGAAAATGGAAGATCTCTAGCTCAAAGAGGGAAACAGTAGTAAATTCTTCCCCTTTCTGATAAGATTTAGTGCAGATTTTAGCAGAGAGAGAGAGGAGAGGCATTATTTCTGAGAATCTGGGTTTTTCACATCCAGAGAAACAGCAGTTCTGTTGTCAGATCTTAACAGACCAACAGGAATTACGTGGACAAGAGAACATACTCTAACCTCAAGATATCCAGGAGAAGCAGTGACAGGGCTGTTTCCTCGGGGCTGAACCGCCTATGACCATGGCTCTTAGCTCCAGTGGCCGAGAGTTCAGAGGCTGGCATCTTGCATGAATAGGTAACTTAGGAGTTCTTTAAAGTTAAGCCACTAAAAGTCTCTGTTCCTACGTTGTAACTGCCTCTTCTCTGTCTGGGGTCAAATGGCTTCATATAAGCAGGCACATCAGCCCTTTTTTAATCTGAAAACTACTGGAGTTGACAAATTTAGGGGGACGGTCCTGAGCAGGGCTTTTTAAACTTGGGTTCCATGTGAATCACCTCGGAGACTTTTTTAAAAATACAAATACCTAGTCTCTTTTCTAACCAACTGAATCAGAATGTGTGGGGCTGGGCCCTACGGGGGCCCCAGCATTTTAAAAATCTCTCTGGGTAATTGTTACTTGGCCCAAGTATGAGAAGCACCAGATATCAACTTTTCAACTTTGCTACTTAAGTGAGGTACAGAAGTGAATAACTTTGACATCTCCTAGAAGCTTATTAGAAATACATAGTCTCAGGAGTCATGTTGGACCATTCTGGAACCCAGAATCTGCATTTTAATTTAATTCTCAGGTATTGAAAATGTATGTTAATATCTGAGACTAAGGGGTTACATTCTTAAAAAATGGCATAGACAAAAGAGTTCCGCACCCAAAGAGGAATTCCTGAGCCCCTTACCAATACATTAGCAATAGGTATCAATTAGGTATTTGTTGAATGAATGGATGAAGCAAAATATTTTTTTAAAATGTGAAAGAATGCCAGGGAGAAAATATCATGCTAAGTTTCACCACGCACGTGTGTCTGCAGATGGCAGAGCCCCCAGACTGGAGAGATGGATGACCTCCTTATTCAAAGAGCCTGTATCAATTCAGTTATTGGCATCCAAGTTTCCACAAGATAGATGGTTTGGAAGAAAGGTCACTATGTCTGAAGTCATCATGAGGAGAAAAGCAAAACCTCTTGCTCTGGCTGCCATTTGACTTATTTTTTGTTTTGCATTCAGATTCCTGGCCAGAGCCTCTGGTTCCTCTACGAAGGTGCCATCGCTGAGCTCAGCAGGTTGTGTGGTTCCCCTTGGAGTTCCTCTTCCAAGCCGTCATCTCTCTTTCTCTCTCTGCTTGTGTACAGTTGAGGTTCCAACGTGACCTGGCCCCTCAGCCCCTCAAGCTCCAGGCTGCCCTGCCTGCTCCTATCCTGGCAGACCACCTCAGGCTACTTCACAAGATATGGAGAGCCACGTAGGACCGTCTTCCCACAGCCATCTCCCGAAGCTAGTAAACAGCTGACTATTCTGGCTGTGGATCTTCCGCTGCGTCTCAGCTACCAGATACACTCAGCCGTACGTGACAGCTTCTCTCCTCTAGTCTGCGGTCTCTCCTCCAGGTCTGGCGTGGCTCCAGTAAAAGAAAAACGTGTCACTAGAATAATACCTTCACAAGACAAGGGCCAAGGTGACTTACTTTCACACCTCAGGGTCAGTGGCTGATGAAATTCAGTGCCGATGGGATTTCCACAGACAGGAAACAAGAGTGTGATGAGAACGGAGCAGGGGGTCCCATAGAAGACAGGACTTCTGGGGGCCCAGAGGGAGGAAAGACATGTGATGCTGGACGGAGATGCTCTCAGGTCTGTGAATGTCACCCAGGATGTTCCACAGACTGCATCTTTGTTTGCAAACGTGAAATCACTGGAGGTCTCCGGCCCGGAGTGAAGGGCGAGCACAGCAGCCAACCAAAGGTTTTTTAATGAATAAATATCCTTTCAAGCGTTTCATTTTGGGTTTATATTTGTTATTTTTAATTCGAAACCATGCTTTCCAAATGTCAGGTAAATAACATAATTTTAACCTCTCCATGCCATTTTTAAGTGTTTACCATGTGCTTTTTCTTATGGGCAAAATAGCCAGAGCCTGAGTTCTTGCCCTGGGGGACTTAGTCATTGTTAACTTCTACTAGGTCGTCATGGGTTTTTTTGTCCTCTTTTTTAAAATTTTATTGAAGTATAGTTGATTTACGACGTTGTGTTAATTTCTTCTGTACAGCAAAGTGATTCAGTTATACATATATACATTCTTTTTCAGACTCTTTTCCATTGTGGTTTATCACAGGATACCTAATATAGCTCCCTGTGCTCTACAATATGACACAACTCGACCTATCTAGGTTGTCATGTTTTTAATCACAGGAAGAAACCCTGGCATAAAAGAAGGTTTCCGACTTTCAGAGTACCGATGTCCTCTGACTGAAGTCTAAAAATGAGTTTTCTGCCTGCACTCAAAGTTGCCTGAAAAACTTTTTAAAATCTTGAGGCTTTTAAAATCAATACTTTACTGGCAGATCACCCCAGAGTGTGAGATGATGGTATTTAGAAGGAGGCACCAATGCTAAGCAGAGGAATACATTGTGGAATTGCAGTTTAATAAGGAGAAACAGTGTGTCTCTCAGAGAATCACACCTTCTCTTACCGTTTGGGATATGATGTTGGGCATGTATGATATTATGTGAGAAAAGGAAGTAATGAACAAAAACGGACACAATCTCTGTGTTTTCACATTCTCTGCAGAAGGAAAGAAGTTAAAGATGGGCCGATTTGCGAAGCAGTGCTGCTCTGTGCATCTGCAGAAATAAATGGTTCATCTGACTCTGTGCACAGAGGAAGGGTCAGCTCCCACGGCATCCTTCTCGAAAAGAAGGATAGAAAGGCATCCTTAGAAATTTATAGTTTTAGAGTTAGACCATCACACTGGCACTCTCGTTTAAGTCCCCTTTTACAGTACATACATAATTCATATGTACATATAGTATATGTGTACACACACACCCCCATATGTAGTTTCCTCATTTTTAAAAACCTACATACACGCACAAGTAAATCACACATCCCAACAATAAGACTAAAGTCATATGCTTTATTTATGGGGGAAATTTCAAAGTGAATAATAATTTTTTTTTTTTTGCCTTATAGCCTGTTTGACAGTATAACTGATTGGATTCATTGCAAATGTACAGCCTGACCTTTCTGATTCTGGTATTTGGAAGAGGTATTAGACTTACTCCATTGCCTTGTGGATTTGTTTTATGTGGTTACCTTTTGGGGAACATAATTTGTCCTTTAGTACATAAGCTAACCTGTGTTTTATTATTCCATGTTATAATGGCTTTCCACTGCATTTATTTGTTAAACACTCTGAATCACTGCAATTGTTTTTACCCTAAAGTATTTTAAATGCCTTCTTGTTATAGTGGGATCATTCACCCATCTTTTCAACAAATATTTGTCAAGCAGGCACCAGGGGCAAGGCGAACTGCTAGCTATAGTTTATACTAATCAAACTTACAGCAAGTAAGTTCTGTCCTCAGGAATCTGAACAGTATCCAGAAGAAATCGTCCACATAAACAAAGCACTGTGATATCAGGTAAAAGCTGAAGTAGACATGGACAGTCAGGTCCTGTGCACGTGGAGAAAAGGAAACTCATGCTGACAGATGAAACCACAGCTGGCTTCCCGGAGGAGGGGTGCTGGGGCTGCTGTTAGCAGGACTGGGGCACGCAGAGAGGGGAGGAGAGGCCGGGGAACCTCGTTAGCTTCGCTTGTCATCAGCGTATGCCCTGTTTCTCGACTCAGACCCTTCACCTTTGAGAGGCCCCACGGCTCAGTGGTTAAGCTCACCAAGGCTAGAAACAGAGCCTTTGGCTTAAATCCTGCCCCTCCCATTTCCTGGATGGGGGACCTTGAGCAAAGTCTTTAACCTCTCCGTGTCTCAGCTTCCCTGTCTGCAAGTTGAGGATGCTAGAAGTATCGCCTACCGCGTCTGGTGATTGTGAGCTCAAGGTGTTCATCCTCATAAAGCAATTGGAGCAGCGCTTGGTCCACAGAACGCCACTAAAACTGTCACTTCTTTTTGCAAGATATCAGTAGATTTTCAAACATTCTGGTTAATAGGCTTTCTGCTTTTCTCTCCTTTGTCCTGAAGATAAGTTTTAGCATCTGCCAGAGCATCAGATATTGCTCTAGAACCTGGAGATGCATGGGTGACCTCGGGCCCCAAACCTCCAGTTGCTTGCGATCTGACGAGACATAGCACTTCCCAGTTGGTCCGTATTCAGGATGGAAAATGAACACATTATGAGAATGTAACTCTGTGGGAAAACAAATAAGAGAGAAGGGATGAAAGAAGAAAAGTTTCAGAAGGGATGTAACAGTAGATGTTGGCTTTGAAGTATAAGTAAGAATTTACCAGACAGATAAGACACAGAGGGACAGAGTCCAGACCGAGGGAAAAAAATACAGCTAAAGACAGAGGCGTTAGTTAGCCCGTCTGCTTTTTCAGTCAACGCAGGTTGATTAGAAGACCGTGAAGAATACATGTGGTCTTGAGGCTGGAGAGAAGCGTGGGGACAGTGTGCAGAGGGGCTGGCTTCTGATGGATTGTGAATGAGACAGAGAGGCAGAATAAAGGTAAGATTTGCCAGTAATCCATAACTCTTTTGCTGAAGGTTCTGGTAAACCCAGGGAATAAAACTTAGTTTAAAGTATCAAATGATAGATCTGGGCTAGATTATTCAGATAATTAGTGTTAAACTTATTTTTTGCATACACGTAGCTCAGATATTGCTTCTTACTTATCTCCTCCAAATCACAGAAGACTCAGTGGAAAGATGCTTGGGATTAATGTGGTTGAAGAGCAGATATTTAAAATAAAATAATTGTGACACTCATACCAAAAATAAGTGATAATTTAGAAAAACAGAAGAGCTACACAAGGATGTGTTACTTTATTAACGTTCTCCTTCTAAAAATATTAAAACTCCACACCATTAGAAATCTCTTTTTAAATACAAATCATAATCACGCAATATTTTCAGAAGTGCACTTTCTATCATACAGAAATTCCCTCTTTCTCTGACCTCATTTAATTTTGTCATTACTCTTTTTGATATTTAAAAACTTTAATTTAGTGGATATTGAATACTTACCTGTATGTTGTGTGCATTCCTTTCACAACAACCCATGAGATAAGTACTAAATACCAACTTTTTTTCTGCTGAAAAAACTGAAGTTCAGAAAAGATACATGATTTCCTGAAGAGCAAGTGGCTGTTAAGTGGATGACTCTTATTTCAATCTAGATGCATTTTTTATGCTCGACCACACTGCTTGCATTTGCCCACAATGTTCCCTGGTCTTACACCTGTATCATGGGCGAACATCTCACCTGCTGTGTTGGTTGGCTAGTGCTGCTGTAATAAAGTACCACAAACTGAGTGTCTTAGAACAACTGAAATTGATTGTCTCAAAGTTCTGGAGCTTCAGAGTTCAAGATCAAAGTGCCATCAGAACTGGTTCCTTCTGAGGCTGTGAGGGAGACTCTATTCTGAGCCTCTCTCCTAGCTTCTGATGAATTACTGGCAATCTTTGGTGGTCCTTGGCTTTTAGAAGCATCACCCCAATCTCTGCCTCCGTGTTCACATGGCATTCTCTGTGTGTGTGTGTCTGTGTCCAAATTCATCTTTTTTGTAAGGACACAGTCATATTGGACTAAGCCCACCCTGATGACATTATCTTAACTAGTAATATCTATAATGATCTTATTTCCAAATAAGATCACCTTCTGAGGTATGGGGGGCTAAGACTTCAACATATGAATTTTAGGAGGGACACAATTCAATCCGTAAAACTTCTCACATTCAAAAGGCCACAGAGATGAAGAACTTTGTCTCATTATTGCATGTGTTTCTACAGTGTTGAGTCTTGGAAAAAACCAGGTACATGGAGGTCAGTTGAGCAAAACCACTTCACCTTAGAAGCTGGCATTTAGCATTAGACATGAATGGTCCCTATAGTGGGGCAGAGTTACTTGTGAGTTGATGGGTGTGTATTAAACTCAACTGTAGCTTATATAACAAAATCTACCTCTCAAGTGAGGAACATCATGCAAAGATTATGATACAGTTCCAATACTTGTTCAGCATCCTGGCCATCCTGCAGGAAGATGAAACAGACTATCGGACAGCTAAGAGAAAAGGCAGGTGGGGAGACCCAAGCTACAGTGGGAGAGGCCAGCTGTGAGCACCAGGGAAGGGGCTGCAAGGAGGTAGAAGACCCTGCAGTCCACTGCACAGACCACAGGCATGAAGAGTCTCGGGAAGACGGCAGCTATCAGGATGTGGGCCAGAAATACAAAATCCAGACATGAGCATTTGGAGCAAGAGGGCTAACTGTTGTGTTTATAGCTCTGGAAGAGTTAAACCCCCTTCTCCTTAAGAGATCCCAAGGGGATGATGTAACAACAGCTGGGAGTGGGAGTTAGTGAAGCCCATGGAGGTGTAAGAGTTCACACCAACAAGGCATAAGAAGTGGATGAATCCATAGGTACAGTGTAGACACACCAAAAATAACTGAATTAACAAATGAACTGAGATTTCCTTTCTGTATAATGTTTATTGCATTTTTATTTTTTATGCTTCCAACCACAGTATCCTGTCTTTATTTTTCTTTACAATTGAAGTATAGTTGATTTGCAATATTGTGTTAGTTTCAGGTATACAGCAGTGTGATTTGGTTATACATACATATATATGTATATCTATATATATGTATATCTATATTCTTTTTTAAAATTCTTTTTAGAAAAAGAAGGGAGAGGAGTGGAAGGGAGAAAGACATGAGGAGCAAATAAGATGGTAGTTTCTGAAAAACCCCTTGCTGAAATATTGGGGAAAGATAAATCTTCAGATTAACTGGTGATTGGATGAAACTAAAAACCAAAATCTTAATGTGTTGAAACACATGTTAGAACATAGAAAGGAAGCTAGTTAAGAGGATGGTTCTGGAAATACACAGGTTGGGTTTGAATCCCACCTCTGTCATTTTTAGTTGGTGATTTCAGGTAAACATTTTCCCTCTCTGTGTCTTGGTCTTGTCTTGAGTAAAGTGGAGAAAGCCCTGCCTTCTTTCTTCACAATGCAGTGTAAGGGCTAAATGAGCTTATGAATGTCAAATGCACATTCATAAAAAGAGTGTAATATCAGGTGCAGAAAATAGACTCAGAAATACTGGTTTTCTCTTTCCTTCTCATACTTTCAATTTGAACCTAAAGTAGAGTCTTCCGACCTTATTGAGAAAGACGTTTTTTTATGAAACATAAGCTAATTAAAAGAAAACAAAACAGTGGCATTAGTATTAGATCTTAATATATCGAGGTATTTGGTAGGGTCACAGTAAATGAAAAGATTTACATTTGTAACGATGGCTCTGTGGTGAGTGATTATTTCTTCCTTGGGAATAGGCTTGAGATGTGTGAACATCAGACCCGTGGATGTAGGGATGGATGGACAGAGTCTAGATGTCTGGGTTTCAGCCCCAGTCGGTAGGAGACCCTTGATTGTGGTCTCTCACCTGAGTCAAGTGTGAGGAAATAACGAACTAACTGACCTGAAGAGGACAGAACTTATGTGATGATTAAAGAGTGGACATGAAGCGTACAGGAGTCAGAAGTTTACCCACACAATCTGAACTGGATTAACAAGAATGTTCCTTAATCCATTTTTCTTGATCTTTGTACAGGTTCCACCAGGAAATCCACATCTGTCCACCTAAAAATCTCCAGATAAATATAATCACTCAGTAATTCGATGTTTCCAAATGTCCATGAACCTTCTTGTTGTTTTTCATTCTGTCAGGTAGTCCGTTAAGATACCCGTTTCTCATGGACCTTCTTTACTTCTGGGCAGTGGTGTTGCTGTTTAAATAACAGAGCAGATCAGCTCAACACCAGTGGTCAGTCCCCTGGAGATGCTTGGGTTTTGTCGTATTTGAAGGAGATTTGCATACTTGGTGAAATTAATCTTTTCAAAAAATAGTTCAATGCACAAGCTCTGCTCAAGTAAACACCAGAAATGTTAGCCCTGTGTAATAAAGGGCAGCCATAAGCAGTCTCATACAGGGATATTATATTGGATTGAAAATTGTATGGGGAAAGGAAATTCGAGGAGAGAAAACACAGAACTGCCTTTTGTTTCTTAGATGTATGTTTCTGTCCCTTGAAAACATGGGGGCATACTCCTGAACTGTTACTCTAGAAATAAAACTGTTTTCCCCCAAGACCCTTATACAGGTACATCAGGAAAACAAATACATTGATTACGTTTATTATCAACTATTTAAATCTGTGGATAGGAAACATTACATAAAGGTCCAAATAGTAAATAATTGCATCTTCTCAAGACATAAGGTCTTTGTCCCAACTAGGCAAGTATGCCTTTGAAAGCATATACACACTAATATATATATAATAGTTAACTAACAAGGACCTACTGTATAGCACAGGGAACTCTACTCAATACTCTGTAATGGCCTATATGGGAAGAGAATCTAAAAAAGAGTGGATATATATATATGTATAACTAGCTCACTTTGCTGTACACCTGAAACGAACACAACATTGTAAATCAACTATACTGCAATAAAAATTAAAAAAAAAAAAAAAAGCCGCCACAGACAATACTTAAAACAGTCATGCAGGATTGGAGCTTTGACTGTTACTTGCTGACACCTGGTAAACCATGTTCTAGGTAAGGGTCTTCAGGCATTGTTTTTTGCCACATCCCTTCCTACGAAATAGTTTTGAGCACTGATAAATAATGTGGGTACTTTTATTTTTAGTACTAATTTACCGATAGCCACATATATACTAAAAATACGCTAAATAGGAATTAAAAAGTTGAGGTAAAAATAAAATAAATAGCAATCAAAATTAATTACTTAATAGTACAACCCTTTCATGTAAGAAATGTAATTAAATGTGGTCTACTAAATTTGAAAACTTGGTTCAACACTTACTGTGCCAACAATTTGAGTGTATGGATCTAAGATCAATTGATTCCACTGCTTTTTAATGACAATCATGGCTGAAAAAGACACCTCACAGTGATACGCAGGAAAGATCCATTTTTGCGTTTATTAAATTATGATACTTAATGTTAAAGCCCATATTCCAATTAAATAAAAATTTGTGTTAAAATTTGTCTCACAATTTTTCTGACCTTATAATGTCAATCAGTTGTTCTCCTAACTAACTGGAAGGTATTGCATTTTTAAAAATATTATTAACAGATGGGTTAAAATCCCACTGAAACTCTTCAATTTTCTATAAAAAGTAAAAATTACATTTCCAAGGTTTTTAAAAATGCATGAATGAGGTTTTTTTCCTTGTTTAAACAGGTGAATTACTTATTTTTTTTTTTGGCAATGGAATCACATAATGATGGAAATATTTCTGAACACCTGTTTATATAATGTTCTTACCAAATAGCAGTGAATTCTTCAAAAAAAAGCCAGCTACTTCTGCATTCATCATTAAAATGTCATCTTAGTTTGAAGGAAGAGAGTATATTTGCTTTCACGAGGGTATCTACTGGCAGCATGTAGCTGGCAGTCATTGGTATCCTTTGTAACAGGGCTCATGAAGGGTTCCCAGTGGAAGCAAAGGTCACAGCTCTGCCATTTTCTTGCCATTCACGTGTGCTTGCATCATTAGTGTAATCTTAAATCTACTATTTCTCTCCAGTAATTTTCTACAATAATTGTCCTTTTTGTAAGAAAGTTCAGATGAAATTGGACAATAGCATCTGTAAATCCATAAACAAATAAACAAAAGTCAGTGAATCCAAATTTGCTGATGTTGAACAGCTAAGTGCAAGTGCTACTCTAATGCCTAGCACACAACAGGTATCCTCACACCCCTGTCCAGGTACTCCCCTGTAGCACATGATGTATGGTCATCTGACGTGGAATGAAGTAAGGATGCCAAATCAATTCACACAGTCATTATCTGTAAGGCATACTGTCTTCTTTATTTGAAAATAGAGAAATGGAAATAGCCATTTCAAAGTCTTCCTCTGGAGCCCCAATGTGCTAACTTGTGGATCTTCTGAAAGCAGCACCCCACATTGGACACTGATGATCTCATAGTTGAATTTTTTTTTTTTTTTTTTTTAGGCTGCACCATGCAGCTTGTGGGATCTTAGTTCCCTGACCCGAGATCAAAGCCAGGGCCCTGGCAAGTGAGTGCACAGAGGGGTCATTGATGATCTTTTCCACAGTGTAGATCAATCTTTCCCCAATACACACTGTGCTGGGTTCAGAACAGGGCATAAGAACCAACTAGCCAGTGAGAACTTCTCAGCCAGACCCTTGAATAGAAAATGACTATTCTCTATCAATTCCTTCCATCTGGATTCCTGGAATCACAAACTTCTTGGCTGTTCACTTTTTCATTCAGTTCTTAGTTTACCCCACACCTATCCTTCCAAACAATTTGATTTTTCCATGAATTGCCAAGACTTGGCTCCTCCTGCTGATAAATGCAGAACTTTAAATGAGATGCATGGAATTCACAGGTCTTCATGACGCAGCCTTGCCTCCTTCTGCTGTCTCAGGTCTCACCATCTCCCCATGGCACTTTCTTTTCAGCGGCATCGACAAACACAGGATCCCCAGTACATGCTTTCTCACCTATTGACACTTTACAAACACCCTCTTTCTTTTTGGACAGCTTTTATGAGCTCTAGTCTACCTAACTCTTACACACTTTTGATACTAGCTCAAATATCATTACCTCTTTAAGAGGATTTTTCCAATCTCCACCCTCACACCAAGTGGATTCTCAGTAATCCAGGGTGATTTTCGGTAATATTTATACCATGTAGATACTTCATTTTTCAGTCTGCCACCCTTCCCTAGACTGTGAATTTTTGTCAGGGAAGCAACCCCCATAGTAGGTACACATGTGGAAGAAGAAAGGAAAGTTAGGAGGTAGAATGCTGCTGTACGAGGAACTCTCAAGAAAATATCTTTCTATTCAGTTTTCATGATTAAACAGCATATGTAGCTTAAATTAGATTGCACTAGACTTGTTTCTACAATTTATAGATATAACCAGTTCCCTCTCTAAGGAAAAGACACTTTCTGGTATTAGTAATACCCAGCCCTAGATAAGGCCCATTCTCTGTATGTCATACATTTCACATTTCCTCTTTCTAATTTTCCCTCAGTCATAGGTCATGGGAAACCTGTGGTCTCAGAGTTATTTCCATTTTTGTTTATGAGGTCTTCTTTTGCAAGTTTGTACATTAAAAATTATATTAATTTTGATTTCTCCTCCCTTTTGCATTTCCTTGATAGAACATATGTCAGCTGATGTTCCCACAGTTCCTTGACACAGTAGAATATGCATTTTCCTAGCTGCGTGTGGGGATTTGCAATATTTTTGGCAATTAAAACATTCCAGGCTTACTTGGAAACACAAACACTTTAAATGAAGTATAACTAAGGTCAGACTTCCACTACATTTTTGTATGTCTATCTAATTCATTTGTCAGGAAAAAGAAAAAAAGAATTTCAGTAAAAAACTAATGTGTATTCTACTGTAAGGAAGGTTTCTGTCTTAATGAGAAGAATGGAAGTCAATGACCCAAGGATCATGGTTGACAATAATTCCTTGCATGAATCACTGCTTCTTGAACACAGGCTGACAAATTTTCTGAAGCTCCCAAGTAAAAGTGCTTTGTCTTTTCACCCCCCACCCCAGGAGATAATGTGGAAGTTCCTCTCTAGGAGACTATTATAGATGTTTTACCACATCTATAAAGCAGAGGAAGAAAACTGTTATTTCAAGCCAACAGAGTATCCTTTCTCTTTGTTGTGTGTCTGTGGCAGATGTGGGCAGGGGCAGGGGTTGGAAGCAGTATCGGGTTGGGGGACCTGAGTACACTGTCACCCTCTGGGGAAGGATGAATTGCTATGCTTCTCCCACACAAAGATGGGAGAGGGAAGCCTACTAGCAGTGCACTTCGTGTCTACAAAAGTACCTGAGGGCCTACTGAGGGAAGAAAAGTCAAGCCACAGAGCACATACAGAAGGTGAAGAAATAAGACAATGCTAAATAAATTACTTGATTTTCGTGATTCATGGATTAGGCTCCCAAGCCACTATGTTCCAATTATTAAATATGAGAGGAACTCCAAAACTCTAGAAGATTTGGGATGCTCAGAGGCTAACCCTTGGTTTCCATACAGTATCACAGTTAATCCTCTTAACAATTCCATGTGCTAAGTAATATTATCACAGTATCCCTGTTTTTTTTAAAAAAATAAGATTCCAAGAGGAACTATCTTGTCCAAGGACATTGTGCTAGTAAATGGGAAAAGCAGAAGTTAAACACTGGTCTATCAAATGTGGGTATTAACCAGAAGAGATTCCTCAGCTAACCAAGGCACAAGAAATACAATGACCTAGGAGAACAAGGGAATCCTGGTAAGAGACAGAGTAGGAGGACAGAGATGTAGTGTGTAAAATTATATTTGAAATTATAATATAATTACATATCTAGAAGACAAAAAAAACCTTGTTTTTTCGTACAAGGTAAAGGAAATAAATTTTGAAATGTGAAATATTTCATTCATGTTGCTTTATAAGTTATATTTGCAATTATATTATTCCTACTTAACTCTAAGCTCTTTGAGGGCAAAAATTAGGTCATATTCATTTTTATGCCCATAGTACCTTTCTCTCTGGATTAAAACCCCAAACATAACATATATATTTAGCCCACTCTATAGAATATTAAGAAATCTTTTTAGCATGAAACAATCCATTGCAATTGAACTAATGTTGGATCTGTCTTTAAGATGTGATCTCAGATTGTGACATTGAATCCCAGACCTTGAGAAAAATCTTATTATACCTTGACAACATTTTCCATCTGCTTAACAAGGAGGTATTAACAATATATAAATCACAGTTTTATTAGTAAAGACTTTGGGGTGAGTTACAAGGTTCAGAAACCCAACTTGAGATCCAGGAAAACAGAAGGACTATATTGGCTCACATAACCCAACTGAGGGAAGAGTAATGCGCTGAGTAGGCTCAGAGCTAAATGAGATTAGAGCTCCAATGTCACCAGGCTCCTTTTCCCCATCTCTCATCTCTATTTCTCTTTCCAAGTTATCCTTGTTCTGTGGAATAGCTTTATCACCTGGTTGGAAAGATGAATGTTCACAGATCACAAACCGCACATCTCAAAGCTTTGTTGCCAGTGTAAAGCTGCTTCTCTCATCCCACTTTCTTCAATTTAGAAAGGTCCTGGGAAAGGGTCTGGTTTGCTTGGCTTGGATTCAAGACTGTTCTTAGAGGAATCCGTTTTTATGGAGCCATATTGTATATGCTATTAAGCTAAGCTGTTTTTCTCCTGCTGGGTGAGGGGGGGGAGAAGAAAAGAGGAAGAGACAGAGAAGAGGAGAGAAAGGGGGAGAGAGAGAGAGAGGAGCATGTGATGCTCTGAAGGGAGCATGCAGCAGGAGACCTGAATCTCTTCTTCCCAGTTAATCTCAATGTCTATGTGCCCCTCAGAAAATGAGTATCTTTCCAAGTTGAGTTTCTACCATATCACATCATTTATTTTTAAGACCATGATCCTTAAACACAAGCCAACTAGTTCCTTTAATGGTGATTTGAAGAAACAGCTGTCTTTTCCAATCCCGGAGACAAATCTGGCTATGTTGGATTTATTGAGAAATGCTATGCTGTTGTCCAACTTGGCATATAAATATGGCTATTTGTAATATATTTATGGGAAAATTCTAGGGAATTTCCAAGATATTTTATACAGTACTTTTTCCTTGTAAATGGTCTTCGATGCTAACTCCCTTTGAAATCTATGGAGAGAATAACTAGATGAGTGTTTTTTTTTCAAGCTGAGTTGAGTGGATGGGAGGATACGGAGGTGATAGAAAAAAGATATAGGGTTTCTTTTTGAGGTGATGAAGATGTTTTAAAATTGACTGGTGATGGTTTCACGTATCTCTTAATATACTAAAAACAAATTGTACACTTTAAATGGGTAAATTGTATGGTATATTAATTATATCTCAGTAAAGCTATACCAGACCCTCCTTAACTAAATTAGGTGCTCTTCCAGTGTAAAAAAAATAGAGGCAAGTGATCAACCATGTGTCGTCCATAAAACATGGCCAGGATGTTAGGTTAGTAAAGAATATGACAATATCATTATGGCAGTTAAGGAGGAAAAGAAAGAGCTAGTAAATCACTTTCTTCAATGGAGCAGGAATAAGAATGGATTTTATTTCTTTGTTGATTGAAGATTCGTTATGGCCCTACTATCTAAGAATAAACAAACGTCTCTAGGAATAGAAAGACTATGAGACCAGCATCTGTCATTCAAGGCCACCCAACACCCCTTCACTCTGTTTTCTACTGTTCTCCAAGGCAAATGTCCTAGGGATGAAGTAAGTTGATGGCAAATAGGAAAGAAGGAAAAAGATTGAGTCTAAGAATGAATATATAAAAACTTGTGAACAAGTAAAAGTAGGTGAGGGTGTAGACAAAGGAAAGAGGAAAACACCATGATCTATACAGTGCAAACCCTCACATACACTAAGTTCTAACTGAAGACAGTCTGTCTGGGTAGAGAGCAGGGTTGGGTGAGTGGGAAAAAAATGCAGAGGTCATACCAATGGGGAGGAGATGGAAGTCGAATTGGGACTTGTGAACTTAGGTCTGGGGAATGTTTATGAGCTAAAGAAGGCAAGAAAATAATGTCATATATTTTTAAAGAAGATTACTTTGAAGTGAGGCTTATAAAGACCCTGCTTCAGTCTGGGGTGTGGGAACTGCCATTAGACCAGGGAAGGGCCTAAAGAGGGAGAAACAGAGAGACAATGACAGACAAAACCCAGCTTGATTGGATAGGCATTTGTAGTCACCATCATTACACTATGCCATCATTTCACTATGCCTGGGAGTCATGACACATCTTGCTGATAAAGGAGCATCAGAAGAAGTCAGTAGAATATCAAAGACTGAAGAAAATACCTGAAATGTCTTAAGTAATAAATAAATAAATAAGAATATACAATTTAGAGGCTTTGTAAATTCTGGTGCTTGCATTTTATTCTCTGCTCTCTACCATATACAGATCATTGGAAAGCTTTCATTCTAAGAATGTTATTTTAAAATCAACTATTTTCCTACAGTACATGCATACTTGTAGAAAGCTGATTCAATGGACAAATCAAAATGGCTGATATATCTGGATAATTAAGGGGAAAGACATTTTCAAGTCTAAGTCACAGGAAGCCCAGAGAAAGGGGAAGGGAGGTAGATCCATTGCACTGATGGCCTCAATCCGTCAGCCTTCCCTTTTTCTTTACTCTAGGCTTTGTGGTTCTTCTCCCTAAAGAGGTGGGCCTCTTTTCCAAGCCCTTGATTCTTGGTGGTTGTGTGTTGAGCCTTTGGCCAAGAGAACACAGTGGAAGTGACTGTGCCAGCTTGACATTTGGGCCTTGAGGTCTTTGCCTTTCTACGAGTTTGTTCTTGTGGAACAAGCTTGGGTTTACCAGCTGGAGATGAGAGACTTCTGGAACAGAGTCTCCTGGCTGAAGCTACCCTAGGTTACCCAACACTCAGCTGACTTCCAAACACATGGTTGAGCCTAGCCAAGACCAGGGGAACCTCCCAGCTTAGCCCAGACTACATCTCTGATCCAGAGACTCCTAAACTAAACAAATGTTTACTGTGTCAACCCACTAGGTTTTGTGCTTGTTTGTCATCATAAATTATTACAGCAAAGGTTAACTAACATAGGAGATAATGCTTGTCAGTATCTCAGATTGTGTTTGGTGCTGTGTTTGGCATTTACACTAACATTAACTGAAAATATCAATATTATTATCCCCATTATAAAATTGAATAAAGTTATAGAAGGTAAAAATTTTTTTTCTAGATCACTTACCTGGTGATTAAAATAGGGTTTCAAAACTCGGTAAGTCTGACTACAAATCCATGACTTATTCTTTTTACATGTTTATTTTCTACTATACTTATCTTTCTGCTCTGTGAAAATGAGACAATAATCATCTGAGAGCAAACAGTTCTGAAATGCTATAGGAATACTAGTAAGTTTGAACTGAATATAAGCTCCCCAGCAACCTGATAAAATAAATGATAACTGCAGTGACTTAGTACAAGTGAAATAAAATACTTACAGTTGGACAGCCAGTGACCACAATATTTATGGCCTAATCGTGTTGCCAGTTTTACATTCCAGTTGGTCACTACCTCTACATGATTATGGTCCTATAATTAAAGATGTCCCAGATATTTCCCATTTACGCTACACTGTCTTAACAGACTGCAATTGGAATCCAGATTCCGCCACTGAAGGACAAGGAAACCCTGAGCAATGACTAAACCTGAGATCTGGTATCAACTCAAAGTGAATTCTGTGTTAAACCATAGGTGAGCCTTAGGCTTCACCTAAAATCATCCAATTCTTTCATATCACCAATGAGAAAACGCTGAACCCTCGTTTAAAATAATGTAAAAATGCACCATGCTGTTTGATTTCTGTACATGCACTAAATGATTGGCCACAGCCATCTGCCCTTTCCACTCTTAAGGTTGCACATGCCTGGAGCAAGTGCCTCACCTCCACTTGAGTGAATGGATGGAAGATAAGAGTGGTTTAGAAACCACAACGTGTTTTGTTCTGCTCCTCTGTAACAGGCTGCTTGATGTTTTTACAAGCCTTACTATGTCTTCTCAGTGGCTGGTGTGGCCCTTTCCACTTCAGTCACAGGCCAAGCGGGGAAGAATTAGAGCAGGAGTGTGTTGCCTTCTCTCTGAGTCTGATTTTTCTCTACTGCCTTAGGCCAGTCATTTAACCTTAATTCTATCTTTCTGAGCATGACTTTACTGATATGGTATTAACTTCCTTTCTGGAAAGGAATTTTCACATTTTCCACAATAAATGATAAATCAAATTAGTGTACCTGTCAAATACAGGTCTATTGTGCAGGAGTTTTTTTTCTCTCAATATCATGAAATATTGAGGAGGAAAAGGACCTTGGAGACAAGCTTGTTCAAAAATGTTTGTAGTGGAGAAACTGGGAACCAGAAGGGGAAGTGGCATCTCCAAGGTCGCAGGGCCAGGACACAGCTCTCCTGACCCTAAAGTCGGTTTCTTTCTCTACAAGGTGTTGTCTTCTTACCCTCCACTAAGATTTCTTGGTTGAATGTCTGTGAGCTTTCACCTATGCCTTAGTCTGCTTGAGCTGTTATGGCTTAAACATCAGACATTTATTTTCTCACAGTTCTGAAGGCTGGAAATCAGTCAGAGATCAAAGTGCTAGCATGATTGGGTTCTAGTCTGAGTACCCTCCTCCTGCCCTTCTGATGGCCGCCTTCTCTCTGTCCTCACATGGAGGAGAGAGAGGAAGCTCTGGTGTCTCTTCCTCTTCTTATAAGGGCAATAATCCCCTCTTGAGGGCCTCTCCTCCATGACTTTATCTAACCCCAAGTACCTCCCAAGGCCACACCTCCAAATACCATCACACAGTGGGGGTTAGGGCTTCAACCAATGAATTTTGGGGGACATGAACATTCATTCATATTTAACAACCTGTTTACAATATGACTACCTGTAATCTCTTTCATACTCTCTCTCTTAAATGGTTCTACTGAAGAGAAATCACTTAAGATAAGCCATAGTATATGTGCATAAGTACGTATTCCCCTACTTTAGTTTCCACTGGCCAGATGATCTCTCTTACCTTGGCTAGAAGGTGTTACCAAGAGGTCCAAAACACTAGAATGCTCATATTCATATCTTACTGTAGTCTAGAGTGACCCATAAACTGATATTCAATATTTTTTGACATAATAAATAAGGATTTTCTTCTCTTAGCAACATAATTGATTATATGGTCATAGAAGCACTGCCAGAAAATAATTTATATTTATATTTTACACATGGTCATGTTGGCTGGAAAGTCAAGTAATTGGGAAGGGGATGCAGAAATGCCAAGAAAACTTTAATCTGGATAGTTAGCCAGTCCTGGATCTGACATTTGTCTCAGAGGTTTCTGACCTTCTCAGATGACCTACTGCCGTAGTTTTTGATGGACACTAATAGGAAATGTACAAAAAAAAAAAAAAAAAATGAGATGTGGAGCCCCTAGTCACCTTACAAAGCAAACAAAAATCCTCTCCAGAAAAACACACTCAAGACACTTCAAAGACTTCTCACAGATAAAATTTCACACAACATGAACTCTTAATCAAGAATCTCTAAATATATGCAGAAAGAGAGGAACAGAAGTAAAGAAAATAACACAATTAGGGCTATAAAAATAGATAACAGAATCATATGTATAATATAAAATAAGTATATATAATTTGGTTGACAAAATAAAATAATGTTTGAAAAATTAATAAAAGAATAAGAAATTATCAAGAATTACTCAAAAGATTTCAAAAAAACAATCAAATAGAATCTGAAAATATACTATGTAATAATGGGCATTAGATATGCAATGGGAAGTTTAAACATAAATTAGATCCAGCAGAAAAGGGAATTAGTAAATGGGAAAATAGATTTAAAGAAATTACAGGTCAAAAGAAATTATGGAAAATGCTGAATTGAGAATCAAAGCAAAAAAAAAAAAAAATCGGATCAAATGACATTAAGATTAATGTGGGAAAACCTAAATTACATCTAGTCAGAATACTAGAGAGAGATAATATCTAGAATAAAAGAAAGGAAATAATCATTGAGAGAATAGCTGATTATTTTAAGAATGATGATAGACACCAATCCTCAGAGTTAAGAAACCCAACATACTCCAAAAGAACCAAATAAAATGCACATCTACATAAATTATAGTGATATTGTAGGACATCTGAGTCAAAAGAAGTTATTAAAATAAGCTGGATTGAAATATAGATTATCTGCATAGAAATTACTTTGCATTGAATTCATGCATTATATTTCAGTTATACTGAAAACTAAACTCTTGAGAACAAAAAATATGGCCTGAAAACTTCTATAACCAGTTAAGAAAAGAGTTTAAAAGTTTCTTAAAGAGTTAAACATAATGCTTAGAATATACTAGCCACTCCCCAAAATAATTGAGAACATATGTCTCCACAAAGACTCTACACAGATGTGCAAAGCAGCTTTGTTTAGACTATATATATATATATATATATAAAATACTATTCAGGAAAAAATGAACTACTGATACATCTATGAACAAGGATAAATCTTAAAATCATTATGCTGCATGAAATTAACCCAAGCCAAAAAAAAGTAATACCACTTATTTGATATTCTAGGAAAATGCAAGCTAATCCATAGTGACAGAGAATAGATACAGTGTTTCCCTGAAGGTGGGGTTAGATGAAGATTTGGGTTGCAAAGAGGCAGAAGAAATATTTTGGATCTGATGGAAGTATTCAGTATCTTGATTGAGATGTTTTCAGTGTATTCAAATAACAAAACCCATCAGTTTGAATGCCTTAAGTATAATTATACTTAAATAAATTTGTATTAAAAAAACATGACTACTTAAATCAAAAATTTTACCACTGCAATTGGAATCCAGAGTCTGCCACCAAAGAACCAGGAAATGCTGATCAATGATTAAACCTGAGATCTGGTATCAACTCAAAGTGGATTCTGTGTTAAGCCATAGGTGAGCCTTAGGCTTCACCTAAAATTATCCAATTCTTCCATATTACTGATGAGAAAACACTGAGGTTATTTATTTTGTAAGAGAGAGTAACTCTGATTCCTGGTGTTCCATCTTGGCCAAAAGTGCAAGTCCAAAGGCACAAATTTTCAGATCCTTAAATTTTTCTCTTTGTTTCAGCATTCAGTAGTCAATGTTTATATTCTATAAGTTCCAAATTTGGAATGTTTTAAAGTTGATAATACATTAGAATTTAGTTGGAGTGAAGTTTTATTCCTTAGTGGCCCTCCAAAACAGTGCCCCTTATAATAGGATTTCTCTTAAATTAGGAAAATTATCGTGCTATATTATAAGCCCAGGTCAGAGGCCACCTCCACCACTGTGAAGCCTTTTCTCCTTTCCCTAGTTACTCCAAAGCACATACAGCTAATTTATATTTTAGAGAGAGTGGAGAGAGAGAAGGAGAGAAGGAGAAAGAGAGGGCAGGAAAGAAGGAGGGGAAGGGAAAAATCTGCTTTGGAAATCAAATAGCTAAACTCCAGATTGTCTTCTTAAGCGGTTAGTATGGACTTGAGCACAATTTCCTGTCTCCTGAGACTGCTTTCCTTTTCCTGCTATCAGCTCTTACCTACTGCCTATAGCCCTCAGCTAGAATTTCACATCCTTTAACCAGAAACTAAGGTGAAAAAAATGTGAATTTATGAAGTATCCAGTCATTTGGAACTGGAGACCATGTTTACACTAGCTGTTTAAACTATTCTCAATGCATCTCAAGCAACTTTAACACTAAATTGAAAACTAAGAAATAATTACTTGAAAAATCATTTTGAAAAATTTTTAGACATTTCAATGGATGTAAATCCATTGTTTTTAAATGTTCCTTAAATTAGCTTCATTTGGTAATACACTATTTGTCAATCTAGGTTATGAAGTGTACATGAACATTTAAAATGTATATATATATATAATCACAGTCTGATATAAATTAGAATTCTCACTTATCCATAATGCCTTCAGTTTTCTCAGTGATCCAGTGAGGTTTCACTGAACTTCTGAATTTTTCTTGATAACTAGGTAGTAATAACAGCTAATATTTACTGAGCACCAACTTTGGGTCAGACACTATTCTCAATGCATCCCCTGTACTGAGTCATTTAAGCACAACTATTAGTCCATTTTCTGATGAGAAACCTGAGGCACCATTAAGAGTCTTACAAATATTTGCACAGCTAAAAGTACAAATCCAGGATTTAACAGAGCTGCCTGGCTTCAGATGACATTTTCATCAGCCCTAGATTATGGGACTTCTCAGGCTTTGTTTTTAATTTTGAATGTAATACAGATTTTCCTGAAAACTTAAAAACTGAAAGTCTTTTTTTCCCTAAAACAATGAAGATAGTTTTAACATCCAGCTCTAATTCTCTTTAAGCCTGGTCAAGGGAGTGTACAGTTTGCGTGTTTGTACTAGTGAGAGTCTATAAAATACCTCCATAACCATTTTCACTGTTCTCTGCTTTCAGAACCTGACTTTTCAGCCTCTTCTTCCCTTTCTCTCCTTTTTCTTCTCTCTCTCTCTCTTTCTTTCAGCCTATCAAGCTGATTTTATTACCTAGTTGTATCCAATTTGATGCTCTTATGCAAAAAAAAACAAATCAATAATAAAAAAAAATCAGTGTCAGGATTCTGGTCTTGCTATTGATGTGATCAGAATGAGGTTCTGATTTTTCGTTCAGCCGCTCCCCCCTTCCCCTCCCCCTTCCCCTCCCCCTCCCCCACCTGTCACCAGGCATAATGCTTATGAATGTACATTCATTTCTCAGCTGGGGAAATATTGCCATAGCTCAGGTACCCACTGGGCTTTTCTTTGCTTTTGACAGAAGTTATATAGAGTTTATATTTAAAGAAAGAAAAATGAAAGGGTTTTCTGAATTTCTAACAGAAAGTGGTAGGGCTTTTTTATGTTCCACTCACGCTGGAGCTTCATATGAGGGAACCTAGTGATATCTTTTGCAAACAAAGGAAGCTTTTGGTAGCGCTCTTAATATGAAGGTCAAGGTTTTATTTATATTCACATTCAATTCAGAAAGAATAAAAAATCAATACAGATATGAAGCTGACATACATTATCCATAGGCCTTGGCATTTTCAAATGCAATAAGGAAACACAAACACAAAAGGGACTTCTGCAGAAGAATGTGGTCAGTGTTCATACAAAACTGGATAATCTGGAGTATGGTTGCTTTACAATGTTGTGTTAGCCTCCACTGCACAACAAAATGAATCAGCCAATAAAAATTAACTAAACACACACACACACACAAATTGGATAATCTGTTACCAGATCCCGAATATAGAATTCGTTCTACTTATGCTTTGCTATTTTTGACATACTCAAATTTAATGTTTTTTCTCCCTGCTGAATACATTATATTAATAACTTTCCATATTAGAGTGACTCCTAATACTACTTCTACTTTTTCAGGAATTCCCTTATTACAGAGGGCAGAGGGTTTATGCTATGTGTATTTAATGGGACTTCTGAGTTGCACTGGATCAGGCCACTCCATGGTTGAGAAGGCCAGTAATCGTGCCCAGCAGTGGTAGATTTCGGTTCTAACAGCAATGGCGGGGAAAGGCCAAGGCCCTTTCTCTCATCACATGTTCAGTTGCAGTGACATCTTTCAGGCTATTACCTGAATGGTCCATTAAGCATATTGAAAATGAGACAGAATCCTTCAGCCAGACGGAATGCTTTATCCTCTTTTTATCCTTGGATTTTTACTACTACAAAGAAACCATAAGGCTATGGTAAGAATTCTCTGAATGTCTTTGGGTTTGCATTTTTCCTCTTTCTCTGCCACTAGCCTCAAAGAAATGTTATTTATTTAAATTGGCCATGTTCCAGACACAGAGCCATGTGTACACAGGAGCGGTGTGTCTACATCTTAAGGTACTGTGGCTGTTTTCCCTGAAAGAGCATCTAAGTTGTTGAGATGGGCATGTGTGTGTGTCTATATAAAAGTAACAAATGGTGGAAAATGAAGCTGTTGGCCATTTCTATGGCTATTCAAAACAAGCAGGGTGGTGTTTGTGACGCATGGGGTCAAAAACACAAAGATGTTGAAAGAGATTCCTTGCCGAGGCAACGCCCATCAACAACTTCCTTCCCCCTGGGAATGGGTCAGCGGGTCAGGGGCTGAGGTTCCCTCCCTGATTCACTGCCCTGGGCTGTCTATCCTTCCCTCTGTCCTTGTCCTTCCCAAGCCCAGCCCTGAGCCGGGCAGATCCCCACGGAGCCTCGCTGCCCGGGTTCCCATGGCAAGCTCAGGGTGGCCAGACAGGTCAAGTTCACAGAATGTTCACACACATACTTGGAAAACAAGAATCAAGGTCTTTTATCCAGGGTAATCCCCAGTGGGAAAAAAGCCAGAATCGGAGCAGAAAGTAATAAAATAAAGGAAGCCACCTAATGGCCACATTTATTGACACAGATATTAATCATGTTCCCTGAACTTCTGACACTGCTGGTAGCTTCCCCTGCAGTGGGTACTGTCAGGGCTGAGCCTTCAGTCTACTAAAGACACAAATACAAAACACTGCTAAAGTACTTAAAATGCTGTTAAGGTTCCTGAGCTCTTTCTAGTCTAATAAATATTAAAATAATTATATTATTTGTAGACATACTTTATTCTAATTTGAAAATAAGCTTGTTTTCTTATTGTAAAAATATGTAACAGAAAGTTTGGAGGCTAAAACATATACACAGAAAGAAAAATTTTTAATTCCATAATCTCAGTTTTCAGAAGAAAAACTACTGTGAACACTTAGGTATAATTACCTCTAGTCCTTTCTTTTCCCCTCCTCTACTCCTATTTATATAGATTTTATTATGATTTAGATCATGCTGAACATACAACTTTTGTGCTGTGCTTTTTACACATAACATTATATTGTGAACAATTTCTAGTAAACTGTTTTTTCAATTTATCCTTCTACTAGCAGGATGCTATCTTCACCATACACACACATTTGCTCAAATGTGAATTCTTGAGAAAAGTCATTTGAAACTATATATATAAGTAAATGATACTTTATGCTTCCACCAATTTTCTAGAAATCCCTGGAAGAAAGGAAACATTATTTCTATAGATGTGTATCATAAACTTATAATTTTTTAACTTTTAATTTTCTTCTGGATAAAAATTACAAATGTATAGTTTTAGAGCTACAGGGACCTTATATATCATTTGATTTGAAAGCTACATCATCACCATACACTAATTTGTGACCCTGGAAAGATTATTGCACCCTCTGTACCTTCCTATTGTCTATGTAACATGGTTACATATGGCATTCTTGGGAGGATTAGACGGGCTATATATAGAAAGTGCCCAGAACAGTTCTACGGTTCTGCTACATGGTAAGCCTCCAAGACTGCTTACAGGGCTTTTTTGTATGTTGGTTGGTTTTTTGTTTGTTTGTTTTTGTTTTTTTGTCTTTTTCACAGATCAGGAGACTGAGGTCCAGAGAGGTTAACTAACTTTCTTAGGAAAATATACTCCAGAAATAGGACCCTCTCTGAATAGTGTTCTGGTGCTTTATCTATCCCACTGCATAAAATATCTAGTCAACTGAAGCATAGCTTATCTAAGTAACATTGCATTGATGCTCATTCTGCTAATGAAAAAATTGACTTAGGTCTTATAATTTCAGGGCTTTATTTGTTTTCAGGTCTCATAGTCTATTGATAGTGGGACAACAAAAGGAGCATGGATTGTATTTAGGTCTAGTTTTGAATCTCGGCTCCTTGATGTATTGGCCATCAGGTGTCAAGATACCTGACCTTTTGTAGCTTTCTATATTTTCAGCCTTAAATATGAATTGATGATGATGATTATGATGGGCATGATGATAAGAGCAATGCCAAAATTAGTTGTGGGAATTAAATCACTATGCAAGATTGTCTAGCCCCCCTTGGACAACCTACAGATGTTATGTTTTCTCCTCCTTACACAGGGCCTGGTTTCTTCCTGCAGATGCGGTAAGTGGGAGAATACTCCTGGATGGAGGTACCCACAGACCTGAGGCCAAGATGGAGGAGGCTGTTACAAGGGTTAGGGTGGGGCTGGGGTGAAACCTGCTGCCTTGTTGGGCTCCTGACCTGGGATCATCTCTGTCACACTCAGTCCTCTGTAAATCATTCTACTGCCCCTTACTGCACAGCACTTTACAGTTTGAAAAGCATTTGTTTGTTTCCTGTTTATTTATTCTCTCAACAATCCTGTAGGATGAGTAGGATAGGAGTTGTGACCTTAAATTATACAGATAAAGAAACTGAGATCCACTGGCTATGTGACGTGCTTGTGACAGTGGGGACATCTCCTCATGTTAGAGCAGAGATGGAAGTCAAGTTCTCCTCGCTGCTTCCCAGAGACCCTTCCCTGCCCCCCACTGCCCCCTTGCCCTGTATACAGCCTAAGTGCCTACTGTAATCCATCGATTCTAAAGCCATAAACTAGACCCCAACCAAGCCAGGAGGTCATCTGCAGGGCAATGCTCTTAAGGGAGGGGGTGGCTTCCAAGGCCAGCTGTTCTTAATTGCACTTCTCAGTGTCCCTAATCCAAGAAGTTAAAGCGTTGGAAAATCCACTCCACTGGGTAGCCCTCGCTGTTTTGTTGTGCAAACTGGAAGCAGAGAGACTTTTCTTTGACTCAGTTAATGAGGATGAAGGGTCCTCTGATATTGATTGAGCCTCTGGTATGGATTAGGGGCGTGAGTAAAAATCTCCTGCCTTCCCTGATGGTGGAAATCATGGAAATGTTCTTCTTACTCTCCCTCCATTCACTTTCTGACCTCATTAAAATTAATGACCACGTGAGTCGAATGGTAGGTGGAGTCACGTCTTTGTGAGGTTTATGGACGATTTTTCCTACTGTGCCTCTGATGGTAATTCTTCAGTTAAATAATTCATAGTGATATTAAGAAGCTTCTTCCTTTAACTATTATGACGAAGGAAGAACATTTTTTTAAGTAAAAGTCCAGGGGAAAAGCCATCAATTCTTTTCTTCTTTTTTTTTTTTTTGAAGAAAAAGTGATACGGTTCACAGAAAATACTAAAATAATAAAAAATACAGTTTAACTGTTGGCTGCTAAATTGATATATTTGTTCATTTCAAATTAAGTAAACCCATTACAATCATGTAAATAATTTAGTTCCCAAAAGGAAAGATGCATAACAGTACAAATAAAATTTAGTAGAAACCATAGGGAAGGGGAAATGTTTTATTTGGGGGAATAGCATAAATTGGGCAAAACCAGAAAGAAAAGGAAGATTGGATCTGTGTTAAGTGTATAAAAAGAAAGAGACAGATGTAGTCTAAGATCCATGATGGAGAGTCAGGGTTGGGTCAATAATGTTTATTGAATGTCTGCCATAGGCTAATCATTTTGAAAGGCCTTTGTTGCACACGCTCGTATTTAACTCTTACAGTGATGCTATGAGATGGGTAATATTACTATTAGCATTCTGTTTTATAACCATGGAAACTGAGACTCATAGAGGTTAAGTAACTTTCCCAAATCACAATGCTTTTGATAGAACGCAACTAGATTGCACATATTTCTTTTTTTCTCATAAATGAATTTTTTTTAGTTGAAGTATAGTTGATTTACAATGTTGTGTTAGTTTCAGGAGTACAACAAAGTGATTCAGTTGTACATACATATATATTTATTCTTTTTCAGGTTCTTCTCCATTATAGGTTATTATAATGTATTGAATATAGTTCCCTGTGTTATACAGTTGGTCCTTATTGTTTGTTGTTTTATATATAGTAGTATGTATATGTTAATCACAAACTCCTAATTTATCCCTCCCCTCTTTCCCCTTTGGTAACCATAATTTTGTTTTCTATGACTGTGAGTCTGTTTCTGTTTTGTAAATAAGTTCATTTGTATCATTTTTTTAGATTCCACATATAAGTGATATATTTGTCTTTCTCTGTCTGACTTACTTCACTTAGTATGATCATCTCTAGGTCTATCTATGTTGCTGCAAGTGGCATTATTTAATTCTTTTTATGGCTGAGTAATATTCCATTGTGTATATATATATATATATATATATATATATATATATATATTCCATTGTGTAGATATATATATATGTCTACACAGTGGAATATATATATACATATACCACATCTTCTTTATCCATTCATCTGTCAATGGACATTTACGTTGCTTCCATGTATATTGCTGGTATTACTTTTCTGACATCTACCATCTTTGTGTGACTCTGTATTATTCCTATAAGATAGTGAGAGAGTTGAGACACCTAGAGGATACATTTCTTGTTTAAAGTCACTCAGCTGATAAAGTGTCAGAGTAAACATATAAACTCATTTGACTTTAAAGTTCATATTAATCTGTTTATACCACATTGCTTTTTTCAACAAAGAGCAAAACCAACTGTAAAAAGCAGGATGCCAGCAATGAGTAGAGTTTGGACTCCTGCAGTCATGTCTCACCCATTTAATCAGTTACCATGATCCATGTGAGATGTCCAGGTAGTCTGGATTCCTAGAGCCGCCCACGTGCATTCTGTATGTCACAGGACCTGACTTCATCAGTGGCCTCAGCAAAGGCCTCGGCCTTCTGGAACATGTGCTCGATCATCAGTTAAATCCAAATCATCGACCTCTATGTGGGATTTTCCTTTAAATTTTACTCAAATTGAAAATTGGATCTTGGATGAAAATATTACTTCCCCTGAGAGTACAAATAGAGGCTGCAGGTCTTCTTCTCTTCCCAGCCCTGGGTCCCTCTCTTATGCTGAACCCTTCAGCGCCTTGGTGAGGATGCATCAGCGCTCAGGTCTGTGGCGCGCACACCTCCTCGCCCTTTACTACTCCCCAGACCCAGGTCTGCAAAATAACAGCACGATGTGTCTGTGAAGCCAGAAAAGAGAATCCTGCACACATCCAGGGCCTATGGAGACGTAGAGCCAGACAGGCAAGAAATTCCAGGATCTCTGGTACCCAGAACTTGATGTAGGGAGGACCATGCAGAGCCTGGTCATATCTTCTTGGCCCAGTGGTGAGGATCCCATGCATTGATATATGAAAATGCTGTGAATTTGAGTGTGAAGTTGGATAACACACAAATGTTCAATATTCAGATTAATTTAGTAACAGAAATTCAATTTCAAACTGTTTTGAAAATTTGTTCTGTCCGTAACGTATTGGGACTTTCCAGGATTTTAGGACTAATCTTTATTAAATGATTTTCCTAGAAATGGAGAGTTGTCCTTGGAAAGTATTAGTCAGACTAATGGAGCTTTGTGTTTGCCAGACCATTCTGGGCAGTCTTACACTGGAGAGGAAAAGTGAGATCGTTAGGGATACCTAAATTTAGACTTGCTTCTGTAATTCTGTAGTCTAGTTGTGTGGTTTTTGGCATTCTTGGTCTCAGTGGATAACAGTCACCTGACCCATGCTACCTGCTTTTGTGTGGTGCAGGACTCAGTAACATTAAGGAGAGAGAGAGAGAGGAAGAAGGGCAGGAAGGGTCTTCGACCTAAGACACAAGTGTGGTAAAGAAATGGAATGAAGACTCTTATGCAGTAGCAGGTCAGATCGCTTTTGTTTATGCTTGCTACTGTCCTATAACTTTTCAGAAGAAGGAGAAATTGTGGAAACCTTGTACAGTACAGCAGGCTGTCAGTTGGAATGTCTTCCAGAAGTTGGAGTCTGGTCAAATCCATCCTGACACGTCTGTTACTTTATACTCTGTTCATTTTAATTCTCTTTGCCATCAATACATATGAGATTTTCTGCAGGCTCCAGAAGGCCTCAGATGCTTCCCAGTAAGACACATCTGTTGGAGTTCTCAGGAAAGATGCTGATTGCTATTATGAATATTCCATGGGAAAAAGTTCTTTAATTTTTTTTAGGTGAGGAGGGCATTTTAATCAGTGACCAAGGTAACATCTGTGTAAATTTCCTATCTCAATTATACTCAACAGTTCTTTTCTTTTTTAATAATTTTAAAATAAAACTTATTTTTTAAAATAATTTTACAGTCACAAAAAAATGGCAAAAATAATTCAGAGAGTTCTCATATACCCCCTCCCAGTTTCCCCTGTTATCAACATCCTACATTAGTGTGGTACTCTTGTTACAATTAATGAACAAATATTGAACCAACATTATTAACTGAAGTCCATACTTACTCAGATTCCTTAGTTCCTAATATCTTTTTTTTTTTTCCTGATCCAAATTCCTAAGCAGGTTATTATATTACATTTAAACAACATGTCTTCTTAGGCTCCTCTTGGCTGCATGTGAAAATATATAGTATTTGTCTTTCTATGTCTGACTTATTTTTTTTATCATAATGCCCACAAAGTCTATCCATGTTATCACAAAGAAAGGATTTCTTTCCTTTTTGTGAATGAATAATACCCTTGGGTGTGTATGTGTGTGTGTGTGTGTGTGAACATTTTCTTTATTCATTCATCTGTTGATGGACATTTAGGTTGTTTCCATGTCTTGGCTATTGTAAATAATGCTGCAGTGCACATGGAAGTGTAGATAGCTCTTCAATATAGTGACTTTATTTCCTTTGGATATATATCCAGGAATGGTATTGATGAATCATATGATGGTTTTATTTTTTATTTTTCGAGGAATCTCCATACTGTTTTCCGTAGAGGTTGTACCAATTTACCTTCCCACCAAGAGTGCACAAGAATTCTTTTTTCCTCTACATCCTTGTCACCACACTTTTTTTCTTGTCTTTTTGATAGCCATTATAACAGGCCTGAGGTGATATTTCACTGTGGTTTTGATTTGCATTTCCCTAGTGATGGTTGATGTTGACTGTCTTTCCAGGTACCTCTTAGCCATGTGTATATCTTGTTTGGAAAAGTGGCCATGTATTTTGTATCTTAGTGATTTCTAGGATTCGTCTTTTCTTTTCTTTTTTTTCATTTTCTCTGAATAATTACATCCACACCATTACTTTGATGACAGTCTATATGCTAAAGTGCCTTCAATACTGACTCTAGGACAGATAATTTCCCTGTTTAATAAATCTCCAGCTATCCACCAAAAAGCTCTACTTGGACATCACACAGACACCTCAAACTTAAGACACCAGCAATTGAATAACTTTATAGCCCCTTAATACTCATCCTTTTCATAAAAATCATGGTATCAGCATATGGGTTGATCATTCACTTAATGATGCAAATCAGAAAGGCTAACGTCCTCCCAATTTCAGCTCACTCTGTCGTCCACTGAATCAAGCCATTCCCCAGTCCTAAGACTTATTTTCATTATCTTGATCTTCTAATGATACATATGAGTTGTTCTATTTTTTTTTTTCAAATATTGGTTTTCAGAGAGAGCACTGAGAACACATTTCAGTCTCCTTCACCATCTCCCCAATTTTAGCCCTGCTGCTCCCCCTCCTTCAACACAGCTAAGGCTTGTGTTGAAATAACCAGGTAGGTCACAGGTGGATGACAAACACCAAAATATACTCATCATTAGACTGTACTGAAATGAAAACTAGACCTTATTGTATGAAACCACTGAGGTTTTGGTACTAAATGTGATACAGTAGTTAACAGACCTTGATTATATAAAAATACTTAAAATGACTGGAGGTTACATCCATTGAGGTTAAATGACAGCCATCTCTGCTTTCATTCCCTATCACACCACCCTTCCATCCTTTCATTATTTTTCTATTGTTCCCTGCCTTAGGTCAAGCCACATTGCCTATGCTTGCTACTAGGTCCTTGGAAACTACAGCTTCTAATTGAAAACCAGAAAATCCCCCTGGATCATTACAGTGTTCCTGGAGAGCTTTCTCTGCTTCTTTATGCCAAATGATCCCTGTCTGTCCTTTAAGAAGCCCACTTTCTGTGAAGTCCTGCACTGGTGTTGGTTTTCTAACATCAAGCATTTTTCAGAAACAAGTCTCCCTTGCTCATATTGCACTCAGTTACTCTCTTGCTTTTAAAAAGAAATATTCAGGAATCCTGTGATAAGCCATAATGGAAAATAATATAAAAAAAGAATGTATATATGTGCATAAATGAGGCACTCTGCTGTACAGCAAAGATTGGCACAGCATTGTAAACCAACTACACTTCAATTTAAAAAAAAAATGTTAAAAAAAAAGACTTGGGCATACCGTACACCACCCTTGACTTTTTCTCATAACTATCTCCTGATCTCCAGGTCATTCTCCATACAAGGAAGGTGGAAAGTGACCATTAAGTATGCCATTTCCTACACAGTCCTGGCATAAACTGATTCTCTTCATCATCTGCACAAGTGATGTCTCCACGTTTTGATCTCCTAGTTCCTTTAGTGCCTCACTATAATAGAATTTTTTCTTCCTGCCCCAACTCATCCGCTTAATTCCATGTTATAGTTTCACAAATAATAACTATACCACCTGCAAACTGTCTATTGTAAGCATCCTGCTCTTTGATCCTTACTCCCTGCCTTGCCAATCACCTGTTGTAGAACCTCCACTTGGACAATAGCTTCCATAGTATTAGCCTGCTCAGGCTGCCTAGACAAAGCACCATAGACTGGGTGACTTAAACAACAGAAAGTTATTTTCTCACCGTGCTTCAGGCTAGAAGTCCAAGATCAAGGCTTCTACTGAGTCAGGTTCTGGTGAGGACTCTTTCCCCGGATTGCAGACAGCTGCCTTCCGGTCAGCACCTCGCATGGCCTTTCCCTGGTGCATGGCTTCACCTCAGTGGAAAAAGAAATGTTGGAACAGAAGTGACCTGGGCTGGAAGCAAAGTACATTCTCTGTACTTAAAATTATTTTCTGCATTTTAGCGTTCACCCTTTGCTGGAAGGTAGCACTGTTTTGTTACTGCTTTTGTGATAGTAGTTGCATATAACCCAAGCAGGGAGTATGACACTCTGATGGGTGCCCATGGTTTCTTGTCAGCTAAACTTAAGATGAGCCTGTCTGCTGGGACAAGGCACCATCAGATCAGTAGCCCTGCTCACAAAGATAAGTTTCCAAGCCTGAGCATGGTTACTGGGATAATTAATTCAATGAAATATATAACGAACTCTGCATTCCTTACTGTGATACTCTGATATGCAATAATGTAAGAAACAAGAAGTAAATTGGAAGCTTTCAGGATAACCAAATAATAGTAATAAACAGTGGTGGTAAACGCATGTAATAGGAGCATTTACACTTGCTAATAAAAAGGAGGGAACAAAAGATGCTAATATACATTCAGACAGTGTGATGGACAAATAGAATTTAGAGCTACTGAGATGGCACCTGGACCTGTATTTTGAGGGCACTGACATAGCAAATATTTATGTACCTGTACAGATTCCAGCAAGAAATGGAATGGGACTCAAGCTAGTGCATGAATAGCAGACTAGAGAATCTGTTGTATAAGCTTAACATAAACTTAAAATGTAGAGCTGGGGTAATGGGCTTTGTCTAGGAAACACACAGAAAAACAGTCTGCAAACCCTGGGAAGATGATCTCAAGGAGGAAAAGAACTGTTTGACTTAATATATAATTAGTCAGTAAATCTCACCTATCTATCACAGTGATTAATAAAGGTACTCATGATTCATACTTATTATACTTGTCTCCAATATGGGTTTGGAGATCATCTGAAGAAAGAAAAATTCTATCTTGCAATAAAAGGAATTTTCAAAACAAGGTAGACTCTTAAGGACTCAGCATTGTTGTTAAGCATTGATGCTGGTTCTTTTTCCTCAACACTTACAGTATCTGACAGAGTTTTGATCTTCTAGACATCTTCCCATGATGGGTGGCTTTTAGGAAGTTGAGGTTGCAAAGATGCTGAGTGATCTGTCTAAGACCTTTCACGTTCCTGGCACAAATTCAATTCTGGAATTTCTAGTTTGGCCTTCATTTTCATTTCTGACACTTTCTAATGCTGGGGCCCTTGAAGCATGATTTCATGGAATCTCTAAAAGATATGTAATCACTTACAATCTGTAAATATAATCCAGACAACGTATTTGTAAAGGTTCAACAATATGAACAACTATATGCTTTTCAAGGAAAAGAGTAGGTATTATTGTTCCTTTTTGTCATGTTGAGTAGGTTTAAATCCAACCAGGAATGTGAGATACATACACACACACACACACACAAACAAACAATTAGAAGAAAACTAAAGAAACATTAACCTTAACGTGTTTAATTGAAAATCAGCAATGAGACATAGCAGAAAAGAGTGTGCTTTATTTAGCTCAGAAATCTTTAGACTTAAATTTTGTGCTACTGCCTACAAAATCTGTGACTGACTTCAACTCAGAGTCTCAGGTTTTTCCGTGGATAATAGGTGTGAGATAAAAGGAGCTGATCCATGGGAAGTCTACTGGGTAGTTCAGGATACACGAGTGACACTGTCTCCATTGTCCTCAATCTTTCCCAGATTCTATATGGCATCATTAGGGTTTAGCATCCCCAATGCACAGCCTAGTTTGGAACCAAATGAGGGATAGACCCAGGAATCAGACAGTTGGGGGATTTATTACAGATAAAATCTAGAGGTGGAAAGATTTGGTTAACATATGACCAAATGGACTTGCCAGCATTCCCTGCCTGACACCCCTCCATGGCGTCAAATCCAGATCTTGGAATTGCCAGCTGAACAAACTCAGTGGGAAGACTTGGGTCTGAGAAGACACACATATGGAGGGAGACTGTTTCCCACTATTTCAGAAGGAAATGGAAGAAAAGAGTCCAAACTCCACAGCAATAAATCTTTTAAGAGAGTGACTTTATCCAATTAAGAAAAGTGGATCCAAACCTGTCACAACCAACCAGTTCAGATTAACTCACTTTTCTCTACAGGGAGGAATGAGTGAGGAGTAGCAAAGAGGCCAAGAAGTTCACTTTGGTGGGCATCCCTCTTCTGGAAACGTGTGGAGCGAGAAATTAAGAATTTCACCCAATAAACCTCATCACCCTTTCTGTCACTCAAGCCAGAAATAATGGAATTAGCAGTGATCATGACCTGTCTTTACACCCACATCTAGACCCAACTCTACCCTTACAGCCAGTTCTCCTTCTGTCATTCTCATGCCCTACAGGACAACTAAACAGACTCGGGTTTCTGCACATGGCACTTATTCTCTTCCTTCCATTTTCTACTCATTTTTTGACCCACATGAATGCCGCCCCACTTCCTATTTTCTTAGTCATTCTTCATTTCTGTATGTAATCACAGTTCTTCCCTAATTCCCTCCCATAGCTTAGGTTCGAAAAGTATCTTTTTGCCTCTGTGTTCTTTTGCTTCTCAGTAAAATGTACTTACAATCCATATTACGTCACGATTACCCATGAATAACAAGAGCAGTAATAATAGTTCACATTATCAATAGTCACAATGCATCAAGCACAACACTAAATATTTTATCTGTGTTATTGTTTCATTTACTTTCCACAACACCCTATGATTTAAGGGTGCACTTTTAGGTCTATGTTGAGTTAAGTAAAGATTAACGATGTTAGCTAGCCCAAGTCATAGAGGTGTGAGCCTGAGTGGGCAGTGATAATCAGGCAGTCACGGTCTTGGAGGACTTCTGGTCCATTTCCTCTTGGTACTGATGAGGGACATTGTTTGGATGAACTTTGGGAGTATTACCTGTCAGGACTGTGGTTACACAGCCTTTGTTAGTGATGCGTTAGAACCCAGGTTTCCTGGTTCTTGGGTTTTTGGGATATGCTTTGATATCAGAGCCATGCAACAGAGTAATGTAAATAGCACAGCAATATGGTCTATGAAGGTTTAAGTCTGTTTCACAGAGAAGTCCCAGCACCTGGACCATTTCACATTTGCCACTAACACTTTTAATAATTATCTTTAATAACCTCTCACCCTCTTATGGATACATCATGAATTCTGTTCATTTTGAAGAGCTAAATGTCTATGTTTTGTGTTGTTTTGTTTTAAAGAATGAGTCGATTTCAGCTTAATAATTAGTAAGTTCTGTATTTATCAAAATGTTGATTTTTGTTACTTAAGGTTTCTTGAATTATTTTGTTCCTCCCAAGAATATTAAGCAAATCAGATCTAGCCAGAACCAAAACAAGAAAGAAATAACACGAACATACAAATCACTGTGAAAAGTTCACATGTGTCTACTGAATGTCCAGTGCACTAGAATTCTCTGGGAGTCAGGATGAGAAGGGACAGCAGGCATGTGGCAATCACCCTTCTGTGCATTTCCACACACTTCATTGCCCGTAAATGGAGACTAAATAAGGCATCTTTAAAGACAGGTTCTGGGCAGCTGCAAGATATTTTTTCCTGTACACTAATTTATGTAGCTAAGAGATAAGTAAATCAATCTTCATTATTGAGCCACCAGATAGCAAGAGTCAAACTGAAACACCAATCCCTTAGTGCAGGAAAAAAATCGTCCATATGACAGATTGCGTTCTTTCTTATAGGTCCAGGTGCACCCATGACAGATTCTGGCAGAGAGAATGATTTTCATCCCCGGACAAGCTTGCCTGTTCCTTCTGCTTACTTTTGCTCCTGCCTCTTGATGAGGGGCAATATCAATTAGACAAATCATGTTGTCTATAATCTAGTCCCCTTCCTCTTAACCATGATTCATTCTGACAAGGAAAGTTTAAAAGCAACAAGTAAAATATGGTAAACAATATCCATCATTGCATAAGGGAGTCAGGCTAAAAGCTTTCTGTCACTATTAATAATACTGTTTAGTTTTCAACTTCCCCTTTGTATTGCATTAGTGACAAATGTGAAACTCTGTGAGCAACACAGGTTCAGAATGGACTACCTGTGAGATCCATGGCTTGGGATGAAACTGTCCTCAGCAGTGGCTACCCTGCTTCTAGCCCTTGGAGTAGCCCATGAGATGGAACTAGGCAGTGTCGGGGCAAGAGATGCTGTAGGCAAGTAAGACCCTGCTTCAACTCTCACCTATTTCTGACTCACTTTATCTTCTCAGCTCCTTACTCATGTTTCTGAAAAGATGACCTGAGTTTTCCTCGGTCCCCTTTGTGTGTGTGGCACTTCCCCAGAGCTCTAATACTAGATTTTACTTTCGGATATTGCTTTGCCCTGATCGTCAGACTCTCAGGGTCCCAGATACCTGGGGATGGGACATTCTACCTGGACCAGTAGAAGCTCACCTCTAACCTCACAAACATACCTTTCATAAGACCACATCAGTACAGTCGTTATTCAAGAAAAATAATTTTATAGCATACCAGGTTTTCATGGCCCATATGGACCTTAAAAATTCTTATATGGAGAGATTCACAAAAATTTTACTTACCCAGAAATACTACCCATCGACCCTCTGTCCACTCAAGCTGTCCATTTTTCACCTCATCAATGAGCAGAATTTCACATCTCATCTCCAACAAGCATTTCTATGCTTTTTGGTTGAATGGAGACACAGTGATTTTGACACAGAAGTGACTTTTCTTGCAAAGTAATTAACACACAACTTACCTGGTTCTCAGAACTAAGAGGTGACACAATCTCATCCCAGGAAAGGAGCCCTGGAATCGGTACTGGAGTCTATGCTGAAATAATTACTGAAGACTCTTCCTGCCCCAGGGCAGTTCTCTGTAGTCAAGGAACCAGAGTGATAAGAAGATAGTATTAGAAAGCAGTATTTATATATATATATATTTTTTTTCTTTTTTTGCTGATGAGGTAGTTGAGGGTTAAGAATGCAAAAAGCCTCCTCTAACAGCCCCGAATCAGATTCCATGTTTAGTGTAAATCTAGGTGTTGAATCACAGAATCCCGATTCTAGTCAACAGGTCTTTTTTATGGTGTCATAGAAATATGTCAGGCTTTCAAAAATCAGTTAACTCTTCCTATACTTTATCTATTTATAAAACAGACAATACCTGTCCTGTCTACTTTACAGTTTTACAATAAAGATATCAAATGAACTAATATCTATGATAATACTGTCTACATTGTGTATCCTTAATTACATATGTGATCTTGTTATTGATTAATGTAGTAGTCTTAGCTGTTTTAGTAAAGCTAAAGTCACCCTTTGCAATACTACTTCACTATGAAAATCTCCATTGTTCATAGAAGATATATATATTTTATCAATACAAAAATTCCAATGGAACAAATGGAAATGATATGGTCACTTTTATTTTATTAAAATTTGTTTGGAACCAAGCTTTTTTATGTCAACATACACAAAAAAGATTTTTTCCAACAGAATACATTGATAAGTGTCCTTACTTTCTAGTGTCTTCTGCATGTCTTGATATAGCTCTTTGATATCTCTACCACTTAGCTTTGCTGACTAGCAAACCACCCCCAAACTCAGCAGCTAAAAAGCAAACTATTATTTTTCATACTTCTGTGGTCAGTTGGGTAGTTACTTTTCTCTTGACCACTTGGCTGATCTCTGTAGGCAACTGGAGACTGGGCTGGGCTGGATGGTCGAGCCTGAGACTGCCCACAGGTTTGGTGTCTTAGGCTGCATGGTCTGGAGGATCTCAGTAAGGACGGCTGTAGTTCATGCATCTTTCATTCCTGGTCAGCTAGCCTGAGCTTCTTCCATGGTGCTCTCAGGATCCAAATGCAGGAAGAGAAGGCAAGACCCAATTAGCAAATATTTCTCAAGCATCTGAATCCCATTTGCTGATGTTCTGTGGTCAAAGTGAGTCTTAGGCCAAGCCCAGATTCAAGGGGTAGAGGCAGGGATGTGACCACATTTACTAACTCTCTTCCACATTTGCTCACACACCAGATGCCTAGAGCCCTGGCTGAAAGCAGCTGTTGAAGACTTTTCTTGTTGTCAGCCTTATTCAGGGCAATGTAGGACATACAAAGAGATATCACATAAGGAAACTGACCTTATAAAGACAAGGTTGTGAAGAAAACAGAGACTGAAGCAAAAGAAAATAGAGTAAAATGATGGGTATGCTGAAACGGGTTAATATGCAAGGAAAGAATTCCAAAAAGTTATTGAGGGAACACAGGAATTAGCTTCCATTAAATATTCACATTTGATTAGACTTCCCTAATATTTTTGCATGGCTCTAGCCTGACTGGTAAATTCATTAAAGAAAGCCCTGTGTAGATGTGTGTGCATGGATGTGTGTGTCTGGGCATATACAGATAGTTGCTTCAGGGACGACACCATCACTCTCTCCTCTGTAACATCTGTATTGCACTTAAGAGTTCCAAGATATTTCCATGTACATTACCTTGCTCGGTCCTCACAGCACCCACGAGGGAGGCATCATTCTCATTATGCAAAAGAGGAATGGTGAGAGGGTGGGCAGAGGGAGCCAGGTGGAGGGAGGTAAGGACTTCAGTCATAATATTGCTACAGGAAGTCAGCCTAAAATAAGGACCATAATGACTATGCCATGTATGCATTCAACATGGAGTTATTGAGTGTTGGCTATATGTCACCATCTCTAATGACACAGAGATTATGTTCTAGGTGGGAGCAACACAATTTAAAAAAAAAAAAAAAAACTTTAAAAAAGACCTTTCTGGAAAACAGTAAGTTTATTCCCAAGAGAATAAATCATGATGCTGTGATTAGATACAGGATCACAAAGCAAGGTGTGTGTCCCATAAAGAGATAGTGGCTCCCATGATTTGCTAACATCACAGAGTCAAAAAAAATTCAGTTTGGCATTTACTAATTGTGTACTTTTAAAGAATTAAGTTTGATTTAGTTTCCTCACCTGTGAAACAGAGGTTTCTGTAACTGGCCTGGTTCCTTCTCAGGACTTTTTAAGAATCAAATGAGATAATGTACGTGAATGTGATTTGTAAAAGTCAAGTCAAAATCTATTATCATTCTCGTGTCATCCTGGTTATTATGATAGCTATCAAAGTAGAAGCAAAAAGTTATGTTCTGGACTTATCACAAAGGTTGAACTAAAAGGAAATAAGGGCGGTTAAACTTGTAGGGGAAGCAACATGACAAAGTGTGGGCTCTCAGCACCAAGATGCTGAATTAAACTGAGTTCAGAATGTTGACAGTGTGAAGCTAGATTATCCACAGGTGATACAGGCTAAAGAAATAGGTGACACAAGTGATACCTCTCCAACCCTGCCCTGGTCTGCACCTTACTCAAAATCTGGGAGTTTGTGTTCTATGGAAGAAGAGCTGTCACTTTTTTTTGTTTTTTTTTTGGTCTCTGGTGTCCTAATAATTCAATTTTAACACTGTCAGTCAGAAAGGTTGGGATTTCAGGCTCATTTGGGGTTTCTCAGTGTGTCTTACGTAGATATGATTACACAGGTTAACAGCCAAAAATGCCCTCTGAAGCGATGATATACAGCAAATGTCTCAAATAAGAGTTGATATCCTTGTTTTATTCTAGGTCCCCTACTTATGCAGAAGCTCAAGGATTTCTCATAACGTGACAGTAGAGTAGGCTAACCACTGACTCTTGTAAATCTTGGATTTGGTCAAAATCGTCAACCTCTGAGTTTTACCATTCATAGCAGTAAAGCACAGCCAATGACACTAACATTCTTGGATTAGAAAGAAGATATGAAAAAGCACATGAATGGTGTCTGGCACCAGGTAAGGATGAAGAAAGGGCAGTGGCAGTTGCCAATATTTATTCTTGTTTGTTTATTGTTATCATTTCCAAGGTAGTCACCTGTGCTCTCGCCTCTCCAGGGATCACAAGAGAGACCCCATGTCCTCCTGTGGTGGAGGCCCCTTTCCGAGCAAACCAACACCCAATGACTCACATGGTTTTGCTGTATCTGGGAGGTAGGCTGTCCCACGCCCTTTACCTGCTCCTGGATAAGCCCCCAATTTGTCTCATTCCACATTAGCATGCATGCAACAGGACTCAGGACACATGTTTTGGATACTGAGAATATTAACAGCGCCAAAAGAGCATCAGAGAAGAAAAATGCTAGCACTTGCTTTTATATAATGTAAGGCCATTATAATGATCAAAAGACAATTTCTGTTATGCAAAGCTTATGTTCTAGAGGCTTTGAGGCTTTTACAATGCAGTTGAAACATAAAGCAAATATAAAGTAAAACATAGTGCTAGGTGATCTCTTAAAATATATTATTTTAACTAAATCACTCCTTACGCAGGAATGGCCCAATAAAGCAATATCCCACCTGAAAAATAGAATCGAAGGATGAAATCAAACCTCAGCCAACTCTCCAGTAGATGCACTTGCCTGGGTACCAATACCTCACTATTAGGATAATTGGGACTGTAATTCTTAGACCACCTACCTGAAGTTTATTACGTGAAATTATAAACTTGGTTTTTATTTCACTGTAATTCAATTCCTTTCAACTCAGCATGTGCATAAGATCCATGTTCACTGTCAATGGTATCAAGACTTAATAGATTTGACAGGAAGCAGAGAGAATACCTAAGCCCAGCCTGTAGTTTCACAGTGATATGAACACCAGGAGAGGTCTGAGCAATCCACTGTTGAAACACAGAAGTGTGTGTTTAGTCATCTCTGAGTGTACAGAAAGGATTTTTGGTGGAGACGGCACAAGAGTTGGGCATTGAAGACATAAAATTGAGGGTGTAGGAAAAACAGGGAAGAGGTTAATTAATTCTAGCAGAGAGAATAGCACGCACAGAATCAGGATGTGGAAGTTCATGGTTCCCTCGGGAGAGAGTAGTTTTCTGTGCCTCCAACAAAGGTTTCTGGAGGCTGGGTAGGAGGAGCTTGGGGATGCAGAAAAGGAAGGTAAAATCTGTGCTGCAGATCAACTGTGAAAGACCACTCTCAAGCTTGAATGTTAGCATGCAGGGGATGGCTAAAGGAATGGTAGAGAATTCTTAACAATAGTCATTTCGTTTTGAGATTAAGTCTCATGAGAAAGGTTTGCTTTGATTTGTAGAATCTGCTCAAGTATGCTGATCTAGATGGATCTACACATTTCTGGGAATTTATTGAATGATTTCCAGACAGTGTGTTTAAGTGGGGCTGAGATCCATTGGTGAAAAAAATCCCATAATAAATTATCATCCTTTCAAATACGGTCTTGAGTTTATATATCATTTTTTTCTTCCAAGTTATTCAAAGCACCCCATGTACATCACTGCCTTTTTCCTAATGTCTTTAAGACATAATTAGGTACACATATCACTGTGCTTACTTTATAAATATTGGCATCTGACATATTGGTTACAGAATCTGCTTAAGATAACATGGCATCAAAACTGTCATCAATCTACACACTATTATCAATCTTTTTGCATGTAAGTCACCATGTAAAATAAAAGCGTTATAAGCATTTATCTGTAACTGATTGCATGCATTGAATATATTTACATTGACTTTATAGTTTTAAGATAAATTGTACCAACACATTATACAAATTTCCAACACTACAGACATAAAAACTTTAAAAAGAAAAAGGCCATAGAAATATAACATACCTCTTTATTCAGATTATAAGAACATTCTTTGTACACTGTCTATGCAGTGGTTAGAGAGTCATATTACTTCAAGGGCCAGTAAGGTGAAATAAATACTGAATTAACTAGGTGAAAGGCAAGTAGGGATGAGGTGGCTGAAAAGAAACAGAAATGGCAGACCCTGGCTAAATGAATTGAGATTTGAGTTAAAATGACAGCGGAACCCTGTGTGAACCAAACAGTTTACATCTGTAGGCAAATTTGGACAGTGAGTTTACAACTGCTGCTCGTTTATGTAAATTTATATAGATATGAGGTTAGATCAACAGACAGATAGGGAGATGGATAAGCAAAAATATAGGGACAAACCATTTCATAAAAATGAGATCATGTGTTATTTTATGAAATTTTTGAAAATTAGTTTTACTTTAACAGGATAAAAAATTTAATTTCATTTAAAAAATTACCTCAAAATGGATCATAGACCTAAATATAAATTTTAAAAACACTGTAAAACTAGAAGATAACACAGGAGAAAACTCAGATGACCTTGGGTATGGCAATGACTTTTTAGATGTAATACCAAAGGCACAACTAATAAAAGAAATAATTGATAAGCTGAACTTCATTAAAATTAAATGCTCTGCTCTAAGAAAGACAATATCAAGAGAATTAGAAGACAAGACACAGACTGGGAGAAAATATTTGTAAAAACACATCTGAGAGAGGAATGTTATCCAAAATATATAAAGAACCCTTGAAATTCAAAAATATTAAAACAAATTATTCAATTACAAATTTGGCCAAAGACCTTAATGGACACCTCACCAAAGAAAATATACAAATGGGAGATGTGCATATGAAAAGACGCTCCATGTTATATGTCATTAGGGAAATGCAAATTAAAAAAAAAAAAAGTTAGATACCATTACACACATATTAGAATGGCCAAAATCCAGAGGCTGGCAACACCAAAAGCTGGTGAGGATGTGGAGTAACAGGAACTCTCATTCATCGCTGGTGGCAGTGCAAAGTGGTACAGGCACTTTGAGAGACAGTTTGGTATTTTTTTTACAGAACTAAATATATTCTTACAATACAATCCAGTAATCAAACTTCTTGGTATTTACCCAAAGCAACTGAAAATTTACGTCCACACAAAAACCCGTGCAAGGATGTTTATGCTAGCTTTATTCATAATTGCCAAAACTTGAAAGCAACCAAGATTTCCTCAGTAGGTGAACAAATAGATAAACTGTGGTAGATGCAGACAATAAAATGTTATTCAGAGCTAAAAAGAAATGAACTATCGAGCCATGAAAAGACATAGAGGAAACTTAGATGCGTGTAACTAAGTGAAAGAAGCCAACCTGTAAGGTTCCAACCATATGATATTCTGGAAAAAGCAAAAGCATGAAGACAATAAAAGGGTCAGCAGTTGCCAGGAGTGAGAGTGGGGAAGATGAATAGCCAGAGCACAGAGAGCTTTTAGGACAATAAAATATACTTCGTATGATAGTGTAATGATGGATTATATGGCTATATGTTTCTCCAATCCCATAGAGTATCAGGAGTGAACATTAATGTAAACTATGGTTTTCGGATCATTATGGTGTGTTAATGGAGGTTCATCCTTGGTAAAAATGTACCATTCTGATAAGTGACTTTGGTTGGAGGGATTATGTGTGTGTTGGGACGGGGGTATATGGGAAATCTCTGTACCTCCCTGTCAATTTTATTGTAAACCTAAAACTTCTGTAAAAAATAAAATCTTAAAAATTTGTAACTACATATTTGATTCCTGAAAAAGATTCTAAAATTACTAAGGTGATTCTGTAAAACAATCAGATGTTGCCACAGTTATACTTCAATTTAAATATTTGTTTCATTTTTACACAATGTTGGTTTACTGTACAATATACTAAATGAAGAAAATAGTGCTCTTACATTTCTCTTTCCTCACGTCCTGGTTCCTAAAATTATTTTTCACTTGCATTTTATTAGAAATATATTCAGTTCTATACCCAAAATTGTTGTGTAGCTAAAGTTCTGCATTTAATCGATTTATTATAACAATGACTCTTTTTTACCTAAAATATCTTCATTCCAACAATTTCTTTGTTGATTTCTTGTTTGATTGAGTTTCATTGTCATTAAGAGCAAATGATTCTCTAATCCACATGGCGCCTTTGTACCTGAATGACATCTTAGGCAGGAATAGAAGTGCTGGGTCATGCGCTCTTTCCCTCAGAATTTCATACAAAGAGTTCTATTGTTTTCCTGCACTGAGTACAGCACAGTTTCTTTTTATCATTTCTTCTCTGTACATCAATTGAGGTATTAGTTCATTAAGTAAACTTTTTTTCAAAAAGAACATATGGGGGTTACATTTCTTTTTTTTTTTTTCTTCTGTTTAAAGATGTCTTCCTGTTTCCTTTTTTACAGTTAAAAAAAAAAAAATAACTGGGCATGCAATATTCTTGGCTCACACTTTCTTTTCCCTAAGAAATTAGTAGATATTCCTCTACTGCCAGATTTCTGGCATTGACTATCGGTGCTGAAAAGCATGAAACAAGGCTAATTTCATCACTTTTAGGAAGCTTAATTTTTCTGCTTGGTTTACTAAAAAAAAGTGTCCTTCCTTCCTACCTCCCTTCCTCCCTTGCTTTCTTTCTTCCTTCCTCCCTTGCTTTTCTCCTTCCTTTCCCCTCCCCTTCCCTCCTTCCTTCTTCCCAGTTTCTGAATGTCAAGTGCACACAACTGGATTACGGATTAATCATCTAGGTTCATGAAAAACACATTAGTCCCCATACGGTTCACGATCATTTATTTAGCAAATTACCTATTTAGGATCTTTTGATAAGTACTCATGAACCTCCCATTAAAGAGAACAGCCAGGACCTTGAATATAACCTACATTTTGCCATTTAGTTTTCTCCATCCCATCACCTTGGTAACCCATGGGAGGCAACCCTCCGGGCATCCACATCCCTCATCATTTTGTGTGCCGTCTTACATAGAGCTTTATTATATGTGTCTAGCTTAGTTGTTTTAACTTTACAAACTATGTTTTATTTTATGCCGCATATAATCTTCTAGGATGAACTTTGCTCACTTAAAATGATATCGCTAAGGTTCATCATATCATTGTATGTCATTGTTATTAGTTTGTTTTGAGTGCTGTAAAATATGTTATAATTTATCTATTTTCCTTTGATACACTTCTGGATTGTTTCCATTTTTGCAGTCATGGAGTCTTGATTTAAATATTCTTGTTCAAATATTTTTATTTTCTATTTTTTTTTTCAGTAGAACAGATGTAAAATTATTGTTCATGGTGGTATTAAATTGTATATTTTTGACCTATAAGAGTTCTGGTCATCTCTCTCTGTGTCTATTTGCTATTTGTGTTTCCTCTTCTGTAGAATACCTGTTCATATCTTCCCATTGTTCTCTTGAGTTTTATGTTTTTCTTTATGGTTTGCAGGAATATTTGTATGACTCTGTTAATTTTTTGTATATATTGAAAATATCTTCCTCCATTTTGTAACTTCACTTTTTAGACCTTAGGGCTCTAGAAAAAGTTTTGGAAAGTAATCAACATCTTGATTTCATTCTTGACTATTGGCTGAATTTGGCAAAGTGCAGCAAGAAACAGATAAGCTCAAGTGAGAAACAACCAGTTCACAACCAGGAATGAAAGGGAATAAAGAAAGTACAGAAATAAAGGTCATTCAGTTTGGAAAATCCAATGATTTATAAACCCCCAAAATATTAAATGATATTTAAAATTACTTTGAGATAAAAGCACTCAGTCTCAGAAACAACTAAGTTACAGTAATCCGTCCCTTTGTTAAAGATCAGAGTATGGATGGGAGACCAAGAGATCACAAGGGGTGAAGCCTGGTGATGGACAGTAAGGCTGGTGAGAATCCTAGAGAGTTCTGAGTCTCACATTGACCCCCAGCAGAAGAGGCGCTGAACAGCCAGGTCAACAAAGCACCTTGGCCAGAGGACATTAGCCAGCCTTCATCATCTTCTACCCCAGAACGGGCAATGGGCATGTAGCAGAGTGACCGCAATGGCAGCTGGGACCATGTAAGGGCTGTGTCCATAGCACAGAGCAAGAAGTGACCAGCAGGGCACCCTAACCCTGGACCCCTGCACTGACTCTGTCGGACTCTGGTGCTGCCTGGTGAGCTGGATACGTCGATACGCAGGTTGTTTTGTAAAGTCACTGAAATTTGAAGGTCAGTTTGTCACAGCAGCTGGCATTACTTACCCTGACTAATGGCAAATATTTCTAGACTCTCTGGCATATGCATTTACACAGCACAAATATCCATAATTTTAGTCAGCACAAAGATGTCACAACATAGGAGCTTTGCTCTAGACAGAGAACTTGATCTACTACCTATTCCAAAGAGACACATGATCATTTCTCTGTTCCTTTTTTCACAAGGTATTAATTAGCCCCCTAGGAATGAAACCATACAGTGGCTTATAGTTGAGCTTAGCAGAGCTTTGGCTCTTTGTGTTGATCAGAGTGCTGATTAATTTTTTAATTAGTCTTGAGACTTCCTTCTTGAAATATGTTACTGAATATAACTACTGATCGTCAGCAAGCTTCCATTCAGCTCGACCGAGTGTTACCAGGGCCTCCATTTAAGAAAAGGCTGCTCAGCGCCATGAAAAGCCGTCAGCATCAGCTGCTGCCCCGTCGCTCTGGCTTCACCTCTGGATGCTTTGCTCTCAAGTTACACTTCAACAATATCAGTGGGGCAATAGTTCCTAAACTGCGTATGCCTTATTTTCATGTCACCATGCCTCTGCCTAGACTGTGTCTTCTTTTGGAATAACTTTTTCCCCACCGGTAGCAACCTTTACATAGCTCTTAAAGAAAGGATGCATGTAAGTCACTGGCTTGTATTCACTGCTCAATACATATCAGTTATTATTTTGTCATCATTTCATATGAATAAGATTTATTAAAAGTCTTGCAGCCAGACCTTCTACTTTTATGTTATGCTTCTCTTGCAAACATGTTAAGGATCATATTTTCTATTCATATTTTAAAGTATTATCAGATTATTCTATATAATTCATGGCATGGTATTGAGAGAGAGAGAGCAAAAGAGAGGAAGAGAGACGAAGAGAGAGAGGGAGACAGCATTGGTGCCAGAAAGAAATCAGTTCCAATCCTAGCTCTGCCAATGACAGGAGTCAACCAAATGACTTTGAAAATGTGACTCACCATCTCTGAGGTGGGTTATTTATTGCACGGTTATCTGCAGTAAGATTAAGTGCCTATAAGAGTGGCTGAAACAGCAGGTACCCAATCAATATGCATGTCCAATCCCTTCTTTTGTCCTTTTAATGTCACTTCTCTGCTTACAAACATTCCTTGGTTTTATATCACCCACAGAATATGGATAAAATCATTGGTCCAGCTGAGGTTTCCAACTGTTTCTATGTCCCTTTACATATGTCCCATATACTCCTCATGTAACCCCACTTTACTGATATCCCAATACACACACACACCTCTTTTTTCTGCCTTTACTGAGGCCATTTTATTTACTAATTCCCAAACCTCCGACGTTCAAATCTTACATTTTAGTCCTGATACAACTTACCAGCTGCCTTTCTTCATTGCCTTTTCAGATCCACTGCCATCCACTCCCTAAAAATTTATTTGAGCTTAATCCCTCTCGTGAATGGGGCAATGCATTTAAGGAACCTCACTGTTTACATCTTATATTAATTGAAATATACATCTTGACTTTCAGAT